>NC_136928.1:24701648-25444387 GCF_949752795.1 Hyperoodon ampullatus
GTGGTTCTGCCCCAGGGCCAATGCCCTGGACGCCCGTGGGGTTTGCATGCGGGCCTGGCCGGGAGCTACCCAGCAGCAGCCAGAGGGAGTGCGGGGCACGAGGATGCCTGCACCTGCCCTCCTGCAGCGGCGGGAAAGTCCAGAGGAGAGATGGGCCTAGACCATCTAGGCACCTAGACTGGCCTAAACCGCAGACCTGGTTTACAGATGTCAACAGTTGTTGTCAGGGTAGGTCTCCAAAGCACTCAGAGTGCTACCCTTTCAGTTTTTAAGTTTATATGTTATCTTTTTAAGTGGTTTTTCGCGTAGTCACAAAGTCGTGCAACGACACCACTAATCCCACTAACCACTGTACATTTTCGTCATGCCGGAAAGAAACCCACTCCCAGTAGCAGTCACTCCCTCTCTGCCTGTCCCCCAGCCCCTGGGACCACTCAGCTGCCTTCTGTCTCTGTGGATTTGCCCATTCTTAACATTTCATATAAATGGAATCAGACAGTATGTGGCCGTTTGTGTCTGACCTCTTTCACTTGGCCTCGTATTTTCAAAGTTCATCTCGCCTTCACCTGTGTCAGCACCCCCTTCTGTTTAGGGCCGAGTAATAACGTGTCACACGGAGACGCTCACCAGTTCATGCTGATGCTCGTCAGCCGGTGGACATCTGGGCTGCTCTTGTTTGACAGTTGTAGTGAGTCCTGCTGTGCATATTCCTGTCCAAGTCGTGTGTGGACGAACGTCCTCATTGATGTAGAAGCGGAATTGCTGGACTGTGTGGTAACTGTTGAGTCTTTTGAGGAACTGCCGGACGGTTGTTCAAAGTGGCCAAACCACTTTTCATTCCCACCCGCAACGTACGAGGGTTCCAGTTTCTCCACCTTTGTGCCAGTGGTCACTAGGGTCTCTATGTTATAGCCCTCCTTGTGGGTGTTAAGTGGGTTCGGTTTATCTTTTAGATTTTAAAATAATAATAAAGGGAGACTCCCCTGGTGGTGCAGTGGTTAAGAATCTGCCTGCCAACGCAGGGGACAAGGGTTCCATCCCTGGTCTGGGAAGATCCCACATGCCGTGGAGCAACTAAGCCCGTGCACCCCAAGTACTGAGCCTGCGCTCTAGAGCCCATGAGCCACAACTACTGAAGCCCTGCTTCGCAACAAGAGAAGCCACCGCAATGAGAAGCCCATGCACCGCAACAAAGAGTAGCCCCCGCTCACCACAACTAGTGAAAAGCCCGCGCGCAGCAACAAAGACCCAATGCAGCCAAAAATAAATAAATAAAATACATTTATTTTAAAAAATAAATTAAAATAAAGTAATGATGAAGGTTAAAGCCACCACCTACCTTGGAAGGAAAACCACGTTGATGATCTGTGAACCTAGTATGTAAAGTGCCAGCAAGTTCTTTAAAGGTCATATTTTTAGAAGGCAAAGCTGACCCTTTATTCTGAGTGACTTGCTCGAAGCTGTGGATGCGTTCTGGTGGCAAAGGAGATGCTGAGGACAGGATGGGTGTCCAGATGCCCGAATCTGCTTCTGATTCCACAGCATGGTTCTTCCCCACCGTGCAGCGAGTTTGAACTCCACGTGGTTCTGTGAGCACGTGTGTTGACACGTCTTCTCCTGGAAGCAGCAGGAGAGATGTCGCCTCCCCAGATCCTCTCTGTCCCCATTTCTAAGTAATGTAATGGTTAATATAGGAAGGTGCAATCACTGAACCTGGCAAGGAAAGTGTGTCCTGGGACAGGCCTTGGCTTGCGTTTACAGACGTTTTAAACTGTGTGTGTGGTTTGGTTTTGATTTTCCCGGAGGCTGACAGAGGGTGTGATGACTCTCACTAGGCCCTGTAGGTCAGTGCAGGGGCTGCTGGCCACACTTCCTCGCTGGGCTTGGAAGCAGCTCTTGGTCTCGTTTTCCGTACAGATCAGTGCCTCACTCCATCCCCCCAGCTGGCACGGCCGAAGTCAGGGTGGGTCGGTCTGCACAGAGCAAGCCAAGAAATCATAGCATCTCCGGTTTGAGGTGGATCTCAGGGACCCCCTACCCTGTTCACTTCCTGGGATTCCCCTCCCCCACCCCCAGCGGCTCAGCCTCCTTTACAGCAGTCCCCAGAGCGCTGTTTCCTGTCTGCCTGGGTCCCAGACACCTGTGGAACTCTCCACCTCCAGGCAGCCCATTCCCTCCTCAACTCTGTTGGCTGGAAGGTTCTCTTCTGTACGGACTCCCAGTCTGCTGCCCGGGAACACCCGCCTGTGGCGCACGCGTGTCCCAGTGTCCACATGGTGGCACTTTAATGAAAACAATTAAAAACAGCCACCACCCCACCCCCTGACCTAGTGTCCAGGCCAGGCGCCGCCCTGCTCCTCCTACAGCCCCAGGCCTGCAGCCGTGTGTCGGCCCGCGGTTCCCACCGCCCCCCTCCTGATGCCACCGTGAACCTCCTGGGCCTTCATTCCAGACCACTCCTGGTGAAAAGCTCCGAGGGTTGACACGTGTGTGGTGCTTAGGTTAGCGATGCAAGTCTTCGTCTTCCAGCAGCATTTTTGTCGTGAGACACATGGTACACGAGAGCCTGTTCACATGCGCACACTTTACAGACCGACAGCGGGACAGGCTAGGGTGTGTCTGCACAGCCGGAGCCGCAGGACCGGAGGCCCTGCCGCCCTTCCTTCGTTTCCTCTGGGTGCAGCCACTCAAGGACTCGGACGCGTGTCTCTACAGGGTCTGGTTGGCCGACTGGACGTTCTGTACTCAGAATCGCCGCGGATTTCTCCGTGACCTGCTCCTGCTCAGCAAGGACTCGCCGTGTCCTCACATCAGGCATCCAGCGTTTCCACTGGAGAACGTCCGTGATCGACGTGTCACACGTCGTCCTCCTTACAGCCCTTGGGCATTCGATGTCCCCGAGGCAGTGTGTTCTTGCTTGTGACCCCCTGGGCCGAGCTCTTGGGCCTGCCTGCGGGGCTCTGGGCACCACTTTCTCTCCCACCGGCCGTGGAGCCAGACGCTTGTTTTTACACCCTTGCCAACACTTGCTATTGTCAGACTTTTCAATGTTTGCCAACTTGGTGAGTTGAAATGGCCTCTTGTGTGCCTTAATTTGCAAATGTCAGATAACCAGTGACCAGTGCTGCTGAGAACCCTTCATGCACTTATGCACCATTCGTGTTTGTCTTTATTCAATGCCTGTTGGAATTACCCGTCTTTTCTTTGAAGACAGGTAGACAGTATTCATCTGGTGTTTACTGCCACTGTTCTCAGCAGTTTTGGATACATTAACTGTTCTAATCATTCCCAGTGAAGTAGTTTCTTTTACGGTGGTGCCTGTGCCTCATAGGTGAGGAAGCTGAAGGGCAGGTGGAACATCTCACCCGACCCCAGCAGGTGAGAGCAGGGCAGGGACAGCTCCTGGCACTCTAACCACTGACTCGTTTACATATTCTGGGGGCTAATACTTGCTTCTGAAGTGTGTTGTAAATATCTTCTCTTTCTTGTTCCTTTCTTTTTAGGGTCCTGTGATGAAGAGAAATTTTCTTAGTTTTAGTTTTGTTGAACCCATTTTATGGTCAGTGTTTTGTGTCTTTTTTTTTTTTTTTTTTTTTTTTTTTTTGCAGTACGCGGGCCTCTCACTGCTGCGGCCTCTCCCGCTGCGGAGCACAGGCTCTGGACGCGCAGGCTCAGCGGCCATGGCCCATGGGCCCAGCCGCTCTGCGGCACGTGGGATCCTCCCGGACCGGGGCATGAACCCGCGTCCCCTGCATCGGCAGGCGGACTCTCAACCACTGCGCCACCAGGGAAGCCCTTGTGTCTTATTTAAAAAGTCTTTTCCTACCTTAGGTCCTTAGATTAGTTACTAAAACTTTCATAGTTTTGCTTTTCACATTTAAGACTATAATTCGGCTGGAAATAATTTCGTATATGGTATGAGGTAGAGGACCATTTTTTTCCCACGTGGATAATCCGATTTTGCCAATGCCCTTTATTAAATGCCTGGCCGTTCCCTGCTGTCTGAGTGCTCATGCCCGTGATCACCTCTCTCTGTGTGCTGCTGTTGCTGGACTGGCTCAGTCCCCTCCGTAGGTCTATTCCTGATTCCATTATGTTTTAATAATTACTATAACTTCTTTAAAGCCTTGATGTCTAGCAGGACAGGGAACTTTGCTGTTCCATATGAATTTTGAATCAATTTGTCAAAATCCTGCTGAGATTTCCATCGGAAATGCATTTGAACCATGCACCAGTTTGAGAGAAGATTACAGCTTTTCTGTAATCTGAATCTTCTGAATCTTCCTACTCAAAAACATAGTATTTCTTTCCATTTATTTAGGTGATCTCTAACATCTTTCAGTAAACTTTCATAACATTCTCCATAAAGGGAATGCACATTTTTTGTTAAATTTATCCTAGTACCATTTACAATAGCAACAAAAATATAAAGTATTTTTAAAACTTATGTGCTCTGCTTGTTGACTGTGTATAGAAGAACGATTGACTTTTGTATATTAGTGGTTGTATCCAATAACCTTTCCAAACTCTTACTAATTCCAATAATTTCTGGCTGGTATTTTTGGGTTTTTACATAGACAATCATGTCATCTACAAATGAGCATAGTTTTGTTTCTTCCTTTCCATCACTTCTCATCTGTGTGACGGCATCTCTGGTGCAGTGCTGGATAGGAGGGATAGAAAAGCATCCTGGGCTGGTTCCTAGGCTTAAAGATAATGTGCTCAAGATCCCCCGTGAAGGACTATAGTAGCTGTTGGGGCTTTGGTGATATTCTTTGTCAGGTTAAGGAAATTCTCTTCTGTCTCAGCTTACTAAGAGGTTACTTTAAAATCATAAGGCAGATTTGAATTTTATCAAATGATTTTTCTTTAACTTTTGAGATGACATTGTTTTTCCCTTTCAATCTTCAGTGTGAGAAATGCGTAATCGTCCTACATTAAACCAACCTTATATTCCTGGAGTCCCCAAGTTAGACGCAGCGTCCTGTTTACAGACCTCGGTGGAGTCAGTTGGCGAGTCCTGAGTTGAGGTGCTTGGCCCTCAGGGCAGCCAGCACGCTTCTCATCTTTGCTTCCATGAGGGGGGCTCTTGGTGGACTCCCCTCCGAGCGTCACAGCCTACCCACTGCCAACCTCAGGACGGTTCAGCAGAAACCTCGTGGTGAAAACCACCATGGTGCTTGCCTCTCAGGGCCCCTCTGTTGGCCACTGGCTTTAACCTCCGTTTCCTGAAATCTGAGCAAGGTGTTTCTTCTTCTGTAATTATGGATGCTTTCAAATACAGTGACGATCTCGGACAGTCTGGTACAATGGCCCCTGCGTGCCCAGTGTTACCAGTATTTGCCAATCTTGTTTCATATCTCCACATTATTTTTTTGGGGGGGGATATCTTTTAAAGCAAATTACCAAATTCTGTTATTTTACCCCTAAACAGTTCAGTGTGTATCCGTGACAGATGAAGACTTTAAAAAAAAGTAACCACAGTTCCATTATCACATCTTTCAAAATGAATAATAACTCCCTGATAGTGTCTGAAATGTCTTTTCATGGTTGTTTTGTCTGAAATAAGGCCCACGCATGGCACAGGTTATGTCTCTCCCATTTCTTGTCACCTCTAAAGGCCCCCACTGCCTCTTCACGCCATTGATTTGTGGAAGATACCTGGTCATCTGCCCTGGAGAGTCCTCCATTCTTTTTTTTTTGCGGTATGCGGGCCTCTCACTGTTGTGGCCTCTCCCATTGCGGAGCACAGGCTCCAGACGCACAGGCTCAGCGGCCATGGCTCATGGGCCTAGCTACTCCGCGGCATGTGGGACCTTCCCGGACCGGGGCACGAACCCGTGTCCCCTGCATCGGCAGGCGGACTCTCATCCACTGTGCCACCAGGGAAGCCCCTAGAGAGTCCCCCATTCTTGACTTTGCTGGTTGCATCCTGTGTTGCTGTTTGTCGTGTTCCATCATCCCCTGAATTTCCTGTAAACTGCTCGATTAGAACAGTTTGTTTACCTACCTGTTTGTGTTAGTTTTTTCCAAGAACGCTTTGAGGTGGTGCTGTGAGCCTCCAGTCCCAGCGATGCATTTCAAAGTCAGAGCGTTTTTTCATCTACACTGTAGTTGTTTCAGTGAGGGGGGTTGTCCAGGGTGCCTCTGCCGTGGCACTAACAGAAAGGAAGTCCAGAAATGGGGTTTGGGAATGGGACGCTTCTCCACGTTAGGCTCCCAGCTGCCCACCGTCATGCGGCCTGGCAGCATGGCTCTCCTCGCCCCCAAATCTCTGTGCGTGTGAACCGGAGAGACTAACGTAACTTTGGGGGCAGGAATGTGACAGCGCCTCACATGGGCACAAAACGTCCTGGGAAGACACCTCTGTGTGCCAGGCTCCTCTCCTTCCCAAGGCTGTTCCTCTCCCTCCTGGTTCTCTGCTCCCAGTGGCATCTCTGTGCATCTGTTTGCTACTTCGCCCCCATCCAGTGCTCACCAGTGTCCCCAGTTTCTAGGCCGAGTCACTGGCAGACCCGCACTGAGCTTAATGGATCCATCTGGAGATTTCTGAGGAAAGAGTAACTCTTGGGGAAAAGGCTTTTGCCCTGAGGCCAGGTCCCCACGAGGCCCAAACAGTCGGGTTGATCAGCAGGTGGGCTCTTCACTAAGACTTTTCCAGTGGCTGAAGATCACTGGGAGCTTTGCCTTGAGAGAAGAAACAAGTGACCCCAGAGGTCAAGACTAGAACCAGTGCCTGCTCCCGCCCCCGCCGCTCTGCCTTCCCCGGGCTCCTCCCGAGACGGTGGCTGATGCCCATGCGTCTGGGGCACAGCTGCCACCAGCTGCAGCTTCAGGGAAGCTTCGGCAGAGAGGCTCACAGCCTCCCGGGCTGCATGAGGGCAGTGCTCAGCCTCATTTACAGCCAGGACGCGAGAAAGCAGAGGAAGGGAAAACAAACCGCAGGAGCCTCCACCTCAGCCCTCCCGCTCTCCCATCTTCGGGCGGTTTTGTGGTGTCTGGAGCTCAGCAAACAGAAGAAGAGGGATATGTGAAAGTGAATGGCGTCCAGGAGTCTCTCTGGGGAACCTTCAGCTTTGGGTCCAGTGGGTTCTCGGATTACCAGTCACTGAACCAGGCCTTGAGAAGGGGATTCCTTAAGGTTCTTGGCCCTTAAGAAGTGTTTAATTTCATCCGGAGGAAGCAATGGTTAAAAGATTTTCAAAGCGACTACGTGATGAGCTGCATGTGGCCTGTACCAACTGTCTGTCTCCTCCCGCTCCGGGCTGTGGAGTTTCTCTGATGGAAAGTGCCAGAAAGCATCCTCTGCCCAGCTTCTGTCACATTGGAATGTGTGCGGTCAGCCTGCCCAGCTCGGTGTGGGTTTGATTTCAAATGTTATTGTAAAACTAAAGAGAAACGGCAGACCCCTCCCGTGCCATGTCTCTCTCTGTCTCTTTCCTTACTTTTGTCGTTCATTTCCTCATCTTGGCGTATCTCAGAAGTATCAGGACTTTCATCCTGTAGATTTTTCAAGTTCTGTAAGCCCTGTGTGTGTTATCATATAAATAAATGTTCCATCTTCATCACAGACTTTGTGAGAGGGCGCCTGTGTCCGCCTTGCCACCGTTACACGCTTGGCTCCTCACGCGGTACCTGCACAGAGGAGTAGCCAGGAAGTGGGTGGGTGACGGATGGAACAGCGTGGACACGTCAGATCTGCACACAGACGCACAACAGATGCCACCGCCCCACCCCATCAAGAGCTGTGTGTGTCTCTTTGTGTGTGTGTGTGTGTGTGTGTGTGTGTGTGTGTGGACAGGCTCTTTGTTGGGGCTGGGAACCCTCTGGAAGGGTCTTTGAGTCCCTCATCACTGGTCACTAGCACCTTGGGCAATATTTATCATGGGAGCCCCGATAAATGCGCTGAGTACAGGTGGTGCCAAGGGTCAGCTCGTGGCCCAAGCCCATGCGAAAAGCCAGGGATTTGGAATCTTCACAGTGTCTGTGGTTAACTTTGGACCAGAATCTACAAAGGACTCCTCAGCTTTTCTCTTGAGCACAGGAAGGTGCTCTTTCCAAGATGACAGAGGATAAACCAAAAGGCCATGCTGTACGCCTGGAGCTCCACTGCCCTAAGCATTGGGAATCATGACGCTGACATCTCTCCATACTGAGCACGCACCCTCCTCCCGCCCCCCGGGGTGCTGGGCTGAGCAAGGGCCAGGAATTGGCCATCACGGGAGCCCGAATTTGTCATCAGTCAGAGCCACCCAGCCACTCCTGCCTCTTCCTCCCCTTTTCTCTCTGCCCTTTTGCTTCATAAAGAAACAGACTTGAGGGACTTCCCTGGTGGTCCAGTGGGTAAGACTCCACGCTCCCAACGCAGGGGGCCCGGGTTCGATCCCTGGTCAGGGACCTACAGCCTGCATACCACAGCTAAGAAGTCCGCATGCTGCAACTAAAGATCCTGCGTGTTGTAACTAAGACCCAGCGCAGCCAAAATAAATAAATAAATATTTTTAAAAAATTCCATGGTTTTTTTTTTAAAAAAAAGAAAAGAAGAAAGGAAACCAACTTGAGTGTGAAAAGAGGACTTCTCAAAGGCGGGGCCTCACCAGTTCTGCTGCCCGTCCTCCCCGCCTGGAGTGTGTCCCCAGAAGCTGCAGGCTTCACACCCCTCCAAGGTCCCCCCCGGCCCCTCCAAGGTCTCCCCCAGCCCTTCCAAGGTCTCCTGCAGCCCCTCCAAGGTCTCTCCCTCCGACTTAAACTGTGAAGCCCGTGCTCGCTGACTCTCCGATCCTCTTGCTGGCGTGCTTGGTCCACAGGGCTCGCTGCCTTCAATGTGCCGCAGGTACTAAAGGCTTATTTTCTATCTCTCTCTCCCCTTCTGAAATGTATGCTCCCACGGGGCAGAGACGTTTTCTATTTTGTTTCTGACGTGTAAGCAGTTCCTAGAACTGCGTCTGGTACATGTTAGGCGGCCATTGTACACTCAGCAGGTGAATGAATGTGAACAACAGTTCTTAAGAGTCTTTTGTTAAGACTCTGGGAAGGACTGCGGCTCCCCGGCCCTCCCTGCGGCCTCGTGGCGATCTGGGCCCGGGCAGGACTGGGGCTGAGCCGTCCATACTGAGCTGCGGGTGCCTGTGGGGCAGCAGCGGGTCCAGGACGGTGACTTTCCTTCCAGCTGCAGTGAGAAGATGGTGTGATGTCTGCCGACCCTCCGAGCGCTCCAGTCTGGCCTGTGTTTTGGCCGAGGCTGACTGTAAACAGCAGCAGCAGACACTCTTTACCAAGAGGGCTGCAGCCTGGAGGCCCCATCGGCCTGCCTGTGTCCTGCCTGCTCTGGCCCCCGTGGCCTCTCTGGGCTCGGGGTGGGGACAGCCGTGTCCCCCATGCTGCGCTGTCCCTGTATCACAGGAGCGCACGCCCTACAGCGCCGAGTCCGGTCCTGCGGCAGGTGTCGTGAAGGCCGAGCCAGCTCCCCCGCGCCTGCAGCTCAGCTCGGACGAAGGGCAGCTCCTCTAGCAGGAGCAGCACAAAGGCCCCTGGACGGCGCCGCTGAGCCCTGCCCGCCCCCAAGACTATGTGGGAGCGGGGCAGAGCCGGCCCACCAGCAGCCCGCCCCCGTGCATGGAGCCCCAGGCTCCCTCGGCTCAGCCACTGCTGGACGGAGGCGGGTGCCTCCAGTGGTGCTGGGCTGCCTTTCTCAGCTCTCCCTGCAGTGCTAAGCAGGCTGGGCCGCCCAAGGTGCGCAGGACCTGCTTTAATCTGCCGGGCAGGAGGTGGGAGCGTCTGCCTCTCTGCTCAGCGGGTCTCACAGCCTCCCAGGGTCAGCAGGCGGCAGCTCAGTGCCTGTGTGGGTGGCGAGGAATACCGCGCTCTTGAATTTACGTGGTATGTTAATCGTGTCCTCACGAACGTTTGGAAGCATTTCCTGCCATGCATAATAAATGATCAGAAACCGCTGGGTTCCTTTGAGCTATTCTCATGGGGGAAGGAACGGTGAAGCCAGGCCTTGGCATGGCAGCCAGCAGAAGGCAAGTGCAGCCTTGCTCACCTGCCCCATCAGCGTGGGAGCGCTGCACGGCAGTGGGCCCTGGGCCGCGAGTGTAGCCAAGCCTGGCTGGCTGGAGTGGCCACCTCCCCTGCGTCTGCTTCCTGGCAGGTGCGCCACAGGAATGGGCACTGGCGCCCAGGGTCTACCCACTTTCACTCTAAAGTCACACGGGAGCGTGAAGGGACTTCGTAGCCGGCTGGCTCTCTAGCACTCAGAATATGTTTGGAGCAAAGCTGCACCAGGAAGTTTCCGCCTTTCCGTCTTGTAACTGATGCTGCCATGTAATACCAAAAGATGGTATGTCGGGGAGTTCCCTGATGGTCCAGTGGTTAAGACACCACACTTCCACTGCAGGGGGCACGGGGTCCGATCCCCGGTCAGGGAACTAAGATCCCACGTGCCACGCGGCGTGGCCAAAAATAATTGTCCTCATCAGATTTATTGGCTAAGGTCTTTGTTTCCACAGAGCTCGCCTTTGTATACGTTATGTGTCATGTGATACGGACAAGTTTGGAGGACACGTCACATCTCGCTTTCTGACACCAACATGGAACCACGCATCAGACTTGCTGCTTCCAGGCACTCGTGTGAGCGACAGAGGGATGTCCCCTCGTTTAGGCTCACAAGATCCCTGGGAGAGAGGCACTTTAAGATGCCCGTTTTGCACACGATGAGACGGATGTGGCAGAGCCAGGCCCTTAAACATGTTGATGCACAGCCACCCCCAAACTCCTCCAGGGCCTGGGATCTGCTCTAACTCGGGTCTCCCTTCTGGCCCTCAGAGCTGGATTCCTAAGGAAACTTATTTTGTTTTAAACCTGGATATTTACAAATACCTTATTTTTCCCTTACCTTCCTGTATTACTTTTTTTTTTTTTTTGGTAGCATTGAAACAATGATGTTTTAAAAAGTATTTAAAGGTAATGTGGTGGTTAGTGTGGGCTGAAATAAGGGCCTAAAAGGAACCTTCCTGAAAAAAGGACAGATGCTGATGGGAAGCCTTTGCTTTCCTTCCTGACACCCAGGCCTTCTTCCAAGGTGGTTGGAGATCCTAGTGCAAGGCCCCTCTTACCCCATAAAGCAGGTTCTGGTGAGTGGACTTCCCGCAGGAGGCCGGGTGGAACTTGTCGGACATATGACTGGCTAAGCATCTGTGGATCGAGGCCAGAGCAGTCCTGGGGCTGGGGGGAGTCCCTCATCCCCCACGGGGAGCACCTGGGCATGCACGCCACTAAATAGACCCCTCCAGGGACTCCGTCACACTCTCCTTTGGTAACCACTGTCCACAGTGTGACTAGGAGCTTCTCCCAGTCAGCCTGCAGTTTGGGCGTGTCTTCCCAGAAAGTGGAAAAATGAGCAATTCTTCTCTAAACTGGGTAAATGCAAACACAGGTCTGGACCCTCCCGGCCTAATGGTCAACGACACACCTTTCCTTTTCCTTCCACACTAAACAGAGAAGGATCAGGGCTCTGTTGGGGGCCCCCTCTCTCCGGTGTGGGTGGTGGTGCAGAGCTAAGAGCCGGCCCCCTCTTCCCAGCCCCATGACATCCTGGAGCTGACTTGCCTCTTAACTTTTCTCACTTAAAAAGTGGTAGTTATGACTCCTACTTCAAAGGGTTCCTGTGAGCAGTAATCAGGTTACCTGGCATGCGTGGCTCGGGGTAGCAGCTAGATAAGCGGTCGCATTGTTCTCAGGAGCAGCGTGAGTGGCGGGTGTGCGCTGGGCTTGGGAGGCAGACAGCCTAGCACCCTCACCACCTCTGGGACCTGGGCGAGTTACTGAACTGCACTGTGCCTCAGCTTCCTGCCTGCAGAGCATCAGTAACAAAGGCCAGCCTCATAGGGCTGCTGTGAGGATCCAGTGGGTTGTAAGGGGTGCAGCTCAGGTGCTCAGGAGAAAGCGGCCAGTCCTGACAAAGAAGGGGTGACAGTGACTATGAGTCAGGATAAAGGGGGTCCTTTGGAAGCAAAGCAGGGGAGACAGGGTGTCACACAAGGGTTAGACTTTTCTTTTTTTTTTTTTTTTTTTTTTTTTTTTTTGCGGTACGTGGGCCTCTCACTGTTGTGGTCTCTCCCGTTGCGGAGCACAGGCTCCGGATGTGCAGGTCCAGCAGCCATGGCTCACGGGCCTAGCCGCTCCGCGGCATGTGGGATCTTCCCAGACCGGGGCACGAACCCGTGTCCCCTGCATCTGCAGGCGGACTCTCAACCACTGCGCCACCAGGGAAGCCCAGGGTTAGACTTTTCTGATCCGACTTCCATCCGATGCGATATAGAGTGGGCCGTGTGCAAGTGCCAGGCTGGGACGTCCTCACTGCACCCATCTGACCTGTATTTCTGGTGGAGAGGTGGGCTCCTTATTGGCCATCTTCTACACTTAGAAGCATCTGCCTTTTCTAGGACCACGTCCAGGCTCCTGGAACACTTGTTTGCCTTAGCATCCTCTACGAATCTTCTCCCTAGAGGCTTCTCCAGTAAGAGACAAAAAGCTCCTTACATACCACCAGTTTTAGCCTCTTGGTGTTCCTGGGAAATGCGGGAGGATGGATTTGATGACCTCTGGTGGGTGAGCCAGGGCTGAGTGGAGAGCCTGCTCTGCACGTGGCTGGGCGCCCTGCTGCTCCGGGATGAGGGGAGGCTCGGGCTCTGAAGCTGGCCGCTTCTCCCTTTGACCTCCTACCTCACCTTTCCATACTTGTCAGAAAAACTATGATTTTCGTTGTGAACCGGGCGTTACAGATGCACCCCTCCCCCTGCGGGTGGGTGGGAAAGCAAAGCCCAGCACCGGCCCGGGATCTGTCGCCAGGACCTGTGGGGCACGTGAGGCCACCGGGGCAGGGACAGGACAGTGGGGCGGGGCAGCCCCCAGGGACCTGCGACGACGGTGCGTGGGGAGCAGGGGCTCCTGGGCGGGGAACCTGGCTGGCGGCCCTCGCGCTCCCGCGCGGGAACCTAACACGGACACAGGGCCGGCTTGGAGGTCGTCCTGGGTCGGGTCATCCCGCGTGGGGGCTGGGGTCCGCAAGGCCGGAGCGAACACAGCCCGCCCGGCCCGTCTCCGCCTCGCCTCCTGCGTGGGCGGCCTGCCTTGCGCTGCTCCTGGATCTGCGTGTCCCCTCCGCCCTCCGGCTGGCGCCCACGCGGGACCAGGCGCCTCTTCGTGGAGCCGATGCGCCATCCCCTTGGTCGGGGGCGGGAGCGCAGGCGGGCGCCCGCCGTCAGGCCACTCAGGGACGTCTCCGTGCTCCTCCGTGTGGAGGCTCCGAGGGGCCCTCGTGGGGAGGAGCTGAGCCCGGACTGCCCGGGCCGCCAGGGTCTGAGGCCGCCCCTCCCCCCGCCCCAGAGACTGCGGCACGAGGGCGCCTGAGAGGCTTCTCCCGCTGCGTCTCCACCAGCGCGCACACTGACCGGAAACGCGGAGATGGCGGTGCACACAGGCCAGAAAGCGGCCACCGCCACCAAGACAGACTGGAAACGGGGAGCTTGCCGTCGACACAGAGCGTTGTGAAGCCGTGTCGGCCGGAATGCGGCAGGCGTTCTCTGGTCCTGTGGGAACTTTTGAGAAGCCGGTGCCCAGGGACACAGCGGTGTTGTTGGGAGCTGCCGGCACTATGACGCCCGCGGGCCTCAGTGGACTTGGGATCGGGCCGGGCCCTAAGGGCGCGTACCGAGTAGTGGTGGCCCTTTTCGTGTCACGGAATGAAGGCGACCGTGTCCCCGCCAGCAGTGTCCCCGGGGACCCTCCTCAGCGTGAGCACGAGCCCGGCCACGTGCGGACTGTCCAGTGTGAGTGCACCCGCTGTCCGGCACAGTTATCTTCACTCCCAGCATTTCCACGAATGTGGGCCGTAAACAGCCCCCAGAATACCAGGAACATGGGTGAATCTGCCGCCAAGAGAGTGGAGCAGAAACTTGAGAAGACAGCCTTTGCCCGAGTTGGGAACAGGAAAAATAAAGAAGGTGAAGAAGAAAAAGAAAGATACATCTGCACTTTAAGCCTCCTTAATCTCGCTGAAACATGAAACTCAGCTAAAGGCAGCTTCTCCCCTCGTGGTCACATCACAGGGCAGCCCTTGGTGGGTCCTCAGCCCGCCTGTGTGGGGACACATTGTGCGCTTGTCTCAGTCGCATGTTTCTGTGACCTTCTGGGTGGGGGATGTTTTACTCCCTGCAGCACAGAGCCTGGTGCGGGACCTGGTGCAGCGTGCTGTTCCATAAATTCTCGGAGAAGCGAGCGTCCAAACACGAGGAAGGAAGAAACCATCAGAACGAAAGGGTTGAAGAAAGAGGCAGGATCCAAGGGTAGCTTTTAATAAGAAAAAGGGAAGAAGGAACTTGAAATTTAACCAACAATAAAAGTGAAACCCAGGGACCTCCCAGCTGGAGTGTGATATAGTGACAGCTTCATTACAGGTGAAATTTGTAAACTGGGAGACAAACAGGGACATTCTGGTTAAATACATTGTTAACACGTGCCTCTTCAGGTAATTGTAAATCTGAGAGTGTCCGTGTTAGAAGGAAAGTATGCGTGTGACAACCTCCACGGCGATGTCAGGGTAAACGCTTTGGCTTGAAAACCGCTTATGAGCACAGAAATTGTAAACTGCACCTCACATCCCTCGGATTAGTCAGGATACAGGCCAAGCTGTTGATGAGAAGATCCCGAAACATGGCGGCTCAATCAGGATAAAGTTTCCTTTTTTCACGTGACATCCAGGCTCTGCTCCACAGCGTCATCTGAGGACCCGGGGCCTTCCCTCCTTTGCTTGGAGTGTAATCTTGGTGGAAAAAGCTGCCCCCGCCCCCCCCCCCCATGCTGTTCAAGCCACAGGAGCGGAGGGACAGGAATTGGAATTTCCTTCTAAATGGCGTTACAGGGGACTTGCCTGGCGGTCCAGTGGTGGGGACTTTGCCTTCCAACGCGAGGGGTTCGGGTTGGAATCCCTGGTCGGGGAGCTAAGCTCCCACATGCCTCACGGCCAGAAAACCAAAACATAAAAAAAGGAGAAGCAACGTTGTAACAAATTTGATAAAGACTTAAAAAAATAATGTCATTACCAAACACAATGACGCGGGCTAGAACTGGCACAAGTCCCTCTCGCTTGCCTCCATTGACTGGAATTTTGACGTGTGGCCAAGCCTCCTTGCGAGCAAGGCTGGGAGGTGAGGTTCTTAGCTGGTGAGCTTGGCCCCAGTTGAAACTTGGAATGTTCTCCCCAACAGGAGGATCAGGTGGACTCGGGGCACAACTGGCTGTCTCTGCTGCCTTCTCAGATCCCGTGACGCTTGGTTGGTTGGCGCTGGGCGCTCTCCCCCTGGGGCCCGCTCACGCTCCAGGGACCTCACCGGGCTGTGTCTCCCCAGGAGGCCAGGCCCTGGGTCTCCATCTCCAAGCCTCCGCTCAACCTGGCTCCTCTTTGAATGATCACTGGGATTTCCGGTCATCTGGGCCCGGCCGGTGTTAACAACAGGATTTAGAGCTGCACAGATCCTGGACCTCCCGTCCTGGGAAAAGTCCTTCCAGCCCGAGGCCCTCAGCCAGGCCCTAGTCCGGGGATTGGCTTGGCAGCCCACAGGGTTATCCGTTCGGTCGGTGTTTTGAGCGTGTGGTCTGTACTGGGCCAGGGTCAGGGATGCAACAGCAAACGAAAGCAGGTGGTGTCTGTCCTGGGGGCAGATAGTCCCGGGGCCTCCACTGGTAACACGTGCCGCCCGGGGAGCAGCGTGGGAGGAGAACCGGTGCGTCCGTCGGGTCTAAAGGCCGAGTGAGTTCCTTGTCCACACTCTTCACCCCAACTTGCTGGGGGGTTGGGCAGTGAGACCCGGTCCCGGGCAGCGCTCTCGGGAGCCTCGTGGGCAGCCTGGTGCAAGCAGGGCATCTGTAAAGCCCGCCTACGCGTCGATCCCAGTGAAAGACAAAACTGGGGCTGCTGTGCTCACGTGAGATCCCCTGACTCCACGTCCCAGTCGTGAGCCGTGAGGTTGACGGTATCTGTCTTCATTATCACGAACGCCCCGCGGGGTGGCTGTGTTAATTATCCTCTAGGCATCCCAGTTGCATTTTCCTTTCATTTCCCTTTTATTGTACTTTGTTTCCTGAATGTCTCAAGCCTCCCGAGGGGGGCTCCATGGCAGTGTTCGACGGGGCGGTTCCTCCGAGGGGAGTGCGCGGTGAGACCTTAGAGGGACCGGCTGCAGAGACCCCGTGGACGTCCTCAGCTTGGGCCAGGGGCTGCTCTCAGGGGTCCTCTGGCTGCTGCCGTGACGTCTGTGGAGTCTTCCCCTGTCAGAGCGTCCGCCTGCCCTGGGCCCTCATCGTGCACTAATCTGCTCCTGTCATCAAGGTCTCTGAAGATGAGAGGCTGGAGGTGCCGAGAGCCACCCGCTCTGAGCGGTGCCGGGCTGAGAGGTCGGTCCAGGGGCAGCTGCCCCTCTAGCGGCGTCTCTTATTCTTCACTCCCAGGAGCGCAGCCCGAGTGTTAAAGAGGCTTCCGCCCTCTCCGTTTGCTCCAAAAGAGGCTGGTCTTGGCCGTCTGGGGCGGGGGTTAGTGAGGGGTGTCTCCCGCGCTGCCTGTCCTGCCCCCGCCTTCGCGCTCTCTCGCCGCCTGTCCTGCCCCCGCCTTCGCGCTCTCTCGCCGCCTCCTGGTCCGCCGGCGGGAGCCTCGGCTGGCGCGGCCGGAGCCGGTGAGGTTGACCGCTGGCTCCCGCCCCACGCTCTGACCTCGGGGTCAGGGCGGCTGCCTGAGGCTGTGGCAGAGGCCCGCTCCTGCCCCCGCCCGGGAGGTGACTGGCTCCTCTCCTCCGCTCAGCCCAGGCTCGGGTCGGCTTTTCCCAGATGCAAAGGCACGCGGCTCCCAGCGGTTGCCGGGACACATCTGTCGTTGGCCGCTCTCCCACCCGCTCTCCTCAGCGTGTCTCAGGAGCGCCTGGGGCGGCCTGTTCTGGAGCCCCTGGTTTAGCGGGGGCACCACGGTGGGCGGAGGGAGCCCTGTGGACCCCAGGAGGTGGGGGAGCGCGGGGCCCAGGGCCGAGGCGGGAGAGGGGAGGGCCGGGCTGTGGGGTGGAAGCCGGGCGCGCGGGTGCCCGGAGGGCCCTCGGCCGCGGGGGCAGCCGCACTTGCGGCTGAGGGAAAGACGGGAGCGGGGGCAGCAGAGGCGCGCCCTCGGCGGCGGGGGTGAGGCGCGCAGGGTCAGGCAGGGGTGTGGAGCCTGCAGTTGGGTTGACCCGAGTCACCTCGTGGGAGGGAAGTTGGAAGCTGGAAGCGCAGAACTTTGAGGTCACAGCCAGCCTAGAGGCTGGTAGAGGCTGGTAGAGGCCGGCCCGGGAGGCCGGGGCCCGCACACGGACCGGCTGGGGGGCCGTGCCCGCTCTGCAGAATCGGCGGAGGACAAAGCCCCCCTGAAGTTCCGGGGTGCGGGCCACACGGGCCGGAGCCGGGCGGCACCTCGGTGCCTCTCCGCTGACCCTCCGTGTGTGCCCGCGGCCTCTGTGTCGGGGCTGGTGGGGTGGTGGGTAGGCCCGAGTGGAAATTCGGCGTCCCCTGCACCGGACGGTGTGGAGGGGCCTGGGAGGGCGTGGTGGGCGCGGGCCCGCAGGGGAGGGTGGGTCCGGCCCTTCTGCTTGCGTTTATCCCCCGGTGGGGAGGATTCCCAGCTGGCCTCCATCTGTGGCTGTGAGAGAGCGGCTCTCAAGCGTGGCCCTTGTGTGTGTGGGGTGGGGGGATGTGAAAGGATGGGGGAGGTGCGCTCGCCGAGCCCACACTCCCGGGCGGCAGGAGGTCCCCCGACCCCTCTCACCTTGATGGGTGTCCCAGCTTCTCCAGGGTCACCGGTGAAACACGCCCATTGCGAAAACAAAGGCTTCTAGTTGTGAGAGACTGAAAGTTCACGTAGAACGAGGAAGCTCCTTTCTTTTGGGAAATTTAACCTCAGGGGCGGGGCGGGGTTCGGACGGACACTCAGCCAGGAGCTCTGGGTGGGCCCGTCCTGAGCACCCACCTCCTGAGCACCCACCTCCCAGTATGACAACCAGAAATGTCTCCAGGTGTTGCCAGATGGGGGGCGGTGGCGGGGGGACCAAGTGTCCTGATGGAGCGCAGCCGGCAGGGCTCGCGGCCCTCTGGCCGTGGAGTCGCGTGGCTCCCTTTCTCTCCTGGCCATCGCTCTCCCTGAGCTCGCCCGTCGTGCCCCCAGCACAGAGCTGGCTGTGGCTTTTCCTGCTTGGGTTCTTCTAGGAAAGCCCTCTGTTGCTGCTGTGGCCCTGGCTGGTGGTGGCCGAGTGTCCCTCTGCCGCATGTCCTCTCCCCACTGCCGTCCCGGGTGTTGCAGAGGCATGGGCGCAGAGACCCGCCTGCGCGCCGTCGCGTCTCCTCGGAGAGCCTCTTGTATGCAGCGGCTTCGGGCTTCGTGCCTCTGTGTAGGTGGATTCAAGCACCAGAGGGATCCCTGGCAAGGCAGCCCTGGGGAGGAAACACGGCCTCTGTCGGGGAGCTTTTGGGTGTGGACACAGGGACGAGGTGAGGCTCCGTGTGCTTTTCCTGGCGGGCAGCTTACCTTTGGCAAGGCTGCTCAGCTGAGCGGAGCTTGGCTGCCGCAGAGAAGGGGGAGGGAAACCCGGACCCCTTGTTGCTGAAGAGCAGGGGGCCCCGGGCTCTGCTTGTGGCCGGAGGGCAGGTCAGACAGGGGGGCGGGTTGGCTGACCTTCGACAGGAGGGTGGGAGCATCCCATGACCTGAAGAGGATCCTGTTTCAGGCTCTTGAAATTGTACTTGTGGACGAGGCTGCCGTGGCCTCAGGAAGCTGGGAGCCGTGGCGGGCGGGGGGCAGGGGTCCGTGATGGCCGGAACCCCTCGTTAGAGCTTCCAGCCCTGGGGGTCCCTTGTGGACCTCGAGCCCGGGCCCCTGGCCGTGAGGCAGTGACATGGGAGGGTGCAGCACGGTCCTGCAAGTCTGTCTCCTCAGCTCAAAAAGCCCCTGGACGCACGTTCTGAGTTGCCGTGGAGGTTCAGGGAAGGGATGCTGTGGGGTGGTAGTTGTCGGAAATCTGGCGGATAGAAATAGCACCCAGGGTGTGACAGGTTAGCACAGAGTAGTGAGTAAAACTTTCTGGAGCCAGAGCCTGGGCGGGGGGATTCCGTCTCCTTCCGGCGAGGGGTCCCGTCTCTCTCTGCGCCTCAAATGAAGGTCTCCCAGCACCCTCCTCAGTGTCCCTCCAACGCGGAGCATGGCAGCCAGCGTGGAGGCCTGGGGCCTGTCGCGGGACCCTCTGCAGACCCCTGTCCCGCAGGGCCTGGCCCCGTGTTCCTGGAGGGGGTGCTGCTCCCTTGGGGTATCTCCCCAACCTGGGCTTTCAGACTTGGGGGCCCCTCAAGCCAGGTGCCAGGCGGGCCGGGTGGGCAGCTGCTGAGTAACCGCTGTGTTCTGCTTCCAGAGCCTTCCCCAGCCGTCCCCCAGCAAAGCCCTGCACAGCTGCGAGGGGAAGGAGCCCGGGGACCTCAGGCTCAGCGAGGGGGACGTCATGGTCTTGCGGCACCGGGTGGACGAGCGCTGGTACCACGGCCTCCTGCCCGCCAGCCATGTCCAGGGCATGCGGCCCCTGCCCCAGGCCCCGCCCCAGGGCAAAGCACTCTATGATTTCGAGATGAAGGACAGAGACCAGGACAAGGACTGTCTGACCTCCGGCAAGGTAAGGTGGGTTCCAACACGCCGTCCTCCCACCGCAGTCCCCGCAGGGAGCCTGGGCGTAGGGTGTGGCCGGTGTGAATCCCGGCCCTCCCTGTGCCTCCCCGCGGGGAGAGCAGTGGTTTCTCCTTCCTGAGGGTCTGCCGGGTGGAAGGAGAGGGCACCCGGCCTGACAGGTGCCTGCAGGTAACGGGAGCAGGACCCTCGTTACCTGAGTCACTGTGTGTCCAGGGCTCATGGGCCCTGGGTGGGGGCTTGCTGGGGAGACTGTGGCAGAGACCCCTGTCGGGTCCTGGGAGTGGGAGCCGGGCCCAGAGGCCAGCCCGTCACACCCTCTTGGAGAGCAGAGGAGGTGGGTGCGTGTGCTTGGGCCACTTGAGGTGGCCAGTGAGGCCACGGGACCCGCTTAGTGACAAACCAGTAGTATTTCCTGTGCGCTCATCCTGGGGTGCGGGTGAGATGTGGAGGGGCCTGGTTTCTGGCCTGCCGGCCTCGGGGGCGCAGTGTGGAGAGGACAGAGGTGGTGGCCTCAGGCCTCATGAATGTGCCTCCTTCCTGGCTTCCTCACCTCCTCCCACCCCAGGGCTGGGAGGGCAGGGGCGCCTGGAGCTCTGGAATACCTGCTGCTCCCCGATGGCAGTAACGAGTTATGTCATCGATTGATTAATTACCTTCATGACTGCCCGCCCGGGTCCCCGGGGAGAGGTGGGAGCCTGTCTTCCCGATGTTGAAGCTGTTGTAGGAAGAGGGACCCCTTCCAGGGTCTAACACTCGGAAATGAACTGTCCGAGGAGACACATGTGCTGACGAAACAGGAGACTTCACAGGGAAGAGGCGCCCGGGAGGAGGGCAGCAGGTGAGGGACCCAGGAGGACTGCTCTGCCACGTGGCTCTCAGTCTCAGGTTCCGTGGTGATCGGGTTTGTTCCCAGGTTGTCTTTGGCTGGCCGTCTTTCTCGGCCTGTATTTGGTCTGAGTCAGGGCCCTTCCTGGTGGCACACACATCTCTCAGCCAAGATGGATTCCAGCGTGAGGGCTTCTGGGAGGTTGGCAGAGCTTATTCTGGGCTGGCGGCGCCTCCCTCCCAAATCCTTCCAGCTGGCGGTAGCGTGTTAGTTCCGAGTTCCCGTCAGGATCTCCTGTTGTGAAAGAACTCATGCAAGTGGTTATTACTGTGCCTGGCCAGCACGGTGGCTTTGGTCGGTGGCTCCCTAGCAGAGCACAGCGCTAAGAGGCTGCGTCGCTTGCCCGAAGCTGGCATGGGCCTGGCCCTCCTCCGTCCTCGTGTCCTGTGTCTCTGTCAGTCTCTTTCCACATGCGGTTGTCAACACAGAACTGGGTTCCAGCTCAGATCCTGACCTTGGAGTGCACGTCCAGCTCACTGTGATTCTCTCCTCTGCTCAGAGCAGAGCTTGGCTGTGGTGCCGAGCTGTCCGCAGGGCTGTGAGTACCCTGTGCTCCATTTTGAGCACAATTGGCCTGTTCTGTGCAGGCTGTTGCAGCTGCTATTTACGTCTTGTTCCATTGTTCAGCCTGATGATGAATGATCTGTTTTCATTCAGGGTTTCAACTCTTCCTTTCTTCCTTCCATCAGGGTGTTCTGATGCTAATTCCAGTTGTCATCTGGCCCTGCAGGTTCCCTGGACGCAGGGTCAGGCCTCCCCCTCCCTCGCTCCCTCTCCTCCTGAGTGAGGCTGGAACGCAGGCTGCAGAGTGTGAGAACAGGCGGACAGAGCCCCTCGTGCTCGCCCCTCTGCCCAGCCCACCCTGAGGGAGACCCTGGGCCCTGGTGCTCTGTGCTGTCACTCAAGATCAAGAGCAGGGACCCAGCCACCCCTCAGGGTTGATGGAGGCCTTGTAAGGAGACAGACCCGTTAGGGACTGACAGGGACAGGGACAGACCCAGGGCCCTGCTCACAGCCTTGGTGGCGGGAGGCTCACCCAGCGGACACATGCAGGGCCGGAGCAGCCAGCGTCTCCTGGTGAAGGCCTCCCGCTCCGTGCGCGAGCCTCTGCTGGGACTCCCAACTCCAGGGTGAAGACCAGAGCCCACTGGACAGGGGACAGAGGGGCACCTGCCTGCTCATCCCACTGGGAGCTGTGCTGTATCCGGGGAGCCTGACTTCGGGTGGGAGAGGCAGGGATGGCAAGTCCAGGGGACAGTTCCTGAGAGTGACGGGCTGTGCGAGTCACCGGGGAGGTGTGCGGGGTATCTGATCAGGAGGTGGTCAGTGTTTGGTATTTCAAAAGAAACATTAAAGCCGCCCTCATGGGAAAAGTGAGAACTCGGGATGGCTCCCTAGACTCGTCCTGTGGTGGGCGCTGCTGCCTCTGCGTCCCAGGGTGGGGGGAGGGGGGGTCCTGGCACCCTGGGCTGTGCGGGCAGCGCTGTCCAGGTGGGCGGTCCTCAGGGCTCCCCGGGACCTGACCTTTGAGCCCATTTTGGGGAGAGGAGGTGTGGGAGCTGCTGGGCCACGCATCCCTCAGGCTGCTCTTCCAGGGCTTGCTTTCTCTCAGCCTGTGGATTAACCTGGAGGGCTGGAGGCCCCTGGGTGTGATTCCCAGTGAAGACCGTGCTTTGACTCCCCAACCTGTTCCCCGCTGTGTTCACACAAGCGTTTCGCCAGCGCCCACTCCACCCCCCACCGCCTTAGGTTAGGGCGCAGCCCCCTCGCCCCAGCACCCGTTCTTTCTCATCTCTCCCCTCGAGACGCCTCCAGCCTCCGCATCCCCGCCGCCCCACATGGCAGCCTGAGGGATTCCCTGCACCTGCCTGGAATGCTGGTTCTAACAGCCTCCGTTTCGTCACCTGAAGTGACCACGTGGTCCGGGCCAGCTTGGTTTTGCCTCCAGGGAATGTTTTGTTGTTTGAATATGTTCCTTTCTGGACTCAAGGGAGGAAAGCAGGGGTGTCTAAAGTCCACGGATGGTGCTAACTTACCTTTAAAAACTTCACTGTGGTGGGATTGATGAGGTTTAAAAAGGCTTGAAGCATGTGCATCAAAGCAAGATTTTTACCTTGGTGTCAGCGTTTGAACAGTCCTGTTAAAATTGCATTAATTAAAGTCATTCTAAAACCAAAGTCTTTGTTTAATTGAAGAAGAGAATGAATAATGACTTCTTGTAAAGCAGCTATAAAAAGCACAATTTATAACTTCTTAGCAGTCCCACTCCAAAAAGCTGTGCATGTGCGGATAAAAAGACAAAAGGAGACCCTGCAGCGTCCCTGCTCTGTCAGCCGGTGGCTCCCAGCTGTCCCCCGAGGCCCGCGTGCGCAGTGCCTTCCACGTGACGGGGAGGGGCTGGGGTCAGGGGCTGCTGGGTGCAGGGACCTTGCACTTGGGATCCCCTGTGTGGCCTCAGCCCTGTGGCCTTAGGAGCCCCCGTGTGTCTCATCTCAGAGCCATCTGCACCTGCCCTGCAGCGGAGACTGGAGACCCGCCGTCATTACGCCAGCCCCTCGGAGAGGCCACAGGACCCGTGGGCACGCGACAGCTCCCCGCTCGTCCTCATCTCACACCCTCCCACCCACCCAGCCCTGTGTGGCCGGAGGGATGGTTTGAGTTGGCAAAGCCCTTTTAAAACACCACCGGCTGTCCTGACTTGGGCAGACTTCCCTCCTGCTGGTGTCACCACAAGACCCTTCCACGTGATCCTCTTATACCGCTGAGTGTTTAATCGTCCGTCCCCAATGTGGGGATTCTCTCCTTTGTGAATGAACCTAGCATTAATCCCAAACTATGTTCTTCTGATTGGAGGACAGACGTAGGTGGATAGAAATCAAATGTATTTGAGGTTTGGACTCTAGGGTGAGGCAGGGGTTCAAATTGTGACACTTTTATATGGTGATTTGGAGGCATTAACTTCACCTCTGAGTCTCTTTTTTGATGATAAAATGGAGTTGATAGAATTCAATGAACAAAGGCATTTAGGGAACCAACCTCAAAATAGGCACTCAGCCATTTCTGGCTTCCACCCTCGCTGGCTTCCTGCTTCTGTCAGATGCGCGTCACTTTTTGTGTTGGCCCGGGACGCTCGAGGCGGGGGAAATGGGCCTCCTGCACAAACCCCCGCCGCCTGGAGCTGAGACTCTGCGGACGGGTCGCCTGTACCTGTATTGTCCCGGTGGAAGCGTCTTGGAGAGGGTTGCCCGGCGGTGTGGAACCCCTGAGCCCTCCTGTCAAGGCGGCCGTGCCCGTCGTGGGCAGCCCAGACCCACTGCATGTCCTCTGTCCTGAGGGGCAGTTGGGATGCTCTCCAGGCTGGAGGACTCGGGGACCTAGTGACCAAAGCGGGTGAGCCGAGGGAGCAGGCAGTGCTGCATTCTGCTCGGGCTGGTGGCTCCCGGACCCGCCCTCCAGCTGGGCAGCAGCCTGTGGGCTCCTCCATGGAGGCGGCTTTCCTAAGGGGACCGACCCCCCAGAAGCTCAGAGCAGGTTGGGCTCTGAAGACTGTCCCTTCTCTGGGCGTCAGGCAGGGTTGGATGAGCCCTCCCAGCCCCCAGCAGCGTCTGGAGCTAAGCTGCGGTGCGCAAGCCAGGAAAGAGGGGACAGCCCAGCAGCCAGTCCCTTCAGAGCCTCCCCTGGGACCCCGGAGCCATCGGGGGGAGTCTTGTGCTGTGTCTGCAGCAGAAGGTGCAGGGAGTTTGTGAGCTCTTTCCTTTGGGATTTTCCCTTTTCTCTGGGACCAGAGCGACCAGCGCTCTGTCTGCAGCTGACAGGGAGGGACTGTCAGGGGTGGGTCAGTGCGAGGTGGCCGCGGCCGTGGCCCGGCCGAGCAGGCGTCCGCACGGCCACGCTTCTGAAGGGCCATCCTGGTGTCTGCCCCTCGGTGCCTCTTGGAAACCACTTGGTTGCAGGTAGGAGGAGCGGAGGCGCAGGAGGCCCCTGGGAGGGCGGGCAGCCGGCCCGTGTCCAGGTCCCGTGCGTGTGATCCGCCCCACGGCGCGTTTAGGGAACTGTCAAGCCCCAGAGGCTGCTTCACTCGGAGCTGCTGCGGGAACTCTCTGGGTATTTCGGGCCGGGCCTTCGGAGTGTGAGACATACCTGTGACGTGGTGTTGAGGACAGTGCACTCCGCCAGCCATGCTTTGGTGTCTGGGGACTTCTGGGGGGACAGAGACTCCAGCCCCCTGGCAGGTCAGGGAGGGAAAGCCTCAGGCCTGGGCTTCCTAACAGCCCCGTCTGTTTGCCGCTCGGCTTCCCTCCGTAGGAATCACACATGAACACTGGGGAGCTCGGTGAGTTAATCAGAAATGCAGTTAAGTCCCCTTTAGGTGGTGGCCGACTCCTTTGCAAGTGCCTGGGCGGGAAGGCGGTCCACTCCTCCCATAACCACTCTGTGTTCAGGGTCGCGCGGGACCACCCACTTCCGAGGGAGCTCTGCCTCTGGGCCCTGGCCTTCGGTGTCCCTAAGAGCTTGGAAACGGGGGGATGGGGAGGCGGCACAGGGAAGGCCCCTGACCCGCGAGAGGAGCGCTTGCGGAGGAGCCTGTAGGTGAAGTTGTCGTGCGTCTGAAAGTGAAATGAGGTCATGGGAGCAGCTTTTGTCCAGAAAATCCTCGATGCCGCCAGCCTGGCCCAGACCTTGTCTGCCCCACCGCCGTCCTTCGGGGCGTGTGGTGTCCAGAAAAGGCCCTTTGCTCCTCCGCACCGGGCAGCGCCGGGGACCCGGGGCACAGGCCAGCCTGCCCACTGTCCGTCCACCGTCTCGCTGGCCCTCAGCCAGGCCCCGTCACGCTCTACGTCTCTGGCTGCTTCCCTCTTGAAACAGGAGAGTTGGACACGAGGCAGAGACGGCACGGTACGGCGGCAGATCCTGCAACGCCAACTCTGCGGCCTGGCCTGGAAGGGTGTGCGGGCCCGGTTGGCGACGGCCCAGCGCAGAGCTCCCCGCTCGTCCATCCGCTCAGCTGGCATCGTGCCAGGCCGCCCCTCTTGAGCGTGACACGCGGGTGCCGTGTGGCTCGGGCCCGCCCTGTCGCATGCAGTTAGGGTTTGGGGGGGGGTTGTGTTTCTCTGCATTCTCAGGAGGCCGCAGAGCAGGTGCCTCCCCTGTCCTTGTCCCTGTGAAAGCACCGGCCCCGGGGTTGTGAAATACGACCGCAAATCCGAGGCCTGACGGGGATCCAGGCATCGCTCTCCTGGTCACGCGTGGATGGCGGGAGAAGGTGTTGACTGCAGGACCACGGCATTTGGTGCTGGCGGCTCCGCGGTGCTGCCTGGCGCTCAGCGTCCCTCAGCGAGGTTGTGTCACTGGTGAGAGCTGGGTAAGCGGCAGAGCAGAGCGGTGGGAACCCGTCCTCCGCCACCTCGGGAAGTTAGTCACTTGCTGGTGTTCTGGGTGTGGCTGCCCCCTGCACAGCCCGGCCTACCCCCCAAATTGCGTGAGCTGAAGAGGAGCGCCTGGTCCTGCCGCGTCCTCGGGTCCCGGCCCGGATTTGCGTCTGTTCATGTCCCGGCCTCGCCGGAGCAGTTTGATGTGACTGGATTCGGGACCCACGTGCTGCACGGTGCTGGGATTTTGCTGCACTTGCCTTGCGAGTGGGTGCTGAGCTTTCCGTGGTGAGGGATGCTTTCCTCCTGTGCCGGACACCTAGGGGAGGCCCGGGAGATGTTGCGGAGCTGGGGGAGGCGTAGCTTGGCCCCTCATGGCCCTCGGGTGACGACCAGCTCCCCGGCCTAAGAGGTGGGGCTCCTTTGGGGGCAGCTGTCCCTTACTTGGAGCTGTGTCTGCTTCTCAGTCACTGGAACCTCCTGGGTGGCCTGCAGTGAGCCCGGATCTTCAGTGCAGTGATGAAGGCACGGCCCCTCCTGGCCTCCTCATCCGCAGGCTTGGTGCCCGCTTCTCTGGTTTTCTGCGCTTCACACTCTTCACCTTGTGTTGGCTTCCTCAGGATGTGACGTCCATTTAGAGGTGCGTCAGGGCCACAGGCAGGGTTCAGGGCGTGCTGTGGCTTGTCCACCCCGGAAATACTGTGACCTTAAAACAAGCTTTTTATCTAAGTATAGTGTAATGTACCGGCAAGTGTATTAACCAGAATTATGCAGCTTGGTGGTTGGAAAGAATATGTCCTATAATCACTACCCAGTGGGGAAATGGTGGGGTGCCAGCACCCCAGCTTCCCTCGTGTCTTCTAACACCGTAGATGAGCGTGTCTGCCTTGAACGTCCAATACACGGGTCGTGCAGAGCCTGCTCACGTGTCCAACTTTGTTTCCTCTCGACGTTACATATGTGAACTGCACCTATGTGTTGTGAGTGCTATAGTCTGTTCCCGTTCATCAGTCTGGGGTACTTTTAGCTATTTTTTTAAAATAGACTTCGTTTGTAGAGCAGTTTTGGGTTCATGCCTGAATTGAGCAGAAGGTACAAGATTTCCCGATACCCGTGCCCCGCACACATGCACAGCCGCCCTGTTATCCACATCCCCCCCGGATGGGACATTTGTTACAACTGATGAACCCACATTGACACTTCGCATTCCCCAAAGCACATAGTTTACATTACTGTTTACCCTTGGGGTTACATATCCTATGGGTTTGGGCAAATGTGTAATGACACGTATGCACGTGTGAAGTATACAGAGCAGTTTCACTGCCCTAAAATTCTTTGTGCTCCACCTGTTCCGCCCTCCCTCCCCCCAACTCCTGGCAATCACTGTTCCTTTTACTGTCTCCATAGTTTTGCCTTTTCCAGAATGTCATATAGTTGGAATCGCACAATCTATATAGCCTTTTCAGACTGGCTTCTTTCACTTAGTCATATGCATTTAAGGTTCCTCCCTGGCTTTTCATCGCTTGATAGCTCATTTCTTTTTAGCACCAAATAATTTTCCACTGTCTGGATAGACCACAGTTTATCCATTAACCTACTAAAGGACATCTTGTTGCTTCCAAGTTTAGTTGCTATGAACATCCATGTGCAGGTTTTTTGTGTGGATGTAAGTTTTTAACTCCATCGGGTAAATGCAAAAGAGTGTGATTGCTGGATTGTATGGTAAGAGTATGTTTAGTTTTGTAAGAAACCACCGAACTGTCTTCCAAAGTGGCTGTACTGTTTTGCATTCCCACCAGCAGTGATGAGGGTTCCTGTTGCTCCACATCCTCACCAGCATTTGGTGTTGTCATTGTTCTGGATTTTGACCGTTCTAATAGAACGTAGTGTTGTCTCATTGTTGTTTTAATTTGCATCTCCCTGATGACATACAATGTGGAGCATCATTTCATGTGCTTATTGCCATCTGTATGTCTTCTTTAGTGAGGTGTATGTTAAGGTATTTGGCCCATTTTTAAATCGAATTGTTTTCTTATTGTTGAGTTTTACAAGGTCTTTGTATATTTTGAATAATGGTCCTTTATCAGATATGTCTTTTGCAAATATTTTCACGAGTCTGTGGCTTGTCCTTTTATTCTCTTGACAGCATCTTTCACAGAGCAGAAATTTTTAATTTTAATGAAGTCCAGCTTATCAATTCTTTCTTTCATGGACCAGTCTTTGATGTTGTATCCAAAAGTCATCACCAAACCCAAGGTCATCTAGATTTTCTCCTATGCTATCTTCTAAGAGTTGTATAGTTTTGCATTTTACATTTAGATCTATGATTCATGTTGACTTAATTTTTGTGAAGGGTGTAAGGTGTGTGTCTAGCTTCATTTTTTTTTACATGTGGATGTCCAGTTGTTCTGGCATCATTTGTTGAAGAGACTGTCTTTGCTCCATTGTAGTGCTTTTGCTCCTTCATCAAAGATCAGCTGACTGCATTTATGTGGGTCTATTTCTGGGCTCTCTGTTATGTTCCATTGATCTGTTTTTATATCCTGTCACCAATCCCACACTGTCTTCAGTACTGTAGCTTTATAGTAAGTCTTGAAGTCGGATAGTGTCAGTCTTTATTCTTTTCTGTCAGAGTTGAGTTGGCTATTCTGGGTCTTTTGCGTCTCCATATAAAGTTTAGAATCAGTTTGTCAACATCCACAAAAAAGCTTGCTGAGATTTTTATCGGGATTGCATTGAATCTATAAGTTGAGAAGAACATCGTGACAATATCGGGTCTTTCTCCCCATGTACGTAGGACATCTCTCTACTGGGTTCGTCTTTGATTTTCTTCACCAGAGTTTTGTAAGATTCCTCATGTAGCTCTTGTACTTATTTTGTGAGATGTATACCCTAAGTGTTTCATTTTTTTACATGCTAATGTAAACAGTATTATATTTTTTAATGTCAAATTCCACTTGTTCATTGCTAGTATGTAGAAAAATATTTAACTTTCATATATTAATCTTATATTCTGAAACCTTGCTATAATTGCTCATTGGTTGTAGTTTTTTGTTGATTCTTTCAGATTTTCTACATAGACAATCATGTAATCTGCAAACAAAGACAGTTTTGTTTCTTTCTTCCCAATCTGTATACCTTTTGTTTCCCTTTGTTGTTTTAATTGCATTAGCTAGGACTTTGACTATGATACTGAAAGGCTGTGGTTAGAGGGGACATCCTTGCCTTGTTCCTGATCTTAGGAAAAGCTTCACGTTTCTCACCATTAATTATGATGTTAGCTGAAGGGTTTTGTGAACGTTCTTTTCAAGTGGAGGAAACTTCACTCTATTTGTAGCTTACTGAGAGGTTTTTTTCTTTTTTTAATCATGAATTGTTTGATTTTGTCAAATGCTTTTTCTGCATCTATTAATGTGAGGATGTGATTTTTCTTCTTTAGCCTGTTGATGGTGATGGATTACAGTAATTGATTTTTGAATGTTAAACCAGCCTTGCATATCTGGGATAAATCCTAGTTGGTCATGCTATATAGTTCTTTTTATTCTTTGTTGGATTCAACTTGCTAATATTTTATTAAGGATTTTTGCAACTATGTTCATGGGAGACATTTTAGTTTTCTTTGCCTACTGTGTCTTTGTCTAGTTTGTATTAGTATAATTCTGGCCTCACAGAATGAGATAGAAAGTAGCCCTCCTGCTTCTGTCTTCTGAAAGAAATTGTTAGAGAATTTGGCATAATTTCTTCCTTAAATGTTGGTAGAATTCAGAACCCATCTGGGTCTGGTGCTTTCTGTTTTGGAAGTTTATTAATTATTGATTCAATTTCTTTAACAGATATAGGCCTACTCAGATTGTCTGTTTCTTCTTGTGTGAGTTTTGGCAGATTGCGTCTTTAAAGAAATTGGTCCATTTTGTTTATTAAATTTGTGGGCATAGAATTGTTCATAATATTTCTTTATTATCCTTTTAATGCCCATGAGATCTGTGGTAATGTCCCCTCTTTCATTACTAATATTAGTAATTTGTGTTGCCTCTCTTTTTTTCTTGGTTATCCTGGTTAGAAGCTAATTGAGTTTATTGATCTTTTGAAATAAGCAGCTCTTTGTTGATTTTTTTCTGTTGATTTCATGTTTTCAACTTCTTTGATTTCTGCTCTAATTTTTATTTCTTCTTTTCTTCTGCTTACTTTGGATTTAACTTGCTCTTCTCTTTTAGTTTCCTATGGTGGAAGCTTGGTTTATTGATTTTAGATCTTTCTTCCTTCCTGATATATGCATTCAGTGTTATAAATTTACCTTTAAGCACTACTTTCACTGCAGCCCATAAATTTTGACAAATTGTGTTTTTATTTTCATTTGTTTTAGAATATTTTAAGATTTCTCTTGATGTTTCTTCTTTGAACCAAATGTTATTAGAATTGTGTTAATTCCAGGTATTTTGGAATTTTCCAATTATCTTTCTGGTATTGATTTCTAGTTTAATTCCATTGTGGTCTGAGAGCAGACATTATATGGTTTCTCTTCTTTTAGCATTGTTAACGTGTGTTTTATGGCCCAAAATGTGATCTATCTTGGTGAATGTTTCATGTGACCTCAAAGAAAATGTGTATTTTGCCATTGCTGGATGAAGTAGTCTATAGATGTCAATTATATCCAGTTGATTGACGGTGGTGTTGAATTCAGCTTGGTCCTTACTGATTTTCTGCCTGCTGGGTCATTCATTTCTGATAGTGGGGCATTGAAGTCTCCAGTCTGTAACAGTGGATTCGTCTGTTTCTCCTGTAGCGCTATCAGTTTTTGCTTCACGTGTTTTGACACTCTGTTGTTAGGTGCATGCATGTTAAGGATTGTTATCTTCTTGGAGAATTGACACCTTTATCATTATGTAATGCCCCTTTTTATCCCTGATAACTTTCCTTGCTTTGAAGTTTGCTTTTCCTGAAATTAGTATAGCTACTCCTGCTTCCTTTTTTTTTTGCGGTACGCGGGCCTTTCACTGCTGTGGCCTCTCCTGTTGCGGAGCACAGGCTCCGGACGCGCAGGCTCAGCGGCCATGGCTCACGGGCCCAGCTGCTCCGCAGCATGTGGGATCTTCCCAGACCAGGGCACGAACCCATGTCCTCTGCATCGGCAGGCGGACTCTCAACCACTGCGCCACCAGGGAAGCCCTCCTGCTTTCTTTTGATTAGTGTTAGCATGGTATATCTTTCCTTATATATATATCTTTATATTTAAAATGGGTTTCTGGTACATAACATATAGTGGGGTCTTGTTTTTTTAATCTACCCTGACAATCTCTGTCTTTAAATTTGTACATTTAGACTATTGCTATTCAAAGTGATTATTGATATTGTTGAATTAATATTTACCACATTTGTTGTCTTTGATTTTTGTTCCTGTTTTTGTTTTCCATCCTTTTTTTGCCTTTTGCAGTTTTAACTAAGCAATTTAAATGATTTCATTTTCTCTCCTGTCTTAGCATATCGGTTGTACCTTTAAAAAATTTTTTTTTGTGGTTGCCCTAGAGATTGCAATATGCATTTACAACTAATCCAGGTCAGCATTCAGTTAAAAATGTACTGTTTCACAGGTAGTGCAGGTACCTTATAATCACAAAATAATCCTAATTTCTTCCTCCTGTCCTTTTTGTCATTGCTGTTACTCATTTAGCTTATATATAAACATATATAAGTGTATATATATATATATATATATATATACACACACACACTATATATATATATATGATATACATATATATGGTATGTACATAAGCATATGTAATTAGATACATTGTTGCTATTATTATTTTGAACAAACTATTTTTAAAATTTTTCTTTTACTTATTCCTTCTCCAATGTTTTTTCTTTATGTAGAATCAAGGTTTTGACCTACGTAACTTTTCTTCTCTCTAAAGAACTTCTTTTAACATTTCTTGCAAGGCAGGTCTACTGGCAACAAATTCCCTCAATTTTTGTTTGTCTCAGAAAGTCTTTATTTCTTTCTCATTATTGAAGGGTTATTTTTCAGGGTAGAGAATTCTCAGTCATTATTGTGTCAAATATTTCTTTTGTTCCTTATTTTCTTTCTTCTCCTTCCTATATTCCTGTTACATGTATATTACACCTCTTGTAGTTATCCTGCAGTTTTTGGATATTCTGTTCTGTTTTGGGTTTTTGTTTATTTTCTTTTTCAGTCTTTGTTCTCTTTGTTTTGCGATTTTGGAAGTTTCTGTTGAGACATCCTTAAACTCAGAGATTCTTTCTTCAGCTGTTAAATCTACTAATAAGCTTATAAAAGGCATTCTTTATTTCTGTTACAGTGTTTTGATCTCCAGCATTTCTTTTTGATTCTTTCTTGGACTTACCATCTCTCAGTTTGCATTGCCTACCTGTTCTTGCATGCTGTCTACTTAATGTATTAGAGCCCTTAGCATAGTTGTTTTAAATTCCCTGTTGGATAATTCCAACATTCCTGCCGTATCTGAGTCTGGTTCTGATGCTTGCTCTGTCTCTTCAAACTGTTTTTTGCCTTTTAGGATGTCGAGTAATTTTTTTTTCCTTTTTGATATTTGGACATAAAATGTACCAGGTAAAAGGTACTGCTGTAAATAGGCCTTTAGTGACGTGGTAGTGAGGTGTGGGGGAGGGGAAGTGTTCTGTAGCCTCTGATCCTGTTATTAGAGCCCCGTCATGTAAGGAGTTGTGCCTACAGGCTGTGAGCTCTACCTGTGCGTCTCCACATTCCCCTCCTCCTTAGGTAGGACAGGGTGGCTGGAGAGGGCTGCAGTTGGTTATGGTATTGGTTGATGTACCATAATTTATCTAACCAACCCTCTCTGGCTGTGCAGTTGTCTCTAGTTTTTCTCTAGTTGAAGAAACACTGTAATGAACATACTTGGAGCTGAGTCTCCTTGCATGTCTGTGATCTTCTTGAAAGAGTCTCTACAAGTGTTTTTGTCAGATTAGTGGATATGCAGCCTCTTGTGTTTGATAGGACTTGCCAAACTGCCGCCATAAATGTATATCCCCACCAGAAACGATACAGTGCTTATAGCCATCATGCTGACCACACTGAGCAGGCTTATGTTCATCCCTGCTAATCTGGTAAGACACCAAAGAACAAAGAAAGGAGAAGGAATTTTCCTGTCTAAAACTGTACGTTTTTGAATATTAGTCAGGTATCACATTTTTAAATGTATTTAACAGCAGTTTGCTTTTCTTCCTTTTTGTGAGTTGCCTGATTTTTGCCCTTGGCCTGTTTTTCTTTTAAAGTATGTGTCTCTCTTTCCTGCTGTGTCTCTTACGTCCGTCCTTATGTAGCAAGGATATTAGGTCTTAGTCTCCAGTTTATCCTGCAAGTATTTTTCTAGAGTATTTCCCTTTTTGTTTTGTTCTTGCTGTTCTTAACGTAGAGAATTTCACTTTTCTGTAACCAAATGTTTGTTATTTACTTCTTTTAAGACCATTCCCCACTTCAAGATTAAACATCTATTCACATTTTCTTCTTGGTTATTCAAGGTTTTTTTTTGGTTGTTGTTTTGTTTTTTGCGGTACGCAGGCCTCTCACTGTTGTGGCCTCTCCCGTTGCGGAGCACAGGCTCTGGATGAGCAGGCTCAGCGGCCATGGCTCACGGGCCCAGCTGCTCCGCGGCATGTGGGATCCTCCTGGACCGGGGCACGAACCCGCGTCCCCTGCATCGGCAGGTGGACTCCCAACCACTGCGCCACCAGGGAAGCCCCAAGGTTTTTTTCTAACATTTAAATCTTTAATACTTAGAGAATTAATTTCGGCGTATACAGTGAATTAGAGAATTAACTTTGTTTTTTTAATGATTAGCCAATTTTAATCACATTTTCTAACTGGTTATTGCTGGTTAGATGGGAAACCCAATGATTTTCATGTATTTACTTTAAAATTATCAGCCTTTCTCAAATTCTTACTTATTCTAATTTTTAACTAGTACTCTATTTCTAGGTAGAAAATCATATGATTTTTCTTCCCAATATTTATACTTCCTATTTTTTTCCTTTTATTTCTATGGCTCTAATATCTAGACCAGTCTCAAATAACCATGTAGATATTATGGTATTTTACTTTTTACCAAAATTAATCTGGTATTTTTTCTTTTTAATTTTTAATTTTACAAAATTAAATGTCTTTTTTTGTTTTATTTTGCTCTTGCAAAAGCTCTGGCTTGTAGGAAGCCTTCAGTTACCTTTTCCTTTGCACCGTTGGCGAGGTCTTGGGGGCCGCCCTTTGGCTGAGTCTGAGTGGCGTTTATTATGGGTACAGGGCTCTCCTGGTCGTGAACTTTATGTGAGATAAGCAAGGTGCCCTCTCTGCTCATCCCTTCTCAAGCCAGTCGGCCACTTTGGCCCTAATGCTTATCAGGAAAGCCCACTTGATAGCCGAGCACTGACTACAAGGAAACCCTTGTCTGTGTCACCCTGCCGTGGAGAACCAGCCACCCCGAAACGTGGGAAAGCCTGAGATTCCCTCAGTGTCTGTCGTGTTTTCTGGACTGTATCAGTTGGGGAAAGAAATATTTTGAAGTCACACAGCCCTTGTTATTTGGTACTTGTTTAAGCTGGGAAATTGGGGTGAGGACCTGGAGAAGGAGGGGTGTGGTTGCCCCTTCGCTATCCCCTAAACCCCTAGGAGAGGGGAGGTTTGGAAGGGAGCATGGGGACCTGCCAGTACAGACTCCAGGCCTTGCCTTTCCCGCCTCATGTCCTCTGGGAGGCACATCCAGCGCCCATCACCTCGTCCCACCTCGCCCCAGATAAACTTCCCAAACTGTGCGGCCCCTCCGTTCACGGGGAAGCAGCTTCTCTGGTGATGTCAGGAAGTCCATTGGCCTGGAACGTCCGTCTGACCCCAGGGGCCCACACCCCACATCACTGCTTCACACGAAGCGGTCGAAGGCCCCTTGGTAAGGCAGGCGGTGCTTTCAGACCCAGCCGGGCCCACAAGGCTACTCTGGCTGTCAGCTCCTGAGCGCACTGCAGCGCCAGGCAGGCCTCCGGTGTCCACGCAGGTCCTGGGGGACAAAGGCAGGCGGTTTTGATGTGGAGGGCGGTTGGGCAGACAGCCCGTGGACAGTTCCACTGCACCCCATGTGGCACCAGCACGGCCCCCCGACGCTTGCTGCTGCCTGGTCGTCCCCTCGCTCCTCGTCCTCTCCCCCACCCTTGTCGTCTGTCCCCGCAGCTCGTGGCCCCTCCGGGGGCACCGGGCGAGTCCTCCCTCACCGCCCGCCTGTGTCCCGGCTTCACACCCCTCCTTCCTCCTGCGTCTGCCCACCTTCTGCCTCTGTCCTTGCTACTGCCTGGCACGACAAGGATTTAACAGGGTTATTCAGAGCTTCCACGACTCTAAATAAATGGAGTTGGATTGGGTCATCTTTTGTGCTTTGGTGGAGACAGGAACATAGAAAGTTTTATACTTAGTTGAATTTATATTTGTTGAAAACCATTTTATTTATAAGCAAATATTAGGAACATGAATTTTAAGGTGGTCACTAGATTGTAAACTGCCACACACTTCCACCGGAGGCTCTTTGCCGCTAAAATCCATATGGGAGACGAAGAGAGACCCTGGGTGAAGATGTGGGGAGGGACGGTTTCACGTCTGATCTCAGAATGAGTCATCGCTAAAGTCTTTCCTTAGCTTCAGTGACACTAACTGATCTCTTGGTTCTGTTTTTGTATCCGTTTTGGTGCGTGTCCCTGCGCTTGCCTACCTGGGGTAATTCCAGGATGACGTCCTGACTGTGATCAGAAGGGTGGATGACAACTGGGCAGAGGGAATGCTGGGAGACAAGATCGGGGTCTTCACCCTGCTGCACGGGGAGGTGAGGCCGCGCTGCCACACTTACCCCTCCTGCACGTGGAGGTGAGGTCAGGCTCCCAGGCTCACCCCTCCTGCACGTGGAGGTGAGGCCATGCTCCCAGGCTCACCCCTCCTGCACGTGGAGGTGAGGCCCCGCTCCCAGGCTCACCCCTCCTGCACATGGAGGTGAGGCCAGGCTCCCAGACTCACCCCTCCTGCACGTGGAGGTGAGGCCAGGCTCCCAGACCCACGCCCTCTCTTGCCCTTTGTTGTTTGCTTCACCAGACCAGAGGTGACCTCTCCTCAGGGGAAGAAGTAATCGGAGTTCAGGTGGGGAAGACATGTGGGTTTTATTCAACCCTGAGGTTGTGAGAAGTGCCTCCGCCTCTTGGGAGTGGTCCATCCCAGCCCATCATCTTGCCACATGGGCATTGAGGCAGGGATCCTGTGCGGACCATCCCTACTTCTCACGGGAAACCTGGGCCCAGCCCTATTTCTCTGAGACCCTCCAGGTTCTGCTGGGTTTGCCCCCAGAACCCCGGGAAGGAGAGCTCACCACAGGAAGCAGCTTCCCCGGGGACACTGACAACAACTGAAGGGAACATTGAGGCTCCCCCGACTTGGGGTTTGGGGAAGCTCATCAGCTCCAACCCTGGAGTGGAGCGTGTTCGGGCTTGTTTGAGGCTGGTTGGCTTCCTGCCTCTTTTCTGTGACCGAGGCGTTCTGGGTTTCCAGTGAATAAGTTATGGGCGGTGGCCAAGCGAGGAGCGTTCAGAGCCTTTGACCTTTCAGCCCCTGGTCGCCATGGGCTGTGTGTGTGTTTGCTGTTTGTCAGCATACGTCCGCATGCGCACGTCCCCAGACTGACCCCACGCTGCGCCTGTGCGCACTGCATCATCCCTGGAGTCGTTTCAGCCAGTGCTCACGGGGCGTGGGCCCCGGACCCTCCTGAGGAGTCCTTGTCCGGCCTCTCGCACCCCGCCTGTGCAGGGCCGCCCCCCACTCCGCAGGGGCCCAGAGCCGGTGTGATCCCAGGCCAGTGCGATCCCCAGGCCGACGGCTCTCAGCTGGGCCCTACTCCCTCCCCCCAGCGTCCTCGCTCAGAGCCTGTGCTCCCCCAGCCCAGGGCGGGCCACACACGATGCAGGGGACATGGCCAGCTTTGCCCCTGCTGAGCCCTGTGGGCCAGTGGATTCCAGCACCTGCCAGATGCAGGCCGCTGGCTGGGTGGGTGGCCGGCCCACACTCTCTGCGCTTATGAGCCTCTGCTTTTCCAGCCTCATCTGCTGCCCTTTCCTCCCCTCCCCCTATGTGTCCTGAACCCGCAGTTCTTACATGTACTCTGAAGCAACTCCCCGGGTGACTCCAGACCCTCCCCAACAGTAAGTCCGCACACACACTCCCCTCTCTGGTACATTGCAAGGGGCACACTCGTGCACACACATGCACACACACACTCTGTTCTCTGCCCCCCACCCCCGGCGAGGACCACAGTCCACAGCACCTCCAGCCTCACTTGTGCATTTGCTTCAACTCTGGGAGGTGGTCTTCTCCATCTGCTGCTTCAGACCCAAGAACTCGACGCGTGAAACCCCCACAGTGCTGTCCAGACGTGGAGTCTGTCCCCCTGACATCTTTGGCCAGTGGAACCTCTTCCAAGGCAGACTCTCATGGAGCCACTCACAGAAAGATCCCAGGGGCCTGTGGCAATGCCCGAAAACGGAGTCAGCTCAGACGAGTCGTGGAGCTGGGACATCTGCCCAAGGCGGGCCAGAGAAGGTGAAAGGACAGACGTTTAAAAGCATGGATACAGCTCACGGACACATTTTTAAAAGAAACCAGGTGGAAAAGAGAGTGCACTGAAGACTTTCCCTTTTAGGAAGTACAGGAGAAGCAGAACCCCCCCTCCCCCCTGGCTGATGGAAGGGGGTACCCTGGGGGAGACCGAGCGGAAGGAGCGAGAGGGAGGCCCCCGGGCTGTGGAGAGGCTTCGAGGCTTGATCTGGGAGGTGCTGGTGTGGTTGTGCAGCTGTGAAGTGGTGTAGCTAACATTTTTGCACTTCTCTTTAAAATGCAGTTTAAGAAGCTAAGAAAAAATTTTGTAGGGAACCTGAGGCAGGTAATGGTGCCCCTGAGGGAGGCCAAGCCCGGCGCACAAGCACCCCTGCTCTGGAAGGGACTCGGGCATCATCCCAGAGGCCGAGAGTGTGGGCTCGGGGCTGGAAACCAGTCAGCAGCGCCTCCTGAGGCTCTCGTGGCTCAGACACTCAGCCAACTGGGAGTCAGTGCCCTTGGGGCTCGACTACTGGACCCTGGAGACGGTCCTTCAGAGCAAGGGCGTAGGGGATCCTGTGTGCCCACCGCCCTCCCAGGCGCTCTGCTCTGAGCACAGCCTCCTGCCCCACCAGGTCCCCTGAGCCGGGTGCTGGGCTCTCCTCCAGGGGCCGAGGCAGAGCAGGGCCCTCGCTCCTGTCCCGTACCTCCCCGGGCACAGCGCCGGGCCTAGCACCATTGCCCTAGGGGCCCTGGCGATAGCCACAGACCCCAGGACCTCAGCAAGCACCGAAGAAGGAGGCCCTGGCCAGGTGTTTCCCGAGGCTGACCCGCTGTTCATGTACCCACTCCCGTTTGAAGCGTTGAGCTGACGCTAACCCTCACGCGGCCTCGAGGGCATCGCGCATGGGTGATAGAGTTCAGACCATCTTCCTCTGGGCGACGAGCAGGCATCTGAGGCCACAGGGTGGATCTGGGGTCTTTGCAGGTTGGGGCCTGCGCCGGGAGGGAGCGGGGCCTGTGTTGGCGAACGGCAGTTTGGGGTGGCGGTCATCCCCCTGGGTGTTGCCCTGTCTTAAATCATGCCCTCACAGGACTGAATTACAGGGAGGCCTCTCCAGCCCTGCAGCTGTGGTTTGAAGGGCGTGGGGGGAGGCTGCTAGGGCCCCGCGTGCAGTCCAGCCGCGACGCCTGCCCGAGGAGGACCTTTCCGGGGTGACCTCTCCTCTGGGGACGCGGCACCCGCTCCCATCCCAGGCAGGCTCTGTCCTGGGGCTCGCTGAGTGGACTGGGGGACAAGCGGTTAAACCTCTCGGAGCTGGCCTGGCCTCGTGCTGTTTTCTGAGCGGGTATCCAGTCTCCAGAAGCATCCGTCTGACGCAGTGTAGAAGCCCTCCTCTCACCCACACTCCTCAGCTGCTGGCTGCATCCACAGCGGGGCCTGGGCCGCTGGTTCTGGGAGAGGGGCACTCGTCCATCGGCACGTCCCCCGGCCCAGACCCTTCCTCGCTGCCTTCCCAGCTTCTCCTCCTGCGTCCTGGAACCTACCTTCTGTTCTTCATCCCCCTTGGTTCCAAGGACAGGCACCGTCCAGCAGCCATCTCTACAGTGGGACCAAGGCATAGCCCACGGACGCCTGCCGGCTCGTCGGGTGTCGCTCAGGACAGAGCGGAGTGGGCCAGGTCACTCCTGTCCTCGGAGGACAAACCCCACACGTGGCAGGGCCTCCCTTCCATGCTCTGGGCCTTGAGGGCCTGGGGTCAGGCGCCAGCCCCCAGGGCCCCGTGCGTGGAGCTTGTCACTGCTCGTCAGCCGAACGGGAGGATGACCTGTCCCCCAAACGCCCAAGACGCCGTGCGAAAGAGGACAGATGAGGAACAGAAGCACCCAGCTGCCTGGGAAATGTCTGGGCGTCAGCCAGATCGGGGGCACAGGTACAGGATGGGGACACTGGGCCGGGGCCTTTGGCACGTGGGTGGGATCTGCGTCCCAAGGGTAGATGGGACAACTGCAGGAATGGGTGCAGATTGGGGGTCCTCAGACCCTGTCCTGGTGTCTCTTTAGAATAATTCCTGCCCAAACACCCACTCCCTGACACGCGTGTGTCCTTACTGTAACGGAAGCTCTGTTTCTCTCATCCGCGCTGTGCCGCCTCCTTTCCTCAGCCCGGGCTCCGCTGCCTCGAGGGTGTAGTGCCTCGAGCCCCCACGTCCCTGTCCCTGCACCGAGACCCCAGCTACCCAGGCCTCCCCACTACTCTCCAGGCTCGGGGTCTCTGTGCCGGGAGCCCTGCACTCCTGCTCACCTAATGAGCCACGCTGAGCCCCCTTCCTGTCCTTTCTCAGCCTCTTCACTGGCTCCCACTCAGACCCTAGTCCCCGTGTTTATTCTTAATGTTCCTCATGCTTGGCAAAGTGCAGGTGCTTAATAAATGACTGCGAGAGTGACAGCAGCCTGACAAGTGGCTAGGGGCCAGTTTTTGGATTTGCAGAATGCAGGGATTGTGCAGAGCCTGGGCTCTGGGGACTTGGAGGTACAGACTGAGGCAGGAGAGCTGTCAGACCAGCTAGCTCTAAAGAGGAAAATGCATGGCCTTCAGAGGGGTGAACCCAGGCGGGCTGCCTGGAAGCAGAGGGAGGCTGCGGTCGCCAGATCTCCTTCATCAGACTCTCCTGGCACCCGCCCTGCGCCTCCCCTGAGCTCTGCCCTCCACGGCTCACTCCCCTGAGGCCCCTCCTCGCGTGGTGAGCTTGGCCGGGGCTCCCTCCTTCTGAGGACACTTTGTTTCACTTCCCAGCCTCACTGTGGCCAGAGCCCCCATGCCTTCTGGAGGAGACTTCTGGGTTGACCCCTCGGGGTAAGGGCTTCCTCCAGTCCCTACTACAATGCTCGCTCAGGGCCCCCAGGCGTGGGGACCATGATGTGTCTGCCGGTCCGTCCACAGAGCCTGAGCACGCCTCCATGCCGGCTCGCCCGAAGCGGGTGCACATTCGAGCCTCACCGGGTGGGTGAGCCCGCCCCCCGCCCGCAAGGACAGATGGGTGATGGCTGGTGGAGGGAGGCCCAGAGGGCCGAGCCCGCGAAGCCATCAGCTCTCCTGCCAGCTGGGGCCTTCTGGGTGGGAATTCTCCCCCTCTTTGTATGTCCGGTGTCACCCGTATTGAACTTGGATGTGTCGGTGTGTTTCCTCGTTTTGTGCCCTGGGCTCCTGGAGGCCAGCTGACTCGTCTGCCCGTGTCCTTGTGACCAGTTACTATAATGGGCACCTGGAGAGGCGAGGCTGCCCCGGCCTCAGCACGAGGGCCAGTGCGTCCTGGCAGCTTCCCCGGGGACCCCTGCCCCGTACCGAGGAGAGCTGACCCCAGGGAGCCGCGTCTGGGGATGGGAGCATCTGGAAAAAGAGGTGCGGAGAGGGGGGAAGCCCTGAGGAGGGATGAGGAGCCTCGTGGTGACCCCAGCTGACCCTGGAGTCCTAGGGCCGAAACGCAGCGGAGGCCGCTCTCATGGGCCAGGCCCATCAGGCGGGCGGCCTGTGCATCCCTGGGCACTGAGGTCCCGGGTGGGGCTCGCCACCTCCACAGGTGCGGGTGCAGCTGGAGCTCTGTCACGGGTCGCCCAGGCCCAGGGAGGGAGGGGCTGATCCTCACCTGCCCTCAGGGAGCAGCTGGGCTGGGAGGGGAGGGTCTTGGAGGAGGGCCCGCCCTTGGAGGGAAGAGGAGACGAGGGGGATTCTGGAGGTGCGGAGGACGGGGTGTTGAAGGTCTGTGCCCAGCTGTTCTCATCTCGGTCTCCTGGCAGAAGGTTATTTGTGGAGAACGACAGGGTCCAAGACTGCGTAGGAGGTGACTCGGGGGACTCACCCGGGGAGGGGCGGGGGGTGGTGGCGTTGAGGCGGGCGGGGGGCAGGAGCCCAGGGAGGAAGCGGGCACTGGGCAGGGTCGCGGTCGGCCAGCTGTGGACCTGCCAGAGGCCTGGTGTGCCGCACGGCTCCGTGGCCGGAGCCGGCGCAGTGGTGGCTGAGGGCAGCGTGCAGGGAGGAGCCCAGAGGAGGGGCTGCAGGCAGGGATGGGACAGAGCCCGGGCCCGCGGTGGGAGGGGCTGGAGGGTGGGGGCGGGGTGTCTCCGAGCGGTGCCATGGGAATCCTGTCTCCCTCCTGCCGCCAGAGCCAGCCCCCACCCACCCCTCCACTAGCTGGATGGATGCATCCTAGTCTGCTGAGAGCCTGTGTCCTACACGCTTGGGGCCACGCACTCACCTGGAGGGTTTGTTCTCTGGCTCCCGCTCTCTCCCCTTCTACTGCCCCACACGTCAGGGGTCAGGATCCCTCCTACAGCCCTGCGGCACCTGCAGGCACCGGTTTCTGGACTCAGAGATGGGGGAGGATGGGCGAGCCCCAGAAAGCGAGGCAGCCTCATCCCAGGGCCAGTGCGCGTCCAGAGAGTTCTGACCTCGGGGAACCAGATCCAGGCCTCTGTCTGTTGGTGGGTCCCACGACCTCGGCTAATCGTGTTGACGTGCGAGGGCAAACTGCTGAAGTGATGCTATTTACAGATGCTGGGAGTTGATGGAGGCAAAAACTGAAACCTGATTTAGCCGGATGGATGTAATGCCCAAAATGGTACGGTTACTAACGGCAGCTGCTTCCCATTTGAGAGGCCTTGTCTTCAGTGCGGAAATTAGGGTGGATGTCGTCTAAGCCTCAGCTAATTGCCATGTGGAACTTGGCCCTTCTTGCACCTGTAGCACCGCCGTCTCCTTGTCACTTTATTTACGAAGAGAGCATGTTATTCTAAGCCTCCGTCTCTAAATATGTTATCGAAGCTGCCAACTTCCCTGGGAACACGCAGCTCTATTGTTTCAAAGGCCCACAGCCTGGAGCTGCCCCCCGTGCATTGGGTTTGCCCACCCCCACCCCACCCCCACCCCCCCGCCAGTAACTGCTGGTTATTTCTTCACCGTTGTCTTGGTTTTTCAGCTCAGGCCCTGGGGCAGGCAGAGCGTTTCCAGGGAGGAGGCTGGGGAGGGTCTGTGGCTTCTAGTGGAAGGTCCACGCCCAAGCTCAGGGGAGAAGCAGATGGACGCGGGAGGCCCGAACCCCGACTCGGCCTTGGCGCCTCCACACACCCTACGTTCTAGTTCGGATGCAGATGGACAGACCTGCAGGGGTGTCCCTGGTTGAGGGGGTACAGCTCCTGGATGAGGAGCTTTTGTGCCTCGGTCTTACCCTTTGATAGGCAGGACTAGGGCGCCTCTAACGTGGGGTGATGATCCCCATCCCCACTTGTGAAGCTGCGTTCTCTACTCCATGTCCTGTGGTTTATGAGGTTCTGCACTGCTGAGCTATCTGATGTCCCATGTCTGAAAACTGTTTCATATATTTGGTTTTAGCATTTCAGGTGAGAGGGTAAAAATGATCCTTGTTATTCATTCTTGTTAACCTGCAGTGGTTTAGAATTTTGAAATAAGGGGACACACCATTATGTTGTACACTTTAAACTAATACAAGGTTATATGTCAGTTATACCTCAGTAAAACTGGGGGCGGACAAATAAAGAAAAAATTAGGATGCAAGAGGTACTTTTGACAGAACGGAAAAGCAGTAGGTCAGCCATGGCTCTCCCATGCTGTGTCTCCCCAGCCCAGGGCTCAGAGTAAACAGTCAGCTTTCATCAGAGACGTGAGGACTGGCTGGAAGCCTTTGAGGCCCTCATCCTCTGTGGAGACGGGTTACAACCAAGTCCAAACACCGTCCTGCGACCAGTGCTCCGGGTCGGCCAGTGGGGGTGGCGTGGGCTGGCGGCTCCTCCGTTTCTTCCGAGCAGGTGTGGCCCCTGCTTCCTCACCCAGATCCCAACTCTCAGGACACCTGATTCTGCCACATCAGAGGTGACCTGACAAAACCCCAGGAAGGAAACAGGAGAGACGCCGCTCAGGGGTTCCTGCCGCAGAACGTGGGGGAGATGTGGTCTTGCCTGAAGCTCCGTTTTGTTTTTCCGTTTGCACGACCTATTTCTCATGAGCTTCTACGTCAGTGGGCATCTGGGGGCAGGGACATCCCGCCGGACCTGAATATGAGTCCTGCCCGCGTTTCTGTGTCCGGGTGCTGACTGTGCCTTTGTGAAGTAATACACTTCACCCAACAGGCGACGCCCAGTCACCAGAGGGCGGGCTCAGCACGGGAGGTGACGGAGGGGAGGAGTGGTGGAGCTCCCGGGGGGCAGGACTTCAGTGTCCTTTGGGTGGCCCCGCCGGGATCCGGGCCTGCACCCCAAGGCATGATCTGGGCGCTGGGGTGTGGTCATTGGGATTTTCCTCCACGGAGGTAGGTAGGTGCATAGGGACCAGCTCTCCCTGATCACTCCCTCCTTTAGTGTTTTTTGAACAATTTGTGAAGTTAACATCTTGTACTGTATACAGTGACATGTAATGTCTCAGTTTTCCTGTCATCGTCTCTGTCTTCATAACTACATAAGTAGCCACTTTGAGGCCAGACTAGTAACAACTCTTTTCTCTTCTGGGTCCTGGCATAGTGGTTGCACATAGTAGGCAGTTAGTGCGTTTGTGTAATGTTGTTGAGTTGTGGGCCAGTGTTTCACAGAAGTGGTCAAAGTATAAGGGCTAAGCCGTCAGCCATTTCTGAGGTCTCAGCTGGGACATCTTCAGCCTGTCTTCTTGGAAGCACATGGTGGGACTTAGCAAGGCCCTGTGAATCCGGCTCCTGCAGCTTCCCCAGGAGCTTCTGTGTGGTTGCCCTGCCCACAGCCTGGAGGTCCAGCTGCAGGTGGGCCCAGAAAAAAACCAGAGATGACTTCCATCTTCAGTAGACAAGCAGAGATGACAGTGTCTCAGCCTGTGGCTGAAGTGCAGGCGATGTTGGAAGGAGCCAGGCCTGGCTGCCCGCTGAGCCCAAGCCTCTCCTGGGGCCTTGGTTCGTCCAGCCAGGGAATGGCAGCCAGCTGTGCTGTGTCTGACCGTCTCTGCCCAGGCTCCAGCTGCTTTCTTTCCTTCCCATCACGTGTCGCTCACATGGGCAATAATAACCCTGAAAACCAAGTACGTGCAGGATGGGATTGTTTTCAGCCAACTTGAGCTCCCTCCCTTGGACGCTTTTTGACTCGGAATCTCTCTGTCCTCACCGGCCGTCCACTCATCCTCATCCTGCTCAGGGACACAGATTCCTCAGGCCTCCCTGTCCCCGCAGGCTGCCTGGGCCTCCCCACCCACCTGCCCTCCCCTCGGCCGTGCCTTCACTCAGCTTCCCTCCTGGGAATCCACATCCCTACCTTCCCTACCGAGTCATCCAGGCCAGCGACTCAGAAACTTCAGTGAGCGTCAGAGCCCCCTGGAAAGCTCCGGGCCCAGCCCCGAGTCTGACGCAGTGGGTCTGGGTGGACCCGCGTCTAAGAAATAAGTTGGGGGAGAGGCTTGTTTTGCAGATTCCACTTGGCCGCAAGGGTGGGCCTTGGCTGTCGATTAGGGGCCGCCGACCCAGGCGGAAACTTGCTTACGAGGCCACCTGCCCCTTGGGTGGGCCTCCTTGGTGAAGGTGAAAGCACACTTAGCTGTGGAGAGATTTGGCTGTGGGTGTTTATAAGGTGACAGCAGAGTATGCCTTGGCTGAGGTTCAGGCCTGTGTTCAGTGCGGAAGGAACAGCGAGTCTGATTGCGCAGCTGGAAAGGGTCATGGGGCCTCCGGGTGCCTTCCCTCCAGAGCAGAGAGCATTTGTGGGGAGATGGCCCTGCAGTGCCAGCCGTCGCTTCCCCAGTAGTTCTAAGACTTGACCACGAATTACTTCCCAGATTAACCATCTGGGCCTCCGTCGTGGTGTCTCTCCCGTTACGTTTGATTAGCGCTTCTGTTTGGGAGGAGGCTGCGAGTCGCTGGTGACCCGGACCCTTCTGAGACCAGCGTGTACTCGGGGCGCCACCTTCTGCAGCTGCCTCGACTCCGCCAGTTACTGCAAAGGGAGGAAGCGCAGCTAGCTCTGGCCTCATCTCCTTCTGCCCAGCCTCCTCAGAGAAACTCAGAGCTGTCCTCTGTTGCTTTTATTTCTTCCAAATCCTCAAAGCGAGAGCAGTTAGGAGTTATGGTGTGAAGCCATTGAGGACTCCGCGGTCTCCCTGGGCGGCCGTTCCTGTGTCTGTTGGCGCATCTGACCCCTGGACCGAAAGAGCAGGTTTCCAGCCTGTCTGAGCTGTACCTCGCAGGCCAGTGGGGGCCACCGTCCACCCCTCCACTCGCTCAGCCCTTCAGTCACTCTTCCATTGAGCACCGCCGTGTGCCAGGCCCTGCGGAGAATCATCTTGAAACCCACGTTCTCGCTGGACGAGAGAAGGATGAAGAGAAGACGAAGTCTAGAGGGAAGTGTATCCTGTGTGCAAACAGAGCTTGAAGGGGGCAGGGAGGCTGGGGCAGGGACTGTAAGAGCTCTCCTGCTCAGAGAAGCCCCCTGGGGGCAGGAGGGGAGGGCGGAGGAGCAGCGGTGCGGGGCCCAGTGATGCCCCGGGCTGCCTGGGGCTGAGGGACAGCGGGCGAGTGGGGGTAGGGGGTGGGGGCGGGGGCCGCGGGAGGCCGGCCTGGTCACTCTCAGGACTTTGAGTTTGCTGCACACACCGCAAGTGGGTGAGTCCACATCCCCTCCCTGCTCAGGGCACGGCCTTTGGGCCTCTGTCCACTGACCACCCCCCAGCCGTGTCCTTCATTTCTAATCCTGCCTTTACCTGGGGGTTGATAGCGTAAAACAAATGTAGAGAGAACCTTCTAGACGAAAAGTTTTCAGCTGTGCTGGGTCTTGGGCCCCTGAGAGCAGCCCTGTCATCTGTCACCATCTCCCAGCCTACCCTCCACTGGTCTCACCTCCCCGGGGTCCGTTGTCACACGTGGACCAGACCGTCTCCACGAAGGTGACTCGGGCCTCACTCCTGCCTACAGCCCCTGGGGGGCCCCTGGCTCTCAGAGTAAATCCGGGCTCCTCCCTGCAGCCCACAGGCCGCGCCCGGGCACAGAGGCGGCCAGGGGCCCAGCCCTGTGCTCCTGCCGGCCTCGGCTCCCGGTCTGTGCCGCGGGGTGATGGCCTCCCCATCCTCGGGCCTGGGTGCTGGGCGTGGAGCGGCGCTGGTGCTCTGAGGGCCGCGTGGGGACCTCGTTTCCTGTGACGGCGTGTCCAGCCCCACGTTGTTGGCGCTAGGAGCCCTCGAGTCTCCTTGCAAAATTGTATTCCACTGCGAGAGTGCTGTCTTTGAGGCTATTGTGTGGACAAGGAAGAAAATCTTCCATCCTTTAAAAGCCAATTTGGAACAGTTTCTCATTTCATTCCGAGTGAAGGAATGCTGTCATTTGGAGAATGAGGATCTGTGAACCGTGCAGGGTGGGGCCTCCTCGGGAATAATCGGGCTTCAAGTCCTGCTGGAGGCCAAGGCCAAGGTGGCGGCGTGCGTGTGGGCCGGGCCAGAGCAGCCAGCCTGGGCTCTCAGGGGGCTGCACCGGTTGCCGGCAGTCACCGGGCAGGGGGTGCAGATTCAGATGGGAAGGCTGGGCCGTGTCGCCCAGCTCCCCGCGCAGGAGCTGATGGCTGAGGCTCGGCTCAAGACCGGGTACAGAAGAATGATCCCCGGGGGTTAATTCACACTTCTGTAAACCTTTGTATTTAAAGGGGGATGAATGTGTGTTTGAAATCTGCTCCTGTTAGGACTTCTTATTGCTAAATTTGCAACACTGTTCCTATGTTAATATGTTCTTAAATATGTAAGTTTGGGGAGAGTTTATTGAGTTGTCCTTGAGGTTTTAGTTACAGAAGTCTTCTTCTTCTTGTGGGATCTTAGTTCCCCAACCAGGGATCAAACCCGGGCCCCGCAGTGGAAGCGCAGAGCCCTAACCACTGGACTGCCAGGGAAGTCCCCAGAGAGGTCTTCACACCCTCTTCTCAGATCCAGCTGAGAGAAAGATGAACGCCTAAGAGAAGGAAATGAAGTGCTAACTTTATTACCAGCAAATCTCTGTGGAGGAGCATGGGTCAGATCCGGAGGCAGTGGAGCTCGTGAGCGCCTCGCCCTCAAGCGTAGACCTGGGCCTCCCACCCGAGGGCTCGGCCCCCTTGTTTAGAACTGCTGCCCTGCGCCAGCTGGGAGCAAGGAGGGGACCCCCCAGGCCTGAGCTCGTCCTGCTTAAGAAGACAAACCCACAGGGGCGTCCTGCCCCACCCCCGAGCATTCACAGGCGAGCATTCAAGGGTGGGGGGTGGACAGGGTTGCCGGCCCTTCCCGGGCCCACCTCTCTCAGCCTTCCTCCCGCTTTGGCTGGTAGGTTCTTGTCCACCTCTGAGCTCTCAGACACCCTTGTGGCCCCTGTGGGAGTGTGGTGCCAGGGATGAGCCCTCTGAGGACCATGGCCCCCGGGTCTGTGCTCCCCGTAGAGACCCCCCAGCCGGGCTCCTAACCAAGCCACCGACAGGGAGGAAACCTTTGCCAGATCCACCGTGAAACCTCGGCTCCCAAAGCCACTGCGTCTAAACTGGGGAGCAGCAAGGTCTTTTACAGCACCTCAGCCTTTGTACGGAGTGGAACAAACATGGTACTGCTGCGGCCCCGGAAGTCTCACCATACATCGGACGCTGTCCCAGCCTAATCTGCTCGTTTTGTTTTTAATGACTTCCTGATACACCGGGCTGTTGTTCAAAACAGGGAAATTCGGAAAAGTGTGAAGAAGAAAATCAAAGTCACCCATAATCCTACGAGTAAATGTGAATAAAATACACGTGTAGGAGAAGAATGAATAGAAACGTTGTGAGCATGCTGTTGTTTCCTTTATTCTTTTCTATGTGTAAATTTACATATATTGTGAACAAATTTGGGATGGTGCTGCATCAGTATTTCTGTTGCTTTCTTCATTAAATTGTGAGAATTTTCCAATGACATTGTTGGAAAATTGACAGAAGTCAGGGGGTCCTCCCGCTGGAGTCCTCCATGCCCTCCACCCACACAGAGGAGAGCCGGGCCCTGGCCCCGCTGACCCCCGGCCCCCATTCCCAACCACGTGTCTCTCCAGCCCCTGTGCCTGCTATTCCTCCTTGGACACCCAGGGCTCCCGCCTCCTGTCCCCTCCCCGGGTGTCAGCAGGCCCCTCCTTCCTCAGTAAGGACTTCCGTGGCCTCCTGAAGGCAAAAGGGCCCTGTGGGACTGGTCACCTTGGTCAGAAGTGCCCTGCAAGTGCCCAGGCAGCCCCCAGCCATGCGCCCCTGGGGACCTCGCCCCCCTCGGTTCCCTAGAGTGTGCACAGGAGGTGGTGCTCTTTTGCTGGAAAACAGCCTTTGTCTTCTTTAAGTTCACCTTCAGGGGGAATTACCACAGGTCCTTCAGGAACCTTGGAACTTCCAGTCTGGGGCCCTGGCTTTCAGACGCACCCTGCGGAGGGGCTCAGGGCGAAGAGGGCGGCCGTGTTCCGCAGGCAGGGTGAGCCCAGGAGGAGGGGGCGCCTCGGAGCAGGGCCGCGTTGGCAGGACAGCTGGGCCGCGGGCTGGCGGACGGCGGTCTACCCCTCATGGGGAGCACCTGGCAGCTGGCAGAGGTGGGCTTTGTCCAGCCCGGGGTGATGGGGGCTGAGGTGAATGCCATTTGCCCCTCTCCGCTTCCATGTTTAGACATCATCTCTCCCCAAATCCTTGCCTCTAATCAGCCTTTTCCTGCAAGACGAGGCAGTTGTGTGCAGCTCCGGTGTTGGCCCGCGTTGGCCTTAGTGGATGGATGTTTCTCATTTAACCTCAGGTCCTGGAGAGCGGGCTCAGTTCGCCTGTTCACTTCGGCAGCAGAACTGCGGGCTTGTTCGTCACTTCAGGCTCCTGGGGACAGAGCAGGCTCGAGTGGGAACGCAGGGGGCGGCGGGGGCTTGGCGGGGAGGCAGCTGGCCGCGCTGGTGGTGGGGCGGCAGCCAGGGGCGGTCGTCCTGTGATTCCGCCACACCCTCAGGGCCCCCGGCCTTGCTGCCCACTGTGTGAAATGTTAACTCGAAGGAGGGAACCTCCTCCCGCCTGGGGGCCTGTCCCACAGCAGGTGTAGGACACACCCTCCAGTGGGTGGGGGCAGCCTTGCACCTGGTGTTAACAGACGTCTCGCGTTCGCAGTCCCGCTAAACACAGGCTGGGGCTGCTAGCAGGCCCGCGAGATCACCGGCACACGCTCGTAACAAAAGGAAGGGAACAGAACCTCCCTGCCCGAACCTCGGTAACTGTAGCTGGCCCCCCGGTGTGAGAATTCGCGTGACCTAATTTTCGCGCCAAAAAAAGGTCTGATTTTTTTTTTCTTTTTTCCTTTCTTTTTTTTTTGCGGTACGCGGGCCTCTCGCTGCTGTGGCCTCTCCCGCCGCGGAGCACAGGTTCCGGACGCGCAGGCCCAGCGGCCATGGCTCACGGGCCCAGCCGCTCCACGGCATGTGGGATCCTCCTGGACCGGGGCACGAACCCGTGTCCCCTGCATCGGCAGGCGGACTCTCAACCACTGCGCCACCAGGGAAGCCCTAAAGGTCTGATTTTTAAAGACACATTTGAATCTCCAAAATGAACCCTACCCCTCCAACTGCCAAAGGCACAGGTATACCTCACTGGATATGTTGTTTTTACCCTGAAGATGCCACAGGGCTGGACAAGCACCCCCGTGCCGTGCGTGAGGGGAGCCGTGGTGTGTCCGGCGAGATGGAGCAGAGAGGCGTGAGCCGTGGTCCTGCCGCCTGGGACCTGCTCACTTGGCGTAAGGGTCACACGAGCCTTTAGGGGGACAGCAGCTCTCAGTCCCACGTGGTTGGCCGGTGGTCATTAGCAGGCCACCTGCGCTCGACCAGCCCGGCCAGCTGTCGAGAGCCTTGGTGCCGGGGGCTCCCGCTGTGCCCCAGATACAGCCTTTGGGAGGGGGGAGGGGAGCTGGAGCTCCATTCTCACCATCCCACAGATGGTTTAGTTGGTGAAAAGCAGAGTGTTTCACACCCAAGAAGCACTGATCAAAATGCCCATCAGCCACTTGCCTGCCCCTCTCAGCGAAGGGGGGCTTCTGCAGTGTCTCCTCACAGAAGCTTCAGGCAGGTGAAGACCATTCCTCGCCAGCTTCTAAGTTTGTGAAGCTCTGAAGAATAACAGCCGCCTGCCAGCGTGACGACCTGTGCTGTCCTCAGCCCCCGGGTGGGGGAAGTGGATTAAAGGAAGAGCCAGCAGAGCTGCTGTCTTGGGTCACATGGATGCTTCACGGGGCGGGGGCTTCCAGTCTAAAGCCGCTCTCCTGAGAGCAGCAGGGTCTCGGGGGGCTGTGGAAATGCAGAGATACGGGCACCACCCCAGGCCTGCTGAGCCAGAATCTGCGTCTTGAAAGGCTCCCGGGTGGCAGTGCCCACTGAAGTGCAGCTGGATCTGACCAGAACGAGTGGCAGGGCTCAGAGACACGTGCTGTCCCTACGTCTGAGCCCTGTCCTCCAACCCCTGAGTCCTGGGAAGGGAGGACACACATCGCTCCCCAGGGCGTGGTCACGGCCCACTGCTCCTGTGAGGATGTGTGGGGACCACAGTCCTCCCCTGGGTCAGGGCAGAGCTGTCGGCGTGCGCGCCTGTTCGCTGTTGTTTTCCTTGAAAACCGCTGGGCGTGTCCGATTGCTCTTACCCCTGACGTCTTCCCCCGTGCCTGGCTTTCCAGTCTTACTCCTGTTTGAAAGGTTCCGTTCAGTCTAGAGCCCTCTGGACAGAACCAGTGGTCTGGTGACCTGCCTGCCCAGGTCTGGACGTGCGCACACTGCCAGTCCGTGCCTGGATTTCCTGATTCTGAAATTGCGGTTTCTGATACTGACGCAGCAGGGTCCCCGGGGACTGTGTGAGGGACTCCAGGGCTGCTGCTTTGGGAACAAATGGGATTATCTGAACCCAGGGGCGTCGTCGGTGCCCTTATTTCTGTACAGAAATCTGCCACGTGCAAGCAGGTCTAGACCGGGTTCTGGTGCCCATAAGCAAAGGCATCATGCCTGGCACTTCCTGCTTCTGCTCTTCTGTTGGCCCTGCAGGTGGGTGCAGAACACGGGGTGAAGGAGGCCGGCCCTCGGGGGTCAGAGGGCCCCCGGAGCCTGCGAGGGAGGGGGTTGGGCACCAGCTTGCTCTCCGAGCAGCACTGCTGATGGGACAAATGAATAAAGCCTTAAAGCATAGTGAGACAGCTGAGCCTGATTGGAAGCAGCGTTTCAGGGCTAATTCTGGACTTAGATCACACGGTTTAGGGCCTGGAGTGAGTTTTACAACCCCCTGTGAAGGACAGGAGTTTGTAGTGGAAATGCTGACAGCCTGTGCCTGAGCCGTCTGAAGGAGGCTGCACACCCAGCGCCTGTGATCGGCTTGGCCTGTGGACACAGAGCATCCCTCCCTCTCGCTGCGCAAATCCAGCGCCGGTGCTTTCGTTTGGTTTTAACTCATCGAGATGCTGCCAGCCGCAAACCCCGGTCGGTATGCGAGGGAGGAACTGCAGGGCCGAGGGGCCCTTCCTGGCCTGGCCCCCGGCTCCAGGCTCATGGGAGGACGTGGCACGGCGCCTGCACCAGGCGCCCTGCAGATCCACAGCCGGCACCATGTGGCCTTCACCTGCCTGCAGGGACCTCGTGCCCTTGACGGTTCCCTTGGCGCGCACACGTCCTCTCCTGCTCCCGTCAGGATCCAGTGTATCCTTCCAGCACCGCCCCCGCCCCGCAAAGGCTTCAAACCCTTCTTCACACTGGCACCTGGGATGGCGACCCAGCACCAGCACTGAGCTGGTGCCCTGGTCCCTGCTCATGCTTCCCTTGGACCCCGCCGTCCCCACCTGGTCTACAGGTGTGTCTTGTTCCAGGGGGGCCCTTGTTCTGCCCCCTCCCCGGACCTTGCGGGCAGGGCTCTGCCGGCAGCCTCAGGCCTCTCCACCAGGAGTCTGGTCAGCCTAGGGTGGCCGCGTGCCGGGGAAGTTGCGTCCTGCTGGTGCACAAGGTGGGGAGCACATGGGGGCCGCTCCCACCCTGGGCACCCCCTCTGGGTGTTTCCCAGGCAGCCCTGCTCGGCCAAAGTGGGTAGGAGGGAGCAGCCCCTGGAAAACACAGCTTTTCAGTAGAACGTCCAGATGCCACCCTGGCCTTCGCTGTGTTCTCTCCGCACCGTTCGTACTGGACGTGCTGTTGGAAGGGTCCGGCAGCTTGAACGCTCTGGTGGCTTTGAGGCGCGAGCAGAAGTCTGGACGTGGGGTGTGGCTACTGTCCACTGACGCCTGCCTCTCCCCTCTTTCCTTAGCTCAACGATGCCGCCAAGCAGCTGATGGAGATGGACAGGCTGGGCCCGGCCTCAGCGTCTGGCTGCCTCGCCTTCGTGCCCTCTGACCCCGGTGCGGAGGCCAGCGCGGCCCCGGGTCCCACTTCAGGCGGCACGGGGGCGGTCAGCGCCTTCCAGCGGCGTGTGGACAGTAAGAAGAATGCCAAGAAGCGGCACTCCTTCACGGCGCTCAGCGTGACGCACAAGTCCACACAGGCCGCCAGCCACAGGCGCTCCATGGAGATCAGCGCCCCCGTGCTGATCAGCTCCAGTGACCCACGGGCTGCGGCCAGGATCGGGGACCTGGCGCACCTGTCCCGCAGTGCTCCCACCCAGGTAATGTTGCTGGGGCCGGGGCTTCCTTCTCGGCTCCGCTTGCTCCCCGTCCCCTGGTCCCTGGGTGGGTGTGAGGGAGGCCAGGCAACAGTGCCTTTTGGGGTCCCCACCCCAGGGCCCCCGAAGCCCTGGTGGGAGGTGTGTCTTGGTCTCAACCAGCATTCAGGCAGCCCAGGGAGATGTGAGGTGCTTCTCAAGTGCCCGTGACTCAGCCTCTCAAGGTCCCGTCCCAGCCCGCCTCAGCCCTCTGACTTGGGAGAAAGTCTGGGTTAGCGCTGCTGTGTCTTCAGTATCTCGTGACACTGGCTGACATGCTCCCTGTGGACAGAACCAGAAGTGACCACGTGTGTACAGAGCCCTCCTCTGTGGGACGGGGCACTGGTTCCGTCCACCAGGGAAGCAAAGGGGGCACCTTGCTCTCAGCCAGCCAGACCAGGCAGCCCTGGAGCCAGGCTGTTGCCGCGTCCACGCTGGTCCTGCTTGCCGCACGACAGGCCAGTCAATTGAGAGACGAAGTGTCGGAGCCAGGAATGAGATGACCGGGCCCTGGGACCCATTTTCCCACCGTTACACTTGAACTGAAAGTTGTGACCAGGCTCAGGACTTTAGTGAGCATCGTCAGAAAGGGTGAGAGGTCAAGGGAAGCAGTTTGCAACCTGGCTGTGGCCCCGTTTAATTCAGCTGTCGGGAGACAGGAGGGGTGGTGCTGAGCGCCTGTGAGCTGAGGGCCAGCCACCAGGGCTGTGAACGGCAGGTGCCAGCGTAGGTCGGTGGTCATGGGTGGGACCCAGAGGCCAACCCCGCCCCCTCTGCCCCCCACTCCAGCGCCACCTTCTGGGTCTGCATCCTCAGACTCCAGCTGCCTGCCTCTGGCTGCCCCTCGGGCCCTACGGTAACGTTGACCTTCACCTGGGTGCTCCTGGAGGTGCCCTTGCCTCCCAGGAACTCTGAGCACCTTAGCGTGGCCTGAGAAGCCCTTCAGACTTTGGCCACCACCCTGCCGTCTTTCCAGCATTTCCACCGGTCTCCCCTGCGCCGTCCGCAGCGACCCTGCACCTGTGCGCCCGTGCTGGCCTGGCTCCCCCTTCCCCCACCCCCCGCGCGGCTGTTCCTGCTTCTCCCTGCCCCCTCCCCCCTCCCCCTCGCGGCACAGACACGCGCCCACGCACCCGAAAGGCCGGCGGCCCGCTTGTACCCGCCCACCTAATCCCTGGCCCGCAGGGCTTTCCCCTGCATCTGTCGTGGACTGTGTTGCCTTTGTCGCTTGTATTCATGGCCTTCTCCCCGACCCCTGGACTCGGAGGTCCTGGGCAGGGACGGGGTGTCGTCCACCCCGTGTGCCGTGTCCTGTCTCCTGACCCCCACCCGGCCGTCTCTCCTCTGGTGGCCGTGGGACCCGAGTCAGCCGCGTTGCATTCTGAATGGTCCGAGCATGAAACACCGTGGCTCCAGGGATGCCACTTGACGCCCCCCCGTGATGGCTCCCACAGGCTCAGGGCCCACACCGCCGGCTGCCGAGAGGGCGCAGCTGTGAGGTGGCCAGCTCGCTCCCGCACGCCGTGTGTCCACCACAGGCAGCGGGGCTCCCAGGGGAGCAAGGTCGGGCTGGGCCTCCAATGCCCGCCCCGCTCACACTCGACCCTGATGAATCATTCCTCCCTGCCGTGCGGAGAAGTCCGGGCTCGGCCGAGGTCCTCATGAGCAGCGGAGCACCACGGTCACCTTGCTGCTGGGGAGGGAGGGTTAGCAGGAGGGACGGGGAAACAGGCTGTCTAAGCCAGCTCCACCGCTCAGGGTCCAGATGTCTGCTTGCTGAGGTCGGGGGTCAAAGGAGGTGATTGCCCACAGCTCAGAGCGGCCTGTCGTCAGATGACCCAGGTCGCCGCCCCCTCAACTGCCTGGGAAGCCCCAGGGGGTGCAAGGAGCTCCTGGGCTGGGCAGCGTGGCCGGTTATGCCCCGGAACGGGCAGCCCCAATCCTCCAGGCCTGCTTCCTGTGCACACCGCACGTCCGCCACAGGCGGGGGGCGCTGCGCCCTCACCCCGACACCCGCAGCTGCATGGGCCGAGCCCTCCTGCCACCTGTTCGGTAGATAGAAGCCTTGCTGGGGCAGAGCCACACATGCTGACTTGTATGTCATCTGCCCAGCTGTTCTCAGGCCACAACAGCGGGGCTGGTGATTGTGAAGAGACCACGTGACCCAGGGACGCTAAAATTCTGACCACCCGGCCTTGTGCAGGGATGATGGCCCAGCCCCAGGCGGCAGTGTCCCCACCGCCGTGGCAGGAGTGGGATGTGGCTGTCGGTGCACTGGCTCCTACAGGCTCCTGCGTGGAGTTGTTCAGTGGCCAAAGCAAGTCCTCCAGCCTGGCTCTGCTCAGTGGGGATGGGGGTGGAAAGTGGGGTCCAGGGCACCCAGGGGGAACCCAGGTGTTTGGGGATAGCCCATGACACCATTTCCCTGGAGGCTCCGTGTTGTCTGTAAGCTTTAACTGCTCAACGCAGAGGCCGGCAACCTCGGAAAGCAAAGGCGACCCACGGAAGCTGAAGCCAGCGTCTCTGTGCCTGCTGTCCGTGGACGGCCGTGGGTGGGACCTGCACCCAGCAGGCTCTGGCCTCGTCCAACCAACGGCAGGCTCTCACCAGACTTGGTGTTTCTCAGCTTCAGAGAGACCACGGCTTACAGGCCAGCTTCACATAAGCCAACAGAAGCCCTTGAGATCAGAAAGATGTGCTTTAAAATCAGTGAAAAGGGGAGTGTTTGAAATTCAGCGGCGAGAACATCAAAAGGGAGTGTTTCTCCGGCGTCTGAGGAGTGCATTGGAAGAGTCCTCCTGGAAGCTTCCGGGCGTCTTTCAACGCATCCTGTGTGTGGGGTGGCCTGCAGCCCCTCTCGCCACCTCCGCTCGTGTTGGCCCGGGACAGGCTCTAAGCGGGGAGTGCGGGCACTGATGCCCGGGCTCCCCACTGTCAGCCCACCTCCAGGCTCCTGCGCGCGCTGCCCATGGGGAGCCTGGGCTTGTGTTGCACATTTTCAGAAAGTTACAAAGGTAATTCTGCGCCTTGTCCAGAGCAAAAAAAAAAAAAAAAAAAAAAGTACCAGGCGAGCACGAGACGACTAAACCATCTCATCCTTGAGGACGTTGCACAAGAAGAGCTTTCCCTGCAGACGTGGGCAGTGCTGTCCCGACTCGCTGGCTGCAGGGATGAGAACACTGGCCGCCCGGCCCGGGCTTCTCGTCCACCACGTCAGCTAACGACCGTGTCTGTTCTGCTGCGACGTTAAGGGCAGGGACCGCTGGGCCCCCGGCCATCACCAGCGGCTGAGGGACGGGCCCCTGGGCCTGGTGAGCTGCCAGTCCCTCCGTCCTCCCTCTCGTTTGGCGAGCTCCTGGCTAAAGGAGCAGCCCAGGCAGATGCAGGAGGGCTCTTGTTGGACCGCAGTCCCTGGGACCAGCCAGCCTACCAGGCGACGAGGACACCGCTCGGGGCAGGGAGTGCGTGGAACAGCACAGGGAGAGGCTGCGGCCGCTGGGAGGTGGGCCTGCGCTGGAAGGAGGCGAGGCCTCCCATGGGGCCCCATGTCTCCTTCAGGCCCCGCTGCAGAGGCTCATGGCTCGTGGATGAGGACGATGAGGATGCTCAGGACCCTCCCCGCCTCCCCGCTCGTCTCGCCCGGCCCTGCCCCTCCCAGGCCCACCATGTGGACCACGGTACGGGCGCGGCTGCACACCCAGGCCCTGTAGCCATGGCCCGACCATGGCCACCACTGGCCGGCGGCCCGGGAGCTCGGCCAAGACGGAAGCCGTGCTCGGACCCTCAGTGCCCGCAGGGGCCCTCCACACGGGGGCTCGCAGACACAGGGATGGACGACAGACACGCTGAATGGGGCTGCGGGTTCTTGAGTCCCACCCCTCCATAGGAGGCACCTTCTGTTTGAAGGCAGGCGACAGGTCGTTGGGATGTGAAAGTCGTGCATTTTGTGCAAAGCCAGGGACGATGCCTTCGTCTGTGGACACACGTGCAAGTGGGGGGGGGGTCTACACTACTGGCCCCTTCCTGTGAACAAAGACCACCAAGCAGGCAGACTCGTGTGTGGGGAAGCAGAGCGAGGAGACCGCCTGTGACTTTTTTTTTTTTTTTTTTTTTTTTGCGGTACACGGGCCTCTCACTGTTGTGGCCTCTCCCGTTGCAGAGCACAGGCTCCGGACGTGCAGGCTCAGCGGCCATAGCTCACGGGCCCAGCCGCTCCACGGCATGTGGGATCCTCCTGGACAGGGGCACGAACCCGTGTCCCCTGCATCGGCAGGCGGACTCCCAACCAGTGCGCCACCAGGGAAGCCCCCCACCTGTGACTCTTCCTGGTGGAAAAAGGCTCCACCTGTTGGTTCAGAGTCGAACCTCGCGATGCCCGATGGGTGAGAAGTAGCCTGTAACTGCCTTCCCCCAGCCCCCAATACGTTAGCGCTTTGAGATTTTCACCCCTGAACTGAGCAGGTCTGTGGGTGCTGTTCTCCCATAGCTCCCCTTCATGATGACCCGGGGAGGCCCGTCCCGCTTTTGGCACAGCTGTGGCCGTTTGGTCCCCGCTGCTGGCCCCGTGGGTTGAGGGCAGAGGCTGGAGGCTTGTCCTCTCACTGCAGACGACACCTCAGGCGGGTCGGCCGACCTCTCAGCATGCTGGACTGCTGCCGCGTGGTCTCTGTTGCAGCTGCCGTGTGGGCAAGAGCAGCTGGGTGCCAAGAAAACCTTATTTACAAAAGCAGGGACAGCACGGCCAGATGTGACCTCGGAGGAGTCTGTCGACCGCCGAGCACACCTGGACTCAGAAGCTCAGGGCTGAGTCAGTAGTCTGTGGGCCGGTCGGGCCACCTGAGGTGAGCTTGGCCTCCTGGTTGCCTCTGCCTCAGGTGGCCAGCCAGCTTCCTGGGGCTGATGGAGAGAACCGGGGACGTCCTGTCGGCACAGAGCGACCGGCTGCCTCTCCAGGACAGACCATCTCCTCCAGGTTCCTGGGCCTCCGACCTCGAGCTGCCAGCCCAGGCCCCGCCCACCATCCTCCCTGCCCAAACCCCTGGCCCTGCCGGCTGTTGGGTGTTCTTTTTGGAACCAAGCAAAGAATCAGGCTGTAAACGTTTTATTCTTAAGTTTTCTTTGGGAAGCATGTTCCTAAGAGCCTGATTTTTGCCCTGTGTTATGGAGTGGTAGCGTGTGCTGAATAAAACATGCCCGTTTCACGGCCCCTTAGGGTGATGGCAGTGTTTTCTGGACACGTGTTAAAAATTAAAGTGAGGTGTTTCTTCCTAGGGTCTTGGTCTGTGTCAAGGAAAGCGACTTGGAGCCCCCTTTTAGCGGGGGTGCAGCTTGCCAAACCGCAGACCCTTTTCCCTTTTTTTAATCCCAGTGGGAAATAAAAGGTCTGGTTCACAGTTACTGCTCAGGGGCCCCGGCAAGTGCAGCACTGGAGCCTCTGGCATCTGGTAACAACCTGATGGTTTAGAATCAGGGTCTGGGGGTGCTCAACATAGACTCCTGTCAAATGCCTGTGGGCTGTTGCTGAACGAGGCCTAAGGGATCACTGGAGTCGCCCACTCCATGGGCTCACTGGCCCCAAGGACTGAGCCACTGGCATCCTCACCCTGTTGGTGGCTCCCTGGGTTGGGCTGTGCTCGACTCCTGGGCTGAGCCACAGCATGCGTCTATTGCGAGTCAGCTGAAAGGAATTCCACCTCATCATGGTGGACCACCTTCCCACAACGTGCGCACGGGGCTGGGCCAGGCCCGGAGGGAGGGGCGGGGTGTCGCCAGGATGCAGGAAGAGTCTGTCTCCAGGCTGTGGTCCCAGTTATTTCTGTCCAAAAGCAGCTGGAGCCCTCACCTCCCTTCCTTCCTCCCTACCCGATTCCCTCTCTCCTGCCAAGCCTTCACTAATCCCCTAAGGCCCAGAGCCATTTAAAAGTAAGCCATTAAAAATCAGAGCGGAATCAGCCTCAGGGCCCTCAGCTGGGAGGAAACAGGCCCCAGTCCTGGCGGGAAGCCTGTTCCATGTGGTTGCAGCCAGAGGGCGTGGGGCACGAGACAACTTGGCGCTGCACTGAACGACCTCAGACTTCCCGTCCCACCCCGTGTGTCCTAGGAGCTGTGCGTTAGGGTGTGGCCATGCCTCCGGTCAGCGCCATCCTCCCAGGGCTGGACTGCTACAACTTGGAGCCCCCTGCGACGCCTGGTGCTTGTGAGCCCTTAATCCTGAGAGGAGGCCCCCTGTGCCAGGACACCCCTGAGGGTCAGCACACGGCTGCCTCCCGGGCTCCTGGAGGGACCGCCACCTCAGCAGCCGCGTCCTGCTCTGCTGGGTCTGTGTCCTCGGCTGTTCACAGCTCAGCTGCCAGCGGGGGACACCCCTCCACCTTCCATCGACAGGAACAGAGATGAAGACGGGACTCGGAGGAGGATGGCTGGGACCCTGCCCCACCGGGGAGTCGCAGCCTGGGCTCCCACCACCGGGCACAACATCCCAAAGGGCCTTCATCTGGGCTCCGCACGGCGCGGGGAGAAGTCAGAGCCCCGGGCTCAGTGGGCAGAGTTTTAGTTGGTCTCCCTCTTGACCCTGACCTTGGGAAAAAGGGTTGTCACAGATGTGGCCTCTCATGCCCCCGATCCAGCTCTAATGGAGCGTCTGGCCATGAAATTCCACTTACTTGCTTTGTAGCCTTCGTGTGTCAGGTTTCAGCTGAGGGCCAGGCTCCTGGCGAAGCTGCTCCCCGGGGGTCCTGTAGGGCAGCCTTGTTGCCCCAGCGCTGGGGGAGCGCCACAGGCCTGCCTCCCCCAACACCTGTTGCGCGGAGTTGACGGGTGGGGGTCTGGAGGCCCACAGCCATGGCCAGCCTCTCCCTCTGCCCTGGAGGCAGGCACCAGCCTCCTCTGCACATGTCGCCTCCTGTTGGACTACGGCCCGAGTGGCTGGCAGGCAGCAGGGTGCAGAGACCCCCGGCGGGCCACCTTCCAGGCACAGTGGGACTCAGCAGCCCCCAGCTGGGTCATGGGGGTTCCCGTGTGGTGCCTTTGGCTGGTTGGCTGTTTCAGGAGAGCTTATTTGGATAGGAGGCCCTTTGACAAGAGCAGGGTCACGGGTCTGGCTCCGTCCAAGCCAGTCGTGTGGGCCCTGCCTCCCGGCTAAGACCCTTCGGCCCCACTGTGGCCAGCAGTGCCCGGGTCTGGTCAGCAGAATAGCCGATCATCAGGGTCCCCTCACGGTCCTCTCCTGTCCCCTCCTGGCCCCCCACAAAGGCAGCATGTATAGAATCCAGTAAATATGGGGTCACCTCAGCCAGAGCTTGATCTTGAAACAGACCTCAGATAATTGAACTCTGTCATTCTGTGTATCTTACTTTGAAAATGTAGTGGAAAACCACTGCCGATAGTAAAACGATGGAAAATTTGAACATACAGATTTTTAAAAATATTAACTCAAATCCCAACTCCCTAAGTAAAAGCATTATCATTTGTATGTAAATTTCCCCATGTAAACGCACCCATCGTTTTACAGAAACAAACTAAACGTAGGTGTCCAATTCCCTCACGCCATCCCGTTCGCTGTGCTCCACCAGCCCTCCACACCCACCTGTGCAGGTCCTTCTCCCCAGTCATGTGGGGCTGTGTTCGTCTGCAGACGGAGTCTCGGGTCAGCCCTCTCCTCCATCCGCCCTTTCTTGAGGCTGAATCTTCACCTCTTGTGGCTGCAGAAAGAATGATGCCAGCATTTCCTGACGGCTTGCTCAGAGCTTTAAATTACTGTTTCTAATATTCCAACTAACCTAGAAGCTGGGGGCCGCAATGGCCCCATTTCCCCATCTCTCCAGGGCCTCTGTCTTCACTGCATGATTTCCAAAGTCTTGGGAACCAGGGATTCATATTTTGTCTGGTATTCAGTTGTTCCGGGTGAAGGGTAAATCCAGTCCCTGTCACTCGACCGTGGTCGGGGCAGAAGTCCACGGCTCGATGGCATAACCCGTCCAGGGTTGCACGCTGAGAGCTGAGGGCAGATCAACCCGGTGCTGACCCCCGAACGTACACGTCCAGGTCATGCACCCCTCTGAGCCCCTGGTCGGCCTCCCCTGCTGCCTCACCCTCAGGGTGTCCACGCACATCAGACTCACCGTGTCCAGCACCCAGCTCGTGACCTCCCCTGGGTCTCGTGCTCCATCCCTTCTCGCGGCACCTCTGTTTGGCCAGTCGCAAAGGCCGGAAACTCGCTCATCCTCTTCTTCGCACCCTTCAGCGCCTGAATCCACTAGGCGTGTTGGTAGAGGGGGAATAACGGCCCAACCGTGTCCACGTCCTAATCCCCAGAACCTGCGAATACGTTGTCTCCCTTGGCAAGAGACAGGGAACTAGAGATGGAAGATGGTCCTGGATCCCCTGGGTCAGAGTCAGAGAGAAGCGAGAGGGCTGACCGCCTGCCCTGCTGGCTGCGAGGACGCAGGCCTGTGAAATGGTGACTCTGTGCTGCTTAGGGCCCTGGGCTTGCGGTCACTTGCTGGCGCCTCCCCGGGAAGCCCCTGGGGACAGGGTGGTGGGGATGCACACGGCCCCCAGCATGGGCTGCCGGGTTCACACCCAGCCTGGGGCACTGGCTGGCTGGGTGACCGTGAGCCACGCACCTCGTGCCTTGGGCCTGGGTTCCCTCATTTTGTGAAGTGGTGACGGAAAGCAGCACCTGCCGACAGGCTTTTCTGCGGAGTAAATGCGTTATTCCCGGCGGAGTGCTCGGAGCAGAGCCTGGTCCCTGGTGAGCTCTGGGTGGGGGGCGGCCGCTTTTATCCCTGCTCTTACCTCCTTACCCACGGCCTCCTGCGCATCCAGACCCCCTCTCTCCCTCTCATCACCCTGACCGCCGATCCACGGCTGACCGTCCTCGGCGGAGACGTGGGCTGGTGCCCTCCGTACCAGGTGTGTCTTTGGCCTCCAGGTGCCGCCCAGGATCCACAGCTGACTCGGGGGGCTCCCGGGGCTCCCCCTGCCCCTGGTCCTCCAGCCTCTGCTTCCAACCTGCAAAGCTTGCTTTCTCCTCCCTCTCCCTTCACTGTGTGCTCAAGGAGCCCCTTTGGCCACACCCAGCCTCGGCCCCCGTCGTGTGCTCTGTGGCCCTGCTCTTGCTGGGACCCTGTGTCTGTAACGACCTGCCTGACGCCTGTCCCCCAACCCCAAGGAAACCCCTGAGATCACAGGCTGTGTCTGCGCCCCCAGCCGGGCCTGGGCTCAGGTGGTCGGCGGATGCCGCCTGCCCGCTCCTTGTCAGCGAGCAGGGAGGGCCCCTCACTTGCTCGAGGGGAGCCGTGGGCCTGGGTGCTGTCTCCCTGGCTGCGGGGCTGTCCCTTCCTGGGGGCAGGCGTGCCCAGCGAGCAGGAGACCCGGAGTCTCTGGGCAGAGAGGGACGTCCCTGCCTTCCTGGCTACGCAGCATCCACACGGCAGCCGCAGGGACAGGTATGAGGAGGAGCTGGGTCCCTCTCGCAGGTGCAGAAGCTCGGGGGGAAGGCCCCCGGGACGTCAGTGACCTGGGGATGAGGGGGGCGTTCCGTGTGGGTGTCACACGTTCTCAGTCTGCCAGAAGCTCCATGTCCTGACGAGGAGAAGCAGTTCTGACGTCCGCCTGAGGGGCTGCTGACGGGCTGTGGTCCCGGCACCCATCGTGGTCCCCGGGGGAGGGGGTTGGGAGGCTGCCTCGGAGACCAGACTCGAGGTTGGAGCTGGTCAGTGATGGGCAAGAATGACCCTCCCCACACAGCAAGAGGGCCCTGAGGCGGTCGGTCCTGTGTGGGTTGTCCTGCCGCCCCAGGCCTGTTCCAGGTGCTTCTCTGTGATTTGTGCTTCAGTGCTCTTTGTGCCCTGAGGACCCACACATGGTGACAGGTCACCTTCCCCACCTGCCCGGGGCCAAGGCACCAGCAGCTCCTGAGGGCTCTGACCAAGGCTGCCTGGCTCCCTCTTCATCTGGGTCCCTGTTCCTCCGGGGTCGCTGTCCTGCCCTTGTGGGAGGCCTCCAGGAGGGGAGGACACCCCAGCTCCCTCAGCTTTGAGAAACCCCTGGGTGTCCCCATCTGGGTTAGTTTCCTGGAGCTACTGTAACAAACCGGGTGGCTCAGAGCAGCAGGCAGTGCCTGCTCAGCGTTCTGGAGGCCAGAGGTCCAAAGTCAAGCTGTCGGTGGACTGGCTCCTTATGGGGTTGATGGAGACCCCACCCAGGCCCCTCCGGCATCTGCTGGCCGCCAGCACCCCACCTCCTTGGCTTGCAGACGCGTCGCCCTAGTGTCTGCTCGCCACCTTCTCCCTTCTGGTGTCTCTGTTCTTTTCTGTCTTGTGGGATAATCTCATCTCAGGATCCTTGCCTGATGTTACCCCTGCAAAGACCCCAGTTCCAAATAAGGTCACCCTCACGGACACTAGGGCTGTGACTTGTGCACATCTTTGGGGATCAGAGTCCAACTCGCCATGCCACCCAGTACCCAGAGCAGAAAGATGGGACGCCACCTGGGGAGGGCAGGGGCGGCACGAGCAGTGTGTGGTGAGGGGACTCGGGGGACGATGCCCCTGGCAGGCTGATCTACGGGGCTCCCTAAGGATAGCCCAGCATCATCTTGCAGCCCAGAGCCCGCTGCTCGGCCCTCACCCAGCTCACCGCGCACCTGACACTTGGCAGGAACCTCCTGCAAGGGGGCCATCCCTCCGTCGTCTCGCAGAGTAGACCCTTGAAGCTTTGCGCGCCTCGGGTCAGGCAGGAGAGGCAGTGCTTTACATCCTGGTACCCTCTAGCTGCCCCTCTGTCCACTGCCAAAGGACCGATTTTCTTTAGCTTTCGGGGACACGGTTTCTAAATAAGCTGACGTGTTGTAACATGAAAGGTTTTGTCTGGATTTTTTCGGCCAAACGCAGGAGGAATGAATCCGAGTCCTGAGAATGAAGGCCGGCCACCCCACTGCCTCTTTCCGTGATGGACATGGCACCACGCTATCCGAGTCAGACGCGGGCCGAGCGGTTTCCTGAGCTGCTGTGGGAGGGACGGGGGTCGCTGGCTGCCAGGCCCCCTCTGGGCTGAAGGACGGCTACTAAACCCGGGCAGCGGAACCTGGGCCCGTGGAGGCCACAGAGTCAGGCAGCCGAGGGGGCCTGATGCCCAGACTCCACCCCGGCTGCTCCCTGCCCCTGGAGCCTGTGTCCACTCACTGTCTCCTCTTGTCTGTTTCCAGGACGCCTCGGCCGGATGCACCCCAGCGGCTGAACAGCAGGGCACGGCTCCCAAAGTCCAGCTGCCCCTCAACGTGTGAGCTGCCGTTTATGTTTTTGGGGTCCCAGCCTTCAGCGCCTCCCCCCACCACCCTGCTAGCGTGTCCACGTGGGGTTTTCTAGCGTGTCACCTGCTTGGTTCTGTGCAGCTCACAGGACTGCTGGTGGGGCCACCTGGCCAGCAGGCTGGTGGGCATCCGGTAAAAGCGGGGGGCGGGGGTCCAGATATTTGATGACACTTTCACTGGCCACCCAAGAAAGGGCCCCAGAGGCCCCTGAGAAGGTGGGCCCCGCGAGGCAGAGGGCGGCCAGAGCAGCCGATGTTACCAACTGTCCAGATGCAACTCTGTGTTTTAAGAGCCCACTGCCATCCAGTGCGCAGCAGCTGCATGTCATCCCCAAATCGAGCCAGATGAGCCGTTGCTAGGAAGTGAGATGCTTGTCTGTTTAGAGAATCCGCTCTTGTTAAATGACAGCTCCTAAAAGATGTGCCGTTAAAATCGTCATTTAAAGAGTGTTCCGAAGAATCACATTGCTGGCTGCTCTTTTGTTTGGCAATGAGTTCAGTTACTTGAATGACCGTTTAAGGTGGAGAATATGAATTTGGAAACAACGTGGCAAGGTAGGAAGTTCCCAAGGTCCAGTATGGCCAGAGGGACACTTAGAACCTGTGTAGTGGCAGAACAAAATGGATTTCAAGCGAACGATGCCTTTTGAAAATGCAGTTTGCCAGTCTTCAGAAGGATTCCTAGAAGGCGGTTACATCCGCTGGTACAGGTTCACCTTCTTCGAGCCCAAGCCAAACGCTTACCTCTATCTGGTGGCAGACAGGAATCCCTGAACATCCTGCTGTGACTGGGTGATTGCCGAAACCAGCTAAGACAAGGACATTGGGACCTACCTATCTTTTCATAGCTTCCTGAGGGGATGTAGGTTAGTAAGTGCTGTCTCGATGTCTTTAGGCAGAAATTCAGGCCTCACCAACACTGGACAGAAGGCACCGTCTTCCAACTTGGTCTGTGGATGAGTTCCAACGGCCTCCACTCAAATCTGGGGATGGGGCACCCGGGGAAGGATGGGCAGTGGTCTCGCTCATGAGAACTGGGTGCAGGACTCTACCTGAGGAAGCAGGCCTGGTCTATGGGAGATGGTGAGGCCTTACTGTAGTTCCCCGAGTGCAGGGCGGGACAGGAGAGCTCGTGAAGCATGAGGCCTGGGTGTCTCATCCTGGCGTCCCCAGCAAGATGCCTGGCATGCAGGCTCTCAGTGACTCTCACTTGTTCAGAGAGAGCCCGATCCTCCCCTCCTGGGTGCCGAGGGTCCTGGCGGCAGCCCAGAGCCCCTGCCCTTGTACACCAGGTCAGCCACCCAAGGAGGCCACTCTGCCTCAGAGACCCCGTTCCAGGAGTATCACTCCCTGTGAGTCATCAGCGCATCCTGGAGGCCTCAGCCACATGCGGACCTTCTGCATCACTAAGGGAGTTTAAGTTCGGTGCAGAGTTTGGAGGGACTTCTTTCTCCCCCTGCCCCCGCTCTGCCCTGGGGCGTGAGGGGGTCAGTGTGGTCCCCAGCCCCCTGCCAACTCCCTCCGCCTCACCCCCAGAGCATGGCTGTCCCTGTTTGGGTGGAGATTTTCATTTGGGTAACAGAAGGGAGTCAGATACATCTTTCGAAGGGTGATAAGCCTTTTGGCAGGAATGTGTCTGCTGGTCATGGTGGTCATCAGATGGACTGTGGCCAGCATGAGCGTAATGGACTACTGCAAGTTAATGCATGCGTTCTGTGGCTGTATGGTTTGAAATCAGAGACATCATACCTCCAGCTTTGTTCTTCTTTCTCAGGATTGCTTTGGCTATTCGATATCTTTTGTGATTCCATGCAAATTTTAGAATTATTTGTTCTAGTTCTATGCAAAATGCCATTGAAATTTTGATAGGGATTGCATTGAATCTGTAGATTGCCTTGGAGAGTATGGACATTGTAACAATACTAATTCTTCTAATCCATGAGCACAAAATATCTTTCCATTTTTTGTGTCTTCTTCAGTTTCTTTCATCAATGTCTTATAGGTTTCACTGTTTTCACCTCCTTGGTTAAATTTATTCCTAGATATTTTATTCTTTTTGATGCAATTGTACATGGGATTGTTTTCTTCATTTTTCTTTTGGATAGTCTGTTGCTAGATTTCTGTATATTAATTTCATATGCTGCAACTTTATAAAATTCATTGATGAGTTCTAGCAGTTTTTTGGTGGTATCTTCAGGATTTTCTTCCTTTGCAATGTGGATTCTTTTCCTTTTTCTTGTCTGATTGCTGTGACTAGGACTTCCAGTATTATTATTATTTTTTAGAATTGGGGTATAGTTGCTCTACAATGTTGTGTTAGTTTCTGCTGTACAATGAAGTGATTCAGCTCTATGTGTACATATATTCTCTCCCTCTTAGACCTCCCTGCCCCCCCCCGCCACCCCCCCCGCCATCCCACCCATCTAGGTCACCACAGAGCACCAAGCTGAGCTCCCTATGCTATACAGCAGGTTCCCACCAGCTCTCTGTTTTACACATGGCAGTGCACATATGTCAGTCCCAATCTCCCAGTTCATCCCACCACCCCTCCCTGTGTCCACACATCGGTTCTCTGTGTCTTCCAGTATTATGTTGAATAAAAGTGGCAAGAGTGGACATCCTTGTCTTGTTCCTGATCTTAGAGGAATTGCTTTCAGCTTTTCACTGTTGAGTGTGATGTTAGACGTGAGCTTATCATATATGGCTCTTATTACGTTGAGATATGTTCCCTCTGTATCCACTTTGTTGATAGTTTTTATCATAAGGGGATGTTGAATTTTGTCAAACGTTTTTTCAGTATCTACTGAGATGATCATATGGTTTTTATTCTTCAATTTGTTAATATGGTGTATCACATTGGTTGATTTGCAGATGTTAAAGCATCCTTGCATCCCTGGAGTAAATCCGCTTGGTCACAGTGTATGATCCTTTTAATGTATCAATATTTTTGAATTCGATTTGCTAATATTTTGTTGAAGATTTTTGCATCTATGTTTGTCAAGGATATTGGCCTGTAATTTTCTTTTTTTGTGGTGTACTTGTCTGGATTCAGTATCAGGGTAATGTTGACCTTGTAAAATGAGTTTGGTTACCCTCCTCTTTAATTTTTTTGGAAGAGTTTGAAAAGGACAGGTAGTAAGTCTTCTTTGAATATTATATGGAATTCATCAGTGAAGCCCTCTGGTCCTGGACTTTTGTTTCTTGGGAGAATTTTGATTACTAATTTATTCTCCTTACTAGTAATCAGTCTATTCAGATTTTCTATTTCTTCATGATTCAGTCTTGGAAGATTATATGTTTTTAGAAATTTTTCCATTTCTTCCAGGTTGTTGTTGGTGTATAATTGTTCTCAGCAGTCCCTTATGATCCTTTCTATTTCTTTGGTGTCAGTTGTAACTTCTTTTTTCATTTTTGATTTATTGGTTTGGGCCAGTTCTCTTTTTTTCCTGATAAGCCTAGTTAAAAGTTTGAGAATTTTGTTTATCTTTTCAAAGAACCAGGTCTTAGTTTCATTGATCATTTCTATTGTTTTTTTTAGTCTCTATTTCATTTATTTCTGCTCTGATATTTATTATTTCCTTCCTTCTACTAACACTGGGCTTTGTTTCTTCTTCTTTTTTCTAGTTCCTTTAAGTATAAGGTTGGATTATTTATTTGAGATTTTTCTTGCTTCCTGAGGTAGGCTCATATCCCTATAAACTTCCCTCTTAGAACTGCTTTTGCAGTGATCCATAGATTTTGGACCATTGTGGTTCTATTTTCATTTGTTTCTATTATTTTAAAATTTCTCCTTTGATTTTGTCAGTGGTCCATTCATGTTGTTTAATTTCCATGTTTTTGTGGTTTTCCCCAATTTTCCTTTTGATTGATTTCTGGTTTCACACAATTGTGGTCAGAGAAGATGCTTGATATGATTTCCACCTTCTTAAATTTATTGAGACCTGTTTTGTAAACTGGTGTGATTTAATCCTGGAGAATGTTCCATGTATGTTGAGAAGAATGTGTTTCTGCTGCTTTTGGATGGAATGTTCTGTATGTGTCCATTGAGTCCATTCTCCTCCTCAGTTTGGTGAGCATCGTTTTGGCCATTACTTTTAACCCTTTATCAGGTAGATTGCTTATCTCCATTTTGTTTCGTTCTTTTTCTGAGGTTTTATCTTGTTCTTTCAATTGGAACCTATTCTTCTGCCTCCTCATTTTGCCTGACTCTCTCTGTGTTTGCTTCTATGTATTAGGTAAATCAGCTCCTTCAGCTCCCAGTCTTGAAGGGGTGGCCTTATTAGGAGATGTCCTGTGGGCCCAGAGGTGCAATCCTTCCTGGCCACCAGAGTCAGGCACTCGAGGGTCCCCTGTGTGGGCTGTGTGCAGCCTCCCATTGTGGGGGTGCTGCAGCTACTGCTGAGGCATGCTGGTGGATGGAGCTGGCCTCCGAACGGCCGTGGGCCCAGCCGCAGCAGCTGCTGGGCACTGGTGGGCAGGGCTATTGCTCAGCTGACTGTGAGGCCTAGCCAAAGTGCAGGGTGGGCGGGGCTTCATCAGGGCACGCCCACTGACACTAACAGGTTAGATGGAGCATTCCAAAATTGCGCCCACCAGCCGGCATTAACAAGGTAGCCTGAGATCACGGATATGGCTCCTACCAGAGACTCAGTCCCCAGGGAGCATCCCACCTGGTTCCCGCCTCTCTGGCAGTTGCTTCAACGGCAGTGAGTGGCCTGTGAGCTGCTCAGTCTGGTATTCTTGCCCTGGTTTTTAGGTTGAGTGAGTCTGCACACTCACTCCCCTGAGAGCGGGGTTTCCATTCCCTGTGCTTCCGTAGTTTTCCTGGGTGTTCTCTGTTGGTTTTCAAAGCCAGGTGTTTTGGGGGCTGGTCTCTCTGAGCAGGACCTAGGGTTGGGGGCTGCGTGTGGAGCTTGAATCCCTCACTCCTCAGGGAAGAGACCCATCCCCTGTGGTCCCTCCTGACTGGATTGCGGTGGCTGGGGAGGGGTTTTCCTGGGCAAGTCCGTCTCTGCTTCCCCTGCCCGTCTCCACGCTGTCCTTCTACCCTTCGTGGTGGAGGCTCTGTTCAGCCAGTTTTCAGGTCCCTTTCCGAGGAAGTTGTCCCACGTGTGGTTGTGGACTTGCTGTGTCCGTGCGAAGAGGCGAGCTCGGGAACTTCCTGTGCTGAGCCCTCTCCTCAGCCGATCCTGCTGATTGAGGGTCAGCGAGCGGCACGTGTCGCGCTGACCTGAGCCCGTGCGGCCCTGGCAGCTAGAAGAGCAGGAGCAGCCTCTTCCCAGGAGGAATGGAAAAGAACCTTCCTTATTTCAGAAGAAATGAGCAGGCCGTCATATGGAGGCGGAAGGGTGTGAAGTTAATGACGGTGTTAAAGTTCTTTAATCACTGCTTGATTAGAGTCTTTAGACAATTAACAGCACGTGAAGATCTTCTATAGGAAAGAGCAAGTAATACAGTGAGTGACGGCTGTTCCCAGCTGGCTGCTGTTCCCACGGTGCCAGGCTCGGCGGTCACGGCTGCCACTGCCGGCCGAGGGCGCCGGGAAGGGGCCTGACATTCCCCCCGCCTCACACAGGCCTGCGTCTGCCTGGAGGAGGGGTCGCCTCTTCGATGGGCACGAGCGCCCCCTGCCGGCCACCGGGCTGTGGGGAAGAGGCGCTGGGATCCAGACGCCCCGACTCCTGCCTGAAATCAGTACTTTCAGTACCAACCTTGTGTGTGAATGCGCAGAGGCGAATCCCGGGCCTGCTCTGCACGTGACGCAGGACCCCCTGCGTCCTCCGTGGAGGCCTGTGCTGAGCTCAAAGCCTTTGGAAGGAGTGGAAAGGGAGGATGGGGCGCTGGGAACCACGCAGCTGCTGCCTGGTTCTCCCATTTCACACAGGCCCGGCTGGGGCCCCCAGGTTCCATGAGGATCGAGGATTGTCCTCCAGCTTTCCCAGGATGGCAGCACGCAGCTCTGGTGGGTGCGGCTGAAGGCACGGGGTGGGAAGGGGTGCAAAGGATGCACCCTACCCTGTGGCCGCACTCGGACCTGGATGGAGTGACCAGGCGCACGGCAGGGACCGCAGAGCTGCAGGCGTCGGGCTGGGAGCCGGCTGGTCCCTCCGGGGCGTTTTCTTGAGTCACAACAGGGGAAACAGATGCCACGTTCCCTGGCCAGCGCCGCCCCAGCGCAAGCTGCACGCAGATGTGCAGGCCCCTAGTGCAGGGGAATGCCCGTGGGGAGGTGGGGGGCAGAGGTGTTCCAGGTGAAGTCAGATTTGTTTACATTCCACCCCCCACCCCCCCGCCATGCACACTGAGAGGGTGAACTTGAAATATTGAGACCAGAGGAGGGATTACTCCTCAGAGAACAAATTTAAAATAAAGATGAAGACAGCAAGGGCATTAGTGCCCTGGTGCCACTCAGCACAGGCCCCCCACATGGAGCCCCCGCTCCCCGGCCTCGCCCCGCCCGGGCCTCTCCCCAGCCTCCCGCAGTGCCCCCCACCCCCGCCAGGTCCCTGGGGCCACGGAACCACCTGCCTCCAGCTCGCTGCTTCGTAAACACAGATTCTCCATCTTTTTTGAGCCTCAGTGTGCTCAGCTGTGAAATGGGCGGGTAGCCCAGCCTCAGAGCTCACGTGGGGCTTGGGCGAGACCATGACTAATGCCAGCTTCCTGCCCTGCACCCTCGTCCTGCCTCGGCCCATGGCACCGGAGGTTGGGTGGGGCTCTGCACGCTGCCCCATGGGCACAGCTGCCCGTCAACAGCTCCCCGTCAACAAGGTAGGGCAGAGTTCTGACTCTGATGACTTGGAGGAGGAGGGCGCCTCGTTCCCCCGGGGCTGAAGGCATCCTTGGAAGTAAGCCCCTCTCCCCCACGTGGTTAGTGCCCAAGGGGCACCAGAACCAGTACACATCCAAGAAATAAATAGCTGAAACTGGGAAGGAAACCTTGCTTCCCCCTGTTAGGCTCTGGGCGTCCCACGTGAGGAGGCGGGACGCAGAATAGATCCAGTCTGCCTGCAGACTCACTCAGGACGCGCCTCAGCAGAGCCCGTGGTCCTGGAGGCCGGCGCTCTGGCCCCTGCGGGGCCCACAGTTGGTCCAGGCCGGGCGAGTCGGCTGGTGGTTTCAGCCAGGTTCGCCTCAGTTGCCCGTTTTCTGCCTTTATGACTTCATCAGGAACGGTGGTGTGTTTCTCTAAAGTACCAGTGGGATTTTGAAAGAAGCCTCTTCTGATTTAAAGGCTTAATCCAGATGACTTGAGGCCCACGGTCTGAAGAATGCTCATTCTTGTGTGATGGGAAGATGCTGAGAAATCAACACAGACCTTGTTCCCTAATGGCTCGGGGATCCCAGAATGCTGAGAGAGACCATCACCTCGTCCCCGGAAACGTTGCTCTGTCGTCTGACGGCCGCTCCCCAGATCACAGACACACACAGGGCTCGTCGGCTCTTTGCCGAGGTCGCTGACAGTCACTTGCTTTGAAAACCTGAGTTGACTCCGCCGTGGAGGTGGGTGCTGGCGGATGCTGCGCCGGGGGTGGGGGGCCCGCCCTGGGCAGCTGAGACCCCCGAGCCTCACGCTCGCCACCCGGGGTCTGTCCTCTCCCAGCAGGGACGGCGCCCCCTCCCGCAGGAGCCCCCGTGTCCACAGCTCCACGCTCCACGGCAGGTGGCCCCTGAAGTCACCCAGTCCCAGGGGCTGGAAGGGTGGGTGGGGGCAAAGAAAGAGGCCACCTGCCGGGCAGTGGTGGAGGGACCCTGACCCTCCGGGGCTGCACGCCGGTGGGTATCCGTGTTAAGAGACGCCCTTTCAGCTCCCATGTGGGCCCCTCGTCCCTCCAGCCCTCCACCTCCCTCTGGACCTAGCTCCCTGTGGACCGACACCTGTGTCATCCATCCTCTGCTTCTGTTCGCCTCTTCCCTTTCCTTTCTGGAGGGCAGCCCCTCTGCCTTTCCTTCCGTCCTCCCGGGAGCACCTCCCAGGGCACCCCCTCCTCCTTCTGGTCCCAGCTGTGTGCTCGGACCCCAAATGAGGAAACTCAGAGCCTGCTTCCCCCACTTATCCTCATAGCCCAGCTTGTCCAGCAGAACTCGGGGCTGGATGAAACCGTTCCCAGTGCGCACACACGTACACACAACACACACACACAAGTACATGCATGCACAAACACATACATGTGCAAATACACACATGAACACGTGCATACATGCACATGCAGATACATACATACACATGGACACACGTCCACACACACACCCCTTTTTCTTCAACAGTCTTGATCTGAGTCTCAAAACCAGAGTCCCTATTTTATTCTTTCCATAAATGTTGATTGTGCATCTGCTTGGTGCAGACACTGTTCTAGACCCTGGGGTGGAGCATGAACAGAACACGCAAGTCTCCACCCCGTGGGGAGCACGCTGTGGGGGAGGGCAGGTGAGAGGGGAGAGCCCCAGGTGGAGGGGGCAGGTGCAAAGGTCCTGAGGCAGGAGTGTGCCTGTGTGTTCCGGGAGCACCTCAGTTTGCTGGGTCCCCTCAGCTGGACAGGCACACGCACGCTCTTCTGGGTGGATCCCTGGGTTCCCTCAGCAGCAGATGGACGCAGCCGCAGGGCAGCAGGTGGCCACCCGCCAGGATCCCAGCTGAGGACAAAAGATCTGCCCCAGAAAGACAAGCTGCCAGGACTCCTCACGGGAGAAGGGAACCTGCACTCTCCACACACACCCTCCTCAAGGTCGCCCGCCCTGCAGTCCCCTGGGGCAGGAGCCTGGGAAGAGGGGCCTCAGTCAGCAGGACTTCAGCCCACAGACCAGGGGTTCGGGAGAGGTTGCCCAAGTCATGACGCTTGCCCACGTGTCTCCCAGCTTGGCGTCCCCCTGGCCACTGTGGGTCACCGGCAGCAGAATCAGAAAGACTGTTCTCACACCACCGAGGGGCAGAGTGAGGCGGACGAGCGAGATCTGTGTTTCACTCTGTTTCCTTGAGAGCAGGTCTCACCCTTATTGGCTCGTAGCCCCCCAGGACCAGCCCGGCGGCCCTCCCCCCATCCCCTCTCCCATCCTGCCCCCCAGTGAGGCAGTCTGGGTGTGAACACAGTTTTCATGGGACTTTGGTTTATAGAGATTCCTCTTCGCCCTCCAAGAGGCCCCCGAGCAGCACACACGTGCACGCAGAAGGATGACACCCAGCTCTTTGCTGATTGCCTGGTGTCACGTGGCGGGTGTGAATCTTCACCCCAGACAAGGAGGTCCTCCCGATGGGGCCTCGTTCACCCTCCCTGAGGGCCTGAGTCTTTCCTCCTGTCACATTTGTCTCTAAGACCCAGTCCATCCTCTCACACCAGGGGAGCAGGGTAGTGGTGAGGCCAGGCCTTCGCCTAGCAGGGCAGGGGCACCCAACTGGCATGGGTTTTGTTTAGTTTATCTCATTTTACTGAATTTTACAGCCGGGACGTCTGTGCTCTGCGGGGCTCTCCGCCTGTTCTAGCCTCTTCCTCCCAAGGCCCCTCTGAGCCAGGAGGCCTCCCTTCTCCTCGCCTCACCCCAGTGAGTTGTGTCCCATCTCTGCGTCACCTGCTAAGAAGGGCCTCCAGGGTCAGGAGGGTGCTCTGGGGGTTGGTGAGCTCCTGTCTCCAGGAGCCCGCCCGGGAGGGGCAGTGTGCCCACCAGGCACGTCCTGGTAGGCGGCCCAGGAGATGACACTTCTTAAAAATGCAGCTTGGGACTTCCCTGTCGGTCCAGTGGTCAAGACTACGTGCTTCTATTGCGGGGGGTGTGGGTTCGATCCCTAGTCGGGGACCGACGATCCCACATGTTGCATGGTGCGGCCAAAACAAATGTCTTTAAATGCATCTGGTTCCCTGTTGGAGTGAAAGCCCCGCCACTTTTCCTGCCCAGATCGCGTGAGCAGTGTATTTGCCTGAAACCACTCTCTCGTTAGGTCAAACTCACCCGGTCCACAAGGCCCCAAGGTAGCAGAGCGCTTACGGCTGGTGCCTGAGGGCGCAGCTTCTAAGCCCTAGGCCAGGGCTCACACCACTAAATTGTTCCAAAAGGCTTAAAAGAATAGCAAAATGTCAATTAGCCACAGATCTAAGGAATCCCTAACTGGGCCGCCTTTTCTTTAAAAGGGCCCCTGAGTCTCTTCTAGCTTAGATGGATGGGTAAGCAGGCAGGTGAGATGAAACGAGGAAAACCAGCCCGGGGCTGCATAGCTCACCCCTGTTTTCCCGAAGGCTCTCTCTTGCCCAGAGCGTCAGGCATGAAGCAGAGAGAAGAGAATGAAGCCGGGGCCCACAGAGCTGGCGCCACAATCTGGTCTGGCAGGTCCTCCAGGGCCTTGGGCGAGTCGTGTGGCTGCCGTACGCTCCGCCGGCCAGCTCAGCGCAGGGTGTGGGGGCCGGCCGTGGCTGCTGGGTCACCAGGGGAGCTCGGTCCCTTCCCTGCCCGCCCCTCCTGGTAGCTGATCCCGGCTGCGCCCCCTCACCGGCCTGCCTCTCCTGCCGCAGGTACCTGGCGCTCTACGCCTACAAGCCCCAGAAGAGCGATGAGCTGGAGCTGCGCAAGGGCGACACGTACCGCGTGCTGGAGAAGTGTCGGGACGGCTGGTTCAAGGGCACAGCCCTGCGGACGGGGCTCTCGGGCGTGTTCCCAGGGAACTACGTGACGCCCATCTCCAGGTGAGGCGCTCCCGCGAGGAGCAGAGCCTCGAGCGGCAGCTCCACGCGGGGGCGTGCATTCCAGGGCGGGACCTCGTGGGCACGCGGGCATGTGTGAATGCGTGTGCGTGTGTGCACATGTGAGTACAGTGGGGGTGTGTGCGAGAAGCACATGCCATTCACACACGTGAAGGCAAGATTACATATTCCCAGAAGTTAACCATTATTATTGAGCGGAGCATTGTGGGTGATTAATTTCTTTTCTTCCTTGTGATTTCCTGTTTTTTACAAGTTTACTGATAATTTTTATAACCTAGGAAAAGCAAGTTTAAAAATTCGCTAGAGATGACCCAGGGTTGTCAGATGTTTCCACGGAGGGGAGCGTCCACTGCAGGGTGGAACCCTGGATTACCCAGCCCTGGTTCACAGCCCAGGACATGCAGGTCCACTGGAAGCTCGCCCCCGGGCCTCTGCTGTCTTTGGAACAAGACTTCCAGGAAGACAAGTGAACAATGCCTAAACCTGCTCTGACGCCAGACCGACTTGCACCTTAGAAGCCGCGGGGAGGGGAGCCACGTCACCCACGGTCCCTCCCGGAAAGGCCCGTGGCCTTTGCGAGCCCGTGGCCGCGTGGCCCTGGACGAGGAGGCCCTTCTCCCCACAGCTGCTCCGCAGAGGCTCTGCTTCCCCGGGGCCCTCCCACATGGCCCCAGACCCCGGCGGCAGTGCCTGCCCTCCCCCACATGTGGCTCTGGGACTGAGATCCTGAAGGGAGAGAAGGGACGTTTTCCCAGCTCTTAGACAAATGGAAGGCACTTGATCCCTGAAACTGGACCCCAGGAGCTTCCCAGCCCAGACCCACATGCTCAGAGCTGGTGCATGGCTCAGCGCCGGCATGTGCAGGACAGACCATCAGAGCCCGTCTCAGGGTCCTGTGCTCCTTTGTGTTCCTGGGCTGTCGACACCGGCTTCATCTGGAAAGTATGGGGCGAAACCGCAAGTTCCCTGGCGTCCCTCAGGAGCACAGGGCTTGTCTGCACCCTTTCCTGGAGGCCCCAGAGCCAGGAAGCTGTGTCCAGAGGGAGACGGGTCCTGCTTCCTGCTGCCTGCCGCCTGCCAGATGCGTCCAAACCCATTCCTTCTGCACGTGTTGGGGACACACAGCTGTTTGTTAGACTAAATCAAGGCAGTGGCTCTGGAACAAAATATCTGATTAGCATCATTTCTCTGTTTCTTAGGGTTCTCTTGCTGTTTCTCAAATATTCGCATCGAGAGACCATGCCGCTGTAAAGGGAGCTCTGCTGCCAGCCTGAGCTCTGGGCATTGCATGCCTGCAGGTGTTCTCTTGGTGGTGCTTCAGGATTTGTCCCTGGACCACGTGGCCTCCGTCTCTCAGGGCCTTCAGTGACCTGTGTGGCATGGTTGCATCTGTGCCCTCCCCTGACTTCATTCTGCTTATTTTCTCAGGGTTCCTGTAGGCGGGGCTGGGCCACCCCGGAATAATGCAGTCGGAGGGTCTCCGCTGGCCAAGGGGATGGCCACAACCCTTCACCCAGGCGGTGGGAGTCTGAGTAGCCCGGCCACAGCCCTGAGGCCGGCCCTCCCCCTCACCATGGCCCAGGCTCCGGCCCAGCACCAGGCAGTCTCACCCGCACTGAGCAGTTGTCTGCGGCACTCAGTTCAGCCGGCAGCCAGCCAAGCCCGGAGCGCCGCCCCCCCCGGTATGTAGCAGGCTCCCATGGGCCTCATTCTGCTGGAAAATTTGAGGAGGGTGGTCTCAGGGTCAGAAGTCACGAGCAAACTTTTGGCCCAGGTCTCGAGCAGCCCATGGAGGGGCCCGTCCTAACCATGAACTTCTGCTAATCTTGGGGGATGTGTTCACTTAATCATGTTGGCCTGTTCTGGCAGCTGGAATGGATTAGAGAATTCACAGGTGTTTATACACTTCATGTAGCCAGAGGGCTGGGTGGACCAGTGAGGTTACCTTGGCGCCTCTGGGCACCCTCGTCAGCCACTGTGGGTCACCTACATCCAAGTGCCAGGTGCTAAGGGGGTCTCCCGATTAGGCTGCACCCCCAGGACAGAGCTGGTAATGAGACAGATGCAGAGGGTCCCTTCCTGAAATGCTTTGAGGCTGGATGGAGTGATGGCTATTAACTCTTCACCTTCACGCAGCTTCACCAATAGCCAGACTGACTGGAATTCAGGAGAATCCAGGTCGCTCCCAGTGTAGTGTGAGATGACGGAAAGTGTGGTGTGGATCGTGAAGGCGTGAAGAGGGGTTAGCACATCTTGCTTGGAAGCTTGGCAGTGAGCTAAGAGGAGCTGCTAAGCGTGGCTCACGTGATGCTCCTGGGAGCCAGGCCAGTAACTTTCCGACACGCGGAACCAGTAACATTGTCACCGTGTAGTGACAAGGGACCCAGAACAGGAGAATGTACCGCTGAATTTCACTTAAATGACACAATTCCTTTTCTCACCCCAACCTTATTCTCAGAAATCATCTCTCTTCTTCTCAAAGTAAGGCTTAAAGGACAAAAATTGTAAATTCTTTAGAGCAGCCAAGTACACTGTTTTCTAGACTCTGGCCAGCCAGAGACGGCCCGCTGGGGGTCTCCAGAAAGCATCTCCTCGGTGTGAGAAGCCCACACAACACTCAGCATGGTGGGTCCACAGTCCCTCCCAGTCGCGGCCGAGGGACACGACGGGGGCGGGTGTCCGGGCGCCCCCCGCCCCCCATTGTCGGGGAAGCATTGCTGAGCACTGGCGGGGAGCCCAGCGTTTCAGAGTCGGCCCTGCTCTCAGCCCTGGGACTGGCCCTCAGGGCAGTGGGGCCGGCGGCGGGGGGGGCGCTTGTGACGAGGCTGGTGAGGGGTCAGTCCCAGGCGGAGCTGCCTGTAGCACCCAGGCAGGGGGAAGGGAACAAAGGTGCAGAAGTGGGAGAAGCGCGTCCTTGTCCTCCAGCTGGAGCGGTTCAGCGAGGGCAGCGAGCAGGGCGGGTTGAAGGCCCGAGGGGCAGCAGGGGGCCTGTGCTGGGGCCCCTCCTGCCGGGATGGTGTACGAGGACGTGCCCCCGGCGGGTGTGGCGCATGCTCAGCGCAGCTGCCGGTACCGTCCTGTCAGAGGACAGCCCTGGAGCGAGCAGGGCACGGAGTCAACAAGGCGAATGTGACTCATTACCAGCGGTCAGGGCCGAACTCTGGTCCAGGCCGTGGGAACGCCCAGGGCTTCTGAACAAGAGGGTGATGCTTTACCAGACGTCCCTGGGCACAGTGGGGAGGAAGAGTTGGCTTGGGGACTGGCGAGGTGCTGCTGTCCAGGTGAGAGGTGACAGTGGCCTGGCCCCAGGGATGGGGTTGCAGAACTGGGACAAAATAATGAGCTATTATGGGGCACAGGGGCTGCATGGAAGAGCTGGGAGGGGCAGGGCTGCAGTGCAGTTTGCCGGTGTCTGGACTGGCTGCCCTGGAGAACAGCGAAGCCGTCCCCTGACCTAGAGGCGACCAGAGGGGTCTGGTTTACGGGGGAAGGTATGGCCTGTGGCTTTGAGGGGTGTAGTGGGTGCTGGTCCACTGTGGCCCTGGCTGACCTGGACCAGCCTCCAGATGTGGGGCTCCTGTCTGTGTGTGAATCCCCCCTCGCCACGGTAGGGGGCAGTGCTGCTCGTCCACGCCTGGCGGGTGAGGTGCTGGCACCGGCCTGGACTCTGGACAGACATCCTGAATGTGACTCCCTTTCAGAGGACAAAACTTGAGGGGCCCCTGGATCCCTTTTGGGGGTGAAGGTGGTGGTGAAACACCCAGCTTTTCAGGGGACCAGAGTGGACTTCCTGTGCCCAGTGTGCCATCATAGTGGGTACTGGGTGGACTTCCTGTGCCCAGTGCCCGGTCATAGTGGGTGCAGGGTGGACTTCCTGTGCCCAGTACCCGGTCATAGTGGGTACAGGGTGGACTTCCTGTGCCCAGTGCCCGGTCATAGTGGGTGCAGGGTGGACTTCCTGTGCCCAGTGTGCGGTCATAGTGGGTGCAGGGTGGACCTCCTGTGCCCAGTGCCCGGTCATAGTGGGTGCAGGGTGGACTTCCTGTGCCCAGTGTGCCATCATAGTGGGTACAGGGTGGACTTCCTGTGCCCAGTGTGCCATCATAGTGGGTGCAGGGTGGACTTCCTGTGCCTAGTGTGCCGTCATAGTGGGTGCAGGGTGGACTTCCTGTGCCCAGTGCCTGGTCATAGTGGGTGCAGGGTGGACTTCCTTTGAGCAGTGCCCAGTCATAGTGGGTGCAGGGTGGACTTCCTGTGCCCAGTGCCTGGTCATGGTGCAGGGCGGACTTCCTGTGCCCAGTGCCTGGTCATAGTGGGTGCAGGGTGGACTTCCTGTGCCCAGTGCCTGGTCATAATGGGTGCAGGGTAGACTTCCTGTGCCCAGTACCCAGGGTGGACTTGCTGTGCCCAGTGTACTGTCATGGTGCAGGGTGGACTTCCTGTGCCCAGTGCCTGGTCATAGTGGGTGCAGGGTGGACTTCCTTTGAGCAGTGCCCAGTCATAGTGGGTACAGAGTGGACTTCCTGTGCCCAGTGCCTGGTCATGGTGCAGGGCGGACTTCCTGTGCCCAGTGCCTGGTCATAATGGGTGCAGGGTAGACTTCCTGTGCCCAGTACCCAGGGTGGACTTCCTGTGCCCAGTGCCCAGTCATAGTGGGTGCAGGGTGGACTTCCTGTGCCCAGTGCCCGGTCATGGTGCAGGGTGGACTTCCTGTGCCCAGTGCCCGGTCATAGTGGGTACAGGGTGGACTTCCTGTGCCCAGTGCCCGGTCATAGTGGGTGCAGGGTGGACTTCCTGTGCCCAGTGCACTGTCATGGTGCAGGGTGGACTTCCTGTGCCCAGTGCCTGGTCATCCATGGGTACAGGGTGGACTTCCGGTGCCCAGTGCCCGGTCACCCGTGGGTGCAGGGCCGACTTCTGGCGCCTGGTGTTCAGCCTCGTGCTGGGTGGCGTTCCCAAACAGCAGCAGTGGGATGTGTACCAAGGAAGCCTCGTGGGTGGGCTTGGCACTGCCCTGGTGTAGAGCCTCCAGGACTGACTCTGCCATCCCAGGGACCCTGTAAATGCCTATAGTCCTTCATATATGGGTTTTTGTTGTTGTTGTTTTGCTTAAATTAATGAAAAGTAAGGTCTGTTCTTGCAACTGGCCTCTGGGGCCCTGGGGAAGAACCAGTTCTCTGTCCTAAAAGAGTCTGCAGGAGTATTATCTGTGCCAGACCTCTTGCCCCAGCCGTTACCTTCCAGCTGGCCCTGGCTTAGAGCAGCTGATGCTGTTTATTTTAGCCTCTGGCTGCGATGCAGCCACTGAGCGCCTAGTGATCAAGTGAGCCCGGGAGCTCCCTGACTGCTGCTCCACGACTGGTGAGACGTGCACCGAGATGCTGGTCTCCTAGGCCCTGGGAGCACCCGAGCAGGTTCTGGGCAGCCCGCGTCCCAAGCCAGGTCTCTTCTGCCTGTGAACCTCTCATCCACTCACCCAGCCCGCCTCACGCATTTCCCTGTGCCTGGTGACCCCGAGAGGACAGGGTGTGCCTCCAGCATGGCCGCCCTGGCTCTGCACCAGGTGCCCTGCGGTGGCCTTTCCGTGCCCCGCCATGGCAGCACCCTCCCCAATTCAAAGCAGAACGTGACCTGCCCGTCTCATTTATGGAACGGAATGAGAGCAGAATGAAAGAAATTGGCACGGCCAGGCCAGAACAACACTGCGTCTCTGTCCTCGATCACCATGGTAACCACCACGGGTGACAGGCATACTCTTCCATCTGTTTAATCTTACGTGTGGGAAGAGCGAGGCGCAGGATGGTTTGACGGCTTCGCCAGCGCGTTCCAGCCCAGGGCTTGTCCCCATGCTTGTGCTGCCACGGCCAGGCTACGGGAGGCTCCCCCGCATCATTTCAGTAATTAAATGCCACGGAGTTCCCACGGCACTTTCCACTTCACTCTGCATCTAGAGGGCGAGGACCCACTGGTGACAGCACAGGCAGTGGATTGCTCACTGCAGTGATTGCCCATTTCCACAAACCCCAGCCCAGGCACCTGAGAGGCCCTCATCAGTGTTCTCAGCCCAAGCCAAAGTCAGGCAGTTGGACAAAGGCCTGACTGCACTGGCCATGGCACCGGGGGGCAAGAGCCCTGTGTGGCCATTCACTCATCAGCAAAAAGCACTGGAAGAGAGCTGGGTACCTGGGGCCTCTGCCGGGGTCCAGACATACAGAGAAGAACCAGAAACCCGTTTCTACCCCCACTCAGAGAGGAGGACGAGGAGACACACGCTTACAGTGGAATTTGAAAAGCGCTGGGGTGGAGGCCTGGCGGGTACTAAGGTGCATGGAGTGGGAGGGGTACCTCACTCGGACCAGGGAGGAAATGGGAGCGGCTGCAGAGGGGCCTGGGAACCTTCCTCGAGAGGTGATGCTGCCTTGCTTCCTAAAGGACTGCTAGGAAGTTTGTGGGCCGACAAAGCAGAAAGGGAGTCCAGCAGAGGGACGAGCGGGCGGAGAGGGGAGAGGAGAGAGACCGTGGTTTCTACATGGGGTGACTTGACCTAATTTGATGTGACTGAGACGGAGGTAGGAAGGAGAAGCTGCGTGTTGGTGACGGTTCTCTGCAGAGGCAAAGTTACTTTAGGTCTTAAAACGGTGGAGCTGAGCGTGCAGGGGTGGAGTGAGGTGGAGCGCGGGAGGGGCTCGGAGCCAGCTGAGGGCTGGGGCCTGAGTACGCAAGCAGCGGGCCCAGTGCGGGAGGGAGCAGAACAGGACGGCTCTCTTCCACTGTGTCAGGGAACCTCAGTTTTTATCCTGAGGGCAGCAGGGCTCCTGAAGGGTTTTAAATAATAGATGTAGTCAGATTTTTGTATCCAAAGGATAAAGCTAGATTTCTGCTTACGGCTAGGATAAAGTAATGAGGTCAGGATTTACCCTCCCACCAGAAACAACTGAAGAAACAGACAAATATATAAAACAGTGGTTTGTGAGACACTAGATACTAGAAAACTAAGGACAGTGATCCACGATAGACGAGAACAAAGAGGAGGATCCCAGCTCACTGCCTGGAGAGAAGGCCAGGCATTGGCATGGGGAGGGTGGCAAAGGGGAGCCCAGCAGGTGCCCTGGAGGGGGTGGTGCGGAGATGAGGGTCTGGGTGACCAAGCCCCAGTGGGGAGGGGTCTGCACAGAGAGAAAAGCCCAGCGGGTACAGAGCATCCCTGGACCAGGACGCTGAGAACTAATAGGCAGGTGTGTGTGAGGAACGCATGGAGCCAGGAGCACGGTGACAGGAAGGGTCCTCACTCTCAGTGTCCGCAGATATGCAGCTGGAACATGCCTGTTCCCGCCAGCCGGCTCCCAGGGCACCGGGCCGTCCGTGCAGAGGGGCCTCGCCTGGTAGTGGCAGCACCGCTCTCGTCCCACCTGTGTCTGATGGCAATAAAGAAGCACTGGGCATGGGGAGGAGCAGGAAAACATGCCCCACAGCGACGAGATCAACCAACCAGTCAATCAAAGCTGACTCAGAACTGACACAGATGTTTGAATTAGCAGACAAAGATATTAAAACAGATGTTATAATTGCATTCAGTATGCTCAGAAAGGTAACTAGAAACATGGAAGATACTTTAAAGACCAAAATCAAACTTTAAGAAATAACTACACTGTGTGAGATCAAGAATACACTGGATGGCATTAATGGCAGGTTAGACGTTGCTAAGAAAATATTAGTGAACTTGAAGATATAGCGATAGAAACTATGAAAAATGAAACAGAGATAAAAGAGGATTTTTTTAAATTAAAAGAGCATCAGTGAGCAATGGGGCAACTTCAAGTGGCCAAATATATTTTTAACTGGAGTCCCCAAACTAAAGGAGAAAAGGGTGGGACAGAAAGATTATTTAAAGAAATAATGACCAAAATTGTTCTAAATTTGATGAAAACTATGAATTCACAGATCAGTGACAGTTGGCGAATCCCAAGCACAAGGAATATGGAGAAAACTACACCAAGGCAAATTATCATCAAATCGTTCACAATCTGTGATGAAGAAAACCTTAAAGGTAGCAAGAGAAAAAAAATACATGTGAAGTAGGAAAAAATAAGGATGAAGGTAGATTTCTTGTCAGGAATACTGCAAGTGAGAAGACAGTAGGAAGCTAAATAAATCATGAAAGAAATGAATCTGTCAAGTTAGGATTCTATACGCAGTAAAAGTATCTTTCATAAATGAAAGTGGGACTTCCCTGGTGGTCCAGTGGTTAAGAATCTGCCTTCCAATACAGGGGACACGGGTTCGATCCCTAGTTGGGGAACTAAGATCCCACATGCCGAGGGGCAACTAAGCCTGTGTGCCACAACTAGAGAAGCCTGCGTGCCACAACTAGAGAAGCCTGCGTGCCGTAACGAAGACCCAGTGCAGCCAAAAAAAAAAAAAAAATCTCTCATAAATGAAAGCAAAATAAAGAGTCATTCAGACACAGTAAAGCTAACAGATTTCATCACCAATGGACCCACACTATGAAAAATGTTGCACACGTTCTTTAGGAAGAAGGGAAATGACACCAGTTGGAAATGGGAATCTATACAAAGGAATGAGGAGCACTAGAAATGGTAACTACATGGATAAATGCATAAGATTTTTTCCTTACTATTTAAAAATCTTTAAAATAAAACTGACTCTTTAAACAAAAATAGAAATAGTGCAGTTTGGGATTAAAAATGTATATAAAAGTAAATTATGTGGTGGCAGATGCACAGAGGGCGGGAGGGGAGGCCCAGAAGCACCGTGCACATCGTCGAGAGTCTTGAGTCTATTCGTGTGCTGTGTGAGGACATGTAGGTAGGTGACCATAAACTAGAGACGCAGGCAACCACTCAACGTCAAAGCAAAGAGTTTCAGCAAACAGGCTAACAGGTGATAAAATAGAATCACAGAAAATTCCATTAATCCAAAAGAAGGTGTAAAAAGAGGGGAACGGGAGCAAAGTACATGGGTCAGATAGAAAACTTGTAATAAAGTGTAGGTTTACACCTAATCATATAAATAATCACATTAAATACAAATCATCTGAATAGCCTCAAGTAGAATTCAGAGATTGTTACGGAAAAAAAAAAAAAAAAAAGACCCAACCATATGCTGTGAACAGAAAACAGATTTTAATACTTTAAATATAAAACCATAAATCAGTTAAAATTAGAAGGACACACAGTTGATCCCATTATTCGCAGTCTCTATGGATTTATGGTCTTCTGTAAGGTTTCCACGAGCACTGAATTAGTGAATACTGAGCTGTTGCCCCTAAGTGAGATGTGTGCGTCTCACACAGACTACAATCTTAAATACTAAAAACAACCCATCAGGGTAGATTCTATTTTCTTTCTTTTACAAAAGAGAAAATGAGGTTCAGAAGTATTAAGTGACTTGCCTGAGGCTGCCTGACTAACAGGTGACGGACGGAGTCAGGATCCAGACTTATTCAGAATTGATAAACCTCTAGACGGATAAAGAATAAAGAGAGAGACACAAATTATCAATACCATGGATAATAAAACTGACATCACTTCAGATTCTACAGAATGATAAGGGATTATTATTTTAAAAAACTTTATGCCAATAAACTTAACAAATTAGACAAAATGGATATATTTCTTAAAAGACACAAATTGATAAGGTGAACTAAAAAACCTGGATAGACCTCTGTTTATTAAAGAAATTGAATTAGTTTAAAACCTTTCACAAAGAAAACTGCAGGCCTAAGTGGCTGTATTGATGATTTATACCTATTGGTTAAGGAAGGAATTAGAACAATTCTACGGAAACTCTTCCAGAAAATTGAAAAGAAGAGAGAATGCTTCCTAACTCTTTCTGTGAAGCCAGCATTACCCTCATAACAAAACCAGGCAAAGACATTAAAAAGTAAAACTACAGACCAATATCACTCAAAACATAGGTGTAAAAATTCTCAGCAAAATTTTAGCAAGTCAAATACAGCGATAAGTAAAAAGGATAATAAATCATGATCAAGTAGAGTTTATCCCAGGAACTTAAGGTTTGATTAATGTTTGACAGTCAATACAATTCAATGTATTAGCAAACTCAAAAATGAACATAATATCATTTCAGTAGATGTGGAAAAAAATTTTGACAAAATCCAACATAAATTAGAGTAGGATTCAGAACAAAGACGTCATCAAATGACTCAAGCGTTTTGCTGCACTGTGCACGTCTGCACATTAAAACTCTCAGAAAATGAGAAAAGAGAAGTGAGCTTCTCAGCCTGATAAAGGGTATCTGTGAAAACCCACAGCTAACCTCAGACTTAATGGTGAGAAACTAAAAGCTGGTACTTCCCTGGAGGCACAGTGATTAAGAATCCACCTGCCAGTGCAGGGGACACTGGTTTGAGCCCTGGTCTGGGAAGATCTCACATGCCACGGAGAAACTAAGCCCGTGCACCACAACTACTGAAGCCCGCGCACCTAGAGCCTGTGCTCTGCAACAAGTGAAGCCACCGCTCGCCGCAACTAGAGGACGCCCAGGTGCAGCAACCAAGACCCAACACAGCCCAAAATACATAAACTTAATTTTAAAAAACCCCAAAACTGAAAGCTTTCCCCAGGATCAGGGTCAAGGTAGGGATGTCCATTCTTACCAGTTCGACTCAACATTGTGCTGTTAAGTTCTAGCCAGAGCAGTTAGTCAAGGCAGAGGAAGAAGAGGTGTGGAGATGGGAAAGGAAAGATTAAGACCATCTGTGTTTGCAGATGACGTGATCTTGTACACAGAGAACCTTAAGGAATCCACAGTCACACACACTCGGACACAGACAAAGATTTTTTTAGAGACAATGAATTAGTTTCAGCAAGGTTACAGGATATAAGATCAATATACAAAAGTCAGTTTTGTTTCTCTACAGCAGTAATGAATAATTGGAAATTGACATTTAAAAAATGATACCAATTTTAATAGCATCAAAAATATAAATTACTTAGGAATAAATCTGACAAAAGATGAGTAAGACCAGCACAATGAACACTCCAAAATATTGCAAATTAAAGAAGTCTTCAATAAGTAGAGAGGTATACTTTATTCAGGAGTGAGAAAACAGTATCATTAAGGTGTTTATTCGCCGAAAACCGACCTATAGCGTCAATGGAATACCAATCAAGATCTCACCCAACTTTTTGGTAGAAATTGACAATCTGGTTCCCAGATTCATACAGGCATGCAGAGGACCTAGAATAGTCAAAACAACCTTGAAAAGAAAAAGTTGGAAAGCTAACACTGATTTCAAGACGTATTAAAAAGCCACAGTAATCAGTGTGATATTGGTGTGAAGACAAATGGCTAGATTAATAGATACTTTTTCTGAAAACAGAAAAGTGTCCATTAAGTTTGGTGACAGGGGAGTCATAATCTTGTCCAGATACATTTGATGGAATGATGGGGTGAGAAACCGTATTTCAGGAGACAGAAGTGAGTTGAGGACTCCTGGAAGCCTGGAAGAGTGATTCATGTGGAAATCCCACCCCCCTCTGCTCTGAACACAGAGAGGTTGGTTGTTTTTTGATACTCTGGATGTAAACACATGGAACACAAGAGAGTTGATACGCTGGCCTCCTGGGTTCCGGGATGAAGCAGGTGGTGGTGGCTGGCTTTCCCCTCCTGCAGGAGAACACGGACAGGCAGCCCCTGGAGGGCATCATGGATCCAGGCCAGGTGCACTGGTCTAAGGGCTGAGCCCCCTCCTGGGAGTGGTAGTACTGAGCCCCTGCCTGGGATGAGGGAGGGAATGGAGCCCCACTTGGGCTTGGAGCTGAGTCTGGCTCTGGCCTGAGGGCTAGATCTGCACCTTTCCTGCAGGACCAAACTCAAGCCACCCGATTACACCTGGTTCTGAAGGCAGGTCCTGGAGGCCAGGCAGAAGCAGCAACAAAACTGCAGGAGGGGATAAAAGAGAGGAAACAGGGCGAGCCTGCACTCAGTTCGTGGGAAAGTCCTGCCTCACAGAAGCCAGCAGCCTGAAGAACGGGCAGGAGAACCGAAGAAGGCTTTGAAATCGGCATATTTCAGCTCCTCCAAGAGGAAAAAGAAGGAATAATGTCCATCCCACCAAAAGGAAGAAAAAATAGTATTATGAAGAAGAAAAGTAAAATAGCACGTAGATGGATGTGAATCAGAAACCACTGGATAGAACAGAAGCAACTTGAAACTTTGGAAAGGAAACATACTTAAATACGAAACCTCTGTGGGTGACACACGCTCTGCACTGGACACAGCTGAGATGGACTTGGCCACACCGGAAGCCCCGCAGCGGAGCTTGTTCAGAGATGGAGCAGAAGTGAAACAAGAAGAAAGTACACACGGGGTGGATGCCGAGCTCCAGGTGACTTCTAACACGACTTTCGGAAGCAGAGAGCAGGGGCCGGGAGAGAGAATCCTCAAGGATGATCACGGCGGGGTCCCCCAGACGGAAGACGGGCCCTCGTGTGAGTCGGAATCACAGCCACAAACGCAAGCCCGAACTCACCGTAACCGTCAAGCCTCAGAGGACGAGCAGACACCAAACACAGGCCCGTCAGAGAGTCGAGTGAAAAGGAAGGAAGGGCCATGGGGACACTGTTCCGAGCACCTAGGGGTCAAGGCAGCAGGAAAGGAGCTGCCGGTAGAGAGGAGGGGGTATGGGAGGAGGGCCTCGGGCTCATTAGTCAGTTGTAGGAGGGGCGGAGTCGAGGACAGGAGAGACGGGGTGCGGGAGGCATCAGTGAGGGTGAAGGGTCGCCCCGTGGGACCCTGCACCCTGGAGGCTGAGGGGCCAGGTCTGGACAGAGGTTGCCCTGACGCTGGGGGAGCCTCCAGTGTTCGTTCCATCCATGAAGTGGGAAGTGATAGCCTGAGAGTAAGGACAGAGTGGACGATAAGGTAGGCCACTTACTCATTCACCTGCTCTCTTTAAAGCACCACTGGACCTTGGTCCAGGGAGGCAGAGTGGACCCGTGCAGGGTAGCGGAATCTGGGGGCTCCAGAGCTACTGAAACAGTGGGGTAGAGAGGAGAGGAGGGGCAGAGACTGGGAGTAACGGCATGTCCACGCTCGTCCTCAAGCAGCCCACATCTGCTCTGACGTCGCTGACCAGCAGGCCCAGCAGGGCAACAGGTCAGCCGCGTGTGTCTGGGTCCCACCAGGTGGGTGAGGTTGAGGGTGAATTGTACCAAAGGCCCTGGATTCCAACCCTGCCACCAGTCTGTGTTGTGAGCCATGCCTCTCTCTCATGGAGTGTTGTTTTCTTCTCCAGCCGTTCAGTTCTGGGAAATCTGTAGAGATGTCTTAGCCAGGGTTCTCCTTTCTCAAAGACTCGTTCATTCCGAACGAATTTTATTAAGCACGTACTACGTGCCAGGCACTGTTCCGGCTGTTTGGAACACGTTAGTGAATTAGACACGAAAGTCCCACCCGTGGAGCTTACGCTGGAGTGGGGAGACCGATGGTGAAACATCGGTCTGTGGATCCTCACACAACCGCCCCTGCTCGGCCAGCTGGAGCAGCGGGCGTGGCGGCTGAGGGCTGGGTGGAGGCCGACAGGGGCCTCACTGTCCACAGAGGCCCTCTCACGTGCAGCGGAGCCCGGCAGCCCAGGGCCTCCCCGGGCCTCTTCTGGGCTCCTGCACGGGCTTCAGGTCTACGAAGGGCCGAACAGGGTGGTTCTGAAACCCTCCCGAGCATACTGGTTCCTTACAGCCTAGAACACCAGTTCATAGACGGGAAAAACTGGGAAGGGCCTCGTCTGCGGCAGCCTCAGAGGCCGCCTCCCGGCTCCTGGTGCGGCGGGGGCCGTCGGCTGCCCAGAGGCCTCCTTGCCCCGCCTGCAGCTGCGGCTGGGGCTGGAGACTCAGGAGAGGCACGGGCGGGAGGGCGGGCCGTGGCCCCCACGCTGCCGGCTGCACACTCACCTCCCCCTGCTCTCTCCGCCCCTCTCTCCCAGCTGCCCACCCGGCCCAGGCACAGGGCCGGCCCACCGCCGCGGTGTCGCCCCTGCGCGCCCAGAGCCTGCCCGCCGTCGGGTCCCCGCAGCACAGCCCCTGGCCAGCCATCCCGCTCACGTCGGCAGCCTCGGCCGTCACTCCTCCCAACGTCAGCGCCGTCCACCTCCACGGGGAGGCCGGAGCGGGCCCTGCCGGCGGCTGGTCGGCACCCAGCCCCACCAGTGCAGGAAGTAGACCCGACGAGAGGAGAAGCGAAAGGGTAAGTGGCCCACCCTGGGCGGCCCAGGCCCGGCTGGTTGTTGTCTCTCTTGGGCATCAAACGCCAATCCCGTTTTGTAAATTAAGGCTCGTGTGCGGGCACCAGGCGCGTGACACAGAGGGAGGCTGAGCCAGCAAAGTGGTGGCGCTCCAGTGGCCACAGGTTCAGGGAGGGATGACCGGAGCCCAGCTGGTTTTCTCACACATGAGAAAAAGTGCTCCCTCAAGATGCTTCGTTCCTCCTGTTGCAAAGTCATTGTAAGCTACTCACTTTGCTGGGATTAGACACCTTCTGCCAAGTGCCAGGATCTCTAAAGACAAATCCACGGATCTACACACGTGCTGTGTGAGCAGGGCCTTCTCCCTCAACGTGCCGTCCTCATGCCGTGCACAACCCGCTCAGCCACGGGGCAGCAGCCAGAGGAGGAGGCCAGCCTCCTAGTGGGTGTGGATGGCATTTCAGCTCTTCTTTAACAGTGAAGGAAGTTGGGCTGATTTCAGAAAGAAATCCGAGTCCAGGGAGCTTGCCTCAGTTGCCACGAGCTAGACATCAGGTGAGCCACCACGAGAGTCCAGATTTCTAAGTCCATGCTGTCCGATGAAACCATAATTCAAGCCACATATGTAACTTATAATCTTCCAATAAGTCACATTTTTGAAAGTTAAAACAATTTAAAAATAAGATAAAACATGGAATTCATTTTAATGGTATAATCTATTAGACCCAATATCCAGAAACATTGTCATTTCAACATGTGACCTGTATAAAAAAATTGTTGGTGAGCTGTTTTACCTTTTTCACATTCAAAGCCAATGAGACGTGTCGGGTGGTCAGGCCTCCGCGCTGCCTGGGCTGTGCTGGAGAGTGGGCTGGGTCTCTGGCAGGGGCCACTCCCTTTATTGGCCTTGCTCTGGAAGCGGCTTGTTCTCACTCTCTCTTGGCTTTGCCACAGTCTGTGGATGTTTTCAAACCTTTCACTGTAAAGCCAACCTTTGATTAGAGTGTGCACCTCGACCTAGACGGCAGCCTCTCCTCTCCCTCGGGGACGGTACCCAATCCAGATGGCTCAGGCTGTCTGCTTGGGACCCCAGAGGCACACCCACCCCTCACCACCCCGTGCTCTCGGGGCCCAGGCACCTCGCAGAGATGCTCAGGCTTCCTCACCGCCTGTCCCCTGGTCCAGAGGGATGCTCTCCCCATGCTCCCTGGAGAGGGAGGGGCCTCCGTCTCGGCCATGACGACTGCCTCCTCCTGAGACCGGCAGGTGCCTGGGCATGAAAGGACTCCTTGCTCTGTGTTTTGCATCCACGTCTGCTTGAAGATCACCCGTCGTGGTCCACTCCTTCCACCTTGCTGCCAGGGCGGGAGACGTAGCCGGGTCTCCCCAGGAGGGCGGGTGGTCCCACCCTCTCACTTGGATGACCTTCCTGGAAGACAAGCTCCCTGGGATCTCTGACTCAGAAAGGGAAGAGCCGTGGTAGCTCCGTGACCGATTCTGGTTCTTGGCCGCAAGTTCCCCCCTTCTAGTTTGTGAAAGAGACGGGGCTGCTGCCTGAGCGGGGTCGGGTGTTTGGGGGCCTCGTGGGGAATGATACCCCTCCGCCCTCCTCCGTGGTTGCTGGCTCCGCTCTTAGGGGCACTTGGCTTCGCTCGAGGCCCACGCTCTGCCAGCAGCTCCCGCCTAACGAGGAACGGCCGCGTCACCTCAGCTCAGGTGGCTCCGGGTCGGCCAGGCAGCAGCCCGTGCCAGCCGAGCTGGGGGTGTGGGGTTCCCGCTGCACTCTTCGGCAGAGGTGACGTGGATCTGGTGGCAGGAAGTGGGCTGGTGTCCTCAGGTGTAGCTGTGACCGGCAGCGTCAAAGCCGGGAGACAAGCACGTCGTCTGTGTGGCTTGCTTTTCTCACCTCTCAGACACAGCGAGAAGAAGCACTGGCCTGAAAAGGCACCTGTGGGTGTTTTCCCTCCTGTACCCCCAGGTGAATTTTTCCCAATTTAGAGTGAAGCGCAAAGTGCTGCAGCTGCCGTTTCTGGCAGCAGGGCTGGCGGTGGCCGTTGGAGGGAAGCCGGGGCAAGCTGGGCGCCAGGGGCCTGCCCGCGGGGCCCTGGGCTGACCCTGCCCCGAGACCAGAGCCGCAGATTTCACCTACTGAGAGCGCGGCGGGCTGCTTCCCGTCTGTCCCTGGGTGAGCCCATCGTAGATGTACACATGTTTAGTTACGGCAAAAGGCTTTTTTAAGGTAATTGGCAGTATTCTCCAGGCTGTTTCTGTTACTGAATTTTCCTCAGGAAAAGGCAGTGAGCTCCACCTGCACCATCCGCAGAGACCTGAACCTCAGCGCCCGCGTTCCCAGTGCTGAGCTCCGCTGAAATTCCATCCGGCCCTCCGAGCGCAGCGGCCCTGCGTGTGGAGGTGCTGCTGGGGGTCCCTGGCAGGCGGGCGTCGCTAGCTATGCCCCTGGGGGTCGGGCCTGTCAGTGCTGCTCTAGGCGGGCCCTGCACGTGGGCACTGCTCGGCCCCGGGGGGTAGGGGTCAGAGAGACTCACTTGCTCGCAGGAGGGCCCTGAGCCGGCATGTGCGCCCCCCAGCCGCTCTCCCAGCGCTCGCGCCCCGCCCCGCCGGCCTGGTCGCACCCCGCTGCCTGCAGGGCCTGCCCTGCGGCCGGGCCGCCGGCACAGAGCAGCTCCAGGGGCTGCAGTGAGCCCATGACCACAGCCCTGCAGCCCACAGGGATGAGGACCGGGAATGCAGGGCGGAGTGTGGAGCCGGGGTGGGGGTGGGGGTGGCCTGGGTGGGCTGGTTCTGATCCAGCACTGCAGACTCTCCCAGAACCTGGATCCCTTGGCCCGACCAGGCATCTGTTCTGCTTGGGGATGGGTCTGCCTAGGGTGGCCCTGGATGGAAGGGGCCAGTGCCTCCGAGGAGACCTGGAAGTACATGTACTTCGAAGCTGCCAGTCTGAAGCAGACCCTCGGGACAGCTGTCAGTGCGGGATCCCCCAGCCCCCAGGGTGGAAACATTAGAGGCCCCAGGGCGTGGGGAAGGCCCCGGGAGTGGAGACGGAGATTTCGTCTTGGGAAAGTGCAGCAGGTGGGGGTCATATCTTCCCGTTGAAGGACTTGGATCTAGTGCTTCTGAAGGAGGGATCCTACTTTTGGGGTCATCTTTGTGGCACCCAGAAATTGCAGAGTAGGAACCAAATCTTGGAAGCCTTTTAAGAAGGTGCTCTGTAGGATTTCAGTTAACCCTTTTGCACTTAGAAAATCTATTTTGTGCTTGAAACAACTACCAGATTTCACCTCTCATGTCCCTCAGCGGCTGTTTCCTGTCTTTGAGGTTTTATGAGCACATTAGCACCAGGTGGTGGGGATCCTTATCCCTCAGGGTGATTCCAGGGAAAGTCATCAGAAAGGGCCCTCAGGAAGGTGGAAGCAGATCCCGGTCGCCCTGCAGCCGAGAGCATCTAGCGCTAGAGCCCTCCTGGCTGGCCAGCTGGACATCACTCCCCATTCGCTTGTCTGTCACATGGCAGGCGCCAGACCAGGCAGAGCTCTGGGCACTGGGCCAACGGCGAGGGGACAGGCGGAGTCCAGGACAGGGACGTGGACTGGTCGACAGGCCTGAGGACGGGGAGCAGGGGCACCTTGGGACTGGGAGGCCTCCTGGGAGCTGTAGGCCGAGCAAAGGCCAGAGGAGGTGGCCTGAAGGTGGGGAACCCCAGAGCCACTGGGGGGCTTCAGGCGGCTCAGGTCAGTGCGGCTGCCCGGCGGGGCATGGTGGGGCCAGGCGGGGGGATGGTGGGGCCAGGCCTGACCAGGGACCCTCACCGCACCCTCCGCCCCTGCGTCCTCGCCTTCCTGCTGACCTCCTGCTGGAGCCTGACTCTGGCAGTGCTCTCCGTGGCACCAGCGTGCTGAGGGTCTTCCTTGTGGCCCCAAGTTAGAAACAACCCATCATGCATTACGAAACCAGCGTAGTGGGTTTGGACCAGCGTGCTTTTAGACAGAGTAGGACATGCAGCAGGAGGTCAGCAGATCCAGCACACAGGAGGGGTCTGCGTATTTGGGGGCATCTGTTGTTTTGTGCTCAGTCCTGATTTAAAACTTACTTCAGAGTGTCTCAGGGCTCTGACTGGTAGATCCTGGAGGGTGCTGAGTGCATAGAAGGCCTGGTGACATTTGTTGACTGACGAGTGTCAGCAAAACTGCTGCCAGGAGAGTTTCACTCATGTGACTTGTGGGAAATTCTTTACTTTATGGGCCAGAAGAAAGTTAACTTTCTGCTGATGGATGAGCGAGTTTCTGTTTCGCAAAGTAATAGCATATTGGAACTGGAAAGAGCCTCTAAAGCTGTTTGCATTAAAATGTTCATTTTTGGTGATCCTCCTGAGGCTCAGAGGTGCTGGCAGTTGCCTAGGGTCACAGAGCATTGGCAGTGGAGCCAGCCTAACTCTGGTCTCAGTGCCGTCTGGGATCCAGGGTGCTGACTTCGGTGGCCTCCCCATCCCCATAGGGCCGTGACCTCCGGTGATTTTGGTTCATCCAGGAGTTGAGGGGTGGGAAGTCCAGGGTAACTGCTGGCAGGAGGCCCTGAGGTCAGCCCAGGAAAGGGGACTGTGAGCTGGGGTGTCTGCCTTCTGGTTCCGCACGACTCGAGTGCAGCTGTAGGGGGCCCCGCAGTAGTAAACCGCTCAACCGAGCCCACTCACAAGGTGTGGCCTTTGTGGCTAAGTCTCTGGGGGACGGGTTTGGGCTGACAGCCAGGACAGTAGCAGGCGGGCCTGCCTGCCGTCGGGAGCTCGTGGAAATGGGTGTGCAGGGGAACGGTCCTTTATTAACCACACCCCCCGATTAAAAGTGTGTGTATATACCATAGGAGGGTTACAATGATACATTTAGTGGAAACTCAGGAATGTGCAATCTGAAGAAATCTTGAAGGTGAAGCTCTTAGAACAACCAGGCAGCTTTTCCTAAAGCGAAGAACCACTGGTTTGTGAATTTGTTTCCCCCACTGAGCCTCACTGCACTAAGCAAGCCGTTTCCTGTGCTGTTTCTATCATGTGGACTGGGAGGGGGTTGCCATCGCTCTGTAACCAGTGTATCAGTCGCTGCCAGCGTGTTTCCAGCTTTGAGACAGGCAGTGCCTTCCCGCATCATCACCAGCGGAGGTGGGGAGGCGTCCTGCAGACCTTAAACCCGGGGGGAGTGAGCTGGGTCTGACCACACCAGGACTGTAGTCCACTGCAGGCCCCGTCCTCACACTGATCTCCTGGGGGAAGACAGGCCCAAACACGGGGAGACCCGCGATCAGTGCTGCACCTCAGGTGTGGCTGCAGTGGAATCAGATTACACGTGAAGCTCCGCTGAGCCCACGGCCCAGGTGGCACGTTCTCAAGGGCTTTGGGAACCCCGTCCACTTCATGAATGAGTCGCTGAGAAGTCTGGCAGTCATCCGGTCAGCTGTGGTCAATGGAAGCCTGCGCCCTCCCGGGGACACACGTGCTGGGCAGCCTGCACTGGCGCTGGGGTTGGCGCCCTGGCAGGGCGGAGGGCCCTTTGCTGAATGCCCTGGGCCGCTGGAGCCCCGGAGACTTCAGGCCTTCCCCTCAACTCCCTGTGGCTGGACTGCCCTCTGTGGGAGGAGGAGAGCTGGCATGTGGTGGATGAGTCATCTTCAGGCAGAAAATGAGCCCATCCTGAAAGCACAGATTCCCAGCTGTCAAAACAGCGACATCAGAGGTTTTACAGGCAGCTTATTTTTGGAGGGGATATGCCACTGGAGCGTCCCTCCCTGTGACAAGGGCACAGGCCCTGAGTGGGACAGGACGGGGCCTCCTGGGTCAGCAGAGAGCTCAGAGGCAGCCTGGAACCTTCTCCTTTGCTCTCTCCCAGGAAGGCCTGGCCACCCCCAGTTCTCCTTTTACTGCCCCTGGCCTTTGTCCTGGGCTGAGACTCAATCCAGCTACTTCTGGGTCTCAGCTTGGTGGGGTGCTGGTGAGCCCTTCCCGGCACAGATGTGCACATGAGGGTCCAAGGTCAGGCAGCTAGTAACCACGGGGGGTAAAGCCAGGCCCTGTTGCCCAGTGAGGGCCCACACTCTCTCCTCGGCCCTGATGGGCAGCTTCTCCTGCTGGGTGCCCAGATGTTCAGGGTACAGCGGGGGATGGGGGAGGAAGCAGGAGCCGAAACGACTACAGAACGGGTGAGACCTGAATTTGGAGAAAGAAGACACAAATGGATGAATGAGTATGGAGGTGAGGCTGGGACGAGGCAGCCTGCTGTGAGGCCTCGGGAGAGCTTCCTCTGCTGTGCTTTCCCCATCAGTAAGATGGCACGATGGCATCTCCCGCCCTGGGGTTTGGAGGGAGGAAGTGAGTTGATCTCATACATGCTTCACACGGGTATTTGGACAAAACTATTAGAGATCATTCTTAGGGATGTGGTAGTTCATTGAAGGCCAGATCCCATAAGAATTGTGGGGTAGATACAGATGTAAAATTTGTATCCCCAGAGCTTCTAAGGAAAAATTAAAAGGGGATTTGATTTTGCAGTTTCAGAAAAAGGACACTTGATGTTGCCAAATTGAGACACGTAGGCTACTCGAGATGCAGCCAGGTTAGTTGGCATTCTGTTTGTGAAATGGTACATGTTCATCTCCTCACCGGAGGCTCCATTTCCTTTGTCCACCAAGAAACATGGGTAGAAAGGTTTTTTTTTAAGTTGTCAGTTTCACACCTGACATTTAGCATGAAGGATGGATGGCGCCCAAGAAAACTATTCCAGTCAGAAGTTGGGTTTCTGCTGCAAAACAATAAACCAAAATTCATTTTTAAAATAGCAATAAACTCTAGAAATGGAAAAGAATTTGTGAATCACCTGTAATAGCCCTTCTGTAGCTCTCCCCAGAGGGCAGAAGTTACTGTAACTAATCAGGATGGGGGTGGATTTCACACCTGGACACCCAGGGCAGCCACGAGAGCTCGCTGGTGGTGTGTAAGGTGGACGTCCAGTGTGTCCGAGTGGCCACGGGTGATCCCATCTCAGGTTGGATTCTCTTGTGCAGAATTCTACCACTGGTGCCGCCTTCCGTGATCACTGTGTCCTCATAAAGACGTGGGAGATTTTTTTCCAGTCTCTCATGCAAATGAAGTCAGCTCTAGAGCGCAGGCTCAGTAGTTGTGGTACACAGGCTTAGTTGCTCCGCAGCATGTGGAATCTTCCCGGACCAGGGCTTGAACCCGTGTCCCCTGTATTGGCAGGCAGATTCTTAACCACTGCGCCACCAGGGAAGTCCTCACGTCCTCACTTTTTATCACCTTAAACAAATCCTAAAGATTTCAGTTTGTTTAATACTAAGATGGGCATAACATCTTCTGCTAACTACTAAAAAATTAATTATTGGTTTGTTCAGTCAGAGTTCTGCAGAGAAGCAGAGCCAATAGGAGAGAGGGGTGCAGGTGGAAACACTCATCTGAGGGCCTGGCTCTCACGACGATCGGGGAGGCTGGAACTTGAGACCTCGGGGCTGACAGGCTGGGACGCAGGCTGGAGTTGACACGCCGTCTCCAGGCAGAAGGTCTTCCCTAGGAAACCTCGCTTGCCCTCCAGGCCCTCGACCGCTGACACCGGCCACCCACACCATCGAGGCTCACGCTCTGAGGCGCCCCCTTCCCTGGTTGTGGGAGTGAACCACGTCTGCGATGTGCCTTCCCCACAGCATCCAGACGAGCGGTTAACCGCTGGCCGTATAGCCTGGCCAAGCTGCTGCGCAGACTGACCGTCGCAGTCCACCCTCGTCAGCTTGGCACCCGGGCCCAACTCTGTGACCCAGCCTTGTCTGCACATAAAGTCAGCGGTGGAGCTCGCTTCTGCTGACATGCGTGAGACCGCTGTGCCGTGAGCCACTGAAACGCGCCACCCTCCCCAGGGAGGACGCCAAGTCCTCCGTGATGCTCGCGCTTCTCCTTGGTGTCCTGTAACTGAAACACTGCACTGTAAAGTCAGCACCGCTGGTGTTCCATCATGAGGAATGGGAGAGTGAAGAAACAAGGATATCTTACAGGTGCACCTACACACACAGCCACATTCCTAACAGAACGAGGAGGAAACCGTCATGCCGACTACAGCCCTGGTCTCTGTATCCATCTTCTCCCCCACGCTCTCCGTCTCCCCTTCGCCTTCAGCAGGCAGCTTGGCTGCTGTGCTTCCAACCTGGTGGTGACTCAGGGCTCCGTTCCTGAAGGGTCTGGCCCGTCAACCATCCTGCCTGGCTGGAGAAACAACGGCTGTCGCGCTTTGTTTCCCACTGACCTTGAGCACAGGGCGTGGTGACACTGAGACACCCTGTGGGGTCTCCTGGATCCAGACTCGTGGGTCCTGTAACCAGATCTTCAAAAGGCCGCTCCACCTCTCTGTCAGGCTGGCTTCTTCTGGACCGTAAGGAGCACGGTGAGACTGGAGACTTCCACGAGCAGGGGCCCACCGACACGCTTCGTTTTCTGTGGAGTGCGTTCTTTGATCAGAAGCACTGCATGCAGGGAAGGCAGCTCCATATCCAGAATGAGTGGCTATTTCGGTGGGAACTAAACGCTGCCCCTCCGTGGTGGAAGTGGTCCAGTGAAACCAGCCTGCCGCCAGGGAGCTGGCTGACCACCCAGAGGATGGGCTGTGGCAGGGGCTCAGTACTGGCCTCTGCTGCTGGCAGACAGGGCACTTGGCAGTGGCCACAGCCGGGGAGGCCTTGGTGAGTGGACGCCCATGATACTGAGCCTGTACGTCATCTCCATCCCTGCTGCCACGGCCACCTTGACAGGACTGGCTGTGGAAAGAGGCTGACTGGTGTCCACAGGACGGGTCATGGAAACCCTTCCCTGCCAAGGTCACCCTTGTGAGCGTCCACCTGGGACACAAATGTATCTCTGTATTTTCTGCCCATTCAGAGAGGTCTGTCCACAAACCACTTTCCCACCCCTCCTTGTCACCAATTTTCCACCATGTTCCTTCCAAGTCCCTGAGGGTCCAGCCAAACCACTGGCCGCAGCCTGTGACTCAGTGTATAATCACACAATCCAGCCATTCGAAGCGCACAACCAGATGCATGGCCTGAAGTCCTGTCCCCTGGGAGGGCTGCCCTTCACCTTGTCCTTCAGGGACGTCCCAGAAGGGACTGTCAAGCTGCAGCTGTCCACTTTCAAGGGCTGCCCACATACCGTGCAGAACCAGCTGTAAACCGGCCCGAGGCTTCACTTCCTCTGTTACTGATTGTAGGGAAGGAACTTCCCCAGGAGGCTAGGTTCAGGCTGGGAGAGAAGGCAGTGTAGCAGGGGTGGGGACCGTGGGCCCTTGGGCCACTTCTTCATGTGACTTCCTTGTGCCCTCAGGGCCTGCTTGGGCCTGATCACATATTTATCACTTCCATCTGGTGGTAAAGAGCTGCTGTGCACATCCAAGTTTATGGCCTTGTGGGTCAGGTAACAGCCAGTTCATGATGGGCAGCTTGGTCACATGGTACCGTGGTGACCCGTGGTCAAGCGTCCAGTCTCTGCTAAGGCCCAGTAGCAGCCAAGAGCTGTTTCTCAAGAGGAGAGTAGTTATTTGAAGAGGCTGGCAGGGCTTTGCTCCCAAACCCTACAGGCCTGCCCTGGACTCACCTAAAGGGATTAGAAAGGCTCTGTTTGGTTGGTTGTTCAGCTGAAACATGGACCAGAAGGTGACATACAGCAAATTGGGCTGAAATGCCAGAGCTGCCGTGGCTCATGGCAGAGGCAGAGAGGGAGGCTGGAGTCTGCGTGGGTTTATCTCATAAGACCTGCCCACCCACCCAGGGCAGAGAGAAGAGATTTGTGAGGAGGGCTCTGTGATTGCTGCCCTGCGTAGGCCAGACCCCACAGTGATAACGGGGCACGAATTAGGAAACCAGAAAGCAACAGGGTGATTGGGTCTGGGGCAGCAGGGACCAAGTGGCAGCGATTACTTGCCAAGGACACGGCAGGCACACTTCCCACAGTGGGCAGCAGCATCAAACCATCCATCAGAAGAAACCCACGGCATTAGGTGATGGACCCTGGTGCCCCAGGAGAGAAGCAGTTGAGCAGGCGATGGAATTCAGGCTCCTCCCGTGTCAGCAGCAGAGCTCTGGGTCTAGTGAGCAGAAATCTGACCTGGGTCACAAAGACAGAGTCATGGCCCCACGGTCAGTTCTCAGACTTCCAGACCCAGAACCCTTTCAGTGAATGAGGAAGGACCTCACTACATTGCCAACGATTTATACTGTTAGTCTTTCCCTGCCTTTCCCAAAAGAACCTGCAGCTTTTTACCAGGGTGGCTGCACATTGGAGAAAAGGAAATAATCAGACACAGACTCTGAACTGACACTAATTCCAGGAGACCCAAAATGCCACCGTGGTCCCCCAGTCAGAGCAGGGCGTTATGGGGTCAACTGATCAGTGGAGAGTTAGCACAGGTCCCTCTCACAGTGGGTCCAGTGGGTCCGCAGACCCTTTCTGTGTCCCCCACCACTGCCCAGGTGCAGAATGCATCATTGGAATACACATGCTCAACAGCTGGTGGGATCCCACACTGGTTCCCTGACCGGTGGAGTGAGGGCTGTTAGGGCAGGAAAGACCAAGTGGAAGCCACTGGAGCTGGCTCTACCTGGGAAAACAGTGAACCAAAGAAATAGGGCATTCCTGGAGGGATTGCAGGGGTCAGTGCCACCACCAAGGGCTCGAAAGATGCAGGGTGGTGACTCCCACCACCTCCCTGTTCAGCCCTCCGATTTGGCCTGTGCTGAAGACAGCTGGGTCTTGGAGGGCGACAGTGGACTATCTTAAGCTTAACCAGGTGGTGACCCCAATTGCAGCTGCTGAACCGGATGTGGTTTCATTGCTTGAGCAAATTAACACGTCTCCTGGTCGCTGCCTTCCAGCTCTTGATCTGGCACATGCTCTTTTCTCCACCCCATCCCTGAGGCCCACCAGCAGCGGTTTGCTTTTACCTAGCGAGGTCATCAGCACACCTCTGCTGTCCTACCCCTCTGTTGAGGGGTATGTCAACTCTCCAGCCCTCAGTCATAGGTTAGTTCTGAGGGATCTTGATCACTTTCCCTTCCATAAACCATCATACTGGTCCATTTCATTGGTGATTATGCTGGTTGGACCTAGTGAGAGAGAAGGAGCACCTACTCCAGACTTACAGTAGGACAATTGCACGTCAGAGGGTAGAAAATAAATCCAACAAAAACTCAGGGTTCTTCCCCCTCAGTGAAATTTCTAGGGTCCAGTGTGTGGAGCATGTCGAGATGCCCCTTGTAAGGTGAAGGATAAGTGGCTGCAAAACTGAGACAGCCAAAAATGAGACACAATGCCTAGTGGGCCTCTCTGGATTCTGGAGCAGAAGGTGCAGAGATTTCCCATAGACCCTCACCTGTCCCATGCACAGCATCCCCCCAGGTGGGACACCTGTCACAGTCAGTGAACCTCCATGGGCACCCAGAGTCCACAGTTTACATAGGGTCATTCTATGGGTTTGGGCAAATATATAATGACGTATTTTCATCAATATAGTATCATACAGAATAAGTTCACTGCCCTAAAAATCCTCTGTGCTCCGTCTATTCATCCCTCCTCCCCCTAATGTCTGGCAACTACTGATCCTTTTAACTGTCTCCATGGTTTTGCCTTTTCCAGAATGTCACAGAGTTGGAATCATGTACTACGTGACCCTTTTCAGATTGGCTTCTGTCATTTAGTAACATGCATTTCAGGTTCCTCCATGTCTTTTCATGGCTTGATAACTCACTTCTTTTTAGCACAGAATAATATTTCATTTTCTGGGTGGATCACAGTTTATCCTTTCACCTACTGAGGGATCCTTGGTTGTTTCCAAGTTTTGGCTTTTAAAAATGAAGATGATGTAAACATTGTGTACAGGTTTTTGTGTAGACATAAGTTTTCAGCTCACATGGGTGAATACCAAGGTGTGTGATTGCTGAATCATATGGTAAGAGCATGTTTAGTTTTGTAACTGTCAAAACTGTCTTCCAAAGTGGCTGCACTGTTCTGCATTCCTGCCAGCAATGAAGGAGAGTTCCTGTTGTCCACATCCTCACCACCATTTGATGTCATCAGTGCTCTGGATTTTCATGATTCTAATAGGTGTGCTGTGGTATCTCTTTGTTGTTTTAGCTTGCAGTTCCACGATAACATATGATATTGGACATCTTTTCATATGCTTATTTACCTTCTGTATATCTCTTTGGTGAGGTGTTCAGATCTTTTGCCCACTTTTTAATCAGGTTGTTTGTTTTCTTATTGTTGCATTTTAAGAGTTCTTTGTATACTTTTATTATAATTGTCTTTTGCAAATATTTCCTCCCAGTTTGCGGCTTGTCTTCTCATTCTCTTCACAGTGTCTTTTGCAGAGCAGAAGTGTTTCATTTTAATGAAGTCCAGTTTATCAATTTTTTTCTTTCATGGTTTGAAAGCCTTTAGTGTTGTATCCAAAAGTCATCATCATACCCAATGTCATCTAAAATTTCTGGGTCTGTGATTGCTGCCCTGCGTAGGCCAGGCCCCACAGTGATAACTGGGCACGAATTAGGAAACCAGAAAGCAACAGGGTGATTGGGTCTGGGGCAGCAGGGACCAAGTGGTAGCGCTTACTTGCCAAGGACAAGGCGGGCACAGTTCCCACAGTAAGCAGCAGCGTCAAACCATCCATCAGAAGAAACCCACGGCATTGGGTGATGGACCCTGGTGCCCCAGGAGGGGCATTATCTTCTAAGAGGCTTATAGTTTTGCATTTTACATTTAAGCATTTAAGTCTATGATCCCTTTTGAGTATAAGGTGTGTGCCTAAATTCTTGCTTTTCTTTTTTCTTTTTTTTTTTTTTGGTATGTGGATGTCCAGTCGTTCCTGTACCCTCTGTTGAAAAGGCTATCCTGGGCTTCCCTGGTGGCGCAGTGGTTGAGAGTCCACCTGCCGATGCAGGGGACGTGGGCTTGTGCCCTGGTCCAGGAAGATCCCACATGCCGCGGAGCGGCTGGGCCCATGAGCCATGGCCGCTGAGCCTGCGCATCCGGAGCCTGTGCTCCGCAACGGGAGAGGCCACAACAGTGAGAGGCCCGCGTACTGCAAAAAAAAAGGGCTATCTTTTTCTCTATTGTGTTATTGCCTTTGCTACTTTAGCAAAGATAAGTTAACTATATTTGTACAGGTCTATTTTCGGGTGCTCTGTTTTGTTCCACTGATCTTTTTCTTTTGCCAGTACAATCCATCTTGCTTACTGTAGCGTTATAGTAAGCCTTGATATTGGTAGTTATGTCCTAAAACTTTGTTCTTCTCCTTCAGTATTGTGTTGGCTATTCTGGGTCTTTTGCCTCTCCATGTAAAATTTCGAATCAGTTTGCAAACATCCACAAAATAACTTACTGGAATATCGGTTAAGATTGTGTTGAATCTGGGTATCAAGTAGGGAAGAACTGACATCTTGACAGTACTGAGTCTTCCTAGCCCTGAACAGGGACTGTCTCTCCATTTATGTAGTTCTTCTTTGATTTCATTTATCAGAATTTTCTAGCTTTCTTCTTTTAGACCTTGTACATATTTTGTTAAATTTATATCTAAGTATTTCACTTTTGGAGGTGCTACTGTAAATAATATTGTGTTTTCAATTTCAAAATGCAGTTGTTCATTGCTGGTATATAGGAAAGCAGTTAACATTTTTATATTAACTTTGGATCCTGCAAACTTGCCATAATGTGTATTAATTCCAGGAGTCCTATGTGTGTGTGTGTGTGTGTGTGTGTATGAATTCTTTGAAATTTTCTATGTAGGCAATCATGTCATCTGTGAACAAAGACAATTGTATTACTTCCTTCCCAACCTGTATACCTTTTATTTCCTTTTCTTGATTTAGTGTTAGCTAGGAATTCGAGTATGATGTTGAAGAGTAGTGGTGAGAAGGGACATCCTCACCTTGTTCCTAATCTTAGCAGAAAAGCTGCTAGTTTCTCACCATTAAATATGGTAGCTTAAGGTTTTCTGTAAATGTCCCTTTCATGTTGAGGAAATTTCCCTCTATTCATAGTTTGCTGAGAGTTTTTATCATGATGGGTGTTGGATTTTGGTCAATTTTTTTTCTGTATCTATTGATATGGTCATGTGATTTTTCTTCTTTAGCTGTTGATGTGATGGATTGCATTAATTTATTTTTGAACTGTGAGTCAACCTTGCATACCTGGGATAAACCCCACTTGGTTGTGGTATATAATTCTTTTTAAACATTGTTGGGTTCTATTTGCTAATACCTTGTTGTGGATTTTTGCATTTATAATCATGAGAAGTATTGATCTGTAGTTTTCTTGTGATTTTTTGGTCTCATTTGGTATTAGAATGATGCTGGCCTCATAGAATGAGTTAGGAAATATTACTTCTGCTTTCATCTTCTGGAAGTGATTGTAGAGAATTGACATCATTTTTCCTTAAATGTTTGCTGGAATTCACCAGCAAACCCATCTGGGCTGGTGCTATTTTGGGAGGTTATTAATTGTTGATTCCATTTCTTGAATAGACAGCGGCCTGTTTAGATTGCCTATTTCTTCTTGTGCAAGATCTGGCACTTTGTGTGTTTTAACGAATTGGTCCATTTCCTCTAGCTTAACAAATTTGTGAGCATAAAATGATTCATAATATTTCTTTATTACCTTTTCCTATACATAGGGTTTTTCATTTTTGACATTAGTAATTTGTGTCTTCTCTCTCTTTTTTCTTAGTTTGCTTACCTAGAGGCTTATCAAGTTTACTGGTCTTTTTTTTTTAATAGATATTTATTGGCGTATAATTGCTTCACAGTACTGTGTTAGTTTCTGTCGTGCACCAAAGTGAATCAACCATATGCATACATATGTCCCTATATCCCCTCCCTCTTGAGCCTCCCTCCCACCCTCCCTATCCCACCCCTCTAGGTCATTGCAAAGCACCGAGTTGATCTCCCTGTGCTATGCTGCTGCTTCCCACTAGCTAACTATTTTACATTCGATAGTGTATATTTGTCGATGCTACTCTCACTTTTTCCCAGCTTCCCCCTCCCACCCCTTGTCCTCAAGTCCATTCTCTATGTCTGCATCTTTATTCCTGTCCTGCCCCTAGGTTCATCAGAACCTTTTTTTTTTTTTTAGATTTCTTATACATGTGTTAGCATATGGTATTTGTTTTTCTCTTTCTGACTTACTTCACTCTGTATGGCAGACTATAGGTCCATCCACCTCACTACAAATAACTCAATTTCATTCCTTTTTATGGCAGAGTAATATTGCATTGTATATATGTGCCATGTCTTCTTTATCCCTTCATCTGTCAATGGACATTTAGGTTGGTTCCACATCCTGGCTATTGTAAATAAGTGCTGTATTGAACATTGTGGTACATGTCCCTTTTTGAATTACAGTTTTCTCAGAGTATATGCCCAGTAGTGGGATTGCTGGGTCATATGGTAGTTCTATTTTTAGTTTTTTAAGGAACCTCCATACTGTTTTCCATAGTGGTTGTATCAATTTACATTCCCACCAACAGTGCAGGAGGGTTCCCTTTTCACCACACCTGTTCCAGCATTTATTGTTTCTGGATTTTTTGAAAATGGCCATTCTGACCGGCGTGAGGTGATACCTCATTGTAGTTTTGATTTGCATTTCTCTAATAATTAATGATGTTGAGCATCTTTTCATGTGCCTCTTGGCCATCTGTATGTCTTCCTTGGTGAAATTTCTATCTAGGTCTTCCACCCATTTTTTAATTGGATTGTTTGTTTTTTTGATATTGAGCTCCATGAGCTGTTTGTTTGTATATTTTGTATATTTTGGAGATTAATCCTTTGTAATCCTTTGTCTGTTGTTTCATTTGCAAATATTTTCTGGGGGTTGTCTTTTTGTCTTGTTTATGGTTTCCTTTGCTGTGCAAAAGCTTTTAAGTTTAATTAAGTCCCATTTGTTTATTTTTGTTTTTATTTCCATTACTCTAGATCTTGCTGTGGTTTATGTCAAAGAGTGTTTTTCCTACGTTTTCCTCTAAGAGTTTTAGAGTGTCTGGTCTTACATTTAGGTCTTTAATCCATTTGGAGTTTATTTTTGTGTATGGTATTAGGGAGTGTTCTAATTTCATTCTTTTACATGTAGCTGTCTAGTTTTCCCAGCACCACTAATTGAAGAGGCTGCCTTTTCTCCATTGTATGTTCTTGCCTCCTTTGTCGTAAATTAGGTGACCATATGTGCGTGGGTTTATCTCTGGGCATTCTATCCTGTACCACTGAGCTATACTTCTGTTTTTGTGCCAGTACCATACTGTCTTGATTACCGTACCTTTGTGGTATAGTTTGAAGTCGGGGAGCCTGATTCCTCCAACTACGTTTTTCTTTCTCAAGATTGCTTTGGCTATTCAGAGTCTTTTGTGTTTCCATACGAATTGTAAAAGTTTTTGTTCTAATTCTGTGAAGAATGCCATTGGTAGTTTGATAGGGATTGCACTGAATCTGTAGATTGGGTAGTATTGTCATTTTCACAATGTTGATTCTTCCAATCCAAGAACATGGTATATTTCTCCATCTGTTTATGTCATCTTTGATTTCTTTCATCAGTGTTTTATAGTTTTCTGAGCACAAATCTTTAAGAGTGGCAAGAGTGGACATCCTAGTCTTGTTCCTGATCTTAGTGGAAATGCTTTCAGTTTTTCACGATTGTGTATGATGCTTGCTGTGAGTTTGTCATATATGGCCTTTATTATGTTGAGGTAGATTCCCTCTATCCCCATTTTCTGGAGAGTTTTTTTTTATCATAAATGGATGTTGAATTTTGTCCAAAGCTTTTTCTGCATCTATTGAGACGATCATATGGTTTTTATTCCTTAATTTGTTAATATGGTGTATCACATTGATTGATTTGTGTATACTGAAGAATCCTTGCATCCCTGGGATAAACCCCACTTGATCATGGTGTATGATCCTTTTAATGTGCTGCTGGATTCTGTTTGCTAGTATTTTGTTCAGTATTTTTGCATCTATGTTCAGTGATATTGGTCTATAATTTTCTTTTTTGTGATATCTTTTTCTGGTTTTGGTATCAGGGTGATTGTGGCCTCATAGAATGAGTTTGGGAGCGTTCCTTCCTCTGCAATTTTTTGGAAGAGTTTGAGAAGGATAGGTGTTAGCTCTTTCTCTAAATGTTCGATAGAATTCACCTGTGAAGCCATCTGGTCCTGGACTTTCGTTTGTTGGAAGATTTTTAATTACAGTTTCAATTTCATTACTTGTGACAAGTCTGTTTATATTTTCTACTTCTTCCTGGTTCAGTCTTAGAAAATTGTACCTTTCCAAGAATTTGTCCATTTCTTTGTGGTTGTCCATTTTATTGGCATACAGTTGTTTGTAGTAGTCTCTTATAATCCTTTGTATTTCTGTGGTGTCAGTTGTGATTTCTCCTTTTTCATTTTGAATTTTATTGATTTGCATCCTCTCCCTTTTTTTCTTGATGAGTCTGGCTAAGGGTTTTATCAATTTTGTTTATCTTCTCAGAGAACCAGCATTTAGTTTTATTGATCTTTGCTATTGTTTTCTTCATTTCTATTTCATTTATTTCTGCTCTGATCTTTATGATTTCTTTCCTTCTACTGACTTTGGGTTTTCTTTGTTCTTCTTTCTCTAGTTGTTTTAAGTGTAGAGTTAGATTGTTTCTTTGAGATTTTTCTTGTTTCTTGAGGTGAGGTTGAATTGCTCTAAACTTCCCTCTTAGAACTGCTTTTGCTGCATCCCATAGGTTTTGGGTCGTCGTGTTTTTGTTGCCTTTTGTTTCCGTGTATTTTTTTATTTATTCTTTGATTTCTTCAGTGATCTCTTGGTTATTTAGTAGTGCACTGGTTAGCCTCCATGTATTTGTGTTTTTTACAGTTTTTTTCCTATAATTGATTTCCAATCTCATAGCATTGTTGTCAGAAAAGATGCTTAATACGATTTCAATTTTCTTAAATTTTCCAAGGCTTGATTTGTGACCCAAGATGTGATCTGTCCTGGAGAATGTTCCGTGTGCACTTGAGAAGAATGTGTATTCTGCCACTTTGGGGTGGAATGTTCTATTAATATCAATTAAATCTGTCTGGTCTATTGTGTCATTTAAAGCTTCTCTTTCCTTATTTATTTTTTGTTTGGATGATCTGTCCATTGGTGTAAGTGGGGTGTTAAAGTCCCCTACTACTATTGTGTTACTGTCGATTTCTCCTTTCATGGTGGTTAGCATTTGCCTTATGTATTGAGGTGCTCCTATGTTGGGTGCATAAACATTTATAATTGTTATACCTTCTCTTGGATTGATCCTTTGATCATTATGTAGTGTCCCTCCTTCTCTCTTGTAGCAGTCTTTATTTTAAAGTCTATTTTATCTGATACGAGTACTGCCACTCCAGCTTTCTTTTGATTTCCATTTGCATGGAATATCTTCTTCCATCCCTTCACTTTCAGTCTGTATGTGTCCCTAGGTCTGAGGTGGGTCTCTTGTAGACAGCATATATGTGGGTCTCGTTTTTGTATCCATTCAGCCAGTCTGTGTCTTTTGGTTGGGCATTTAATTCATTTACATTCAAGGTTATTATCAATCTGTATGCTCCTATTACCATTTTCTTAATTGTTTTGGGTTTGTTTTTTGTGGGTCTTTTTCTTCTCTTGTGTTTCCCACCTAGAGAAGTTTCTTTAGAAACTCCTTAGAGAAGTTTCTCCTTAGAGAAATTTAGGACCGGATGGAAGCCCAGGCAGGGCCCTTTTCAGGGAGGAGCTGCCAAGCCAGGGTCTGGGCTGCATGCAGCGGGCAGCGGCAGGAGGGGCCCGGCCAGCGGCCTCTGAACCTGTATCTCCAAGCTGGTGCCCAGGCTGGGTGTCATCTCACATTTCCTGGAAGCAGCCTGTCTGAAGAAGCACACAAAGTCCAGGAAGGAAATCCCAGTCTCCCTGAGAGCTTGCAGGGCTGCCCGTCAGTGCTAATGGAAATAATAGCTTAGATTCCTAAGTGACCCTCCAAAATCCTGCATCCCCTTGACAGAGCCCCTCCCATATGGAACTGACGGGCCTGCTGCTGCCTTTCTGGTTGGATGAGGTGATTTCTACCCATCTGTTTTGTTTAAAAAACTATTCAGAAGCACATGAGCTTGGCACACCCGAGTAGATAATGACGTGTTTATCTTTCATGTTCCGTTCCAGACCCTTTCCGAAGGATACCAGATTTTACAGAGATTTCATCTGAATGCATTGCATTTAATCTAATAATTTGTGATAGCTCCACATTTGTTCTACAGAAAACAAGCAGAGGCCTGTTGGAAATGTACATTCAAGGCAAGGTTGTCCTACAGGACGAAGCCGAAAGCAGCCTCGACACTCCCTGGAGCCAGAGGGCTGTTCTGGTTTCTCGTCTCTGCCTTTTGGCCTGACCTCCTCCGAAGCCATTTTAAAGAAATTAATGTTACGCTATAAATTCTACTGAGGTAACAGGCCTTCCTGTTTCAGTGAAAAGATGATGGCATTGGATGAGATGGCAAAGGAACAGGACCTGCTGCCGCAGCTTCTCAGGGGCTGAGTCCAGAAGAATCTGTAAAGAAGTGAAAGCTCAGCACTTTAATTCTCCCTCATTTAACTGCGTTAAAGCCCGTTAACCCTGTCTCGGCTCTGGGGGAGTTTGCATCGTAGAGAGGCTGGCTTCTTGCTTGGAGACGTGAGTGCCACCCAGAGGTCGGGTCTGGCCATTCTCCACCCAGGCTCCTCTGGGGACTTGGGGTTGAGACGGAGCCCTGCCTGTGCCAGACCCTTCCTCTGGCCGTGGGGGCAGCTGCAGGTGGGCACAGGCCGCTTACAAGGTGCCGGCACCTGCACCAGCATGAATACGACGGGGGGGTCCACATGGGGGCGGGTAAAGCAGCACACGTGTGAGGGGACAGAGCAGGCGAGGGAGACATGAACTCCCGGAAGCGCTCACCAAGGTGCAGGGAGGAGACGGCTTCCAGTCGGGGCGGGGATAGGGGACTGCGGTGCCAGGGAAGAGGGGGGCGGTGTGCCCCCCGCCGGCACCCCGGCCCAGCTGCCCCTGCGAGAGTCCTGAGCGTGCCTGTCTGGGAGCCCTGGGCCCCCCTCTCGGTGGGGCTCATCCACCGCCTTAGCCCCCGACGCCTCTCTCCTGGGGTGTCTCCTGTCGGGGGGAAGACGTTGTCCTCTCCCTTCAGGTCCTTCTGGCACATCTGAGAATTAAATTGACAGGTGACAGATCAACAGGAGGAAATCAGAAAAGTTTAAAAGCATGCGCACGGGAGAGACGCAGGAAAACGAACTCCCTCAATGGTGGAAGCCCTCACCTTAAATCCCATCTTCAGCTCCAGACGAAGGAGTATGTCAGGGATGGGGGTTTGGGACTCAGAGCGGGAGGGAGGCAATTCACGTGGAGACGGAAAAGCAAACGTTTGGTGAATGTGTGTTTGCTGGGCCAGGCAGGAACCGTGGACACAGAAGTTTCAGCAAACAGTTTTTACTACAGTTACCTGTGGTGACGCCCCCTTCCTGGAACAGGTCCTCCATCTACATTCTTTTAGGCAGTTAGGGGAAGGCTCTTCCTGAGTCTTTTGGGCCTTAGAAAGAATCATAAGTGAATCATATTTATATATATAATCATCGTAATAAATTAATCCTCATGCCACAGAGACATGATTTGGGGTGCACATCCTGTCCCCTCGCTCCTAACCGCTGACTTGTGTGGCTCGACCCCATCGCGCAGCCGCCCTTGCTCCTGGGGGATCACGTCCCCACACCCTAGCGCAGCCCCCCTCGGGATCAGAAGGTCCACAGAGATGCAGGAAGTGCGGTCCTGGACTGGGCCAAGGTGCCGGGGGAACCTGCCATGCCTCTCTTTGGACTCATCACCCTGGTTTTGGGGTGTGGCTCCCATTTGAGATGGACAGGGCAGGGCCGGCGGGGCGGCAGTTTTCAGAGCCCGCGGGTGTTCAGAGACGCAGGTGCTGGGGGCGTGGCCGCCAAGAATACGTGCTTTTCGCCCACCAGCACAGGACCCCAGCCACTCCCCGGGGCAGTGGGTGTGGGCACGCTGTCTGTGGCTGCCCTTTCGGGCCAGGAGGACGGAGCTGAAGTGTGAGTGTGATGGCTGTGTGTCAGGCTGGTGGAGGAAAGAAAGCCCCTGTTTTCTGGGAGTCGTTTGGGTACGAGCTGATCGTGGATGGCTGCCTGGTGAGGTCCTAGCAGAGCTCGGGGCAGGGGGCTGTTTCCGCGATGGATGTGGCACCCTGTTGATGGAAAACGTGGGCACAACCGAGAGCAGGACCCGTGGCACTGTGAGCAAGGCCCCTGCTGGCCTGGGGCTGGGATTTCACTCAGAATGACACTGGGCCCGTGTCGTCGGCTTCAGGACCACGGGCCGCCCGCTGGGGGCAGGGGAGATGCGGGGCCCTCCCTGGACAGCGTCGGGGCCTGGCCCTGGTCCTTGTCCAAAGTGCTGCAGATACTTATTTGCTGCCACAGGAGACAGGGCCATGGATGGCTCCGGAGACCTGGGGTCCCTAGCGCTCGGGGTGGGGCGATGCTGGAGAGCTCCGCGGCCTTCCCAGAACTGGCCCAGCTGGCCCCCTCCCGGCATGCCAGAAGCAGACTAGCACCTTCCAGCGTTCTCTGTGGCTCTGCAAGGGCTCCTGGATCATTCTCTCTTCACCTCCTCGCCCCCCGAGGAAACCCATGCAAAGGGTCCACCAGCCCCCACCCTCCAAGAGCTGTTCCAAGTTCAGCACCTTAGCTCCCAGGTCGTGGAGCCAAGGGTGGGGGAGGATGGGATGCGAGGCGGCCTGGGTGCAGAAGGCCACCGGCCAGCGTCTGCCCCAGGCCGCTGTCGGGGAGGTAGCCTGACGCCCGCACAGTCACGCGCTCGAGGACCCGGAGCAGCCCCGGCTTCTACCTGCAGGACCCCAGCTTCACGTCACCCCTGCTGCAGGGTCACCCTCGCTGGGAGCCGGCGGTGTGCAGAGCAACTGTGAGCAGTGTTAGGGGCCTCCCTGCACCGGGCTGGGTGGATGTTACCTTTCCAAATCGTCAGAACCCTCCCTTCATTTTCAGAAGAGCCCCAGGCCCACCAAAAAAACAAACAAACAAACAAATAAATAAATAAATAAACCTCCTGCAGGAAAACCCAGCTTATTAGAACTTGGCTTGCTTTACTGAAACTTAAGGTCATTGATAAAGCTTCAGTGAAGCAAGGTGAGTTATTTCTAGAGATCCACCGATGACTGTCCCTACGGTGAATGCCCCTACGGTGTCTACCAGACAGCGTGGTCACTTACAAACTCACTAACAGAGTACATTTCTCGTTACGTGTTCCTACAAGATAAAATTTAAATTTAAAGATTAGCTTATTGGCACAGTGAAGGCTGCAGAAGGTCCCACCGCAGAGAAGCCTGCCCAGCTCTCGCTCACGCCAGGCCTGCCAGCATCCAAGGTGCCACATCCTCAGGGGACACCAAGGCTGCCGGCCTGGAGCCCCTGGGGACTCGGGTGAAGGTCAGATGAGCTCACATTCAGACGAGTCCCTGGCAGCTGTAATGTAACCCGAAGCAAGGTGCTGGGATTCTTCCAACGGCTCAGACGAGGAGACCCAACGCACAAGTCCCTGACCTTTCGTGTGAAGCTTGGCTCTGCTGTGCAAGGGCTGAGGGAGGCTGGAAATCCTTCCCCAAGGGGGGGGGGCCTCGGGGGGGCACAAGCCCACATCACATGATGGCTGCTGGGACCTGACCCAGAGGAGAGAAAGTCGCTCCCCCCCTTCCACAAAGGCACAGCCTTCCCGCCAAAGAGCGCGTCAGCCTCTGCCCATCAGAAAGAATCAGGAGGCCCTGTGGGTCAGCCTCACGCTGTGCCCGCCTTGCTGAGGGCCCCCTTCCAACTGGACACATGGCGGGTGGGCGGGTGGGCGGCTGCCCTCCGCCTCCTTGAGGGCTTCTCCCCGCAGGAGGTGGAGACTGAAGCGATGGGACCCTGGCCCCACGAAACCCTCCTTCCGGGTGGGCCTGCAGAGGACACCTCTCCACCCGGGGGGCCCTGCTTGCTCTGCACACCCCCAGTGATGCTACTGGTACGGTTACAAGGCTGACAGGGGCCCATAGGGAGAGACCCCTGTGTGCTCCATCCCTGACAGCGAGGGGAGGGCCGCGGGGGCTCCGATGCACAGGGGAGATGAGCCGCCTGACGCGAGGAGTGGCCCAGAGCAGCCGCGGACGGTCTCGTTCAGCGTCGCACCTGTCCCTGCGGCTCCGCCTCTGCTCCTCTGATGCTCTCAGGCCTGCGTGGTTGGAGTCCCCGGGCGTCTGGCAATGAGTCCTGCCTCCGAGTCAAGGCGGGCCTTCCAGGTTCCGAGGCCCCATCGGGGTGTGACCTGGGATTTTAGGGCCCTGCGGTTTGGTTGGTTGTAGGTTGTCTGGAGGTCTTCCTGTTTCCAGTAAAAATAGGCTGAAGTTCAGTTCTGGGCTTCCTTCCGCACGGAATTCTCATCTGTTACTTGTACGTGTTTCCAGTACTTCTGTGAACGTTTCCAAAGATGTCTATTGGGAGGTGCTTTCATTTTTCCGTCCCACACTTGTTAACTACAGTGCCTGTACTCGAGGCGTGTGCGTGTGCCTGTGAAGCTCCCGGGTAAGGTCACGTCAGAGGGCAGGGCCACCAGCACCCCGACCCTGCTGCTGGGTCTGGGATGGGGGATCTCGGAGGCATCTCGTGAAGTCTGCCGTGTAACACACACCCAGCCTCAGTTGTGTAGAACAACTTTCACTTTTGGTGATGAAAATAATCAATAAACAGTCTCTGCTAGGGATAGGAAAGAGTTTTCCTTGAGCCAGACTGAGGACTCTAGCCCAGAAGACAGCCTCTCAGGTAACCTGAGGAACTGCCCTGGAGAAGCAGGGTTTTCAGCACAGTTTTGTGTCTTGTCAGAACAAAGAACAAGTCAGGGATGCATTCCTTCAAGGTTTAAAAAAACAACAGACAAGCACGTACTGAGTCAGTGTGGCCTTGGCCCCTTCGTCGGGAGGCTTACCATGGATGGAGGACCAGCACTGGCGTCCCGGGAAGGGAGGCATTTCATCTTTATTATTTTTTCTTTTTATAACTTTATTTATTTTTGGCTGCATTGGGTCTTTGTTGCTGCACGCGGGCTTTCTCTATTTGCGGCGAGCGGGGGCTACTCTTCGTCGCGGTGCGTGGGCTTCTCATTGTGGTGGCTTCTCTTGTGGAGCACGGGCTCTAGAGCACAGGCTTCAGTAGTTGTGGCTCATGGGCTCAGTAGTTGTGGCTCGCAGGCTCTAGAGCACAGGCTCAGTAGCTATGGCTCACGGACTTAGTTGCTCCGCGGCATGTGGGATCTTCCCGGACCAGGGCTCGAACCCATCTCCCCTGCATTGGCAGGCAGATTCCTAACCACTGCGCCACCAGGGAAGCCCCAGTCTTTATTATAACATGGACGTTCTTTACTTCTGGTCAGTGTACCCTTTTCTTTAATAATTAAGGCTGACGTGCAGTGTGTGTTTGACAGGTCACACACAGGCTGTTTAGTCAGCACAGAATTCAAGTTAACTCACGTAGAGGCCACAACAACTTCCCACACCTCAGTGTGGGAGAACATCTCCCGTCGGGTTGTAATGATCCTGCTCCGGGGCTGGGCTTCGGCTGAGTGGAGGGAGGCCTGGATGCTGTGCTGGCCGGGCTGGGGCCACCTGCGGGCCACTCACTGGCTGCTGGCCGGCACCTCAGTCTGCTGTTGGTCAGACACTCGTGCGGCCCCTCCGTGGTCTCTGCTCAGGGGTGAGCTGGCGGCATCTTCGAGCCCTGGGTTCAGGTGGAGCCATGGCAGGCCCCGGCGCACGGGAGGGACATGGTTCCTACAAGAGGGGCCACGTGAGACAGATGAGGGAGGAGAGACAGCACCGTGGCCGCGTCTGGAAGCTTCGCTTCGCCACGTCACCCAGGGTGACATGTGACCTCCCTCTTTCCTTGAGTTCTCATCTGTCACAGCTTCCTCCTGTTTGGGGCTCTCAGACTGAGAGCAGAGTAGGCCCTGTTGTCTCTGTTGTCCCCAAAGAGCCTGGCCTCCGGCTCCCGCTGACGTCACGGCAGCGGCCTGGGTGCAGGTGGCCCGCGGCCCCGTCCATGCCTTCCGCCGGTCAGACCTGCACACCCACTGCCCTTCACCTCCTTTTTTCTCAGTTGAATCACGCCATCAGCCTCTTAACACCAGGGAGGGGCATGGCCTGCTTTGAGAAGCTACTCATGCCCAGCCTGGCAAATCCAGGGGCTTCACAGAGCCCAGAAGCCACCTTGGTTCAGACCCCTGAGGTCCTTCACGGCCCAGCACGTGACACATCTGGGTCAGGACAGACCTTCAGACCATTCTCCTTCCTGCTCCGGGTTTGCTGACGGCCCCTGCAGCACAGCCCTGGGGAGGGTCCACTCCACCACATGTGTCATCATAGTCCGTAGGAAGTGCGATTTCAGACTCGCTACCTGTGAGGAGCGCTGCTTTAGAAGAAGATCCTGGTGTGGTTCCTTTGGCTGAGGAGTGGTACTTTCCTCCCCAAACAGTAAGATGTCGCTGTGGAGGGAGACTCACGTATCACTGGACAGACTGGCTGTTGCAGAAAGAAGGCTCCAAATGGCTGTGTGGTAACCATGGTGATGGAGAGGGTGCTGGTGACAGCAGGCTAACGTCTAACATGTCTTATTTCATCCAGTCCCCAGACAGCTCTCTCGGGCAGGTGCTGTCATTACCCCCACTCCACAGGTGAGGAAACTGAGGCCCAGGAAACGCAAGCACACGTTCAAGGGCACCCAGCTGGGAGGCAGGAGAAGAGCCAGGCGGTGTGGCCCCTGCCCTTCAGCATCGGGTCCTGGCCTGGGCTCTGGCCCCTGTGGAAGGTACACAGCCACAGGCCTCCCACCTTTGCTGAGCACCAGCCACAGTGCCTGCCCTGTGGTGGCCTTTGTGACGCCACCCAGGGCGCCTGGTCCTGCCCCGGGCGCAGTGACAGCATCACGGGGCTACACGGCAGAGGCTGGACCACCAGGCTCTGATCCTGCATTCAGGGCCCTCTCGGGGTGCTGACCGGGCTGGGCTGGGCCCCAGGGTGCGAGCTGCTCAGTCCTGCCCGTGGGAGGCCAGGACGGCCTGTGGGACATTGAGGAGTCGGGGATGCCAGCGCCTGCTCCTCCGATGGACCAAGAGTCACAAGAGAGGTGACCTGGCTGCCCACCCAGAACGGCTGGACTAGATCTCGAGGTGGCACCCAGGGTCCATTGCTCAGGTTTCCTGCCGTGGAGGCTGGTGACGAGTGCAGGTCACACATGACCCTCATTGAACATGGGGTGATCTCTGGGCCAGATGGGGGTATGCAGGGTGCTGTTGCTCATAAGTCAGAGGGTGATGTGTGCAGTTACCACCAGTGTCTGGTGGACAGTGGGTGCGGGAGCCCAGGGCTGGCAGGAGAGCGTTCTGCCGAGAAGGTGGGGCTTGGTCCAAGGAGCTCCAGCCTGAGCTGAGGGCGAGTTGGGGCCAGGTCAGCCTTGGACGTGTGATTGTGCTCAGGGGGCGCTGGCTGGGGACCGGGTAGGCTCAGCAAACACTGAGTAAGGCCCTGGGGCACAGGGCAGAGTAGGGCCTGGAGGGTGAAGGACGAGCAAAGCCTCGTCCTCATCACGCACCAGCGGCCACAGGAACAGGCGGTGAGGTGGCCGGAGAGAGTCTGGGATTCTGCATCCGGAGACCGGGGTCCGTCCCCGTCGTCTCTCTGGACTTGAATTTCCTCTCTCTCATTGAGGTAACTGTGGCCCTTTCAGACTGGATGTGTGTGTCCCCCCAGAATTCATAAGTTGAAGCCCCAGTGTGTGTGGGGGCCCTTGGGGGGTAATTAGGGTTAGATGGGTCATGAGGAAAGGCCACGTGACCACCTGACAGATGGCACCGTTTGCAGGCCAGGAGGGTCCTCACCAAAGACTCGTCCATGCTGGCACCCCCAGCCTCCAGAACGGCGAGAAAAGACAGGTTTGTGGGTTAAGCCACCCAGGCTGTGGTACGTGGTTATGGACACCTGAGGCAACCGATACAGATTTTGGTTCCATGAGTGTGGCGGGGGCTTCTGTTACAAAGCCTGAAAATGCAGAAGCAGCTTTGGAACAGGCGACGGAGAGAGGCTGGGAGGCTTGACGTTTGGCCTTAAAGGCAGTTCTGGCAAGGGTCCTTCACGAGTGATCATGAACAGACTCTGGTAGGTGTGTGAATGCTAGAGGACATCCAGGTGGAAGGAAGAACATGCTACTGTTAATGGCAAGGAAGGCAGCCCTGGTTACAAAGTGGCAAAGAGGGCAGCCTAGCTGTGTTCTCATGTCTCATAGAAGGTCGATGTTGGATATTTAACTGAGGAGATTTCTGAGCAGCATTGAAGGAGAGGCTTGGTTCCTCCTGGTGGCTGGCAGTTAAATGCAAGAGGAAAGAAATGAGTTGATTGTTAACCGAAAAGGACCGGAGCTTGGACATTTGGAAAACCCTTAGCCTCACCATATTGCAGAAAATGAGAAGGCGTGCTCTGAAGAGATGCCAGGGATGTGGCCAAACCACCATTTGATAAAGAGACCACAGGTGCAACTCATGGACTTAACTAGCCGTCGCAGCCGAGCCAGGAATAGAAGGTGGGATTAAAGCGCCAAGGACTCTGCCAGCCTGAACTTCGGGGGTCAGAGGAAGCAGGGTGGAGGGAAGGACGGCTGTGGGACTCCTTGGATTCTGCAGGACCAGACCACAGGGCCATTTGGCTGCAAACGTGCACTCTTCTTCCGGGAAAGGGATGAAGGGCCCCGAAGGCTATTCAGAGGTGGCCTCTGACCAAAGCCGGGGGTGTGGGCCTGGAAGAGAGGTGTTGACCAAAGAGGATTGTTCTCCAACTTGGGACCTAGTGGAACTTGCCTGGCTAAGTCTTGGACTTGCTTGGAGCTGTCACTCCCTCCTCTTCCCATTTCTCCTTTTGGGAATGGGAATGTCTATTTTCTGCCCTCACCTTTGCATTTGGGAAGCATGTAATTAGTTTGGTGTCACAGGCTCACAGCTGGAGAGGAAATTTGCCTCAGGATGAATCATAGCTCGAGCTCACCCACATCTGATTTAGATGATATTTAGATGAGACTTTGGACTTTAGACTTTTCTAAGTTAAAATTAAAATACCGTATTATATCATATTAGGTATACCACATAGTGAATTGATATTTTTACACATTATGAAATGTTCACCCCGAGAAGACCAGTTTTCATCCGTCACCATACAAAGCTGTGGCAGTGCTATTGACTACGTCCCCTATGTGTACATCACATACCTGTGACTTATTTATTTTATAGCTGGTAGTTTGAAATTCTTAATCCCCTTTACCTATCTCTTTCCTCCCCCAACCCCCTCCCCTCTGGCAACCAACAGTTTGTCCTCTGTATCTATGACTCTGTTTCTGCTTTGGATTATTTCTTCATTTGTCTTGTTTTTTAGATTCCACATACACATGGAATCATACAGTATTTGTCTTTCTCTGTCTGACTTATTTCACTTAGCATAATACCCTCCAGGTCCACCTGTATTGTCGAAAATGGCAAGATTTCATTTTTCTATGGCTGAGTATATATATATATACACACATTGTTGTCCATTGTATATATGTACCCCATCTTCTTTATCCATTCATCTATCAGTGGGCACTTAGGTTGTTTCCATATCTTGACTATTGTAAATAGTTCTGCAGTGAACAGGGGGTACATATATTTTTTCTAATTACTGTTTTTGTTTTCTTCAGGTAAGTACCCAGAAGTGGAATTGCTGGATCATATGGTAGTTCTATTTTTAATTACTCAATGAACCTCCATACTGTTTCCACAGTGGCTGCACCAGTTTATATTCCCACAAACAGCACACAAGGGTTCCCTTTTCTCTACACACTCACCAACACTTGTTATTTCTTTTCTTTTTGATAATAGCCATTCTGACAGGTGTGAGGTGATATCTCATTGTCGTTTGGATTTGCATTTCCCTGATGATTAGTGATGTTGAGCATCTTTTCATATGTCTGTTGGCCATTTGTATGTCTTCGAAAAAATGTCTATTCAGGTCCTTTGCCCATTTTTTTTTTCTTTTTTTTTTTTTTTTTTTTGTGGAACGCGGGCTTCTCACTGTTGGGGCCTCTCCCGTTGCAGAGCACAGGCTCCGGATGCGCAGGCTCAGCGGCCATGGCTCATTTTGCCCATTTTTTTATTGGGTTGTTTGCGGTTTTTTTTTTATATTGAGTTGTGTGAGTTCTTTATATTTTGGATATCAACCTCTTATTGAATGTATGATTTGCGAATATCTTCTTTCATTCAGTAGGTTGCCTTTTCATTTTGTTGGTGGTTTCCCTTGCTATGCAAAAGCTTCTTAGTTTGATGTAGTTCCGTTTGTTTATTTTTGCTTTTGCTTCCCTTGCCTGATGTGACAGATCCAAAACAATCTTGCTAAGAGTGATGTCAAAGAGCATACACCTATGTTTTTAGGAGTCTTATAGTTTCAGGTCCTACATTTAAGTCTTTAATTCATTTTGAGTTTATTTTTGTATATGATGTAAGAAGGTGGTCCACTTTCATTCTTTTTCATGTAGCTGTCCAGTTTTCCCAGCACCATTTATTGAAGAGGCTGTCTTTTCCCCACTGTATATTCTTGCCTTCTTTGTCATAGATTAATTGACCATATAAGTGTGGGTTTATTTCTGGGCTCTCTAGTCTGTCCCACTGATCTACGGAGCTGTTTTTGTGCCAGTAACATACTGTTTTGACTACTGTCGCTTTGTAGTATAGCCTGAAATCAGAGACTGTGATACCTCCAGCTTTGTTCTTCTTTCTCAAGATTGTTTCGGCTATTCAGGGCCTTTTATGTTTCCATATGAATTTTGGGATTTGCTCTAGTTCTGTGGAAAATGCCATAAGAATTTTATTTTTATTTTTTTTGCGGTATGCGGGCCTCTCACTGTTGTGGCCTCTCCCGTTGCGGAGCGCAGGCTCCGGACGCGCAGGCTCAGTGGCCATGGCTCACGGGCCCAGCTGCTCCGCGGCATGTGGGATCTTCCCAGACCGGGGCACGAACCCGTGTCCCCTGCATCGGCAGGCGGACTCTCAACCACTGCGCCACCAGGGAAGCCCCCATAAGAATTTTGATAGGGATTGCATTTAACCTGTAGACTGATTAGGGTAGTATGGGCATTTTAATGACCTTAGTTCTTCCATGAATGTGGTGTATCTTTCTGTTTATTTGTATCATCTGCCGTCACTTTCCTCAGTGTCTTATGGTTTTCAGAGTACAGGTCTTTCACCTCTTTGGTTAAATCTATTCCTAGGTATTTTATTCCTTTGATGCAATTATACCTGGGATTGTTTTCTTTACTTGTCTCTCTGATAGTTCATTATCAGCAACAGATTTCTGTATATTGATTTTGTATCCTGCTACTTTGCTGAATACACTTATTAGTTCTAAGAGTTTCTTGGAGGAGTCTTTGGGATTTTCTATATATAGTATCATGTCATCTGCAAATAGTGGCAGTTTTACCTCTTCCTTTCCAGTTTAGATGCCTTTTATTTACTTTTTTTACCTAATTGCTGTAGTTAGAACTTCCAGTACTATGTTGAAGAACAGTGGCGAGAGTGGGCATCCTTGTCTTTCTTGTTCCTGATCTTGGAGGAAAAGCTTTCAGCTTTTCACCATTGAGTATGATTTAGCTGTGGGTTTGTCATATATGGCCTTAATTATGTTGAGGTATGTTCCTCTATATCTACTTTGTTGAGACTTTTTATCATGAATGTATGTTGAATTTTGTCAGATGCTTTTTCTGCTTTTATTGAGATGATCATATGATTTTTATCCTTTGTTTTTTTAATGTGGTGTATCACATTGTTGGATATACATATGTTAAACCATCCTAGCATCCCTGGAATGAATCCCACTTGACATGGTGTATGATCCTTACAATGTATTGTTGGATTCAGTTTTCTAATATTTTGTTGAGGATTTTGGCATCTATATTCATCAAGGATATTGGTCTATAGTTTTCTTTTTGTGTGTGTGTGGTGCCTTTGACTGGTTTTGGTATCAGGGAAATGCTGGCCTCATAAAATGAACTTGGGAGTTTCCTTCCTCTTTAGTTTTTTGGAATAATTTGAGAAGAATGGGTATAAGTCTTCTCGGAATCTTGGGTAGAATTCACCTGTGAGGCCATCTAGACCTGGACCTTTGTTTGGGGGAAGTTTTTTGATTACTGATTCAATTTTGTTACTGGTATTTGGTTTATTTAGATTTTTCTATTCATGATTCAGCCTTGGAAGATTGTATGTTTCCATTCCCTCTAGGTTGTCGAATTTGTTGGCATATTATTGTTCATAATAACAATTTGTTACTCCTTTGTATTTCTTTTTTTTTTTTTTTTTTTTTTTGAGTTATGCGGGCCTCTCACTGTTGTGGCCTCTCCCGTTGCGGAGCACAGGCTCCGGACGCGCAGGCTCAGCGGCCATGGCTCACGGGCCCAGCCGCTCCGCGGTATGTGGGATCTTCCCGGACCGGGGCACGAACCCGTGTCCCCTGCATCGGCAGGCAGATTCTCAACCACTGCGCCACCAGGGAGGCCCACTCCTTTGTATTTCTGTGGTGTTAGTTGTAATTTCTCCACCTAATCACCATAGGATAATGAGGAGATGACGGTGAGGACATGGCACTCATAGGCCATGTTACAGGTTTACTTCATTTTAATGAAATGAATTGACTCCCTGAAAAATTTAATGTCACATTTTATAAATCAAATTCTATTCTCTTTGACTTCCTTTAATTTCAGAGATAATTTTCCATAATTTTAATTGACCTTTAACTGGCAACACTTCTTAATTTAAGCTTTAAATTTTTTTTCCTTTGGCCAAGTTTTTACATTAATATTTTATGAAACAAGACCTCTGGGGACAGACACTATCATTTTATTATTTGTAAAATGTTTTACAGTTTTCCTATAATGAATGAACGTCTCTTTTTTAAATATTAGATTTCCAGGTGACTCTTTTAAAGTAGGATGTGACTTTATTTCAGGGTGTGTGAGTGTGTGCCGGTGTGCTTGTTTCCCTGATGTCGCCTGTAATCCCTTCTCTAACGTAATGACGTTGTTTGTATGGGAGGCAGAGTGCAGACCCAGGTGTGTGTGTAGCGTGAGAGCCGGAGCTTCTCATGCCTGCAGACCTGGCTCCCACCCACTCCTATGCCTGGTGTGGCTGCTGTGCCAGGTGAGCTCCTACTCAAACGATGGCCCTTGCCACCCAAAGTGCAACTGGGGAGGGCAGCCTCACCTGGGATCCAGCTAGGCAGCCACACGGGTCAGAATCTCCACCCCCGTGCACCCCAGCACTTCATAGCATGACTTTAAGCCCACGCCTGTCCCCTGGGCTGGGGCACTTAGTAGGTAGGGGACACAGTCTCCTTCTTTGATCACCTTCCCATGAAGCTGGGCCCGTCCCTGTGTCTTACCTGTCTGCCGTCTTCCGGAATCACTTATCTGGTTGCACAGGTGACCATCGGCTTCTCATTGATCACTTCCTTGGTTCTAGATCAGAACCATTTCAGACCTGCTGAATCAGAATCCTTGAGGGCAGAGCCCCACCTCTACGTTTTATCGAACTCCCTGGTTGGTTCTTTGTACCAGTTGGAGCCAAGAGCCCTGCGTTGGTCCCTGGCCTCTCCCAAGGCAAGGCAAGGGTTAACAGGAAGTGAAGTTGATTTTATTCAGTTAACAAAAATGTATTGGCAGGGAATTCCCTGGAAGTCCAGTGGTTAGGACCCCACGCTTCCCTGCCAACGGGCCCGGGTTTAATCCCTGGTCAGGGAGCCAAGATCCCATTAGCTGCATGGCCCTGCCAAAAACAAACAAGCAAAGATGTATTGGGAGCTAAAGATTTTGCAAACTTGTTTTTTTTTTGCAAACATTTAAAAATATCCAGACACACCATAAAAACAGCAACAGAATCATATTTTTGTGAGGACTTTAATAGTTTAAACCAGCTCTTGCACCGATCTTAAACACTCGGTGAGCCAAAGGCCAAGCCGGGACTGGACCGGGGCTGCCCTGGGCTCCCGGTGTCCAGTGCGCAGCCCGCCAGGGTGAGCTCTGTCCGGGGAGGGGCAGGCAGGGTGGGGGGCGGTCAGCTGCACAGGTAGCCGGGGCGTTGCAGGGGAAGGGCCGGCCCAGCTGGGTGGCCGTGGCCGTCATTCGTTTGGGGGAAGAGGAGCGAAGGCCCCTTTCTCTGGAGATGTGCCCTCCGCCCCCCACAGGTAGTGGGGGGCCAGGGGGCATTGTGTTCCCACAGTTCAGATGTTTGGGGTCCCCCAGCAAGGCTGAAATGACTGAGCCTTGGCCATTCAGTGGGTCACTGGGATGGAAAGTGACCCGTGCTTAGGGGAGGGGAATTTAAGCCAGGTGCAGAGGGGGGCTGTGAGGAAAGCGGTGGCCCCAAAAAGCAACAGGGTCCGATTCCCCATGCCACCTGGGCTTGCGAAGGCCCGGGGAAACCCCAGCAAACCCGTGCTCCTTTAGCATAAGCTTTCGGCCCAGATCCACCCCAGCGCGCGTCCTCCCTCTCCCGCCACCCGCGAGGGGCCCATCGATGGGTTCTCGGCTGCGCCCACAGACTGGGGCGGCCTGGAGGGGCTGGACCAGCCCCCGAGCCCATGCTCCGCTCCACGGGGTGTGTGGACGCGGACGTCTGGGGAGGGCGGCGTCCGCCGAGGTCAGTGGGAGGGTGACCGGTGGTGACTGACCACAGGGACCGACAGGAAAACCCCCGCGTGTGGGCGCCCGGCTCCAAACCCGCAACCGCCGGCCTCCTGCGCCCTTCCTTCCTGGGGCTCCTGTGGGTCCGCGAGGCAGGCGCTCGCTGATGGCACGTGCTCGTCAGGAGGAAGGACACCCGCAGGGCCCCCCGCTGGCGAGCCCATGCCCTCCATCGCGTCCACTCGGCGGGCGTGTATCCGGTGCCCGCAGCGTTCTCGACCCGGGCTGGACACGGGGGCGCCGGGACGTCAGAGCCATGTCCCCTGCCTGCATGGTGTTCTGGGGCAGCCCTGGGACGAGGCGGGTCGGGTGATGGCCCCCCCTGTCGTGGACGGCACCACAGGGCCACTGGCAGCCCTGGGGACCCATCACGTGGCTCTTAGTTTTATTCACCTGTGTGCTTACTTACACACACGTGCACACATACATACACATCATACATACACACACATACACATACATGGATATGTATACACGCATGCACACGTACTTGTGCCTGCACACATATATACTTGTGCCTGCACACATACATACGTATGCACACACATACGTATACACACACACTATACATATACATGCACACACACTTGCACATACACACATACACGCATACATATACATACACACATACACGAACACATATATACACACATACATACACATGCATACACACATACAGTTAAATCACTTTTAGGAGTTTTGGGCTTCAGGATCACATTTGACCATTTGATACCCTGTGGCTTTTTTGCCTGAGACCCGGCAGCGTGTGGGTGTCCGGCTGTGGCGTGGCTCCCCTTCCAGAGGCCCCGAGGGCCAGGGACCACCGGCCCACCGGAGCCAGTGCCTCTCCTGCTGGTCTCAGGTTAGGAGACTGTCATCCTGGGAGCCGCTTCCTCCACATGGTGGCCACAGGAGCCCCGCTACTTGGAGGACGGGGACGCCTCTGAGCCATCTGCATGGCGCCCCCGGTGGCCAAATGACCAAAGCTCTCCTAAGTGTGCCCCACGCACATCTCTCTTGGATGTTGGAAGAGGGCTGCCCTGTGCCACGTTCCCTGCACACCTGCTCCCCTCCAGGCCAGGGCTCGCCCGTGCCAGCCATGGACAGCATGCAGGACATCAGCTTCCATCCTTCCTATCAGTACCAGTGCTGGGAGTAGAGAAAACGTCAGATTTGTTCATACTAAAGTGTTATTGACTCACCTTGAGGTTATGCACATCCCTACTAAGTGCACTTTAAGGGGATTTCAGCACCACTAACTGTCCCCAGCTTGGGCGGGCAGAGGAGTCCCCATCCAGCCACCGTAGGGTCCGGCGGGCCCTGTGACCAGAGCTGACTCTGTGGTAGCCATCACCGACTCAGGAGCTCAGTGTCAGGCTCTGTGTGCCGCCTGTAGCACACCACACCCCGTGCCAGCTAATCCGCATCCAACGTCAGAAAAGTAAATCCCAGGAGGGTCATGGAGCTGTCTAGATTCCAAGACGAGCACACTGCTCAGGAAGCATCTCTGCGTGTACACACTCCTCCTCCACACCGCTCACTCACGTGCACACACGCGCGCACACGTGCACCTCGTTTCCCCGTGCGGTACAGACCACACAGTGCTGCCAGGGCCCCCAGATGAGACCATGTCTGTACACATGGGCTCTGTGAGCCCGGGGCGGGGGACGGCTGACGTGGAATAACCAGCCCCCCGCCCCACCTCCAGGTGAAGTTTCCAGGCTGGAACGCGGTCCCGCGATGGCAGGGCTGCTGTCGGATCGGCACCTCCAGGCCCGGGTCTGTGGTGGCACCTGTGCCACGTCTGGGGAAGGAAAGAGGTGGGGAGGCTTTCCGTCTCCGCCGTTCTCCTCCTCTGAGCATCTTTACGGGACCGTGTTTAGAGTTTCCTGACAGGGTCCTACTCCCTCGCTGATAACAAGGGCCTCCGGGAGAACTAACCTACTTGGCCTCCATTCTGTGTGTCTCTCTAGAAAGACAAGAAGCCCGGGCTGCTGAAGCTGCTGGCCGGCGCGTCCACCAGGAAGAAGTCGCGCTCCCCGCCGTCCACCTCTCCCACCCACGACCCCCAGGCAGCGGTGGACGCCTCACTCCAGGGCGCGGTGGGGCCCGAAGTGTCCTCACTGTCCGTCCACGGCAGGGCCGGGTCCTGCCCCGTTGAGGGCGAGATGCAGGGGGCCTTGGGGTTGGAGCCGCTGCACAGGAAGGCAGGCTCCTTGGATCTGAGCTTCCCGTCGCCCTCCCAACAGGCCCCTCTCTCCGCAGCCGCCGTCCGCCCCGAGCCCAAGCTGCTGCCCAGAGAGAGGTAAGGGTTCGCCTGCGTCCTCCCGGGCCTGGGTGTGGTGCTCTGTGAGGTCTGAAGCCACGTTGGGAAACAGGGATGATGCAGGTTTCTAGGGTTTCAACCTGCCAGGCAACCCTCACTATCCCATCAGCTCAGATAAAACGGGAGCTCATTTCACCTTCTGAGTCCATCTGGGTCCTGAGTTTGTATTTATAAGGGATCCATCTGGAAATCTGGTGGAACTGATGCTGTCCTGAGCCCGAAGAGCGAGCAATGGAGTGAGGGACCTGCATCCCCCTGCCCCGAAGGAACCCACAGTGACCCTGGGCTGAGTCCCCCGTAGGCCTGAGAGAGTCCCGCCCTGGGGAAGCTCTTCTTCCAGGCTCAGCCCACTCTGACACCTGGCCCCAAGCTGCCTTCAGGGTTACACCATGTGAAATGGCCGGTATTCGTGTTTTTTGCCAAAGACAACAATTTCTTAGAGTTCAGCATGGAGTTTTCCAGGTCAGGAAACTGGGTCCCCCGAGGCCTCAGGGGGAAGCGGCCAGAGGCTGGCGTCCAGCTTGTGGGCCAGCCCGTGTGAGTCATCGGTCCTTAGAGAGCCTCAAAGAGGGCTGAGGGCCCTCAGGGGAGGAAACGCTTTCCTTTCTAAGTGCCCCTCCTCCCGGGAGAGCTGCCTAAATGGTAAAAAGGGGAGCGTCTCCTGAGTGCGCAGTCCTGGCATCTCTGGCACATCCTCCCCCCGCTCGGCCACACTGACTGATGCCAGCCCTTCCGTGTGGCCTGAGACACACCACACACGTCACACGCACACCCACCATGTACACCACACACACACACACACCAAGTGCACACCACACACCCCCTCCTCTCTGCCTTCACTTCCCTCCCCAAGGGAGCCTCCACCTTCGGGCAGCTCTCCCACGTCAGAACCTTCTTTCTACCACGGGACCAAGCCAGCTGCCTGTGATTTCTGAATGGGGGTCCAGGCCCCTCCTCCGGGTCCCAAAGTTGGGGGCTCTGGGGAATGACAGGTCCCTAAACGTGTCGAAGCTGCTCTCGTGTCTCCCCTGGGTTTCTGCCTTCCCAGATCCTCAACTTCTAGACTCCACAAAGGGCTTAAAGACCCTGTTGTAAAGAAATCATGGGAGTCTAGGATTAACTAGGAATTACTCCCCTTAGCTGACTATCCTAATTGGGGATATTGTACCCGGGGCCCTGGGCGCCCTCCTGCCCCCAGCACCCTGCACAGCTCCTTAGTGACCACTACTGCCTAGTGTGACCCTCACCCCGTGCAGCCCTCAGGACTCCCATGTACCGGCCCCCAGCAGGTTGGAGCTGAGGATGTGACAATGGCAACGTCACCTTCAGGCCGGGGCAGCTCCAGAAACACCTGGACTCGGGCCGGTGGGTCACACTGACCTCGCAGCTGTGACCAGAGTCCTGCATGGAGAGCGCACCCTCACTCACACCTCAGCCCCTGTTTGGGGGCCCTCCAAGGGGGGCTGTGCATGAAGGGCAGGCTGGGCTCAGTCCACGCCCCCAACGTGCATCACAATCTTGCAGCAAGAGAAACACCTGCCACTTAACAGCCATTTCACCCAAACGAGTGTCTGCTTTTTGAGTCCCGACCCCTACATACAACATGGGGATGATAGTGCCTGGTGGCTATAATGGCCGCAAAACACAGATTAGTACCTGGAAAAGGATGAATGCGTAGTGAACGCCAAGGGCGAAAACAACCGTAACAACGCATGAGATGACATGGGAGACGACGCTGTGTGACATGACGTACACAACAGTGAGGCCGTGGTGAGGGCCGTGGTCCCCCCACCTCCGCATTGATTGACAGGCCTCCCCACCTGTTCACACGCCCAGTCTGTGTGTCCTCACCTCTCGCCGGCCTCTCAGCTGTTCGGCTCTGTTGGGATTTAGGAGTTTCTTGCTTTGACCTATTGTGGGTCATGGGAGGCTCCCAAAGACGTCTGTGCCTTAATCCCCAAAGCAAGGATAAGGTGGCAGATGGACCGAGCAGCTGACCCTAAAGTGGAGAGGTCGTGCAGGCCCCACGATGGCCCGTGTGACCTCAGGAGTCCTCGCAGGTGGACGAGGAGCTCGGCCCGCCGTCCTGGCTTTGAGATGGAGGGAGAGGCCTCCACCGGAACGCCGCAGCCTCTAGGGGCTGGAGGAGGGGAGGGGACACAACCTGCCCCGGAGCCTCCATCCCTCGACTTTGCCCCGTGAGGCTGTCGAACGTCGGACTTCCGGAACCTCCAGATGAGACGTGTACGTCGTCAGGCGCTGTTCGTGGGAATCCATCAGAGCCGCCACAGGAACCCAAGGCGTGTGTAGACCTTAGAGTTTGGTGTCCAGGGTGTATTCTTATCATTTTCAAGGTCCTGGAGGGACACCACTGTGATGACCACAGCCCCCGACCCCGGACCACTTGCCCTCATGGGGACCGACATGGGGGCTCTGAAGGGCCCCTCCGGTGACACGGAGGATCTGCCCAACCCCACAGGCAAAGCGACTGCATCTGCAGCGGTCGGATTCCCTTCGAATTGTGCACCTTTGATCCGTGAGTCTGATGTCTACAGAGTGGCTGCGGTTGATGCAGCCGCTCAGGGCAGTCTCTGACGTGTGACGCCAGGATCGTGCCACTGTTCGCTTGGCCCTTTGGGGCCACTGAGCATCAGTTTTTTTCAGCGTCTTGGAAGGATCTGGACAGAAAACTGAATTCTGGTCTTGTAGACGTTCAGCCCACATCATCCATCCGGGCTCATTAAATCACGGGATTGCTCAGAAGAACCAAATTAATTTTTTTCTAGCAAATTACACTTTTAAAGTTGCTTGTTTCACATCTGGCAGTTGAGGCAAAAGCTAAAACTTACGTTGGGAGCGTGAAGAATGATCTCGACGCGTTCTTTCCTGGGGAGTTGAGGGAAGGGGGCGGTGTTTGGAGGAGGAGGATGGGCAGGAAGCCTGGGGGGGCGCGGTGCTGGTCCTGGCAGTCATGCAGCCTGGGCGCCGGGGTGTGGGAGCTGCAGTCTGTGTGTGCTGGCTGATCTCACGGGCGTTGCTGTGTCCCAGCTATCTGCAGGCATGCGGGGCTGGGAGGGCAGGAGCTGTTGTCCCCTTCCTCGCCTTGTCCACACCCTGAAAGGGACCGCGGTGGCAAGCCGGCCTCGCGACCCGCTTCCTCTCAGCCCCCTGCTTCCACCGCCTGGAGCGGGCTGGGCCCGTGAGCTCCTAGGGCCGGCCTGGGTCTTCTGCACCCGAGCGTCTTCCCCAGTCCCCCGCACCATCCCCAGCTGGACGGGCCAGCCCCAGGCTGTGTGCAGGTGGTTGGAGGGGGATGAAGTCGGCCTCATTCGGCACCTCGGTCCTCAGGCGTCCGCGGGCAGATCCCAAGAGCCCCCGTTCCCTGGTCCCCGTCCCCCAGAATCCTGTCAGGTAGGTCCAGGGTCCTTGTCTGTGGCCTCACTTCAAGAAGAACTGACCTGGGGCCTTCTGCTCTATAGCATCCCGGTTTCTCCAAGTCCAGGAAATAGCAGGTCAGAGGCTCTGCAGACGGAACCCCTTGAGGACCCTAGGGACCCCCAGCTGCCAGACGGTGATGGCCTCCATCAGGGGGAAGCCCGGCCAGGGGACAGGGTCAGGCCAGGTGCTGCCAGGGAGGAGGGACAGGAGAGCCTGGAGTTCGGAGAGCGTGTGGGGGTGGCCGGAGGGAAGGGGGAGCACAGTCTGCACCTCTGGTCCCGGGAGGCCGCCTGGGCCTTTGGGGGCTCGGAGGAGGACCCAGGCCCTGAGGGCGGGGCTGGCAGCAGGGAGCTGAGGACTGAGGACGCCCGGGAACTGCTCTCCCGGCCCGGCCCACAGACGCTCCTGCTCTGCCAGTGCCCACGGCAGGGGTGCTGGCCAGACTGGGCCCAGGAGCAGGGGATGGGCTCAGCTGTGCGTGAACTCCTGGCCGCTGCTCCTGCGACCCTCCCAGCAGCCCCACCCTTCGACCCACCCGCCCCAAGGACATGGGGGCGCAGTGTGGGGCTGAGGTCGGTCTGGTGAGGAGGGAGTGGCGGGCAGTGCCCGGGGATGGCAGGGACAGGCAGGCCCCGCATCCGTGACCGGGAAGTGCCGGTGTGCTTGCAGGGGCGGGCGATGGGAACACAGGGCCTCTTCCCAACTTGCCTCTAGTCCGAGCGACGTGGTTCCAGTGGAGGAGGGTGGTGTGGATGGCGGGCTGGAGGCGGAGGGAGAGGAGCGTGCCCGGCACCCGGCAGGTCCATGGGGAAGCCTTTGCTGACCCCTCCCCTCCCCGGCACCCAGCCCGCGGCGCCCGTGGTGCCTACGAGCTGGGGTTCACAGGCAGCGAGAACAGGTGGCCCTGCCGGCCACGAGACCACCCACAGTGAGGATCTGCGCACGGAGCCCCCAGCTCACCTGACCAGTCCTGCCCCCGTAAGGGTGGTGGGCTCGGGGACAGCGGGACACACGAACCCTGTGGGGTCCCCGGCTGGAGGGGGCTACCGGCAGCTCTGTCGGGCTGGGCGGCAGGGAGAGACGCGGCACGGCCGGTCTGCCCTCGCCCTCGGGTGATTTAGAGCAAGGCTGGTCCTCAGAGCCTCCTCCTCCCCTGAGGCTTTCTGGGCAGGTGTGGGGTGCAGGCCTTTGTCTCAGATCCAGGGAGCTGCCAAGGCCCAGGGGTCTGTTTCTGGTCGGAGCTCAGGCGCCCGGCAGGCAGAGGCACAGCGGAGACTCACGTCTCCAGGCGGATCTTATGACACGTTGGTCTGAAAACGGACGGAGCCCCGGAGCCCGGGAGGTGGTGGGCGGCTCACCCCTGGGTATCTGTTTCCCCAGGTACCGCGTGGTGGTCTCATACCCGCCCCAGAGCGAGGCGGAGATCGAGCTGAAGGAAGGGGACGTGGTCTTCGTGCACAAGAAGCGTGAGGACGGCTGGTACAAGGGGACCCTGCAGAGGAACGGCCGCACTGGCCTCTTCCCCGGCAGCTTTGTGGAGAGCTTCTGAGGCCATGACTGCTGCCCCCCAGGGACGGAGGTGCAGGGACCCTAGGGGAGCGGCCGCCCGAGGCCCTGGGTCCTTCTGGGGACCTGGCAGGGACGCCCGCACGCGCAGGACCCGGGGGCGAGGAGGTCACGGCTTCCACCTGCCCCGTGTCCTCTGACGGGGAGCAGACGCCGCCGGGGTGCTCCTCTGCCGTCTGCTGGCGGGGCCGGTGGGGGGCAGGCCTCCGCGCCTTTGGAGAGCGTCCTTTGGGCGGCTCCGGGTTTCACATGGGTCCTGACTGCTCCTCGTCTCCGGCTATACCTCAGGCACCTCCACCTGGACCCTCAGCATGGTGCCCTGGCCCGGGGTCGTCAACTGCCCCGTCCGGGCAAGGCCAGCACGTGGCTCCCGCGGGGCGAGGTGGCAGCATTGCCTCGTGCTTTGCCACCACTGTCCCCTCTCCCTCGTGCTTCTTTCTTACATCTTTTTACTGCCAAGCTGTTAGACTTTATAAATGTCTAACAGGTCGTTCACTGCCTATTTTTCATACATCTGGTGCTGCCTTTTTGTAAAACTAGTCGGGACTTGGTTGAGCTTGAAAGAAAAAATCTCTGGGGAGACACCAAAGGGGCAGAAGTTTTACAGGCACCACGTGAACCTGGAGAGCCAGGTCTTCACAGCCTCGGTGCTCGTGGGGCCAGAGGGGCCGGGGCATTGGAGGGAGTTAGGAAAAGCCCGTGTCTTTCCACCCTTCCAGAGCCCCTGCCGCATCTGGAGATGTTCTGACAAGAAGTGGCAGTAAAGGAACAGGAGGGTGGACCCCAGGTCAGGAGGCAGAAGTTCCCTTCTGCGCTCTAGAGGGGACACCACAGCCAGCACTTCCACTGTCCAAACGTGCGGTTTTTACCACCTTTCAGATCGACTGCCTTGTGACGGTTTCTCCTTTTTTTCTTTAAATAAATAACCGCTCTGCTCTCAGTGCACACCTTGGTCTCGAGACCAGAGCCACAAGGATAACGAGGGCTTTGAGGCGTCATGCAGACTTGCAGGTCCAGGGAGCTGGGCAGGGAGAGGCAGCTCTGATCCTGGGACCTTCCCCATCGGGGGTCCACCAAGGGCACCCACGAGTCCACCTTCCCCGAAGCCCCGACGGGAGGAGCCCGTGAGAGAGACACCTTAGGAATACGTTCCTGTCAGTTCCTAAACCCTCTCTCTCTTTACAAAGCCGCTCAGGGTTAAATCAGGCTGAACACACTAGCCTTTGGGATGTCTCTGCAACAAAATCCAGAAGCCCACTCCCTGGCCTGCCATGAGGCCGTGGCAGGAACGCTGTTTTCAGAGTTCCTGTGTTGGGCTGTGACCTGCCTACTTGTTGCTGCCAGGTGGCTCCACGCTGGCGGGTCGCTCCTAGAGAAAAGCACTCTTCCTCTCTCCAGGACATGACAGATTGACAGAGTTGAGAAATTTGTTCTGAATCAAAGAAAAAAAATCCGGTTTAAACGCAGGGAGTCCCGTGCACCGAGTTTATGACAGCCAGAAGGTGCGCGTTTGTCACTGGTTGCCAAATTAGTTGCTTTCTGTGCACAGAAATCCTGTGCGTGTCTACAATTATGTCATCACCAAAAACATGCGTGGATTAACATGCTGAGACACGTGTTCTCCAGTGAAACCAGAGCTGACTTCGTCCACAGATGATAGGAAAGTCTTCTTTCTAAACGTAGGCAGTTACCAAGCAACAGCACAGACCTCTCCCGGCACCGCCCACATGATGCAGAGAGGCTGGCGCCTGGTGGAGGGGGCATGCCCCCCTGCAGGTGTCTTAGCAAAGTTGTCGCCAGCCTCTGCTGTGCAGAGTCAGGGCTGGGCGCTGGGGCCTCCCCGGGGCCACCAGCGTCAGGGCCTCCTCACCGGCCAGGCTGCAGGGAGCATGGACACGCACGACCACCCCCGTGCTTTGGGCTGTTTTCAAACCCTTGGTCAGAAAATCAGCCCTCATGACCAGTGAACCACAGACAGAGCAGGAGTAGAAGCAGACCCTTCTGCCGGGCCGTCCTGCCCGGAAGGATACCCTTGTGCTGGCCACTAAGATGAACCAACCCTTTGCCTGATACCCTCAGATTCCCCAGGTCCAGACCTCATGCACCGTGCTCGTGATTTGGCCTTTGGGGCCAAGGCAACATACTCTGAGGAGCAGGGTAGAGTCCTCAGTCACATGCACTGACATCAGGACATGGAGGTGACAGGGACATCGGGCCATCAAAGGGCCACGGGAACAGAGTCAGGAGATGGCAGCCTCACAGTGAATGCCGGGCTCTGGTGGGAAATTGTTGGCACTTTGCACAGTCACACACATGCACCCCTTGCTTCTGTTAGACACAGATGTCAGTGTGTGATTCTGGAGGGACGGACTGATGACAAACCATGATGCCTGTGTTTCCGAGTCTTTAAATAAAACTGAACGTGGAGAGGCCTGGTGTCTGGATGGGGGAGCAGTCAGGTGGGGCCGGGCTGGGCAGGAGCAGAGTCGGCAGGCGTCCCCCACGTCCCCTCTGCCAGCCTGTGGGCGCACAGCCCTGCCACCCCCAGGAGCTTCCGAGTGGGCCACCCGGGGTCTGTGTCAGGGTGGCGGGCCGCTGAGGGGACCGGGGGCACCAAACAGCCACTCCTGGCACAGGCTGGGATTCTGCCGCTGGGCAGGAAGAATTGAGCCTGGCCAGCGGGGCTTGGGTGGCTTCTAGGACCCCTGCAGGCTCTTGCTTGCCTGGAAAAGCAGAGTGACTTTCTGTAGTTGATGCCCCTTCCTTGCTTGTGGGAAGCCTTCATGTCAGTAGTCATTCAAGTCCCGTCGGCCAGGAGTGCCTGGAATCGGCCTCCCAGACCAGCACACTCACTACCCTGCCTGTGTGTCTGGCCTCGGGTGCCTGTCCTCTGGAACACGGGGTGCGGGATGCCTGGAATCCACCCGCAGGAGGGGCATCAGGAGGCTGCCGATCTCCAAAGCGGGGGCGGTGGGGGCCTGTCTCCAGTAGCCAGACAGAGGGAGGCCCAGCAGAGGGCCACACATGACCCAAGACCTGTCAGGGTGTTTCCTGGAGGAGACCCCGCTGCCCTCCTGGCCGGGCCTCCCACCCAGAGCCTTTGACCGTCATATCACGAGCTAGAGGGAAGCTTAGCCAGGAGCTACTTCCTTCTTCTATGTGAACGAACGGAGTGAACTAGCGGAAGACTGGTAACACCGCCTGCAGGGTGGGGAGGGGAGGACAGCCCGTGCTGCAGTGACGAAGCCTTCACGCGCTCCCCAGCAAGCTGGGCCAGAGACACTTCGCCAGGTGGGCCGTTAGATGAAGCGCCCAGATCTCATGCTCAGTGCACCCCCAAAACCCATGCCCAAGGCTGGGCACTGAGCCAGGCCCTCTGTGGAAATAGTGCGTCGGGCCTGAGGGCTGGGGGAGGCAGCGCCGTCATGACCCGCAGGCTGCCTGGCAAGTCTGACCACAGGGACGGACACGGCAACCCCCTGCCCCTGGGCCTGGAGCCACGTCCGAGTCCAGGCTGGTCAGGGCAGCTGGACACTCACCTGTGAAGCAGAGACAATCCCACTGCCCACAGGGAACTGGGACTCTGTTGAGACCTCAGCGCCATGGCTTTTGGGAACTGCAGTCATTGCTCTGCCCCCGACACTGACGAGGTGGCACCCGTTGGCCCTGGGGAAACTCGGGTCTCCTTTCCTGGGGGAGCCGCTCCACAGCCGGCCCTTCATTGGCGAGGACAGATTGCTGACACCGTGGAGTGTGCGTTGGCGGTGTTCTGCCCCGCCCCCACCCCGCGGCCTCACCCCGCCCCATCCCTCCCCACAAGCCCGCAGCAGAGCGATGGCTGTTCAGGGACCGTAACAGACACGCCTTTACAGGCTCTGCGTCCACAGACCCCAGTCCTCCTGGGAAGCCTGGAGCCAGACCTCCAGTCACAGGACTCAGCCTGCAAGGGGTAGGGGAGGGTGTGTGGTTCAGAAAAGGGATTCTGGGTAAGGAAGGGGAGAGGAGGCTCGTGAGGAGGCCCTGCACCAGGCAGGGCAGAGGTAACAGGGCGGCAAAGCAGGAGCGGGACTGGGAAGGCGGCAGGGAGGGGCTGTGTGCAAGCGCCCTGTAGATTGAGAACCACGGCCCGTGTCCCACTCCCGGAACCTGAGAACCTGTCAGGTTACGTGACAAAGAGGGGTTGAGGTTGCTAACCGGCCGACTCTAAGTTAGGGAGACCCTCCTGGTCCCCTGGGTGGGCCCAGAGTGCCCACGGGTCCTTGCAAGGACATCGGGGAGGCCGGAGAACCGAGAGCCGCTCAGGGGAGGCGTCCAGGGCCTGCTCTGAAGCTGAAGGAACCAAAGGCTGACGCTCCCCTGACCCGGGTCGGGTCCTGAATGACCGCCGGGACCCCTCCGGGCCTTGGGCCGTTTCGGGAGGGCTAGTGGGTCTGTTTGAACAGGGATGGAAGGAGGGCCAGTGGGGCAAAGGGGGAGGGGGCTCCTGATGGGGAGCGTCCGGAACTGCTGAGGAAGAGGCTCCAGGCAGACCGGGAGGCCCCCACGGAGGAGGTGAGCGCCGGCACCGGGCTGCAGCAGAGGGGCCACCGAGGGGGCGGCTCAGCTAGCACCGGGCAGGACGCCTGTCCCGCGAGGTGGGGTTGCGCACGGCAGTGGCAGGGGCTGAACACGGGCCAAGGAAATGGCGTGCGTGCGGGTCCCCTGGAGGGAAGCATCCGGGGGGCGCGGAGGGCGGGCAGGGGCGTGCGGACGGCGACGGGCTCTGCCACCTGGCCCCCGCGCTCGCCCGGGGCCCAACCTGAGGGGGGGGGCAGGTTCCTTCCCAGGGACCCCACCCCCTGGATGAAACCTCTGCCTTGGGCTAGGCTGGGAGACAGTCCTCCCTGCTCGGTTGTTCCTGGAATGACTCTCCCGTTCCAGGACCCTCAGGGCCTCAACTTTTTGGTACCAAACTGCCCTTTTCTCTAAATAAGCAGCTCTTGCCCTGACAGTTCCAAGAAAGAAACACGACGGCCCCCATAAGAGAAGACGTGGAGCCGCCCTTGTAATCAGAGGAACGGGGTCCACGCGACACCGGGACCCGCAAACGGGACGCTGCTCTGCCTCTGCCAAGCCGCTGGGACACAGGTGACGCCCCGGAAGGGGACCTGGCGCACCTGCGCCCCAGGAGGTGCCACGTGGACGCGGGGCCCTCGCACGGTACGTCTGCACACGGAGCCCACGCACAGGGACACTCACGCAGAGCCCATGCACGGCACGTCGACGCACGGCACGTCGACGCACGGCACGTCGACGCACGGCACGTCGACGCACGGCACGTCGACGCACGGCACGTCGACGCACGGCACGTCGACGCACGGCACGTCGACGCACGGGTTCCGCCCTCGGACCCAGGAGGCGGGGGTTTGCTGCGGCTCCACGCCAGTGGTTGAAGGAGCAGGTGAGGATCGGGGGCGGCGCGCGTGTTCCTGTGAGAAGGGGACGTGGAGGAGTGAGCGTGTGTGAAGGGGACGGGCACCGGAATGTGCTTCGTGTGTGCGCGGGAGCGGAACCTGGGCGGTGGGCGGGGCGTCTCTGGAGGTCCCTCAGCGCTGCCTCACTGAAACGTAGCTTCCCATGTCTAAGTCAGATGACCTGTTTGGAGTGAGAGTCAGAAGCTGAGCAGCCGCTGCCTCTGGCGCAGCTGAGAGGGACCCGGGGGAGCCGCGGGGGAGCAGCCTCTGAGCTGGGGGCGGGGCGGGGCTGGAAGAGGGAGGGAGAACCCGGAGCCTCCCGCGGCCGCGGTCCCCACCCCAGGCCTGGCCGGGCCTTCGAGGGCCGGCTGGGGAGCGTCCCGGGACGCCGGTGCTCCCGGGCTTCGCGTCGGAAGCTGCGGTCCTGACTCTGGTTTCCGACGCGGCAGCCTCCCACCCTCTGGGCTGGATCGTGTTTGGCGGCGGCCCTCGGAGGGTCCAGGGCGCTCTCCCTTCTCGGCCTCCGTGGCCTGAGCGCTGACTTACAACGGGGAGAGGGGCGGGCTCTGCAGCACCGCCGAGTTATTAGCACCGTGGCACGTCCATGCGCGCCGCTGACTCAGCCCTTTAATGCGCCTCTTAAATATGCATCAGAGCCCTGATAAACGTGAGTCATCCTGGGAATGACTTCGCAGCTGTTCGCCTGCCGCATCGCTGATGCATGTTTTTTCGGTGAACTCATCAAAGGACCTAGATTTTAATCAAAGGCTTCGGAATCTTCTGTTGGGGCCAAGTCAAATCCCTGTGAATCCGAAGGGAGGTCTCTGGTGGCACACCACAGGGCTCTGCCAGTAGAGCACGCTGTAATTTAGGTAAAGGCGTCAGGGCGTGAATATCACATCTGTCAATTACCCAGAGCCTGGTGGGACAGGTGGATATGACAGACAGCGGAACCAAGGTCACAGTTTCCTCAAGGGAAGAGATTGGTGCACGACCAGAATAATTGTAGAACCTTATATACAGAAACCTGCGGTTTATTGTGTTTGACCGACCAGCGTGACCAGGGTTCCTCCAAAAGGAGGATGTGACATAAGTAAATGCAAAACTGCCGAGGTGGGTGCGCGGAGAGTCCTGTGAGGCTCGCTTGTCGTAGGGCACGTGCAGCTGTGGCGCTTGGGGAAGGATTAGTGGTGACACAGCTGCCCCCAGGGATCAGGACTCAGAGGGAACTCCCAGGACAAAGGGGCAGGAATGGCAAGGTAGGCGGGCTTCTCCTCAATTATAGACTAGGTCACTTTCCAGGCCTTGGAATTAATTGTCTATTAGTACAAACGGTCAAGTTGCATTGGCCAAGTAAAATTGTAAAAAAAGTGCTTTAGATTTTATATTTTCAAAACGCTAGAACTCTTTGTTCAAATGAAGTCTTCTGTGGAAGACTAGCACGTAAAGCCGATGAAAGCAGGGCTCTTTTTCTTGAAACGGGGCGGGGGCCGGGAAACCCTTCTGCGTGGGTGCCCCCCACAGTCCACGGCCCTTTGTGCGTCTCCCAGGCAAGTGGGAGCTTCTGTGCTCTGTTCCTGTAACAGCTGACAAGCCATCGGGTGTCGGGGGCCTGCTGTTCTAATGGACTCCTGGAGGGTCTCCTCAGGATGGTTAGACTTGGAAACGTGATCCAGAATTGAGGTTGCAAAGTTAGGTTAAACAGCTGGGCAACCCCGCTCAGCCCTGTCCATCATACTCAGCAGAAGCCGTGCTCCCGGGACGTCTCAGCATTTGGTTTTGGGCCCAGTGTCTTAGCGCTGCTCGTTTCTCCTCTTTATCGGTGCCAGGCGTGAGGCCACTGTCAGGGGCTTCCCTATGCAGCCACTTCACAGACTCGAGGCGGTGGAGACAGGCGTGGCCACTGTCCCCGCGTGGAGGGGAGTTCGCGCCTGCATCCCACTGGGACGGCTGCCTTTCTCTCCCCGGACGGGGGGCATCGACAGCCGCCACTTCCCCCGCCCTCCCGCAAAATGCATTTCCCAGACTGCCCTGCAGCCAGCCCAGGCCACGAGTGGGGACCCCCTTCTTCCCGGCTTTCCGAAAGCTGGGGCATGGATGTGTCAAAGCCATCTCCGGCCACGGAGACAGGAGCAAAGTCTGTGGACAGCAGAGAAGGAGGAGCAGGAGGGGCTCTGAGCAGCCAAGCCACGGTGGCTGGCCTACCCACGGGAGAGAGGAGTAAATGTTTGTCTGTTTAAGCCGCCATCGCTGGGAGGCTCTTCTTCCTCTTACACCTGTGTTTTTTTTTTTTTTACCATCTCCACTGGGTTGCCTTGTAACCTGACGTTCTAGAATGGTCGTCTCTCTGTGGATCACAGATGGAGCAGGCATTGCTGAGTGACCAAAACCCAGTTCTGACTTCTGCTTATGGACATAATGGAAAAACAGCATTGGATTTACCCTTCCGCCTGACACAACTAGGAAACCAGACAAAACACAGGACATTGGAACACAGGCGCCACAGAACAGTGATACTCGGGAAGAAGGGGCCCTTTAGTGAGTGTGGGCTGCCATCACAGCCTGGGGGCTTAAACAGCAAGTTTAATTTCCCACAGCTCTGGAGGCTGGAAGTCTGAGATCAAGGTGTCAGCGGGGCTGGTTCCTCCCGAGGCCTCTCTCCTTGGGTCCTCATGTGGCTCCCTCTGTGCATCTGTGTCCTGATCTCCTCCTTTTATAAGGACAGCAGTCCTGTTGGATTCGAGCCCACGCATGTGACCTCATTTGCCTTACCCACCTCTTTAAAGGCCTGACACAAAACACGACCGCATGTTTCAGCTGCATCACACAAAACTTTTTGTCTGTTTTTGTCTGTTTTCAAATTTATAAAAATATTTTGTAAATTTGCCTTTTTTGGGGGGGCCTGTAGGGTTTTTTTTTAAGAAGTATGTTATTTAATTTCTGAATATTTAGGAATTTCCCAGGTATCTTTCCATTGTTGATTGCTAGTTTAATTCCGTTGTGGTCAGAGGACATACTTTATACAATTGCAGCCCTCTTAAATTTATTGAGGCTGGTTTTATGGTCCAAAATATGTTCTTTGTTGGTGAATGTTCCGTGTACACTTGAAAAGAACGTGTGTCCTGCTGCTGTGGGTTGGCTGTGATCTCTAAATGTCAATTAGATCAAATTGATTGCTAGTGTTTCTTAAGCCTTCTCTATCTTTATAGATCTCCTTTCGACTTGTTCTGTCAGTTACAGAGAGAACACTGTTGAAGTTTCCATTTACGACGGTGGATTTGTCCTTTTAACGTCTGTGGTATCTGCAAGTCTCTTTAGTTCTATCAGTTTTTTGCGTCACGTATTTTGATTCGGTTATTAGGTGCAAACACACGTAAGATGGATAGGTTCTCGTGGTGAATTGGCCCCTTTATCATTTAGAAATGACCTCTTTTCTCCCTGGTGCAGTTCCTTGTTCTGAATTGACTTTGTCTTAGTTATGCTGCCACTTCAGCTTTTGTCTCATTCCTATTCCCATGAGATATGTTTTTTCTATCCTTTTAGTCTGTCTTCATCTTTAAAGTAGCGTTTTGGTAAAATAGTGTTTCAGATAGCTGTATCTTACTTTTAAAATCCAACCTGCCAGTCTCTGCCTGTTAACATTGGAGTGTTCTGACCATTCACAGTAATGTGATTGGGTTTCAATCTATAATTTTGCAATTTTTTGTTGTTTCATCCTTTCATTATTTCTCTTTTCTCCCTCTTTTCCTGACTCCTTTGGATTAATTTAGTATTTTTTATGTTGCCATTTTATTTCCTTTTTTGACTCAAGAGGCATACTTTGTTTTAAAATTTTGTGATTGATCTAGAGTTTGAAGTATGTGTATTTAGTTGTCATTGATAGTTATCACAATATTAAAGATACACATTATGTCTCTTCACATATTTTATGAGCATTTATTATTCGAATACACTGATTCTACCCTCCTCAGCCTTTGTGCCACTGTTTTCATACATTTTACTTCTATGTTTGCGCCAAAAATCTTGGCTCTGTGTGCACCAATGCTGAACAGAAATACAGAGACAGAGTTTTGGAGGAAGGGAAAGAATAGCTTTATTCTTTGCCAGGCAGAGAGGGAACACAGCTGTCTAGGGCCTCGAACTGTGCTCCCTTTCGAGAGGGTAGTGCAGAGTTTCATAGTAATGGTTCAAAGAGGGTGTGATCAGCTCGTGGACACTCTTCTGATTGGTTGGCGGTGAGGTCATCGCGAGTCAGCATCGTCAACCTTCTGGTTCCAACTGGTCTGCGGTCTCCGTGCTTGTGAGCAGCAGACAGTTAACTTCTACCACCTGGAGGGGGTTTCAGTGTCTGCAGAACAGCTCAAAGATATTGTTGTGTGTATCCCTTGAGGGGAACCAGGACCCTGCCCCAGGGCTGCACTATTGTTTCCTGACTGCTCCTCCCTGGTCTCTGCATCCCCTCCCTTCCCTGATTAGCATCTGTTTGAACCTGCTCCTTGGAACTAAGGGAAGGTCCTGGAGGCCAAATGAAGCCCATTTCCTGTAATCAAGAAATGGGGGACACAGAAAGGCTTTTGTGCCCAGGAGCCCACAGGGCCCTGCTCCGTATCATCTGTTACAGAGGCCCACAATTTATTTTGATTTTGCTTTAAACAGTTGATTATCTTAAAGCAATTTAAAAGAAATTTTTTTATTGGAGTATGGTTGATTTATAGTGTTGTGTTAGTTTCAAGTGTACAGCAAAGTGATTCAGTTACACATACAATTATATCTATATTTTTCAGATTCTTTCTCCTTATATTACAAAATATTGAGTATAGTTCCCTGTGCTATACGGTAGGTCTTTTTAGGTTATCTGTTTTATATATAGTAGTATAATATTAAAGCAATTTTTAAAAATAAATTTATTTATTTATTTTTGGCTGCGTTGGGTCTTTGTTGCTGCATGCGGGCTTTCTCTAATTGTGGCGAGTGGGGTCTACTCTTCATTGCGGTGCACATGCTTCTCATTGCGGTGGCTTCTCGTTGCGGAGCTCAGGCTCTAGAGCGCAGGCTCAGTAGTTGTGGCACACGGGCTTAGTTGCTCTGCGACAGGCGGGATCTTCCAGGACCAGGGCTCGAACCCGAGTCCCCTGCAGTGGCAGGTGGATTCTTAACCACTGTGCCACCAGGGAAATCCCAAGGCAATATATAAAGTGGAGAAAAACAGTCTTTTATGTTATGTGTTTACTCTTTCCAGTTACTTTGTGTAGATTTGAATTTCCTTTAGGTTTCATTTTTCTTCTGTCTGAAGCATTTCCTTTAACATTTCATGTAATCCAAGTGTGCTAGCAGTGGAGTTTTTCAGCTGTTGTTTGTCTTAATGTCTTTATTTTGCCCATATTTTTGAAAGATATTTTCACTGGCATGGAATTCTAGGTTGACTTATTTTTATTCAGCATTTGAAAAGGTATTGTCTCTTGGTTTGCATTGTTCTTGATAAGATGTGTTTGTTCATTGTTAACCTAGTTTCTCTTGTAATCGGGAAGAACCTTTGTATCCTGTTACCAGTTAATCACTAAAGGGATGCTGCCTATAAGCTTAAATTCTACATAAGGGCACATCTCTGGGACCCCTGCCTCCCAGATAATGAGCATTCAGCTAAAATACCTGTATTTAGCTTCCGGGAAACCTCCTGAGCAGGCCCACCTGTGAATGACTGCAGGAGGGAGAAATTAACACCTCCCTTCCCGAGGCTGACGGGAACCAGGAAGTGCTTGGCTTTAGTCCCGCCCCTTTTAGTATAAAAGGAGCCTGAATCTAATTCAGCAAGAGGGTTCTTTGGGCCACGGGCCCGCCGTCTTGGTCTGCTGGCTTTCTGGATAAAGCCGCTATTCTTTGCCCAGCAACTCGCCTCTCAGCTTATTGGCCTGTTGTGTGGTGAGCAGGACGAGCTTGGACTGGGTAACACCGTCATTCAGACTCTCTGGAGTCTGCAAGATGTTTCCTTCTATAAGCATCTCTTTTTAAAGCTAGTATTTTTCCCACGTCGGGTAACACCTTAAACGCTGAGATTAACGACTCGGCAGGGAAATGGGGAATAAAGAGGGTAAATAAGGAACCGCGCGGCCCTGGTGAGCACTCCAGGCGTTGCTGCGGAGGCTGCCGCCCTCTCCTCATGTTGTCTCGCCCGGGCCTGCCAAGCGGCTTCCTGATGCCGGAGGTCAGCGCCCCGGCAGCTGCAGACGTGCTTTCTGGGCACCAGCCTGTGCCGACCTGACAGGGGCTCAGCGCCAAGTATTGTTTACGAATGGCTTCCCTCTCGCTTGGAAAGACTCAGGGACGCCAGGGCTCCCCCAGCCGGGCTGGCCTCACAGGGAGGCAGGGCAGCCTCGGACTCCGGCCGCTCTCCTCTGGGCCTCACCCTCCTCCCGGTCAGCTTGGGCAGCAGCACAGCCTGCCTGCTCCCCAGAGTTCACACGGGAGCCCGAGGGGCGTCGGAGGGCTCCCAGGAGCCTCAGAAGCCGCCGGAGTGGGCGGCCCCAGGAGGAGCAGCTGGACATGGCCCTGCCCGTGACCGTCACGGAGCAGGTGTTTCTGTTTCCTGTCAGGCTGTCTGGGTGCAGTTCTGCCTGAGCAGGGCCAGTGCCCTAGTTCTGGGTTTCGTCTCACAAGCCCCTCCGGTCCCACACTGAGTAGCCTTTGTCAGCAGTAAAGGGACACTCATCCTCCAGCAGCTGCATTTTCACTTTGTTTCTCCAGAACTTCGGGGTAGGAAGCTGACCCTCGGGGCAGCCGTCATGAACGTGGAGAAACGGCACCAAGGACGGTGCCGACCGAGTGAGCCAGGGCGAGGCTTCGTGGGACCAGGTGCTCGGCCTCCCCCCAGGCTCCCGGGTCACCACTCCTGACCTGGAACCACCACCGTTGGGACCTGAGGCCGCCGTGCGGGGGCCGGTGCCCTGGGGTGGTTTACTTGTGCGGTTGTCTCCTCCCGGGGGCCTGGGCAGGAGAACTGGAGGTTTGGGGCCACGCGGCTTTGACCTCATGGGTGACCACGGCTTGCGGTGGCTCTGTCCACACAAGCGACGGTTACCACAGAGGCAGGAATTTAAGGAAAGGCTGCTTGGGCCTCCCTCACTGAGGCACAGGCCACTTGCAGGCACCTGAGAGTGGGTGGGCCTTGTGGAGGACCTTGACCTTGACCCCAAACCACAGTTAGACAGGCCTGGGGGCAGCAGAGCCTGAGCACAAGCCAGTTAACAAAAGGGCAGTGGTTGGGCTTCCCTGGTGGCGCAGTGGTTGAGAGTCCGCCTGCCGATGCAGGGGACACGGGTTCGTGCCCCGGTCCGGGAAGATCCCGCATGCCGCGGAGCGGCTGGGCCCGTGAGCCATGGCCGCTGAGCCTGCGCGTCCAGAGCCTGTGCTCCGCAGCGGGAGAGGCCACAACAGTGAGAGGCCCGCGTACCGCAAAAAAAAAAAAAAATAATAATAATAATAAAAAAAAAGGGCAGTGGTTGAGGCCAGAGGGGGCAGGCGGGACAGAGCCCAGGACACACCTTCAGGAGCCGAGATTCTTTGCTCGGTGAGACACTCGAGCCTGCCCGGTGGCCGACCCCCTCCCGTCATCGGTGGGCATCTGTGCCACGACCCTGTGGACTCCTGATCCCAGTGTTCTGGCCACAGCTGTATGTGGACTCGCTGCATACACAGCCATGTCACCTGTGAGGACTGAGGCCCAGCCTATCTTTATTTTTTGCCTCCTGAGGGGGCTGCCAGCTCCGGTGACATGTCTAATGGAAGGGGACGATTGTGCCAGCCTTCCTTGCCCCCAACCTTAAAGGTGCTTTCAGTGTTGCATCGTAAGTGTGATGCCTGCACTGGTTACTGTTTGCAGATACCCTTTATCAAGTTAAGGAAGTTTCCTTCTATTTGATATTCTAAGAGTCTGTTGTTCTCTTAAATCTCAAAGATGCTAAATTTTATAAATATTTTCTGATTCTACAGGGATGACCATATGATTTTTAATATTCATGCTGTGAGTTACACTAGTTAATTTTCTAATGTTAAAACGTCATTGCCTTCCTGGATATGAGGAACTATCTTTTTAAATATATGTCCCTGGATTCAGTTTGTTAGTAATTTGTTTAGGATTTTTGCATGTTTGTTTATGTATGAGATCAGACTATAATTGTCCTTTCTCAGAATGTCTTTATTAGGCTTTGAAATGAAAGCCATGTTGGCCTTGTAAAATGAGTTTGGGATGTTTCTTTTATCCATTTTTAGGGAATGTATTTGTTTCCTATTGCTGCTGTAACAAATTACCACAAATGTAGTGGCTTTAAACAGTACAAATTTATTTATCTTACGATGTTGGTAGTCAGAACCGGACTAAAATCTAAGTGTCAGGCACAGCTGTGCGCCTCTGGAGCCTCCAGGGGAGAATCCCTGTCTGCCGTTTCCAGCCCCTGGAAGCGCCCACGTTCCAAGGCTTATGGCCTCTTCCGCATCGCAGCCAGCAGTGCTGCCCCTCCGACCCTGCTTCGCCAGCCACACGTCCCTCCAGCGGGCCCCCTAAGACCACCCAGGACCACCTCCCAGTCTCAGGTCCTCTGCAGCCTGCTGCCAGGTGAGGAAGCACACTCGCAGGCCCAGGACCGAGGGCGTGGGCATCTCTGGGGTGGGGGCAGTGTCCCACCTACCACGGGAGAGCTGGTCAAATGCCTTTCCTCTTGAGACACCTGAGAGGATTCGCGGCCCAAACCGTAGGGGGATTTTAATTATAAATTGTCTTTTATTAAGACATTTTGTATTTCTTATATCAGTAAATTAACTTTTTAAATTATTTTCTGTTGATGCTTCTGTATTTTCTGATTTATCAGTGACACTTTAATGGCCCAGGATCTGTAGGGAACCCTCTTTTCTCATTCCCCGCTCTTGCCTTTTAACTTTCAGCCTTTAAGAAAAAAGACCGGCTTACTGAGGCATAATGTACAGAGAGGAAGAGGTTGCTGACGTGGCCACTTGCACGTGCTTTACGAACGTCGGTAGCCATGCAGCCCCCTCATGCCATGGGTCTGGGGACCTGCGCCAGCCGCCAGATACCCTCCTGACTCGGAGGCCAGGCCGCCCCCCAGCAGGGCTGTCTTCTTCCCTAACGCTGCCCTTTGCCGAAAACGTAGCTACTTTTGGCTCAGCGTACACGATGCACCTTTTCCTATCAGGACAGGAAGCTTTAGCTCACTCTTGTAAAGTGACGCAGCTGATTTTTAAAAACTTCTATCTAGAAAAATCAGAGCATGTGATTACTGATTTATTTGGGTCTAAATCTACCATACTACTAAATGCTTTTTAGCTGTCACACCTATTTTATTCCCTTTATGTCCTTGCTTCCTTTTGGATTATCATTTATGAGACCAGTTTTCCTTCTACTGGCTTGAAAGGCACGTGTTCCCACGCATACGTGGTCCTTCCTGAGTCTCACGTTACCCGGCTGATGGGACTTTTATCCTCTTCCCAGTTAATGCAAGAACCTCCTCACTGCATGCGTCCCAGTCTCCCAACTTAACATGCCGCTTCAGTCTTGAATTTTTGTTCCCTCTATATTTCTAGCTCCACAGGACATTTTCATGGTTTTACACAACGTATTCCTTTGTGTGTCAGTGTTTTTGAAACGTGACCTAGCTATCCTCCTGCATATGCAGTAGTAGGACTCCTGGCCTGGACTTGAGTCCACGTCCGCCGGCCCCTGGCCTGGCCCCTCCCCCCAACACACCTCTCCCTCTGCTCCGTGAGCATCTGGCCTGTGAGTCAGACTTCCGCCTGCTCGCTGGGCTAGGCTTATGAACCCCTTGTCTGTTCCCTACCTCCGTCTTCCCGGTGTTCTCTGTTCACTGAACCTCTCCGCCCCCCGGGTGCACAGGCTTCGTTGGGAGCCTGCTGTCCCCAGTATCCGGGTGGCCCTTCTCCCCTCCTGCTTCTGAAGCTGCTTCAGTCCTTCAAGGCCCAGTCACACCCACCCCCTTGCTTCCCTGTGCTCCACGGCCGGGGCAGGAGCACTTCTCAGGCCGCTCCACAGGGGCCTCATCAGTTTGTGCTCCCATTTCCTGGCCAAATGGGAAAATGGGGCCTAAAATGAGTTCATCTTCAAAATGGGGATAGTACTCATCCCTGTAGTGCCTGGAAGCTGAAATCATGGTCTGTATGAAAGAGCTTAAAAATTCAGAGTCATCGGTACAAAGATTAATGGTTGGCGGTGAAAGGCAATTCTGTTTTACATGCTTTATGGAAAAAAAAATAAAACATGTCTAGCTTTATTTTGTTCCCAGGAAATTTATTAACTTAAGCGTCAGTGGATAATACCTCACTGTGACCTTGGAGAATTAATAAGCTTTGTAAGGAGAAGCTGAGCGTTATCCAGGCAGATCTCACTGTATTTGCATATCCTGTGCTGATTGGCGCCATTTTCCCAACAGCATTTGCTCACTTCGTGTCTGTGTTGGTAATTCTCACAGTATTTCAAACTTCCTCATCATTATATTCGTTACGGTGATCTGTGATCGGCGATCTTAATGTTACTACCACGGCTTGCTGCTTGCTGAAGGCTTGGGATGGTTAGCATTTTTTTTTTAGCAATTATTAACTAAGGTATGTGCACTGTTCTTTAGACATAAGCTATTGCACACTTGACAGACTAAAGCACAGTGTAAACATAACTTTTATATGCACTGGGAAACCAAAATTCATGTGACTGACTTTATTTCGATACTCGCTTCATTGGGTGGTCTGGACCCGAGCCCGCACTATCTCTGAGGTCTGCCTGTACTGTAATTGTTTAAAAACATTTTTGTTCTTTGCAGTGCAACTCTTCTAAAATAAAATCTTATGTGGAATCCCAGATACACGAAGTGAATTCAGGATTCACACTGTGGGCGTGCACGTGTGGCGAGTCTTCCTCACAGCAGAGTCACTGGCAGCCCAAGGTGACGGCCCTTCTGTTCAGCTCCGGGTCTGAGGTAGGTTTCCGTGAGCTTTTCAACTAGGAATTGAATAACTGTTTTAACATGCCAGCAACCACTCTGGCATTTAAAAGTAACTTTATGAAAGTTCAGGATAGCTGTTTATACACAGCTTGATATAATAGGCTACGAACAACCACCACTCACTCGCAGCACATCACCGAGCTCGCCGCGTCGCTCCTGGGCTAAGGCTCAGCGCTGCAGCACTGGCCGGGCTTGGGAGGCCAGGCTACCTGCCCTCAGGGACTCACCAACTCTCCCGCTCCCAGCTGCCAGAGGCTGGGCATTACTGATCCTGAGAAGAAAGTGCAGAGCTTTTTCTGTGATGCTTGTAACTTACTTTACTAAACTGCAGAAATGCAAAAATGGAATTTAAAGTGTTGGTCCAGATAAGCTGTGCTACAAAATGAAAGGTTTTATTTGAAACTTACGCAAATTCCTGAAAAAAATACACTGCTCAGAATCCGACATGGGCTAAGTAAAACATTCTGTTATCTGAAAAATACTGGTAATATACCTCTGTCTTAAAATAATTCAAACATATAATTAAATTCTCATAGTTCTGGTAAGATGTTTAAGATCACAGTTTGCAAAAAGAAGAGTTACAGTAATTTAAATGCAGTTTAGTGAATATGTAGATACATTTTATTTGTCAAGTGTAAATATCAGTTTCATTTAGAATATTCAAGTACAAAAAATGAAAACTTATGACTGTTAAGAAAAAGTTAGAAGCCATTAAATTGTTCTGCAAATACTGAGGCACTGAATTCAAATATCCTTTACAATACAAATTATCTAAATTTTTATCTTTAATATTCAGATGTTCATAGTAACTTTTTTAAGAAATATTTTTAATAAGATGATTCAACTTTATTATTTATTTTCCCTGGAAGACAGTTTGAAACAAGTATGTAATACAGACTCATGCAAACAGTGTGAAGACACCCAGTTCCAAAGGTACTTATCACCAGAAAAGGGCTTATTTACCTGAGTGTTTCTGCTTTAAACATGTTGTTTCATCACAACAACCCATGGACCACAACACTGAAGCACATACTATGTAATTTGATGCAAAAGCTTAGGATCATGTTACCAACTGGATAATTGTTATGAAAAATTTTAAAGTTCTATAGAACTATTGAGCTTGGAGTTTCAGGTACATAATATGTATTAAAACATATTCCCGAAAGTTTACCTTTAGTATGTACACAAAAGTTCATCTTGGAATATGTATGCAATCAGAGCCACAATATAAACGAGTCCTGTACTTTCAAAGGCACCGACCCTCTTGTTACAGCCAAGTGATAGCAAGCACTGGGCAGCAGGAGAAATGATCTCAGTTCCTCACAAACCAACAACTTAAACTTCTAACAGTGAATGAGTAACATCATCCAGTCTGGCTCATGTACTGACCTCATACTTTAACTGTGGCCTTTTGCCAGATATAGAATAAGTGATACAGCAAATAAAAACAGCAAGAAAACCAAAGCATACTTCTAACAGTTTAATAACTTTGCTTGTGATGATCTTCTGTGATCTGGAACCTTTGTTTTACATAAAACCGGAGCTGGAAAGAGAAAAAAATACCTTTTGATTGGTACAACAGAAAACCATATAGGAATAAAAATCACTTGTTTTTCAAAGCTTTTACAGAAAGAGCAGATGTACATCGAGGATATGATAGGATATCTAGCCATGGGACTCTGGAAAAGAAAAGAAAAAACAAACACCAAAATTTCTTGAAGGGAAATTTTTCTGAGCTCTCTAACTATGGGCTTGGCCCTGATTTTGCAAACAACAGCCCATACCTTACTCCACAAGGTGACTGTAAATGGTTTTTCACGTATGGAATAAAGTCAGGGGAGTCCAAATCTAGTAACACTGGACTAAGTTGAGATGATAAGGTAAAAGACCCCTTAGCTTTATAATTCGAGGCACACTGAAAAGAAGTTATAAATTATATTTATACACTTGGTCCTATGGATCCAAGGGTTCCACATCTGAGGATCGAAAATACAATATTTGGGGGCTTCCCTGGTGGCGCAGTGGTTGAGAGTCTGCCTGCCGATGCAGGGGACGCGGGTTCGTGCCCCGGTCCGGGAGGATCCCGCGTGCCGCGGAGCGGCTGGGCCCATGGGCCATGGCCGCTGAGCCTGCGCGTCCGGAGTCTGTGCTCTGCAGGGGGAGAGGCCACAACAGTGAGAGGCCCGCGTACGGCAAAAAAAAAAAAAAAAAAAAAAAAAAAAGAAAATACAATATTTGGGAAAAAATAACAGAAAGTTCCAAAAAACAAAACTTGAATTTGCCACTTGCTGGCAACTATATACCTAGCATTTACATTCTATTTACATTGTATTAGGTGTTATAAGTAATCTGTAGATGATTTAAAGTGTACAGGAAAATGTGCATAGGTTCTTTGCAAAAATTGTGCCATTGTATATGAGGGACTTGAGCATCTGTGGATTTTGGTATCCTCGGGGCATCCTGGAACCAGTCCCCCCCACAGATAACGAGGGTGGTTTATCTTTTGAAATTAAGTGTATTCATTTTTTCTAGGCTCTGGGGGTGGATACATCAACAGACAAAACAGAGATCCACTCCCTGGAAGAGCTTAAGTGAAAAGATCATACATGAGAATTCCTTCTTCCCCAAAACCATAAAACCCAGAGGCCAATTAAATGCACCCAAAACCGTGTGGATTTACTTCTCCATAGTTCAAAAATGGAAAGCTATCATCATGGGCAATGTTATGTTCTCCTACCTTTTTGAAGGTGACTTACAATATTCTGAAAATATCAGTCTGAAATATGGTGTGGTCATAAACCTGAGGGCTGCCCTTTGGGGCACGGGAGAACCTGAGCTCCCCACGCGGAGGGGCTGGGTGCTCAACAGAGCGAGCAAACAGGCAAAGTGATGAGGACATTTAAGTGGGAGAAATAAATGAAAAAAAGAAAGGAAGAAAAAAACCTTACTTTCTAAGACTTCGCTTACGTTGTCTTTAACACATACCCCAGACCTACAAGCCTTGGGACCATCCTCCACCTGCTACCAAGGCCGCCCCGATGCACGGGGCCCCCTCTACCTTCCTCTGCATCTTTATGTCCACCACTCGTTTCACAAGCTCTGACATCAAAGCACAGGAGTTCCAATCGATAGCCTGGTTCCCTTATTAAAATAAAAATTCTCAAAAAACCATTATCAGAATTTGTTTTAAAAAAGTAAACCTAAGAATTAATTTTTTTAATCAACTATTATGTCTATGATTCCCCAATATACAGCCTCTGTCAGGCATGAAATGTGACATAACCAACGGGGGGAGGGGTGGTCAGCAGTTACTGGACGTGCCCTGGAGCAGCCAGGGTCCCAAGGTCGCTGACCCTTAGGTGTTGTAGCAGATTTTTATTTCGTTCATTCATTCACTTCAGACTTTCACTCAAGGATGCACAGAGCACGGAACCCGTGCCAGGTGCCCTTCTAGCTGCTGGGGAATCAATCAGTACAGCAAGAGGGATGAGCTCTCTGCTCTCAAGGAACTGACGTTTTAGCTGCAGGAGCAGATGGGAGTAAGGAGACAGAGTGAAGCGCCCTGAAGGTCGGGGCAGTGAGACAGGCGCGGGGTGCGGGGCGCTTACTTCTTGCGGTCCTTGTCCTTCCTCACGTTACCACCTGGGGTCATAAAGGGCTGGTTTTGGTATATCTCGGAGGTAGCTTTCTTCTTAGAGAAGGCGATTATTTCTTCTTCCAGAAGTCTTCTCTTCTCCTCAAGCCTCAGCTTCTCCTCTTGGTGTACTCTCTTAAGGTGCTCAAACTTGGCCTGGAGCTGTGAAGTGAAGTGCGGTTCCCGCTGAGGACGTGCTGGGGCAGCCCATGCCCCGGCACCTCCCCACTGCAGCCCTGCTCACGCGGCCTGCACAGCGACATGTGGAATTGCTCTAACTTTAATTTTGAGTGAGCTCCCATGCAAAAAACGCATGAACAAAACATAAAAACAGCCTCATGCACAAACCTCAGTTTTTTAAACATTTGACCTCTTAGAGTTTTTCTTTTGCTCTACATTTTCCCCACAAATCCTCCACAAATAAAGTTTCAAAAATCCATTCTTAATAAAAGTGAGGGACAAATTACAGAAGCAAGTTATCAAAAAGACGGAAGCAAGTTATCAAAAAGATGGAAAAAAGCCCTTATTTTCCAAATAAATTTACTACGTGGTAGTGAAATAGCTGTTGACTATACTGGTGAACCTGTTTGGAAAGCAAGTGTCAGTTTAAATCAAGAACCTTAAAATCTGTTATGTTTTTCCCACAGTCATTCACCTTCTTGAAATCTAAACTAAATCAAAAAGTCCTGAATTTAGATAAAAGTTTTATACATAAAAATACAGTTGACCCTTGAACCTTGCAGGGTTGAAGACGCCAAACCCCGCTGGTTGAAGATTCGAGTGTGTCACAGCTCCGTAAGCACAGATGGTGCAGTCCTGTGGACTCAGTGAGTGAAAAACATCCACGTATAAATGGGCCCATGCAGCTCAAACCCAGGTGGTTCAAGGGTCAGCTGCACTTGCTGGGTTTACACCATAATTGGGAAAATACACCTGTGTCTCAAGAGAGAGAACATTTTAAAATTCACTTATGCTAAATACACTCAGTGCAGTCATTAAAATGAGTTTTGCCGAAGTTTATAACAATACAACATGAAAATTCCCTGGTTTGATTGTTGTTTATCTGAAAAAAGATCTAGAGACTTCAGCAGGTTCCTTACAAATCAGCTGTGTGCCAAGAACACAAGCACAACATCTAGAATCTACATAAAAAAAAATAACTTTGTTTTTGATTCTCTGGTCTGGTTAGATAAATTTTCAATTAGTATTTTCAGTTCTGGGCAGCAACCTAACATTTATACAAAAAGTAGGACTTGGTTTCCAGAAAAGATGGCTTATGATCACTGAGGAAATCATCAGAGGCTGAGGGCAGAGAGAGCAGAGAGCTATGCTGCCTCCTAATAAAAATCAGATGTTCCAGATACGTAGTGGGCTGGCGAGTGAACCGGCAACCCTGACGGCGGAGTTTACAGAATAGGGTTGAAACAGATGAAGTAAGACCCAAAGATTCTCTTATTCCTGAGGGTGTCACTTCCAGAGGGATCAGTTCCTTAGTATTTGCTTATGTAAGTGGTTCCTTATAAAGGAAGGAAGCATGTTCTTTATAAAAAGAAACATAAATAAATCGGTGGCATAAATACACAGACTGGCAGCTCTCTGAGCATGCGTGCACCCCGTGGATTTGGGAGAGGAGTGGGGCAGCTGGCGGGTGACGCCTGGAAAGAGAGGCCACAGGGCAGATTTACGTTATGTGAACAGAGATACATCTCTGACAGACACTTAAACGGAGGGTGCACACTTTATATCCTTAAATATCCTGAAAGGTTATGGAGTACTTCATATATCATTTATGAGGCTGACTAAAAATTCCAGGAAAACTATGAAGAGAAAAACGTCTTAGAAAGGGGGCAGGGGGAATGTGACTTATTCACATTCTGTGGAGTTCACGGCTTTCGTCAGTGACAGTCTGCTCCACCTGCAGGAAGCGCTCACTCACGGCTCCAATATTCACTACAAGGCCTTTAACTCAGACACATTTGCAAGTTCTTCTGTGCTGTTGAAACTACTCACAGATGCTCTGAAGCCTCTATGGCCAATGTGGTACGCTGCTGTCTCTTGTAAACCTGCTTCTAAGGACACTATACATGCTGTTGTTCAGTGATCCTTTTTAAAGTATCCATTTTAAAAAGTGAATACCAGAGACAACATTCCTCTCTTGCCAAACTAGTCAGTGTCTTTGACCTGACCTCTGTACTTGGCTGGAGACCCCGGAAGTGTCACTGACAAGCACCCAGCGCTGCGGCTCAGATGCCCCGATTGCAAACCTCACTGCTCGTCCTGGACTCCCCACGTCCAGGTTCTAGTGCAGCTGTACTTGTTTACTGAAAATTATCTAGAATACTTGTAGAAACAGGAGAGGCATAAATACTAAGTGAACAATTAACCAAGAAACAGACTTACATATAAAATTCAGAAGTAGTAACATTTTAATGTTGGTCGTGCACTTCACCTGAGGGATAAATATAAAGTGCACTTTTTCTTGTGCTGGGGAAGGGCTGTGCATCCAGGATGATGTTGACAAAAGATGCACAAAAGAAACCATTTAAACAGTATCCTGATGTGATATCTGTCCTGTGCATCTCCCTACTCTAGTTACCTGACGTTCACTGCATTTTCAGCTAACTCTGTACTATACACGAAAACCGGGCAAATTCACACAAAAGGTGAATTAAGAGGTATTTGTTTACAACCATATTGCCAAGGATATTTTAATAACAAGGCCATCTAATACAGACTTAAGTAAGGTTTGGGTTACCTGCTAGTATCTTATCGACGTAACTAGCTTTGAATGTCCCACTTTGCCCAGTAGAGACCTGGTTTACACCTACCTATTGTCCAGTGTAACTAACTACTAAAAAGCCTCCTTTCCCTCTAAAACTGCACTTACACTGACAGTAAATTATACGGCCCTCCTTGGTCCTTCAACTGATGGCTCTTTTTTTTTTTTTTTTAAATTTTTGGCTGTGTTGGGTCTTTGTTGCTATGTGCAGGCTTTCTCTAGTTGCGGTGAGCGGGGGCTACTCTTCATTGTGGTGCACAGGCTTCTCATTGTGGTGGCTTCTCTTGTTGCGGAGCATGGGCTCTAGGCCTGCGGGCTTCAGTACTTGTGGCTTGTGGGCTCTAGAGCCAGGGCTCAGTAATTGTGGCTCACGGGTTCTAGAGCGCAGGCTCAGTAGTTGTGGCACACGGGCTTAGTTGCTCCGCGGCATGTGGGATCTTCCCGGACCAGGGCTCGAACCTGTGTTCCCTACATTGGCAGGTGGATTCTTAACCACTGCGCCATCAGGTAAGTCCTAACTGATGGCTCTTGAGTTAATCATCACTCATGCGAGTGAAGATGGCCCCCAGACGCCCTGCATCAGACCTGACTCTAACGTACCAGCCTTGCAGGATGAAACTGGTCTTGAGGGAACTTACTAATATTATTGTAATATTAATGAAACAGGCCAGTAATCTGCTTCTAAACCTATATAATTAAAAGTTTAGAACTCTTGTGACAATTTGAACTAACTTCATTAGTTTTAATATAATGTTCTTAACACGAAACCGCTTGAATCACAAAAATAAACATCTGTGAAGCACCTACTGACAAATAATACTTCTCTTTTTCTTTCAACCATTTGGTCACCCTGAATTTTCAATTTCCTTTTAAACAATACGCATTTAAGCAAAATATTCTTATGTGGGGTTTTAAAAATTAAAATTCAACTATAAACCACTTCTACATCTTCTCTCCTCACTGGAGAAACTGAGAACCATGATGTATGAGAGAGAAACTCTTATAAGAGAAGCACCTACTAATCAAAAGAAAAATCAGCACCCTATTTCCTACTCATCACAACTTCTTCCTCAATATTTGTATTTAAAAGTAACTCCAGGGACTTCCCTGGTGGTCCAGTGGTTAAAAATCTGCCTTCCAATGCAGGGGACACGGGTTCTGTCCCTGGTCGGGGAACTAAGAACCCACATGGCGCGGGGCAACTAAGCCTGCATGCCACAACTCCTGAGCTCGTGTGCCACAACTAGAGAGGAGCCCATGCATGCACCGCAAGGAAGAACCTGTGCACCACAACGAAAGATCCTGCGTGCCGCAGCTAAGACCCAACACAGCCAATCAATCAATCAATCAATCAATCAATATTTTAAAATAAATAAATAAAAATAACTCCAAACTAGGGACTGTTTTCAAGTAAGAGACTGAACAAAACAGAACACCCAAATGCAATATGAGACCTAAGATTGAATTCTGGTTCAAAAACAAAAAATCACCAAACAGAAAGCAACAACAAAAGATAATCTCGGGACGAGTGGGGAAATTTGATTGTGCACTGGGGATTAGGAGAGTCTGTGGCATTGCTATTCCTGTTCTTAGGTGTAGTACTGGTACTGTGGTTATGGAGGAAAATGCACCTGAGCTTCAGAGATGCATGAAAGTGCCTGCGATAAAGTGTTGTGATGTCTACAACCAGCTTTCAGAAGACCAGGGAAACACACACACTAAAGACGGCAAAATGTCCATTCTAAATCTAGGTGTGGGGAGGGACACAGGTACCCCGTACTTTCACTTTCCCATTGTTTGAACTTTTTCAAAATAAAGATCAAAATTCAAATTATAAACAAGATAGATTATTTATTTTACAAAACCACTTACTACAGGGTTTATTGAAATAGCAGGTACTATAAGGGTACTTAAAATAATAAATTTGTAGCATTAAATTACTTTACAAATAACTCTTCAGGAACTCTTACATCAGCAAGTTCATTTGTATTAACATTTCTGTCTTCTCTTAGAGATTCCTTTTTGCAGCTCATCCTTTTTGACCCTCATCTTAAATGTGGCCACTTATTTAAAAGCAGCCATTGCAGTAAAGTCTACAGAAAATACCTTAACTCAAGTAAAACTAAAATTGATCCTTGGAGAACCAGAAGCAAACCAAACTCACTGCAGACGGTTTTGCGCCCAGGCTGCCCAGACCACCCACCTCCAGGAAGCCTGACTTCAAACTCAAAGGCTAGTTAACAGCTTTCAGAGTCACCTACTTCAAACAACAATCCCAAGGACTCAAAACTCTCAGAAAAGGCTTTATCAAGCCACAGCTAAAACACTTCTGGCTCCTGGTTAAGGTATTTAAAATGCTTCTTAGTAACCTAGTCCTTTACAAGTCCTCAATAAACCACTTCTAATGGAAGACACCTTGTTCTTTTCAGAAAGGCAAAAATTTGTTTCCAGCCTGTGCTTTTTTTGGGAAGTCTGCATCCGAAGAGTATGTGTTAAAATACAATAGCTACTTTTTAAGGAACAACTAGTTTTCAAAACCATCTCCTAATTCTTGAGATAATTATCCCCAGGTTAACAGGACACCCCAAATAAGTGCACATCCCAGCAAACCAGCGCACTTGCCTCTCTCTCAGCTTCTTTCAATACGGCTTCTTTCTCCTTCACACGCTGCACAAACAACTGCTTCATTTCTTCCTCCTTCCTCTGACGTTCACCATAAAATTCGTGTCTTTTGGCTTCGTAGGTCTCCTGAAGACTGAAAAATTATTTGTGGTACTCTCGTGTTAGCAAGATTACATCACAAACTTGCGAACACTTGGTCCGGGTTAGGCCCCGTGACCATCACAGCACATGTGGCTCCAGGGAGCGCGCGTCTGTCTGCGGGTCCCTGCTTTGCCAGTGCTCCCAGAGGTGCTCATCTCACCCCAGATGGATTCCTCCTTCGACCTCTGTTGATTCCTCCCCTCCCCTCATTGCCATGTGCGATCACCAGGCTCTGGGAGCTCAGCCTGAGACCCCAACATCACTTCAGTCCCGTCTTGTTTTGATTTCTACAGACACCGTGTTCAGCCCAACTTGATCTTTGTGCTTTTCTGCCTTCGCTACTGGAATAATCTCCCAGCTGAGCTCTAGGCTTTTAGTTCCTCTTTCTTTCATTTTGTTCTTCCTGCCACTCCTAAGATTTTTCCACCAAAAACAGAGATCTCCTTATCTTTTCCCTCTGCATTAGTTATATTATCTACAGGATAGCAGCACTTCAGAAACTTCACAATCTGGCCCAACAGACCCAATCCCCCTAAGGTTTCAGCTGTACCAACCTAACCACTGTTCCTAAGACGTGCCACACGTTTCATGCTCCAGCCACTGCCCGCTTCCCAGCCCTCCCTCTACCCACTAGTCCTGTCCCTCGCTTCTCCAGTCTCCCCAGCTGGAATCCACTGTTCCTCCCAAGCACTTCCATGGCTCTTTGTTTATACTTATTCCTGGCATTTACACCCCACCTGCCTCTCTCTCCTAACAGCTCAGCATCTCTGTAACCCAGCTATCCAGTAGAGCCCTCCAGATGTTTTGGTTTCTTCATAAATGTTCATCTAATGACAGAAACTGCAGGGAAGTAGACACAGTTTAACCAAGCAGAGCAGGGACTGTCCTGGAGCTCCACAGCCAGTGCCTGCCTGTCTTACTTGTGGCATTTCAGAAGAACCACAGACCTTATATCTGGCAATGCAGGGCCCTTCCATTTCAGCTCATTTGGAGAATATCCCCAAGGTTTAACAGGGAACACAGATTCACTTTCCAGCTGTGTCACAGTTAGAAATTTCTATTACTTATAAAAATATAGCTAAATAGATTTTAAATATGATGAAATTCAGGAATTTTACTAATGTTATAACTGGAGAAATCTTTCATGGCTAGAACTGTATAAATTTAAGGAAAAACAGAGCAAGAAATGTTACACCATAGCACTTATAGCTGAGCCTGAGTGTGTGGTCCTCAGAGCATGTATTCCAAGGAGGAACAAGCCTACACATTGTCTCTAAGAGCAAAGTTCGTAAATGTACAGAATGCCCTAGATGACCACATAAATGCCTCTAATCTCAAGGCATTTTACTTTTTATAAGGTTTTTTGTTTTTCTGTGTTTGTTTTGGTCTTATTTGAAAGAAGCCTCTAAATCGATCAGGCCACCTTCGCCCACATTTCACTGGTCCTACACTGGACTGACAGCCTTTAGTGGCAAACTTAGTTTAAATAATGTATTTAAATCATGTCAAATCAAAGTTTTAAAAAGTTCTCACTAATCTACTTACACAAGCACTTGAGTTGTTCAGGAGGAAAATCAAGCCACCTGGCAAAGAGAAAAGACCAAACGCTTGCGGAATAGCTGCCACCAGCAAGGACTGGTCTGGGCTCACTAATTCCCGCAGCGCCATGAAGAACAAGCACTAACACTGTCCTTCAGGTAAGAAGGCGACATTCGGAGAGGTAAAGTCACCTGCACAAAGGGACAGAGTTAGCAAGTACCAAGCTGGGGCTGGAACTTGATCAGACGTGCTCCACAGCCTGTACCCCTCACCAGCATAAACCCCGCCTACAGTGATGCCTCAGCAAGAGGTAAAGAGGAGACACTGCTGCCGTGTGTTCTGCATCCATCACACACGCCCACTGTGACAGGTAAACTTACAGAGTCAACTGCAAGGAACGAGACCGCGCTGTCTTTCGAAAGGTGGTAATGAAACTCTGAGAGGGCCTGCAAGGAGTAGCTGTGAAACTAATGCAACCACTGTTGACTGCCATGGATCTGAGAGTGAAAAAGAGCCCTCCTGCTGCCGCGACAGTTAATGCAGCATCCGACCCTAGTTGCAAACATCACTGATTGAAGGCAGAGCTGAAAACGAAAGAGGAAGAAAATGCATCCTTGATTGCTCGTGCCCATCAGGAAAACCGCTGCGTCCCCCTCACTCAGGACCTCCCTGAGCTCCAGGTGCAGCTCTCACAGGCCTGATGAGGGTCCACCACAGACCAAGTGCAGAAAGACACAAAATTTATGACGCACAAAATTATGCCAAACACTTAAGAAACTCTAAAATACCACACAAATCTCCCTTCCAGACTCTTAGGGCCCAGAGCACTTCACTGATGGTAAACGAGACTGGTTCTGTTCATCTAAAATAACGGGGATTTGAGGTTTATAAAAGCATGTTTCCTGTAGTTTACATAATTAAACATCAGTTAATTAAGACTACAGGGGTACACATAATGCCAACCCCCTGGACCTCATGACAAGCATGAGATCGGTGTGGGTACATGGGGACACAAACCATAACTCAGCACAACCATTCAAGTGAAACAGAGATGGAGACACTGCGGGGCTGCAGAGAGAAAGGCCAGGCCATAAAGAGCAGGGCGCAGCCTAACAGGCTCATGTAACTAACTGTTCTTATTGATGGATACAATACTGAGGGACAGATTTTACATGCCAACCAAATTATAGTGACTGTTGTTGTACACATGCCAAATTAAATGGGAAGATTCCTAAGAAAACAGAATACAAGTTCTTAAAACCTCACCGGTGAAACCTTCCTAGACCTCAGGCTATAAAGAACTACAGGAATTGTATCAAATAATTTATTCACAAATGAGAAAGCACCAAGAGGAGAGAGATTTTGCTGCGCCTGACCCAAGGAATCCCATCTCGTCAGGACTGCAGGCCTGGGCAAGTGGGCAGGGCCTCCCTCACACTGAGCTCAAGCCCCCGGCCTTCTTGCTTGTCCTCTGCAAGCAACCTGCAGCCACTGCTCCTGCCCACTCTGTAACCTGGCCTCCACTGAAGAGCCTCCTTTCCCAGTTTTCCATTCTTCACCTGTCCAGTGGGCAGACGCTCCCCAAACTGAAGAAATGCTAAAAGACGGCTGTTCTGAGTGCCCGCCCACCATCTCTCTCTCCTGTTGTATTATTATTCTGGTTACCTTTGGAGAGCTACTTCTTCCCACGGGATGCATTCTGGTGGGACAGGCAGTCAGGCTCACACCCACCCAGCCAGAACACGGGCACATGTCCTAACCTGGGCCCGCTGGACATCCCCCTTCCTGGAAGGAAGGCTGGAAATGGTTTGTTCATGAATGAAACTGGTTTTCTCCCTTCAAATCTGCAAGCCCTGGCCTGTGCTGTCCTTTTTGACTCAGGTGGCGTGTTCCTCCTTATTGTCAAAGAACGGTCAAGGGAGCAAGCGGACTGTATCACGCTGCTGTACTTCCACAGCAAAACCCTCTCGCCTTCAACACGGTCCCCTCTCCCTTCCTTCTTGAGACCTTCTTCACTTGGCTTCCGAGACATGACCCTGCTGGTTTCCTCCTTCCTCTACCCTAGGCTTCTCAACCGCTTCTGTCTGCCTCTCCTGCTGACACACATTCAACGGACTCAAGGCTGTTTCCATGGCACCTTTCTTTGCAAATGTACTTCTCTCTCCGGGCATCTCACCCATACGCAGTGTTCAGCTAACCACCTCTTAGTGCCTGGGACTCTGAAGTTCATCCCTTTGGCCCAGCCCTCTCCTCTCTCCTCTGAGCTCCAGATAAACAGCCAAAGTGCCTATGTGACACTGTCACTTGGATGTTTCAGAAGAAACTCTAAGTCCCCAGGTCCCAACTGAGCTAGTGATCTCCATCCTGCCCCACAGAACAGCCAGTGCTCCTCCAGAGACACTACCTCATGAGGGTACAACTACCTGCCGAGCTGAAGAAACCACTGATCCAGGCCAGCAGAAGTCTTCTTTTGGCATCTTCTGCTCCTTTACCTCATTATATCTGAACAGTCACTAATTTCTTTCACTTTTATCTTCTAGATGTCTCTCAAAGACATCCAGTTCTGTTCTTGCTGCTGGCACTTAGCTCCTCAGCACCTCTGCACACCCTCTGACCCCTCCCTCACACTGCAGCCAAGAGTGATCTTTTAAGTGCACATACGGTATCGGTATCACTGCTTCAAACTTTGTGCCTTTCCCTGAGGACAAAGACCAAATCCCCACCAGGCTGCCCTGCTCCTCTGATCTTCCTGCAGAGACTTAAAGATGGCTTTCTCTCTCTGCCTTCCAGGTCTCTGCATATGTCTCCTCTGTTTTACCCAGGTAGTAAAAGCTCAGAACAATAAGTGCCTCAAGGAAGTCTTCCCTAATTTTCCAGCCCTCCCCCCATGATACACCACCTCTCCTTTCGTGCACATTTCACAACTATAATTCATTGTGCAGTTAGTTGTTTGGTTTTGGCCTCCCTCCCCGTGAGAATGTAAACCCCATGACAGCCAGGACTATATAGTCTCATTCAGTATTACCTCACCAGCACTTAGCCTAGAGCACTGCAAACACTAGATGCAGTATTATTCACTGTTGACTCCAAAGTATCATCTCAGCCTTCACTTCTCCCCAGGCTCCAGATTCATTTATGAAATAACCTACTCTAAGTCTTCACCTGAGTATTTAATAATCAACTTAAATGTAACATGTCCCAAACTTAACTACCCACCAGGAAATCTACCCCTTCCTCAGTCTTGCTCATAACAATAAACATCACCACCGTTCACCCAGTTTCTCAGGTGGAAAACAGTAACTGGAGCCACCACCCTGGATTTCTCTTTCCTTTACATCCATATCCAGACCATCAGAGAGTCCTGTTGACGTCACCTTCCAGTCCCATGTGGTGACCATGCTTCTCACCACCTGCACCACTGCCACGCCAGCACAGGCCTCGGTCTGCTCCTACTTGGATGCCCACAGCAGCCTCCTGCCTGGGCCTCCTCACTCCCCCAGCCCCTGTTCACCACACAGGGCAAGAGCATCTTCCTCTCTGCCCCCACGGTGCACACTTGGCCAGTGACCAGCAGGAAGTGTCTGCTGAAGGGCTGAGTGGGAATTTTCATTTAAATGTGATTCTTCGGCTCCATACCCGGAAACTGCGAACCTGCATTTCTGAGTTCTCCACAGGTGACTGATGACTGATCCACCAGGCACCTGAATCCCTCTCCTCCAGCACGCAAGGCTGCCCCGCCCGCTGTCACTCAGGATCCGTGTCTCCTTCAGGCACGTGGGGACCCCTCACCACCCACAGACTTGAAAGAGCGAGAAGTGAAGCCTCCTGGGAAACACAAAGGGAAGCCAATGCTAGATGCTTTCTCTTCAGCAGAGAAAAATCATCGCTTTACCAGAGCTGGCCCATAACTAGAAGCACAGCATGCCCAAAATTGGTGAGGAGGGTGAAGTACATAGAATTCTTAATTTATTATGCTACCAGAGCTAAAACGCTCATTAATCTGTAGAATGGAAAAACTTTAAAGTTGAGCCTCATCTATTATTAAACCTTCCTGAAGGTCACGTGCAGTGGCAGCTGGACCCAGCGCTCCCCCCTCCTGTGGTGTTTGGTGCAGACGCGGACCCCAGGGAACGGCTGGAACGTCAGTAATGAAACGCAGAGGAACCCTTGGTCCCGTAACAGATTCAGAACAGCGTTGGTCCCGAGCGAAATCGTTTGGGAATGTGACATCAAAACAAATCTGATTTAGTCTGTTAAGGATTAGAATTCCACCTTTACATAATTTAATGAAAACAAACAAAGAAACAAACACCTTGGGAAGGTAGCAGCATATAAAATTACCAAGCAAGTTTATAACAACGCTTCACACTCTAACCACTGAGCAAGTTATGATTCCTGTAACTTTATGGTAATATTTTCAGTCTTATCTCTGACTCCCGACAAGAACTTTCATGCTTCCTTTACAAGATATTTTCCTAAGTTTAGTCATTCCAAAACTTTCATCAGGATAAAAAACAACAGCTTTGTAGTTTATTTAATATGATTCATAGTCCAGGTTTTTAAAATAATAATCAGTACTCTTTCACCTTCTTCACATAAATACAAAAATAAAACCAAATCATGAGAGACTTTGCCTTTGGTTACTCACTTCACCAGATGCTGAAGTCCTGGGCTTCTACCCTATGTCCTCCCTTCTACTCAAACTCCCAGAGTCGGATAAGGACAAGACCTCCGAGAGCAGCATGGAAAGCAGAGGCATTAATCGTAGCAGGTGGCACTACCTCACGATGTGGGAGACTCTCCATCACCCTGGGCAGACGGAGAGGCCCGCCCACCTCCCTCCCTGGCTGCTCACCTGAGCGGCTTGTTCTCGGGGCCCGTGTCGGTGAGGCCCATCTCCTCCAGCTTGCGGCGCCGGTACAGCTCGTAATGCCTCGTGTGCGTCTCGTCTCGCAGATCCTCCATGTTCGTACAGATGAGCATCTCCCGGAGCTTGACAGAGTCGCAGTGGCTTTCATTTTCCACTAATAGCCGGAAAACAGAAAACAGCAACACCGATTTTTAATCCTGACATATAATTAGTATTTGTTGAATGGACGAGTCAATGAAAACATGTTTGAAATAACCCAAACAGCAAAATGATCAGTCTGATTAACAGCTACAGTTGTTTCATACAAGTAACCAAGGAAGCAATTCCTGTATTACACACACCGAATTATAGGCGATATTGATTAACAGAGGTTTGCTTAAATTTAGTAGCCAAGGACAAACAGGGAATAGGAAAGAAATACATTCTATTCTGTACCATATGCTCCAATCATTTCACTAGCATTTTGTTAGCAGTTTATAAACCATCCTCAGGACATTTCACATACCGCCTGAAAAGAGTATGTAATATTTTTTCACTAAAACTTCAAGGTGGTAAACTCTGCACACTCGAGAAAACCATCTGTGCCTGCTGTAAACATCAAATTCTTGTCACACAATGCCACATTTGTGATTCTGAGTCACATATGTTACTGTGACCAATAGTTTTAAGTACAATTATTACCTTTATATTTTCTATACATTAAAAATGTTAAGTTTTGTCAATATTTTCCACTAATTACAAAATTTGTCAATTTTAAAAAAGCAGCACTGGGAAACCAGTACCAGCAGGGGTAATCCATTCCCCATTAGTTGGCATCATGAATGAATGAGCCAGACAGTGCTAATAACTTACTCATTGTAGAGATAGATAAATGCTAAAAATTTTTAGTTGGCTGACTGGTTTGTTTGGGAAATAGTTGGCAATACTTTGATGAGTAAAAATATATAAATTTACAAAGTGGTTTATTGTGTCGCAGAATTATCTAGTACTTAGTTTACGTACTATGTTTAAACAATACTATTTACACTCAAATTTTGTTCAAAGTACCCGACCGGTGCTTCCCGCCTTCTGAACGTCCTGGTGCACCTGGGCAGGTAACGTGATCTAAGACAGGAAGTAGGGAGGCCGTGCCTGGCCTCTGCAGACGTGGCTAAAACAGAACAGAGCCAACCCTTCTGACAGCCAACCATAACCCCAAATCAGCATCACCTCCTAGAACGCATTAAATGCAGCTTTCAGGCTGTCAGGCAGCGCACGTATCCTTGTTCATCCCCTTTACCTTGTACGATGCCCCAAGGGTACTGGCGAGCTCTGACCATCTTATTTCCAACCTTCACCTCATCCATACTTCCTACCACAGCAAACGGCAGGTGTCCCTGGAAAGGAGCCAGGACATCAATCACATCTCATACCAGTAAAAACAGAGAAGAGAAAATTTACTAAATAACAAATGTGTTAAAGCCAAATGACCTGCTGTGCCTCAGCTTTTAAAATGTGCCCTGTGAACATGTGTTCACAGCTGTTCACGTGTATGCCAACTGTTCTACAGAGTCATCTTCAGGCCCTAGAGAGAGAATTATTTACTGAGCAGGCCCCACATGTATTCCTATTTTGCTGCCAGAATACAAAAACAGAATTCATTTCCCTCACAGGTATCATTTCCCTCATTATTATCTTGGTCCTAAAAGACAAAGATAACGAGGAAATCACACACACACACACACACACACACACACACACACACACACCCCCCTATGGAACCAAAGTGTATATATATAGTGTATATCTACATATATAACACTAATATAAAATAATATTTAAGTCCCAAACTAATGCTAAATACAAATGTTATAGAAATTTAGAGGAGGGAGAGGTCTCTTTGGGCAGGAAGACAACCCAAACTGGAGATGGATCGAGCAGAATAGGAAGAGCTAGCAGAGTAAGGAGAAGATTTTGAACAAAGATACAGTAGCCGGATTTAATGGCAGTGAGTAGACTGTCCTGTCTGAAGCTGAGGATTAATGTAGGGAAAAAGTCTAATGTAAACAGTATTATGTTTAATATTTAATAATTGACAATATTTAGTTTCTTAATTGCACCCCTCTGAAAACTTATTCCAGGTGGGCACAAAAAACAAAATTAGATACAAAGACAGTTTAACACACAGGAATTAATATCACTTCCTTTACATTAGTCAGCTTTCTATATGAACAAAGTATGAAAAAATCAGAAAAGCAAAAGGGGAGAAATGGAACAAACAGGTACTGAATGTCACTGTGTCAGGCAGTGAACAAAGCTGTATCCTTACAACAACCCTTAAGACAGGTATTATTAACCCAATTTCATAGATAAGTTAACAGTCTCAGGGAGGTTAATAATTCCCACAAGAACACATGGTAAAGTCTGACTCCAAAACCCATGATCCGTCAAAATATAACCAAGTATTTAAGAAATTTGGTAGCCTCCCTCAAGTAGCACAAAGAACTTAGTCATCCTCAATCATATTAAGTTATGTATAATTAAAATATACTAAATATATTCTATATTAAAATATAAAAAAGTTATGTGACTATTTCATATGTACCTGTGACCCTGTAAGGGAGAATGAGCTTCAATACCAGATTAGAAAGCTCTCCTTAAAGATTTTAAGATCCTAAAGCATTCTGAGGGAGGCCATAACGTCTTCTCATGTTCTTAAAGACAGGACAGAAAGGAATCTTTCTAAGGCAATTAAATATGGTTCCACAAAAGATGAATCCCAGTCTCACAGATGTATCACTTCATTTAGGTGAAAGTAGGGAGGAAAGAAAAATGCTCAAAAATGTATTCTCATTATACTTTTCCAACTCTAGAAAATAAAACATTTCCCTATACTGGACTCTTTCAAAATTCACCTTGTTTTGGAAGAGGTGAAAATACATTAGTAGCAGTGTTACTTACTTATAAATCACTTTTTTCATATGTAAAACAAATAATATTCAGTTAAGAGCTTACATTCATTGAAGCATTGATTTTAGCAATAGTTTCATCATCTGTTGGGAACTGGTATATCTGAACACCATTGCTGACCAATTCACTCATGAGCTTGATCTTAAACTTCTGTAATTCAGTTTTAGAAATTGTATCTGCTTTGGCAATCACTGGTATAATGTTCACCTATTAAGAATAAAGAGAAACAAAATCTCATGATTGAGAATTTATTTTTTAATCCTGAAGTTTTTGCATTCAAAACCACTCAGTCCCTGACAAATTTCCTTGACCTGGATCAGAGGACAGGCAAACTACAGTCCACTCACTGCCTGTTTAAATAAATAAAGTTACTGGAACACAGCTAGGCCCATTCATTACACATTACATATTTCCTGTGGCCACTTTCATTCTATAATAGCAGAAGTGAGTAGTTGTATCAGAGGCCCATGACCTGCAAAGCCTGAAGTATTTACTACCTGGCCCTTCACAGGAAAAGCTTGCCGACTCCTGACGTAGAATCATTGGCTTCATTCTTACCAGATACTCGTAAACAACCACTCCTACAAATGCTGGCCTTACGATAACTGCTTTTAAAAAGCAGAGCTCTGGCACTTCCCTGGTGACAACAGTGGTTAAGAATCCACCTGCCAATGCAGAGGACATGGGTTCAAGCCCTGGTCCGGGAAGATCCCACATGCCATGGAGCACCTAAGCCCGTGCGTCACAACTACTGAGCCTGCGCTATAGAGCCCTCAAGCCACAATTACTGAGCCCACATGCCACAACTACTGAAGCCCATGCGCCTAGAGCCTGTGCTCTGCAACAAGAGAAGCCACCACAATGAGAAGCCCGCGCACCGCAACGAAGAGTAGCCCCCTCTCGCCGCAACTAGAGAAAGCCTGCGGGCAGCAACGAAGATCCAACGCAGCCATCCACCCATCCATCCATCCATATATACATATATAAATAAAGCACAGCTCTTATAAAGTTCATCTTTCATCTGAATTCAGGTTTAGAAATCTCACATTTTCTTCTCTCAGTCTCTGACAATTCCATGATACACAAAATAAATAAAATGTGAGCCGTGAGCTGAAATCAGCTGCATAATTCATTAAGAATTTTCTTAATACTCGAAGCACTAAGTAATCAGGGTGACTGATCTCAGCAGACCTACGGAACAGGCCAAGGGCCTCCTTCTGCCTCTCATTTAAGCAGGTCCCTTTTCCCAATGACTTCATCTGACCTGCACCCTATTGTCAGACTCTTACCCAGATGTTGAAAGAAGGAGATTTTACGAATACCAACTAAAAACATTCACGACTCAAGGGAATAATTTTCTCAGCATTATTTTTTTTTAATTATTTTATTTTATTTTTGGCTGCGTTGGGTCTTCATTGCTGCACGCAGGCTTTCGCTAGTTGCGCCGAGCGGGGGCTGCTCTTCGTCGCGGTGCACGGGCTTCTCATTGCGGTGGCTTCTCTTGTTGCAGAGCACAGGCTCTAGACGCATGGGTTTCAGTAGTTGTGGCACATGGGCTCAGCAGCTGTGGCTCGCGGGGCTCTAGAACGCAGGCTCCGTAGTTGTAGCGTACGGGCTTAGTTGCTCCGTGGCATGTGGGATCTTCCCATATCAGGGATCGAACCCATGTCCCCTGCATTGGCAGGTGGATTCTTAACCACTGTGCCACCAGGGAAGTCCCCCTTTCTCAGCATTATTTAAAAGTCCTGTCACTGGCCCAAGAAGAAGAGATGTGGGGTCCTGAAGACCAACTGACCTGCGACGCTAGTTCTGTATGATTAATGTCCCCACCAAAGAGTGATATCTCCACAAATTCAGGGGTTTATAGGTTTTTTGGGTTATTAGTTTGTTTTTAGTGAAAGACTTCAGGCTAAGTAGTCATGTGTGTCAAGAGAGTGAGCTATCAATGTAATTTTCAGAATGAAAGTGAAAACTAAATATCATAATTCCTTTTCTATTCTTAAATGTATTTTTCTTCTCCAATTTCACACTGATATACTGTGTACATTTGGATTTATTGGTCTTAAATACGTTCCAAAGGAGGTAAAGATTTTTCCAACTATCCATGAAATAAACTTCAGCAATTGTGGGTAAACAGCTTTGAAGATAAATTAGTCAAAGTATATAAAAATTTGATGCCAAGTTCTTGATTTCGGTATCATATAATATTGATACATAGATATTCAATAAATTATGCCAAGTTAGTAACTTCTAATTGATTCCACTATTAATAGCAGAAGCATGCCAGTGTACATACCTGACATTAAGCTTTTTCACTGTAGCATATGCGCCTGAAACTGACCTTTGCTGAGGCATCTATTTCAAAGACATCCATTTGAATAAACCCACTGCAGCTGCAGACATAGCTACTGGCTACCATCAGGTAAGGAACTGGGCAGCCCTGCCTGGAGGACCCCCTTTCAGAAAGCCTAGATGGCTGAGCCTGGAGTGACCTGCCTCTCCCTTGCCAGCCTCAATTCGCACGCTAGTGCTTTAAAGTCACCACCAAAGGGGGAACCTGTGAAACCCCAGATGCCTCACCCTCAGACCCTGATAGAGGCTGAGCCCAGGTTCACGACCCCTCCCTCCCTCCCCCCCATTCTCACCCCACCGTGTGGCCTTGAGTGTGCTGTGTGCCCTCAGGACCCGTAGGGACAACCCTTGCTCCTCGGAGTCCCCTGAGGCTTGTTGCTGATGTGCATCCTGGGACCCTAAGAACCAAGAGGGCCGGCCCAGCCATGACAGTGGCCCTGGCGGAGGGGGACGTGGCACCACCCGCACAGGAGGTAGCTCTCCATGTGGAGGGAGCCGCGGAGCCCTGTAGTAAGAACAGGACACACTGTCGATTTAGTCCACCCTCACACCTGCCTTCGAGGTAGATACTCTCCTGGTTCTGGTTTGAGAGGCAGGGAGACGGACGCTCGGAGGGTAGAAACCTGACAGGAACAAGGGGCGATTAGGTGGCAGAGCGAGTACTGCAGGCACCTCTGCCGCCACCAGACAAGCGCAGCCTGAGACAGAGCTGTGCGCTCTTGCGTTTATGTCTGTTGAATAAGATGGGTTTCCTGTATCAGACTCAACTATGAAAACAACCGGCTAAATGGTTAGAACATCCGATCAGGTAAACAGACTCTTACATGAGCTTCCTCCAGGCCCGTCACAGCCTGGGGACTGCGGTGCTGGTCAGAAGCCAGCCCGTCTCTGCACCGACGCTGCACCCGCTGGCCCGTGTGCCTTCCACACCGACTTCCGTACTAGAAAGCAGCAGTGGCCAGATGCCCTTGCTTTCCCAGTCCTAGCTCACGAAATGCTCAGCCAGGTAACGGAGCTGCATTCCTCACACCATCAGAGGTCACAGGAGAACCCTGGAGACTTTTTTAGTATAAGACACTAGTCTTTAACTATCTTTTAAACAAATTTAAAAAATCTGAAGTGAGTTAATTTGTGGATACTATTTTTTACAGCTCCCTGAATTTATACATAGCTCACTGGCTCAGAAATTCAAAAATAGGTTTTCTGGATATGGTTGAAATAAAAATGTAATTTACTGTAATATGTGGTGAGACTTTAGACCTTGATCTTCATCAGTGAGCTGCTTCTAACTTAATAGTGTCATACAGTAAAATTAGTGTCAAATAAATTCTATAGTTAAATGAAAATGAATACCCATATTCTGGCATGCAATTTAATCACTAAAAAAGGACTAAAATTTTATGTTAATGCTTTTTCTTTGCATCTCATCTCCCAAACTGAATTTCTCTGGAAAATATCCTAAAATTGAAAATTATCAAATGTTTTTAAAATGCACAGAGTAAGAGTTATGACATATGTACATATCATAAAGATATTTTAATAGTTCCAAGTGAATGAACTTGGAACTATTAAAATGAACTGAAGCACGATGGTTGGTCCTTTTCCAAACCCACCCTGCTGTCCAGGGTCTTCATGGTCAAGAGATCCAGTGTCTTCAGAGAGTGGCCTGTTGGGGAGATGAAGTAGAGGCACACGTGGATGCGAGAGTCATGGTAGTTAAAGAGGGAGCGTTTGATTTTCAGCTCTTCTTGGAGGTAGGCCTCAAACTGAGCGTCGATGTAGTCAACAATGGGTTGGTAGCTGAAAAAACAATTATTTAAATATTTAATACAATATATTCATGATACCTTAATAAGGTATATGCATAAATCTAAAGTTTGAGATCTGTATTTTCACCAGTGAACAGTTGCTATCTATGCTAAACAGATAACTTAAGTAATAAAACAATGTGCAAACGTGCAGGTACAAAGGCAGTACTTTGAAACTATCAGAACAACCTGTGCTTTAAACCATTTTATAGAAACAACACTGAACCTACACTAATTCCCTCTCACACTCATTCACACGCTGGAGCCCTTCTGGCACGGCTTCCCACACTTGCCAGGCTGCTGAAGGAGGTTAGGCATCTAATTGCAACCAAACTGGACATGGCATATTATTCTGCTGAGAGAAGGCATGAATATCAACAACTTAAAAGATACTTAAGTCAAATTCCATGACTCCCTGCCTCTGAAATCGGATTGTGAGGCGTGGAAAGCATTAACGTAGTAAGGAGGAAGGGCACGCCCATGTGGAAGCGCCTAACTGGTGTCGCAGGCATGACTTTATTCTCATTTACTTACAAGCAAGGGAAAGCCCGTCGCAGCCGACACGCGAGTCCTTGCCTGGACCTTCCTCCCGCCTGGCGCGCCTGCCCCCACAGCTGTTCCCGGCTGTTCACCCTTCAGGGTGCAGCTCACAGCACGGTGCACTGCAGACAATAGTCTGTGAACGGCCTGCTTCATTTCGGTATGCTAAATCACCGTCTGTGGACCTCAACTTTCTATGCGTAACTATTCTCATCAGGCAAATCTGGGCTTCCAAGTGAGAAAGGCAGCAAACGGATCCTCTATCAAATTCCCTGGACACCTTTACACTTATCCCTGTAGCCCCCAAATGGAGCAGTAACTGTGCAGCTGAGGTACTAATAAATGTGCATTCAGTGGAACGCCTGGCCCTGCCAGTCCTCGACGATCATCACCTCCTTCTTTTAAACTCATAGAACCCCTGTTGTCCCCAGGCAGACAGCACGCAGCTGGGGACAGAGACAGGACCTTACGCTTCTGTGCTCTCCACACAACAACACAACAGCACACCTTCACCACATCAGATGTACTACTGGGGACACCATCCTTGGGAAACTGCTCTAAATGTGACCCAACGTGATGCCATCCCCAAAATAATAAAACAGTAAAACTTAATCTGTAAGTACATATTTAACATAAAATTTCCAAAGAAGCTTCTATTAATGACTTAAAATAGATCAATTATAAATAGCCATAAACACTCCTCTATCTGAATGCTTTGCATAATGCCTGTCATAAATGAAAACCATAAACATTTTTTGTTAAATAAATAATAATAACATTAGAAATTCTTCCACAGTATTTTCCTCTAGGCTTTCCACAGTATTTCCAGTACCTTGCAGGTTCGATCTTCAATGAAATGAAAGACACTGGCTTAAAATACAAAAACCACCTCGTTTCTCAAAGTACTCATAAAGGGTAAGGAAGTAACCACGTCAAAACTGAAGAGAGTAGAAACAGGGAGGTGAGCAGAGGACCAGAGCGGGCTTGGTAAATGGGCCAAATCCAGCCACATTCCTTTGTTATTCATAGTCTGAGGCTGCTTTTTCACTACAAGCAGAGTAGTTTGGACAGAGGCCGTAGGTTCTGCAAAGCTTGAGATATTTACTTCTCTGGCCTTTACAGAAAAGGTGTACCAGCCCCTGCACTAAAAGCATCAGTGCTAGTTTCATCCTGAGGCCAGTTTGTCAATGTGGTTCTTCGGCTTTGCTCCCAAAGGATTTGCGGGACAAGAAGGAAGAAAGCAAAGTCCAGGTCCACACAGGAGACTGCCTCCCCACACTGGGCTGAGGTCCTCAGATCTACACCTTCAGTGCAGGAATGAGCTAGAAGTAAACCCGCAGTTCCTCCCCTCTCCCCCAGGATCTGAGGGAAGGTTGCCCTGGCACTAAATGAAGTTGGGAAAATAAACGGAGAGGGAGAATCAGCCTCAAGAACTTGTGGCCACGGGGTCAGCCCTCGCACGAATCCACGGCCCGGGTTCACACATGGCCTCTGATTCTGAGAACCTCAAGCCACTAAACTAGGATCCTGAGTATTAACACCCAGAGGGACCTAATGTAAGCAAATCCAAATCTGTTCTGAGTATCTCTGCAAATAACTTTTCAAAGACCATGAGAACGCTAATAAAAAACAACCAAGCATATAGGGGAGAAAAGGCACAATGAATAAGAACCAAAGGAAAAAACAAACATCAGTACAGTAACTGCAAAATTGCAATGTACTGGAATTATAAGATATAGTTACAAAATAGAGACAAAAGAAATAGAAATAAAGGCGAACTTGAATATACGTGCTGGGAATAGTAAAGTAACAAAAAGTGATCCTACAGATATGAATATGAACCACACAGAATGTACAGATTTGAAAACTATAATAACCAGAATGAAAAACTCATGGATTAGTTTAAAAGCATATTGGACACAGCTAAAGAGAGAATCAGTATACTGGAGGATAAATCCAAACTAATTATCCAGAAAACAATAGAGAGAAGAAAAAAAAAAGATAAACCTATAGAAGAGAGATTAATAAACACAGAAGACACAACGAGAAGGTCTAACATACATTTTTACACCGTTTCAGAAGGGGCAGAAACAGCATCTGAAGAGATGATGTCTCAGATTTTTTAAAAGAACTGATGATACTGTTCAGACTCAAGAAGTCAAACAAATCACAATCAGGATAAATTATAAATAAATAAAAACCTAGACATATCATGGTAAAACTGGAGAACAACAAAAACAAAGATCTTAAAAGCACTGGAGGAAAATAAGGAGGATACTCTTAAGGGGAAGACAGACTGACAGCTGCCTTCTCAGCAGTAAAAACAGAAGCCAGGAGACAGTGAAATGGTATCTTCAATGGGAGGAAAGAAAATACATGCCCACCCAGAATTGTATACCCAACTAAAATTTCAAGTATGAGAGTAAAACAGAAAAATTTGGTTAAGAGGGTAGTAAATACTGGCTATATAAAATGATAATAATAATGTCCTGTGTGGTTAGGAAAAAGAGAGAGAAAACATGACAGGGTAAGTTGGCGGGGTGGGGGGGAGGTTAACAGTTTAACTGTTCAAAATTCCATTTTATTGTCTATTTGTATCATCGAGGACAAGTACAAATATTAATTAACCTTAAACCTTGATTAGGTTAGAGATTGTGTTTGTAATTTCTAGGGTAACAACTACAAGAATAGAAATCAAGCAAGAAAGGAAAAAGAAACATGGAACTCGTGACAAACAGAAAACTCAAAATAAGACGGTAAATTTAAACCTAAAATATCAGTAAATATATTACCTGTGAATGGACTAAGCACACAATTAAAAAATAAATATTGTCACAGTGGATTTTAAAAAAGAAAACCATATGCTTGATCAGAAGCACATCTAAAGCACAAGAGTACCCAGAGGCTGGAGTGAAGGAACAGAAGAACACGCCTCCACAAGAAAGTGACGTCTGACAACACAGAAGCCTCACAAGAGGAAAAGGTCGCTACATAGTGATAAAAGTGTCTATTCTTCAGGGTAAAATAAAAGAAAAAATTAAAAGTTAATTGAAATTGGAAATATCAATACTGCATACCAAAATTTGTGGGATGCAGCCACACTTAGAGGGTAAGTATGGGTAAAGCCATACTTAGAGGGTAATTTATAATCTTAAATACATAAGGCTGAGAATCAGTGAGAAATCAGAGCAAATTAGATCAAAATCCAAAGAAAAGTAATTACAGATATAAGAGCAGAAATTAATAAAATAGGAAAAACAATAAGTATAAAATAGATAGGATCGACAAAGCCAAAATTTGAAAAGACCAAGTAAACTTACCACATTTTGTCGAGGCTGACCAAGGAGAAAAGAAACAAGCACAGATAACCAGTACCAGGAAAGGAGGTGTAGATGTCATTACATATGATGAAGACAATGAAAATATATTAGAAGAATATTATCAACATCTTTAAGTAAATATATTTGGGAATTTGGATGAAACAGATTCCTGGAAAATTGTAATTTTTCAAAACTGTCTCAAAAAACAACTCCAAATTGTCCTATAATCATTAAAGAAAATTAATTAATAACTCAAAACCTTCTCAGAAAACTCCAGGCCCAGATGGTTTTACTGGCAGGTTCCACCAATCATTCCAGGGAAGAGTAACTCTAATCTTACACAAAATTTTCCAAAAAACAGAGTGTAAAACTCCCAAAACTCATTTTAGAAGGCTAACATAACCTTTATTTAAAAAAAAAAAAAAAAAAGGATAGTATAAGATACTGGTTGAAACCTCACTTATAGACATAACATGCAAAAATACTAAAAGGAAAAAAAAAAATCAGATACAGCACAATATAAAAAGAATACCAAATGGTATCCAAGACTGCCAGGTTAATTTACCAATAAAAAGTCAGTTACTGTAATTCATCTTATTAAAGATTAAAGGAGAGAAATTACAATCTTTTCCACAGAATACAAAAAAAAATCTGATAATAATATGTATTCATGATTTAAAAAAAACAACTCTTACTAATAATATAAAGTAACTTCCTTATTCTAACTGAAAAAAAGAAAGCAGCATAATTCAGGGCAAAAAGGAAGCTTTTCCTTTGGAGTCAGGGCAAGGCAAAGATGCCCACTATCTCCACTGACTCCAGTGGAGTACTGCCAGTCCCAGTGCAGTCAGGTATTAAAATGCGAGAAAGGAAGTAAAGACCACTGTCTTCAGCCATGCTGGAGGAGCAGCAACTGGATCCACACCCCGCCCCCACCCCGGCCCAGACAAAATATATGGAAAGGGGGTTTCAGACACAGGACAATAGGCAGTAAAAACGCTGATCACTGGGAGGGAGATGAATGAGGGGAGTCTACAGCCTCCCAGCCCACTGCCTGCAGACAAGTTTCTGGGGCCCAGCACAAAAGAGGGCACAAAGCCTGGCAGACCCACTGAGGACGGAGGAGAGACAGGCGCTCAGGGAGGCTAAAGCACCAAGACTTCACCAGAGGGCGCTGGGGAGAAGGCACAGTACCGGCCACAGGAGAAAGCACTGCCCCGGGGGAGCCCCTGGGGAAGAAGTGGCCTGCAGGGCACGTGAGGGGACTCAAGGCTGTGGACATTTCTTTAACTGTCGTGGTGGTGGGTAGGAACTACACATTTGTCAAAAGTAACTAAATTGTACACTTAAGCAAACAATGCATTGTATTATTCTATGTAAATTATACAGCAATAGGGCTTCCTTGGTGGTGCAGTGGTTAAGAATCCGCCTGCCAACGCAGGGGACACGGGTTCAATCCCTGATCCGGGAAGATCCAACATGCCGCGGAGCAACTAAGCCCTGCGCCACAACTACTGAGCCTGCGCTCTAGAGCCCACGAGCCACAACTACTGAGCCTGCACTCTAGAGCCCGTGCTCCGCAACAAGAGAAGCCACCGCAATGAGAAGCCCGCGCACCGCAAGGAAGAGCGGCCCCCACTTGCTGCAACTAGAGAAAGCCCGCGCGCAGCAATGAAGACCCAACGCGGCCAAAAATAAAAACCAAATAAATAAAAAAAAAATTATACAGCAATAAAACTTATTTAAGAAGAAGAAACAGAAGAATTAGAAAGGAGGAATATGCCATTATTTGCAGATTATACTATTACGTACATAGAAAACCTAAACAAATTTAGAGACGAGTTATTGGAATTAATCAGAGAATTCACAGAAGTGGCTATATGCAAGATCAATTATATTTCCATACACCAAATAGAAAATGAAATATTTGTAAAAGATACCATTTACAAGATCATCGAAACTACCAAATATCTAAGAATAAATGTAAGTGATTTCTACACAGAAAAGGCCTTTGCCTCCTCCACCGACCTGCTTCCTTCAGAAAGCCGACAAAACTGTTTCCTGAAATCTAAAGCAGAACACACAAGTGTTCGGAACAGGCTAACACATAAAGACAGTCAATGATGCAACATATTTTCCCTCTAAAGCAAACTTTTAGGACCTAGGAAACTACCTCTAATAATGAAAATATATAACTTTCAAAAAGGAGAAAGAACAAAAAGTCATTGCTTTGCCCCAGTCTATTTCCTCCTTTTATAGTTTAACTTTCATATAGAATCTATAATCAATCTTTATAATACCATAGGAGGGGCTTCCCTGCTGGCCCAATGGTAAAGTCCGCCTGCCAATGTGGGGGACGCAGGTTCGATCCCTGGTTGGGAACTAAGATCCCACAGGTCGCAGAGCAACTAAGCCTGCGCACCACTCTACTGAGCCCACGCACCTCAACGAGAGAGCCCGCGTGCTGCAAACTACAGAGCCCACGTGCTCTGGAGCCCATGCACCACAACTAGAGAGAGAAACCTCACACGCCACAACAAAGAGCCTGCAGACCACAACTAAGACCCGTCACAGCCCCCCAAAAAATAATAAAAATAAATACATAAATAAATAAAATTTTAAAAAAAGAATAATTATAATACCATAGAAATAATGCCAAAAGTAGTGACCTAATATAAAATACAATTAAAAATTTCATTATCAAACCTTTCCTGCAATGCTTAATAATGTACCTGGCTAATTTAGTTAGAATTTCACAAAACAATTCATGCACCATGGATTTGGCGATTATATATTAGCCATATATGCCTTTTTTTTTCTCAACAAGACAAGCCTTGCCTGAAAATTAGTTAAAATCACTTAATATACACCAAATTGTCATATCAGGAAATAACTAAAACTATTTTTGCTGAAACACACATTTAAAAAATGTGATTCAAATTACTCTAAAGAAATTAGACAACTGGATAGAAAAATGTCAATTTGTTAAAATAATAAAATATTGCTTAATTATTTAAAAAATTTAAGTCTGGAAGGAAAGGCATGGGTTTCCACAGTTGAAAATCAAATCACAGCACATAGGGCAAGAAGGCAGATATCCTGAAATAAGAAAAACCTATTTTATTACAAGAGGAAAGCATGTACCTCTCTTCTTTGTTTATTTGGTCACCAAATCCCACTGTATTCACGATGGTCAATTTCAATCGAACGTTACTTTCCTGGAGTTCATATGTCTGTGCTTTAAGTCTAACATGTGGGTAAAAATGTGAGGATTCGTGGTCTTCAAACTTCGTATTAAATAATGTGTCAATCAGCGTTGATTTTCCAATTCCAGTCTCCCCTGAAAGAAATGCAGGTACATCTTCACAGGTGCACAGGATGGATGAAGAAAAACAGAACAGTAAACTCTTATAGTGGTTTCACGGATCCAAATATTTCAAATACTTCAAAGGCTGGATTGTCCCTGAAATAAATACATGCTAAGGCTGGTCCACTGAGTCACCAGCAGAGCATAAAAATGAATCACGTGTGCTAAGTTACTCAGAACTCTGAAGAAAGCACTGAAATGTTTAAAGAACAAACAAAAAGTTTAAAGCAGTACAGCTAAGAAAACCAAAACTGAAAGAATTTAAATAACTGAAAAAAAATTTGTAATCATGATCTTAAGTTGCTAACGTGGGCACCATGCTTCTCATGACAAGAAGGAAGTGAGCACAGGAACAGAAAGGAAGAATCTAGGAGGGCTTGGCACTTACCCACGCAGAGAATATTAAAGCAGAAGCCTTGCTGAATCGATCTGTTGACCAGCTGATCAGGCAGACTCTCAAAACCAACATGGCCAGACATGGCTAAAGAACGAGTATTTTCTTTTTTTTGCTGAAAGGAAACAAAAACAACGGCAACAGTTTTTAAAGTTTTACTAAAACAGGATATAGGCACATTAGAGATAAACATAATTTATCAGAAAAAAAATTAAAGACTTTTTTATCATTATACCTCCCCCAAGATACAACTGGTTAAGTCTGTGAGAAACCTGTGTCCAGACCCTCAAAACACATATTTCTTATTATCTTCCTATGATGAGAGTCCAACACTACTTACGACATAAAAATATTTGATTTCCCAAAACAGGAAAATACTCAAGTAAACTACGGCATAATCATTCACAAAATGAAGTGTGTAAAAGTCATGAAAGATTGGCTTCCCTGGTGGCGCAGTGGTTGAGAATCTGCCTGCCAATGCAGGGGATACGGGTTCGAGCCCTGGTCTGGGAAAATTCCACATGCCGCGGAGCAACTGGGCCCGTGAGCCACAACTACTGAGCCTGCGTGTCTGCAGCCTGTGCTCTGCAACAAGAGAGGCCGCGACAGTGAGAGGCCCGTGCACCGCGATGAAGAGTGGCCCCCGCTTGCCACAACTAGAGAAAGCCCTCACACAGAAACGAAGACCCAACACAGCCAAAAATAAATAAATAAATAAATTTTAAAAAGTCATGAAAGATGTTTTTGATAAATGTTTAAGAACTTAAATTTTCACATTAAAATGTCAAGTGAGGGCTTCCCTGGTGGCGCAGTGGTTGAGAGTCCATCTGCCGATGCAGGGGACATGGGTTCATGCCCCGGTCCGGGAAGATCCCACATGCCGCGGAGAGGCTGGGCCCGTGAGCCATGGCCGCTGAGCCTGCGCATCCGGAGCCTGTGCTCCGCAAAGGGAGAGGCCACAACAGTGAGAGGCCCACGTACCGCAAAAAAAAAAAAAAAAAGTCAAGTGAAAGAGGTACAGTATGAAATTACAGATACAGTTCCATTCCCCAGTAACTTATGTCACACCCACCTCCTTGCTAATAACAACTACAATCAGTTCCTTCAGTCACTGAGACACACTCATCTGCTAGCTTTTCCCGAGGGCAGACCCCGGTCACTGCCGCACAAGCAGACAGAGTGCAGGATGGAGGTAAGAGTCTCACTGGGGTCAGAAGCCAGTGGAGACAAGGGCAGGCAGGTCAGCTGAAAACTCAAAGGGAAAATCCCAGAAAGCAGCGAGTCCAGCCTTTGCATACACACCATCAAATCTTTGGCTGAGTGCTGAACTGCACACGTATGGGGGAAATGGGAACTGGAAGGAGCCAAACAGAGTTTCCAAGAGGGCCAGCCTGGGGAGCTTGAATTTAAAGTCTGTAAGTTACAGGGGCTCAGTGAACACACAAAACCCTAGATGGGCCTCATTTTAGGAGTGAGGATCACATCCCAGGAATCAGAAATCCTCTCTAGTACTGAAGGCCCAACTGAAATAGACCTGCCATAACACAGATCAGTGTGAGCAGCCAGTGACTTAACTGCATGCTAGATCAAAGGCCAACACTCCTCAGAAGACGACAGAGGCCAGCACCTCTACAGTGTATCATCCACAACACCTACTATACAATCAAAGCACTACATAGGAAGAAGCAAAAAAATGTGATTCATAGTCAAGGAAAAAAACAGTCAAAAAAACGAGATCCACAAACGAGCCAGATGTTGAACTAGCTGATAAAAACTTAAAAAGAACTCTGATAAATATGTTGAAGACGAAAAATGTGCTCTTTTTCTACAGGAAAAAGAGATGTATATAATGGGTGACGTGACAGGGAACTATAAGAGAAACGTGAACGTGCTCAACAACAACGAAAGGCAACAAATGGAATTCCTAGAATGGAAAAATGCAACATCAGAAATTAAAAAGTTATTGAATAGTATTAACAGCAGATCAAACAATGGAAGGAAGCTTTGTTCAATATCATTATCCATGCTAAATATCTTTATTTATCCAAGCTAAAAATCTCTCATAGAAAAGATAAAACTATAACAGAGCCTCAAAAAACTGGCACAATATCAAATGGTCTAACATACCTATAATCGGAATGCCAGGTGGGAAAGAAATGGGAGCCAGAGGAGGGAGGAAAGAAATGTCTAAGTAATAGTGACTGAAAACGTTCTAATTGTTTCGGCATGAACTCACAGATCCAAGAATTCCAGCAAACTACAAATGAAAAAATCACAGCCAGGCACATCAGAGCAAACCATCTAAATGTAAGGATGAAGAAAGCTTTCCAAGCAACCAGGGGTGGGGAGGCATATTACAGACAAGTAAAACATAAGATGCACACCAAAAGATGACAGAACAGCACCAGTAAAGCACCAAAGAAGAAGTGACAGCCCAGAGTTCTGTATCCAATGAAAACACACCTCACAGGTGAAGGCAAATGAAGACAGCTACATTTGCTAAATGTACAAATGACATTTACGAAATGTCACGACCAGAAATGCTACAAGACAAGAAATGCTAAAAGTTCCCCAAGAGAAAGGAAAATGACAACAGACGGAAACTCAGATCTACAAAAAGGATGAAGACTGTCAGAAAGGTAAAAATATGGGTAAACGTAAGAAAATTTTTTGCTTGTTTTAATTTCTTGAAAATATAGATTGACTGCTTAAAGCAATAACAACAGTGTATTACAGGATTTATGATACATGGAGAAGCAGGATGCATGACTGTGACAGCACAAAAGATGGGAAGGGGAATGGAGTTACACTGTCATAAGGTTTCTACACTATACAGGAAGTGCTGCAACACTGAAGGCAGTGAGTGATAAGTTAAAGCCCACATCAATTACTGTTTAAAAAAATAAAAGACCAAAGAGGGTTAGCTAGTAAGCAATCATAAAAATACTCCATTAATCCAAAAGGAGGCAGGAAAAGAAAAAAAAATGAAAGAACAAATGCGACAAATGAAAAACACATGGCCACAAATGTATGGACACCAAGGGGGGAAGTGGTGGTGGGATGAACTGGGAGGTTGGGATTGACATGTATACACTAATATGTATCAAATGGATAATTAATAAGAACCTGCTGTATAAAAAAATAAAATAAAATTCAAAAAAAACATTAAAAAAAGAAGAAAACACATGGCCAGTTGGTAGACTTAAACCAGCTGCGTCTATAATTAAACAGAAGTGGTCTAAGCCAGCTGTCCAACAGGACCTTCCATGACAATGCTGAGCTGCCAACACGAGCCACCAGCCACGTGCAGACACTCAGCACCTGCACGTGACGCATGCAACCGAGGAAGAAACTTTTAAATTTTATTTAATTTTAACTAATTTAAATTTAAATAGCCATGTGTGGCTAGTGGCCACCATACTAGACAGTGTAGGTCTAAACTTTTCAATTAAAAGGAAATTGTCAGACTAGATAAAAGAGCAAGACCCAAATATATACTGTCAATACAGCAACTGACACGCTGATGGTAAAGTTCATATGGGAAGGCAGAAGACTTAGAACAGCTACAGTGATTGTACAAAAGAGCAAGCTGAAGGACTTACAGTACCTAATCTGAGGCTACAATCACCAAGGAGTGTGGTATTGTGACAGTCTATCATTTACCTATTTGTCTACTTAATCAAAATTAAAAACTTAGAGTCATCAAGGAATATGCAAGTCACAGACTGGGAGAAAATAGTATATATATGACAAAGCACTTGTATTCAAAATACATAAAGAATTTTGTAAGACTCAATAACAAGACAACCCACTTAAAAAAAAAATAGGTAAAACACTTGAACAGACACGTCACAAAAAAGATAACAAAATAGCCAATGAGCAAATGAAAGAGTGCGCAGCATTATTAACAGTTATCAGGAAAATGTGAAGCACAACTATAATAAGATACCCCTGAACAGCCACTAAAATGGCAAAAATTTAAAAGGCTGATAACACCAAGTGTTGGAGATGATGAACAAAAATGGGAACTCTGGTAAGTTCGCTGCTACAAATGCAAAGTGGCACAGCCGCTCTGGAAGGCAGGCAGTGGTTTCTTATAAAGTTAAACACACATAACTGCACAGCCAAAAAACCCCGCTTGCCAGCACCCAAGATAAAGAGCACCCATCCACACAAGGACTGACGCACGGATGGTCGTAGCAGCTTTCCTCCAAACAGTCAGAAGTGGCAAGAAACAAGCAAAGGTCCAACGACTGGCAAATGGATAAACAAGTTGTAGTGAATCCACAGGATGGAATCCTGAATGACTGACACATTCCACACGTGGAGAAATCTCAAATGCTAAGTATCTAAACAGTGATTTTATTCACTGTGATTTGAGTTTCAAAAAGAAAAAATCTTTTCATATATTCTCATATATATATGAATATGGATGAAGATGTCTCAAAGGGTAGTGACAGACTGTTGGGAGTGGACCTGGAGGTGTAGGTGAGAAAGATGAGCTTGTCACTGTATATGGTGGGAGAGTTCCCACGAGGACCCCAAGACTGCTGGCACCGGGTGTACCCACACCTTCTGGCTATTCAAACACTAATCTAGGTGCTGCGGTGAAGGGGTTTTACAGATGTCATTAAGGTCCCAAATCAGTTAACCTTAGAAAGGGAGATTATCCAGGGTGGACCCTTAAAAGGGCCAGAGCACTTTTGAGTGGAAGGGATTTGAAGCATGAAGGGGCCTTGCCTTTCCAGTTCCCCTTGCTGTATGGGTCGCAAGGACCTAAGAATGATCTCCGGAAGCTGGCAGCAACCGGCCAGCAAAGAACGGAACTCTGCCGACAACCTGGAAGAGTCAGGGTTGTGGGGGTGGGAAGTGGTCCCAGCTGGGAACCAGCAGCCGACATCCTGCACGTGAGGCCTGGGTGGAGAAGCCAGCGGAGCCAGCCTGGCTCTCCCGACCCGCAGGCTGGGCGCTAATCAACAGCTGCGGTTTTAAGCAGCTCAGTCCGTGCCATTTGTTACCGAGCAACAGAAAACTAGTCCACGAACGAGTTGTGCCCTTTGAGTCCCTCTTACCAGGTAAGCCTGTTATCTCTGTGATTTAAAAAGAAGAGAGGGGCTTCCCTGGTGGCGCAGTGGTTGAGAGTCCGCCTGCCGATGCAGGGGACGCGGGTTCGTGCCCCGGTCCGGGAGGATCCCACATGCCGTGGAGAGGCTGGGCCCGTGAGCCATGGCTGCTGAGCCTGCGCGTCCGGAGCCTGTGCTCCGCAACGGGAGAGGCCACAGCAGTGAGAGGCCCGCGTACCGCAAAAAAAAAAAAAAAAAAAAAAAAAAGAAGAGAGAATGAAGAAACACACTATGCTTCCCAGCTGGCCGTGAGAACGTTCAAGAGGATTAGAACAGTACTTGTTAGAGTTCCTATCGGAAGCACAAAAGTTGAACTAAATGGCCTATAGAATCCCTCCTGGTTCTAAAGCATGTGATTTTAATGTCATGGAAATAAAAGAAGCTTTTCAAAAATGTGGGAGTGGTCAGCATCATTTAATGAAGAAGAGGGGCTGGAGAAAATGAGGACTAAGCAGTGAGCACTCAGTGCATCCATCACTAAACAATTACAGTAGTTTCAGCAAAGCAACGTGTTACAAGGCAGATTAAGAGTAATTCAGAGTCTGCGAGGTGATAAAATAAAGATGGAACAGACTACAATTACCAATGAGAACAGAGATAAAATGATGGCAGCTCGGTGGCCAGATGACCAAGTATCAGAACTGGGGGGACCTCAGCACGTGTGGGGAGGCAGAGGCTGCTGGAGCACGGAGCTAAAGCAAAGGGATCTCGTGACCCGTGCTCACGGTTACAGTTTTCTCTTTTAAAACACTGACAACTCACCTCGTTCACCAAATTAAATTTACTCCCTCTTTCTAAATATAATTTTTAATACAAATTACCCAAACGCATCCTTCCTGTGCAGGCACTCAGAAGGCCCTCAGAAGCACTAAGGTCTGACTTCGCACTCAGGAAGGCTCTGACAGGGCCGTCCCGTGGCGTCCCACCCTGTCATCACCAAGGTCTGCAAGGACGCCCGCTACAGCAGTGCCAGGCTCCCCCTGCCTGCCGTGGCAGAGCTGGAACCTGCATCTGCTTAACGTCAGGCAGGGTAGAGACGCTGTGGACAGTCGACACTGATGCAGTTCGTCACTGATTTTTAACTTGGATCAACATAACAGTTAATTCATATTCAAGGTAAGTAGCAACAAAAGTCTTTCAGGTCTCTCAGTAGTTGTTCTGAAACCACAGAGGCATCCAGAGTACAAGGTGGGTCTACTTAAAAGGTATACTCACTTTCTCTTCATTGTCAAATACTTGTGGGGACATATGAGCTGTTTTTGTTGCCATGTGAGACTGAAAGAGCTGAAAAAGAAAACACAGATATTACTCCAAAAAAACCTATATCTAAGTAATGTACTTACATTAAAAAGGAATTCCAGTATTGTCATTATCACCAAGCTTTGACTTGTAATCTACACAAGTGACTCATGTTTAAAACTGTGGTTTTCTTGCTGGAAGGATATCTGCACAGGTAACTAATATGTGATAGTCAACACATGATACACATTATTGCACTTACACCCACACACACAAAAATGTAGAAATTACCATGTATAGAACCCCTACCACATGCCCATCACCATGCCAGCTCATGGAGTACGTGCTCTTATGTGATCCTCAGGACACATCTGAGCTACACACATTACCACTCCACAGCCTGCACGAGAAAATTAGGATTCTGAAAGGTTAAGTAACTCACCCTAAACCATACAAGCCAGTAAGCTGTAGGCACAGGTCTACTCTGACTGCAAAGCTGGTGTTCGTTCTACTGTACCAAGTGTAGACCAAGTACTCAGTCACCTGGATGCAGGGAGTGGGGAAGACAGTACCAGAGAAGCTGTGGGAATTTAATTTCCGAGCAGCTGCCTCAAGGGCACTGCTGCCCTACTCTGGAGGGCAGTGCAAGGCACGGAGGAAACATGGCCTTTTAAAAAAGTAACAGGAACATGGATGTAGTAAGAAAAAACGCAAACGGTGCCAATGAGAACACAGAGCAGAATAAGTATGTTCCCTTCCTCCCCTGATTCCCTGCAACCTCGGCAGTGCTCTCCCCAGAGGCTACCTCCTGGGGGTAGAGGATGCGCGTGGTGGGAACGTGCAGTCTCTTTGGCTCACAGACATGGCACATAACCCATGCTCTGCAGCGGGTGTTTCCTTTCCACTTAATCTATGGTGGGGGGACTTCCCTGGTGGCGCAGTGGTTAAGAATCCGCCAGCCAATGCAGGGGACACGGGTTCAAGCCCTGGTCCAGGAAGATCCCACATGTCGCAGAGCAGCTAAGCCCACGAGCCACAACTACTGAAGCCCGCGCGCCCAGAGCCCGTGCTCCACAACAAGAGAAGCCACTGCGATGAGAAGCCCGTGCACCACAACAAAGAGTAGCCCCCGCTCGCTGCAACTAGAAAAAGCCCACATGCAGCAACGAAGACCCAACGCAGCCAAAACTAAGAAATAAAATAAAAAAAAATTAAAAAAAAAAAAAGGAATCCACCTGCCAATGCAGGGGACACGGGTTCGAGCCCTGGTCCGGGAAGATCCCACATGCCGCGGAGCACCTAAGCCCGTGCACCACAACTACTGAGCCTGCGCTCTAGAGCCTGCAAGCCACAACTACTGTGCCCATGGGCCTAGAGCCCGTGCTCTGCAACAAGAGAAGCCACCACAATGAGAAGCCTGTGCGCCACAACTAGAGAAAGCCTGCGCACAGCAATGAAGACCCAACGCAGCCAAAAATAAATAACTCGGTGACTCTGTTTAATAAATAAATAAAAAATGAACACACCCTCTTAAAAAAAAAACCTCTGGTGCAGACTGTTTCCGCAGAACCTGAGCTGCCTCGCTCCCTCTACAGGACATTGCTCTGTTCTGTAAACTACACAACATGCAGATGCACTGTCTTTAAATACAGTGAACTACACTGCAGTGAACAGCTTTGCCCACACATGGGACGGGGGACTGGACCCTGCAGCAAAGGAGGGGTGTGTCTGGAGCCTCGAACCGCCCCTCCCCCCACCCTGGGCTGTGAACGCAACGCAACACCACACAGACACACGGGGCACGTCGGGACTGCGTTCTACACAACGCTAACGACCCCCTTCCTCTGGTACTTTCCGGGTAATGTAAGCTTTTGAAGACTGGCCCTGGGACTTAACAGGACACGTTGCCGAGTCCAAACCCTGAGCAGCCAACTGAGTGCACTGTGGCGACAGGTGGCTCTGGCCAGTGGGAAGAGATAAGAGCACAGCCGAGGCTCGCGATGAACACACAAGCACTGGCTGTGTTTTTACCATTTAAAAAGTGAAAAGCACGTAATGATATGAAGCCCACCAGAACTGGCCTAGTGTGGTTTTAACTGTACACACAGCTCCCTGGCTCCCCCCAGCCCGTCACAGTGTGTCACACGAGCCGGAGAGCACATCCCCACTCTGAGCCAGCACAAAGAGTGAGAGCACTGGGAAAAGAGAGCAGTGGTCACGGCCACGCACACAAAGAGGAAAGACAGTGACACTGCGCTGGGCCAAGAGATGGCCAAGCATCAGGCGAGGCGGCATAAGGTGGGAAGACCCCTGAGCCCCGGAAGGGAGGCCGGATTTCTTATCTGGATAAAGTGAACCGTGAGGGAAAGTTTGCTGGAAACACAACGCTCATCGTCTCTGGCTACGAAGTTACGAAGAGGCGAGAAGCCGAGCAGGGGCAGACGAGTTGCGGGCTGAGGCCTGGAGTGTCCGCCTGGGCTGGGACCTGCTGTCGGGACCCAGGCGCCCTCGAAGCTCCGGCTCAGGGCCCCGCGCAGGCCCGGAGGGAAAGCGAGCAGAGCCTTCGCGCGGCCATCCATTGCCGTTGGGATGGGAGCGGGTGCCGCCACGTCTAACTGAACTTCATCAACTACAGAACTCTAGTGAAAATTAATCTTTAAAAAACTACACTAAGAAAGTAGTTTTGGGGTTTTAATATAATGGAGAGCATATCGAAATTTTTGTGAAATGCTGCTTAGGAAGCAGTTTCATTGATGTGTAAAATTTGCTTAGAAAAAATGAGATAGGGTTTGTACTCCTTTATGATTAAACTTTAAACTTTGACTAATATAACCAAGGTTACACTTCTGTCATTTATGTAAGTTCATATCAAATATCCACTTTTGTTTATTCATTTCCTGTTTTTCTGAACACCTGCCAAAAAGCTTACTTAAAATCTCTGTGGATAAATATTTTGATCAGGAAGTAAAAATGAGTCACATAAAAGTATTATAAATAGTTGTTTTTAGTATTTTCCACTGGTACTACCTGACTAGTCAAATTTCCAAAACACATTTTAGAATGAAAACAGCTTTTAATAAATTAACAAGACATTATTGAAGGTAAAATAACAAATGGACAAGAGTTGACCTGACCCAGTCCCTCTAGTGGCAAACACTAAATTAAAAAAAAATCTGGAAGTGGAATTCCAGTCTGCTCCACCACTGACTAGCTTCTTAGTAAATCCTATGCTGGGAACTGGGTCTCAGGAGGAAAAGACACGGCCCTTGATCTTAAGAACTTATCTCAGAGAAAACACAAGCTCATAATAGGCAATCAAATCTCATTCCAAGGCACCAGGGAAACTAACAAAATCACCATCTACATTTGACGACAGTCAATAGCTTTTATTTTAAATACAAGCATACGTCATACATACACAAACACACATGTATTTAAATCTCTACATCTACATCCTAGAAAGAAAAACTTTATACAGTACTTTTAACTCCTGGCAAAGTCTAACACATTTTTTTTAAGTTGTAGTATATAACGAATCACAGAAAAAATGCCAGAACATTTTGGGGAAGATCAGGTTCTCCACCTTCTTAAAAATATCAGTTTGGGGAGTATGGGCAACGCAACAGAGGCTGCACACAATCTGTCCTGGAGTCCCTTGGAGACAGGTAGTAGGTGACATTTTCCTGCCGGTCAGTTGGGAAAATTCGGTGGTTCTTTCACAACGGGACCCTAGATTTCCTGACGACTCTTCTGACTCTCCTGGAAACAGTCCTGTAATGCATCATCACCTCTCTAGGTACAACAATGAGCTTTGGAGGAACAGAATTATGACTTGGGTTACAATAGCTTCATTTTAACTTCACTTTCCCACAGTTTTTATCTTTGTAAAGCTAATCCAAGAAATAGAACCACTGGTACTGCTTGGAGTTCTTTAGGCCAAAAAAAAAAAAAAAGTAAGAGAGAATGAAGAGCAGAGAGGTCAAAATAGTTATCTGGGCCTATTTTATGGGTTTCAAGAGATCCGCATTCTTTGGCTCAAAACAATACTTTGAAAGATTCCACAGATGCATTATTTAAAATCATTTTATTAAATCTTCAGCTTAAGTAAACTTTAAAAATAAAGTTAATATACTCATCTAAAATTTTCCTAAAAACAAGTAGTAAAATTACCTTATTCAAATTATACAGAAACTGATTCTGGAAGTGGATACTAATTACAACCAGGGAAAAAAAGAAACAATCCAATTGAATCAATAAGACTGGGCACTGTCACGAGAAGCAACGTGCTGGCCTCCTGTCCCTCCAAGACAGTCTTGGTTGACGGCAGTTTAGGGTAGGCCAAGTTCCATCAAAATATCACTTCAATTTTACCACCGTCTCCAATAAACATAAAAGTTAAAGGGTAACTACAAAGTCTCATATGCAGCCTCAAAAGATCATCAAGATGGGAAAATTCTTGATAGTAATTCATATGAAAAAGAGTTAGGGATTTTAAGCTCAAAAAAACCCCTTACAGTAATGTGTATGTAGCTGCTTCAGATACAAATGCAATCTTATTTTGAAATTACTTTCCCCCACTTAATTAGAAAAGGAGTATTTTATGTTTATTACAGGAAAAAAAAAAAACCCTTTCTAATTGTGTCACTTTAATAACACTACCATGAACACTCCTCGGTGGCTGCCCCGCAGATGTCCCTCCAACAAGAACTGCCCTCTGGCTACACAGGATGCAATGAGCTGATGGTCTCCAGCAGCTGGGCCTGCAGGACTGGACCCACACCACGCCTTCCCAGGCAGCCCTAGCCGAGGCCTGAGGGCGGTGCGGTGTCAGGACCTGGGCTCTTCTGCCCCGCGCAGGCTGCCCTGGCAGGCACTGGGCTGTTGCAGACTCTGCCGGATCCGCATGGCCTCTGAGGGTCTCTCTGTGGATTCTGCTTCCTTCCCTTTCTCCTCCAGGGTGTTACCCTCCCCTGCCCCATGCCCCACCCCCTCAGTCAATCTCTAACACTCCTGGCTCTTCTTTGAGGATCCCACACACACCTGTACAACCATCGATCACTGTGTACATCTATCTGATAAGTTTTCTCACAAGAAATCCCTAGACTGTAATTACTGGTCAGAGGTATAAACATATTGCCAAACTTAACATTTCCAAAATCAGTATAAAAATAAAGTATCATTCCATTATATAGTCATCAATACAGGTGTTAACAATTTTTAAGTGTCAATCTGTTAGGTAAAAACTGAAATCTTAATTTGATTTCTGGTATTCTGAACATTTTTTTCCAGGTAACTGGCCTAAAAAGTGCATAGTATATTTTCATTCATCACCAGTTCCCGTTTTCCCATTTGCCTATTAGGGTATTCCTTTTTTGTTTATTAACGAGAGCTGTTGGATGTAACTCCATGCTTGTCATGTGTATTACAAATGTCTTTTCTGGATTTGTCACTGATCTCGGTTTCCATGGAGCTCAATCTATCAATCTTTTCTATTATGGATTCTTCCTTAAATGTAAAGCTTAGAAAATCTTTCCACACTCCAAGTTTTTTAAAAACATGAATCTAATTTTTTTCCGAGTTCTCTTACGGCTTCATGTCTTACACAGAAGTTTTTAAGCCTTCTAAAAATTACTTTCTAGTTCTGTGTGAGGTACTTTTCCCCAATGTTGTTGGCCTGTTGCAGCATCAGGGGACAGCAAAGCATATTCAAACATCTATAGTCTGTCTCATGGAGATGAATCTCCCAAGGGAAAAAGCAGGACCCATGAATGAACTAGAGAAGCTGACCTGACACAACAAAGAGAAACTTCTGAAGGTCTCAAGGTGTCTAACAAGACGGGATGGGCTGCCCAGGAAGGATTCAGCTGCTGACCCGGGCAAACTGTGGCGCCAGTTCCTGCTCTGATTTTCTAATATCGCTTTCAACTCAGAATGTATGACCTGTGAGCAAGCAATGAGGAAAAGTATGTGATGTGATGGAGAATGAAGGATGAGTCATGGGAAACTGCAAGTACAGACAAGGTGGATTAAGGAAAGACACAACACAACCACACCTAGTTGATATGGAAAGGCTTATTTAAATGAAAAGTAGATGGTTTGCATTCCAGGGAGAGGAAGTATGTCCCAGGCAGCCTAGGTGACAAGCCTATCAAAGTTGAGAAGTCAATTACTTAGGACAGGGGAAGGCAGAAGAACTCATTTAAAGGACTTAAAATTGACAAGGAACATTTGGGGAAGAAAAGAATACTGAGGAATAAGTGGGAAGTCTATCAGTATACATTGCTTTTCATTTATTCCACAAATATATACAGTATTTACTAAAAGACCTACATTTTCAGGACCCCAGGCATTGAGGCTCAAAGGTGAATAAGTCATATCTTTGCGGTTTGAATTTGAGCACAGGTAGGAGACATGCGTACAACTATGGACAGGGCACAGGAGTGGCTCGTGGTGAAATGACCCCTGCACGGTTAGAGATGGCACTGCCAAGAAAAGGCTTGAGCCGAGCCTTGAGGGAAAAATAGGAATTTTCCTAGCAAAGGAGAAAAGGACGTAAAGGAGTCAATGTGTGCAGAAGCATGAGTGCACCCCTGGCGTGGCTGGAAGCTGCAGTAAGTGCAGTGTAACCTAAGGTGGCTTCAGTTTAAGTGCGAGGAGGACAGCAGAAGGCAGCAGGGCGGGACATTCCCTCAGCCTCCCAGTGAGGCCAGGAGCACCTCCATGCCTTTCGCAGTGCTTAGCAGGAAAGAAAATTTGAGTTTAAGGTTCCTACAGCCCCGGATCCCTCAAGGAGCTTCCACCTAATCACCGGAATCTTCAAGTGTAAAATAAATCTAGGGTAATTTTTACAGGGTTATTAAAAACAAATACAGTGGTAGTTCCCATTTCTCTTAAAGTGTCCCCTGATTCCATAAGACTTGTACTCTTCCACATAGATGAGAGCACTAAAAATCCAGCCCAGCTCACCAAGCCGGTCAGGTTTACTTTTCAGACAGAACATGGTTAATACTATACTACTTAGTACTATATTCCTAGTAACAGTTTAGAAGTTATTATCCCATTCTTGTAAGTCAGAAAAAGATAACTCTTCAAAAGGAAGGATAAAGTTGCATATACTAAGAGTCTATACTGAAATATTGGCTACAGGGAATATTTTTACAAAGATTAGAAGCAATAATTATGAAAAGAGAAATTATATGTGATATTAACTGGCAAAAAAAGAATATAAGATTTTGTTGACACCATGGTTACAAGTAAAAATTATTTATACATATGAGCAAGCATGTATAGAGCCTGATTCTAAAGGGAGGAGAATATTTCCTTTTCTTGATATCCATTAATATTATCACTTATGTGAATTTAACAAAGACTAATGTAGAAAAAAGAATATGTCTTCCTCAAATATCTATAAAAACGCATTTATTTAAGAGATATGAATTGAGTGCCTTCTATATTCCAGGAACTGTCCGAGGCCCTGGGGATGAATAACTTAATAAAATAGAAGAAAAAACATTAAGTCATAATGGAGCTTCCATTCCAGTTAGGGGAAGAAAGGCAGAAATCAAAGTGAAACACATGCTCTGACGTGATAACAGAGAATAATAAGTGCAGCACAGAACAATAAGGCAGCAAAGGGGGATGGGTATAGGAAATGAGGAGGAGGCATGGCTCAGGGGCACCGCTCTGAGCAGGGTGGTTATAGAGAGACGGCAGCTCAGCGAAGGCCGGAAGGAGCACAGGGAGCGGAGCGGTGAAGGGGCGCCTGGAGGAAGAGCGTTCCTGGCAGAGGGAATGGACACCTGCAAAGATGTGGCAGCTGTGAGCACTCTTGGGTTCCTGGAAGAGCGAGCAGGCGAAGCAGCAGAGGGAGAGAGAGGCAGAGTGGCGCCGGACCTCACAGGGTTCCCACGGCGTACTGAAGAACTTGGCTTTGAAGGGCTTTTAGCATAAAGGGACATGAGTTATCTTTGTAGTAAAAGATTCATTACAGCTACTGTGTTGAGAGGACACTGAAGGATGGCAAGGCAGAAGCAAGGAGACAAGGTGCAAGGCTACTGCATTAACCCATGGCAGTCTGTTAGTGGTGGAAGAGGTGAGACGTGGGCTCATTCTGGATCCACCTCGACAGCAGAGCCAACGGAACTTGCTGAAGGCTCAGTGTAGAATGTGGAGTGATGTGGAGAACGGTTCCAAAGTTCTGGGCTTGAACAACGGGGAGGAGGGAGCTTCCCTTCCTGGAACTGGGAAGACTGCAGAAGGAGGGGTTAGGAAAGGCGGCTCTCCTTGGAACTGGAGATGCCTGCTGGACACTCAAGTGAAGGTCCTGAGTAGGCAGCAGGATGCTCAAGTGGACAGAGCAGAGATACCCGGACTGGAGGTAACAATTGTGACGTCATCCATACACGGCAAGTCCTCAGCGCTGTGGGACGAGGTGAGTCACCCTGGGAGTGAAGGTGCTTAGAAAAGAGAGGGCTCCCAGAACTGAGCCCTGGGGGGACTCTGACACTTCAAGTTTGGGGCACTGGGAGTAATCAGTCCAACTGACTGAGAAGGAACAGTCAAAGAGGGTGAAAGTAATCCGGAGAAGTATGGAGTCCTGGAAGAAAGCACTGGAAGAGAACGAGTACCACCCCCATTCCTTGACCGACCGTGTGCGGCTGCTTTCAGGACACAATGTACACAGAGACCACATGGCTCGCAAAGCCAAAAATGTTTACTATTTGACCCATTAAAGAAAATGTTTGCCAACCATCGACCTAGAAAGATGAGACGGTGAATGAACGAGGAACATGCGGTACAGTCTGTCGGCAGCATCAAGGCCTCTTGAGCCGAGTGTTCACGACATGAAGGAAGACCACTCAGCACAATGCTCCTCCATCGCATTCGGCTGTGAGGACGCAGGAGCGGAGTCCGGCACCGCTTGACTGCAGGCGGCGTGGGTTTGCCGGGGGAGAATGATGAAGCGAGAGAGGCGGCTGAGACGTGGCACGAAGGGACAAGAGGGCATGAAGGATGTGAGGGGAAGGGAAAGGCGGCGGGATCAGAGAACCGTGGGACCGGGAGCACCTGGTGGGGTGAACAGGAAGAGGAGAGGTGTGGTCAGACTGAGATCTCAGGGGTGCTCTTATGGATGACAAGGTCAAGGTGCTCCCTACCAGAAGGTGAGGCTAAAGTAGGGTGGAGAGCAGGACACTGAAGGAGAGGAGGCGGGAGGCTGAAATGGGCTGCGATCACACAGGTCACTTGCTGGAGATCCATCAGGCCCTGCGGCAGGAGGCGTTTCAGAGGTGGCTGAACAGAGGCGGTGAGCATACAGTATGCCAGGCCCGTGAGAGTCAAAGCCCGGAACTTTCCAGGATGAGAGCGAATGATGGGGAGTGGTGACCACCTCCCCTCGGGGCTCTGTGCTGCCAGGTGTCCATGAACCACAGGAAGCTTCCACACACAGCCCCCCGCCGCCGGTCCCCTCCGCCCTACGTCCCCCACAGAGGCTCCTCCTCTCCAGTCAAGGAGCTTCTGTCTGAAGAAGGCAAAAGTTTCCTAGCTACAATACCAAAAGCATGATCCACAAGAGAAAAATGATAAACTGAACCTAATAAACTAAAAAACTTCTGCTCTTCAAAACACACTGTTAAGAGAATGAAAAAACAAGACACATACTTGGATAAAAGATTTGTAAATCATTTATCTCATGAAGAACTTATGTCAGAAATATCTATATATTTTTAAAAACTTGTACAACTCAAAAGACAATAACTCAATTTAAAAAAAACAGGAAAAAATTGGAACAGATGCTTCACCAAAGATATAGGGATGGCAAATAAGCACATGACAAGAGGCTCAACATCATTAGTCATCAGACAAATGTAAATTAAAACACAAGGTATCACTACATACCCATCAGAATGACTTTTAAAAAAAAAATATCTGGCAAGGATGCAGAACCACTGTTAGTGGGAATGCAAATTTTGGCACAAACATTTTGAGAAACAGTTTGGCAGTTTATAAGGTTAAAACACACTTACCGGGCTTCCCTGGTGGCGTGGTGGTTAAGAATCCGCCTGCCAATGCAGGGGACACGGGTCCAATCCCTGGTCCAGGAAGATCCCACATGCCACGGAGCGACTAAGCCTGTGCGCCACAACTACTGAGCCTGCGCTCTAGAGCCCGCAAACCACAACTACTGAGCCCGCGCGCCACAACTACTGAGCCTGCGCACCTAGAGCCCATGCTCCGCAACAAGAGAAGCCGCCGCAATGAGAAGCTCGTGCACCGCAATGAAGAGTAGCCCCCGCTCGCCGCAACTAGAGAAAGCCTGCGCGCAGCAACAAAGACCCAACACAGCCAAAAAAAAAAAAAAACCACACACACACTTATACTCAGCAATCCTACTCCTAGATATCAACCCCAGTACAATGAAAACTATTATTCAAATAAAAACCTGTATGTGAATGTATGTATGTAGTAACTTTATTAAAAACTGGAAACAGCGCAGATGTTCTTCAACTGGAAAATGGATGAACAAACTAAACTGTGGCCCATCCACACAATAGAATAGCACTTGGCAATAGAGGGACATGAGCAACGTGATGGATGAATCTCACAGGCACTGCTCTTAGCTAAAGAAGCCAGCTCAAAGGCTATGAGAAGCCCATATGCATGATGCTCTGGCAAAGGCAAAGCAATAGGGGCAGAAAAGTGATAGAGACTAGGAGAACTGCAAAGAAGCACCAAGGAATGTGGGGTGGAGGATGCTGGAACAGTTCTCTATTTTTCATTGTGGCTGTGGTTACATGACTGTATGTATTCATCAGAACTCATGAAACTTTGTACTAAAAAAGTAAATTCCACTGTGCATAAATTATAGCTTAATAAAAAAGTTAATTCTTAAAGATATAACAAAAATTTTAAAGTCAAAGTAAGTAATCAATACATGGGAAAGCAGTAGATAACAAAAACAGAATATCTGAAGACAAACTAAATGATTTAGATGATACATGTATGATTATTTGTGAGAAGCAATAAAAAAGAAAATATTCAACAAAATATGCAAATATGCAATGAGAATAAAATATTCTCTCCAATTATATAAATTACAATTAAGTATTAGGTTCTTTTGGCTCTCAGTCATGTGGAAACTGTAAATTATAATTCTTTTTCACACAACAGAATCTCTGTTACTATATGACAAGCAGCCTATCTTTTCCTGAAACAGAGAGCCCCTAGAAATTGTCTCAATGACCAAGGTCACAAGAGAGAAGGGTTAACATGACATCAGTGTAAATGTATGGCTTAAGAAGGCTGCTGGGACTTCCCTGGTGGCGCAGTGGTTAAGAATCCGCCTGCCAGTGCAGAGGACACAGATTCGAGCCCTGGTCCGGGAAGATCCCACATGCCGCGGAGCAACTAAGCCTGTGTGCCACAACTACCGAGCCTGCACTCTAGGGCCCGCAAGCCACAACTACTGAGCCTACATGCCCCAACTACTGAAGCCCGCGCGCCTGGAGCCCGTGCTCCGCAACAAGAGAAGCCACTGCAATGAGAAGCCCCCGCATCGCAACGAAGAGTAGCCCCCGCTCTCCACAACTAGAGAAAGCCCGCACGCAGCAACGAAGACCCAATGCAACCAAAAATAATTAAATAAAAAATAAAAATAGGGGCTTCCCTGGTGGCGCAGTGGTTGAGAATCCGCCTGCCAATGCAGGGGACACGGGTTCGAGCCCTGGTCTGGGAAGATCCCAAATGCCGCGGAGCAACTGGGCCCGTGAGCCACAACTACTGAGCCTGCGCATCTGGAGCCTGTGCTCCGCAACAAGAGAGGCCACGATAGTGAGAGGCCCGCGCACCGCAATGAAGGGTGGCCCCCGCTCACCGCAACTAGAGAAAGGCCTTGCACAGAAACGAAGACCCAACACAGCCAAAAAAAAATAAATAAAAATAAATAAATAAAAATAAAAATAATAAATTTAAAAAAGAGGGCTGCTGGAGCTAACTGCTTATGGTTGCAAGAGATACAAAGGTCGGGAGCACTAAGCAACTGCCAAAGCCATGTGCCAGGGCCCGGGCCAAAGAGGCACCAGCACAACAGGAGCAAAACAAGAGACAGTCTGTTAACAAATTTTGAGAGAGTTAACCCTCAACCCCCAAAACGGAGATAACAGTACTCGGCTCATGGAGTCGGGAGGAGAAATGTGATAATGCAAGTCAAGCACTTGCCCCAGTGAATGCATGTTAGCACGGGGAGCATTCAGTTACCCCAGTGGTGTCCCATACAAAAATATACCTTGAATACTTTAGTGTTTGCAAAGATCTTTAGAGATTACCAGACCACTAAAAAAGTAAAGATTCATCTAAAGAAGTTGAAAATAATGGTTAAAGTTTCCTTTAGTTTTTAAAAAATATACATTAAATTTTAAAGCTATTTTTTTCATGATTGGCAAATACAATTCAAAGGCATCTCGTGATATTTTAAGATTGAGTATATAGGCTGAGTCTGAGATGAAGAATCTTCTTCCTGCCTAAAATGTTACTTCTCTGCTAATCCATGGCCATCTCTTCCTTTAATACTAAGCTCAATATTGAGTTTTGGCAAAAAGGCCTCACTCTTTATATAAATTTAAAGCTAGCACAAACCACCATCTCACATATAGGTTGTATTTCCCAAAAGTTCATTTTAGTAAGCTTTTTGGATCTAGAATACAGTTTCCATGAAACAACATTATGGTTAAGGTCCTGAGTAGGTTCACAAATGCCTTATTTAACCCATATTGTACAGACGATTTACAGTCTTAGACTAAGTTTTCAAATCCATCAGCAGACAAAGTACACCTGTTGCCCTATTCCTAGAAAAACTAACTCTAGATCATGCATTCTCAATGGGGGTGTCCCCCCCACCACAAAGGTGGTAGAAATTGGTTCTTGGGGGACCAAAAAAAAAAAAAATCAGTGGTTTGTGGACCTCCAAAGCTCAATCAACCCTATCTGAAAAAATTTATTCTTTAGTACTGAATTCCTCTCATTAGGGAAAACTTAATTAATTGGATCAATTAATTTAATAAGACTAATTAAATGTTATGAATTAACTAAATTTGATTTAAATTTCATTTTTCTCCAGAAAGGGCAATAATGAAAAATGATAATTACTGCTCTAGACAAAGACTGAAACAGGCCACGTTTGCATGCAGCATTTCCCACCTCCCTCCGCAGCCCTCTCCACGCTGCCCTGCGCTCCAGTCTCTTCACCCAGGTTGGTCCTAAATCAACTGCCCGTTTTCACTGCTAATCAAACTCCTTTCTCCGTTCCCGAGATCTCACCAGGGGTTAGGAAAGTGACCTCTGACTAACCTTCCCTAAGCTAGTTATACTTTCACAAGAGGAGACTTGGTGGGGACACTCAATGCCTTTGTTTCGGAAGCCCTGAGTCACTGCCCTGCAGACTGAGCATCCTAGCTACCAATTTGCCAATGAGGACAATTTCCCACTTACACATACAGGACGGCCCCAGTTAACAACTCATCTTAAAACAAAGCTCCTTTATAACAAAGACATCTTTTAATGTTTGAAAATCATTCAAGCAATCCTGGCTTAATTAATAACGCAAAGTAATAGTCCAGTGAAAGAGTATACACTCAACTAAGCGAAAATATCACTGTGCACAACTTACACTGTCCATGAAAAAACAAGTACAGACCACTCACAAAACATTTATGGTATCCATCAATATACTCTCTACCTAGCATTTCATTACTTATGGCCTCTTCCTACACATATCAATCACACTGTCTAATAAGAACAAAAGGACTCCTCACTGTCTCCATAAACATGGTCCGAATAGAGGGCAGGATAACCTTGATCCGGTTCTTCAGAGGAGAGGGAAAGGAGACCAGAGACGACGTCCCACAGTTCTTGCACCTCATCTTTGGTAAGCCCTGTGGTTGTGTGACGCTAGGCTGCCTGAAACTGGCTTGGAGGGGCCGGGGACCCCATCACACCTGGCAGGAACCTGCAGGGCCAGCCCGTCCTCCCAGTCCCTCCCACACACACGTCTCAAACAGAAACTGCCTCTTCTCCTTTCCCCCAACCTTAACTCCTTCTTATGCCTCACGATGCATATTTTATTTTTTCAGCATATGTCATAATTTTAATACTTGCTTCAGTTGTTTTACTCAGGTCTGACATCCCAGAAAACAACCCTATTCCTCCTATATAATTTCTAGTTCTGGTAATAAGCATTTCTGAAACACATCCTTTGTGAACTAAATGATTACCATGCAACCTCTACTAAACTGCCATGTGCTTACATTTCCATCTGTCAGTTGTCTCTGGCCTAGATGTCCGAGTATTTAGGATTGTTTCAACAGGAAAAGATTCCCGATGGCCTTAAATGGAACATGGCTGAGAGGGTGTATCTTTATCCCTCTCCCCTAACAGAGGTTCCACAGCCTCAGCCCTCCATGTTCATATGGCACAGCTGCCACTTCCACTTACTTGCGTCTCCAGGCATCTTCCCTTGTAACACAAAGAAATGGGAGTGAAATTCTGACACCTAGGTTCATTTTCCTTCACTTCATTTCTCCCAAAGGCTGCATTTCAAAAACCTTTCACATGCTCTGTTTGACTCTACCTTCCTTTTGTAGTCTCAATACCCGGTTCATTTTTTTAAATTTGCCCCAACAATTTAGTTATTCCATAATTTAAATTTTTCTAGTGTCAGAAAAGCAGACTGAAAGAAATCTGAAAATTCTAGAATGTAGTCAATCATGGCTCCTGAGAGAATATGGTCACCATGTTTCTCAAAACAGATGCTACAAACACATGGTCTAAAAGTATCCCGTCCTTGGAAAGACACCTGTCAACATCATTACAACATCCACTATCAGAGTCAGCAATAAATAACTATACAGTCAAGGTCTCTTGAATCATAAAACTTATGCAATTACTAATGGGGGACATGTGGAGACAGTGGCAGGCACAATATGGCCAAAAGCAGACCTCACCATCACTAGCTGTGATTCCCTGAGCATGCACTAAACCTCCCTGAGTCTTTTTAATACAACCTTTGAAGTCTTTGAGTCTTAATGTCCTCTTCTATGAAAAAAAAAGGTCTGACAATCTGAAGAGTTTCAAGTGAGATTTAACACAGAGCTCTTTAAAACCTAAAGGTAGAATGAAAATGAAAATACAACATGCTAAAATCTGTGGAACACAGCTAAAGCCTTGCTGAGAGGGAAATTCATTAACACCACGTGCGTATATTAGAAAGGAGGAAAAGTCTCAAATCAGTGATCTAAGGTCTCCCCTCAAGAACTTAGAAAAAGAAGAGCAAAATAAACCAAAAGCAAGCAAAGGAAATAAAGAGAAGACCAGTAATCAGTTTATTGAAAATACAAAAACAATAGAGAAAAACCAATGAAACAAATAGTTCTTTGAAAAGATCAATGAAATTGACAAACTTCTAGCAAGACTGACAAAGAAAGGCAGAAGATGCAAATTACCAATATCAGGAATGAAACAGGCACTATCACTACAGACTGAAGAAATCAAAAGGATAATAAGATAATATTATGAACAACTCTATATACAGAAATTTGACAACTTGGAAGGAATGGATCACAAAACCACACACCATCACAACTCACCCAGTGTGAAATAACATGAATAGCCAGATAACTATTAAGGAATTTAAATTTGTAAGTTTAAAAGTCCCTCTCCGTAAACTAATATGTAGACTTAATGTAATATCTATCAAAATCCCAGCAAAATTCTTTGTAGGTAGACAAGACTATTCTAAAATTTATAATGAAAGGCAAAGAAACTAGAATAGCCAAAAAATTTTTTGAAGTATAAGAATAAAGTGAGAAGAATCAGTCGACTCTATTTCAAGACTTATTTATATAGCTACAGGAATCAAGACTGCATGCTAACAGAGATGCCAGAAAGAGATCCACAGAAACACGATCAACTGATTTTTGACAGAAGTGCAAAAGCAATTCAAGAGAGGATAGATAGCCTTTTCAACAAATGCTGGAGCATCCATAAGCCAAAAATGACCCTTGACCTAAGTCTTGTATCTTATACAAAAATTAACTCAAAATGGGTCACAGGTTTAGATGTAAAACAAACTATAAAACTGTTAGGAAAAAATTTAGAGAAAACCTTTGGTATTCTGAGTTAGGCAATGGATTCTTAGACTTGACACAAAGGTACAATCCCTATGACGAAAAACTGATAAAATGGATGTTATTAAAACTTTTTAAAATGTTTGCTCTGCAAAAGATTCTTTAAGAGGATGAAAAAAAACCCACAAAGAATGAGAAAAAACATTTGCAAACCACATAGCAAGGACTGGTGTCTAGAATATATATTTTAAAAACGTCTAAAATCAGTAAAAAAAAATCCAATTAGACAATGTGCAAAAGAAATGAAGAGACATTTCACTGAGGAGAATATACAGATGGCAAACAAGCACATGAAAAGATGTTTAACATCACTAGCCATTAGAAAAATGCAAGTTAAAACCCCAATATATCATTACATACCTATCAGAAGGTCTAAATGAAAAAACAGGAGCACCAAGCGCTGGGGAGGATGTGGAGAAACTGATCTTGCATACATTGCTGATGGGAATGAAAAACGGTGCAGAAACGCTGGGAAAGAGTTTGGCAGTTTCTTATGAAACTAAACATGCAACTGTCATGTGAATCCCAGAGAACTGACGACTTACGTCTTCCTCATGTTACATTACTAAAGCAGCTTTATTCATACCAGCCCAACACTGGAAACAACCCAGGTGTCCTTCAAACAAAGTGTGGTATATCCACCCCCTGGAATACTACTCAGCAATTAAAAGGAACAAACTAATGATACTTGCGACACTTGAATGAACCTCCAGAGGACGCTGCTGAATGAAAAATAGCCAATCCCCAAAGGTTACACACTGGGCGATCCCATTATATAACAGTCTCGAAATGACAAACTCATAGAAATCACAGACTGCAGTAGTTGCTAGGGGCTAAGGAGGAGGTGGAGTGGAAAGGAAGCGGCTGTGGCTACAAAAGGGCAGCGAAGGGTCCTGGGGCGAAGGAGAGCTCTGTCCTCACACAGCAGAGTCAGTGTCCTGGGTGTGCTCTTCACTGTGGTTGGCAGCGTGTTATTATTAAGGAAGACTGGGTAAAGGGTGCTGGGGAATTCTGTTACTTCTCACAGTTGCACAAGAATTTACAATTATCTCAAAAAGTTTAATTAAAGGTAAACTTATTGCAAAATAAGCACAGCAACTGACAAGAAATCCATCATCAATTAAATGATTAAACTCTCTCCAGCCCAAGTTTAATTCTGAAGACTGAACTTCACTCTGAACCAAAGAGTTTAAAACACATTTTCCTCACCCACACGTGCACACAACACAGCAACGGTAACAAGGCAGTCCAAACAGGAAAGCTGAGACCTCCCTAACGACAGGACACAGAGGAAAGAGACCTGGGCTGAATCAGGACAAAAACCCTCCTCCAGGCTCTATCAAACAAACGGGCTGTGTGACTTGGGAACATCACCCAACCTCTCAGGTCCCCACAACCTAAACTTTTAATCTGGGAGATTCTGCTTAGACCAGCACTTTTCAAACTTTTTGGTCTCAGGCCCCCGAAGAGCTTTTGTTTACAAGGATTACGACCACTGATATTTATAGTATCAGAAATTAAAACAAAATTTTCAAAAGGCAAGTGGTCCTTCCACAACGTATAGCGTCTGGAAAACTCCACGACACTCACAAGAGAATGAGAGTGAAAAGGGCAAGGAACAGCTTGGAATGGCCGAGGACACAACTGTGACCATCCCACGGCTTACTTCTGAAATGAGATCAGTGCATAAAAGGGACTTGAAAGGTACAGGACACCGAACAAATCAGCCACATCAGTTCTTTTAACGGAAAAGGGCGCCAAGGCGGGAGAAAAAGGCTTCAATCCCAAGGAGTTCGATACTGGGTAAAATGGGGGGCTTCTGAAGGCCTGGGAGGCCGAGTCAGTGGGCCAGCCCGCCACCGGCACGCTCTCGCGCGTTCCGGACTGTTACAGAAAACGCCCCCGCTTCAGACTCAACTACAGGCAAGACGGGAAGCCCCGCGAAGCCTCGGCCGCCGGGAGGGGCCATGGCAGGAGGGCGGGGGTCCCGGGGAGGGGGGGAGGGGGATCGGGGACTCACCAGGTGCCGCGCCACCTCGGAAGACATGGTACGAGCGGGGCTGGGCGGGAGGAGGGCCAGCGAGGCGGTTGCTGCCGGCCGAGAGGCGCGTCCGGCGGCGGAGGGGCGCTGGGGGCGGGACGGGGCGGGGAGGGCGGGAGGGAGAAAGGGAGGAGCAGCGGAGGGGGGTCCGGCGGCCTCAGTGACGTGGAGGGCCGGGCAGGATGGCGCGGGGCGGGGTCCGGTCGGGAAGGGAGGGGAGCTCAGGGGAGGGGTCCTGCGGCCTCAGTGATGTGGGGTCCGGGCGGGATGGCGCGGGGGGCAGGGGTCCAAGAGGGAGGGGAGGAGAGATGAGAGGAGGGGTCCAGCGGCCTCAGTGGGCTGGGGAGCGGGGCGGGCTGCGCGTCTCCACCGCGCCCAGATGCCGCGCGCGCGAAGCGGGCCTGTCACAGGAGTGCCCGGACCTTTTAGAGAACGACCAGTTAGTGCCGGGGAAGGAATGGAGCACACTCGGGACGCGAGGAGAAAGACGCGCGGAAAAGCGGCCTCTGCTTTTCCGACCGTCGGGGTGGGGCTGGAGCACAGATTGCGGCCGGAGCGGGCGCCGGAAGTGGGCGGGGTCGGGGCGTGTCCCCTGGCAGGAGCGGCCATTGCGGACCGCTCACGGGCCGGAAGTGGGTGGAGCCAGGGCGTGTTCTCCGGGGAGAGCACTGATTGCGGCCTGCGCGGGGACTGAAAGGGGGCGGGGCGGAGAGGAGCGGGGCCAGCGGGAGCTGTAAGGCGGCCAGTGTGAAGGCCGGAAGTGGGCGTGTCCGTCCGGCGGGGGCGTGTCCGCGGGCGCGGCCGGGGGGCGGTGGCTGCTAGTCAGGCCGCTGCGGCGCGCGAGGATCGTGAGGAGGGGTCAGTCGCGTTGGTCCGGAGCCGGCCAGGTGCGCGGCCGCGGATGGAGGGTCCAGTAGAGTGCGGGGCCCGGGACCAGGCCGAGCTGGAGCAGCCCGTCGGCGGCGCCCTGGGCGGGACGCCCGAACAGCGCGCCCGCGGCCGCCTCAGGGAGCCGGGGCACTCGGCAGCAGACCCCGCCGACCCCTCCGACCCCGCGGACGGCGCCCCGAGCGCGCCCCCAGGGAGGCGGCCCCGCGGCGGCCCCGCGGAAGAGGGCGCGCGGCCCGAGGTGCCTGGCGATGCGCCGCGGCCCGGCCGCCCCGCGCCCCGGGAGGCGGCGGGCGGCTCCCCGCAACTGCGGCGCGGCCCCGGGGGCGCGGACGGCGCGGCGGCAGAGGAGGAGGGCGCGGGCGCGCTGACGCTGGATCCGCTGGAGCACGCGTGGATGCTGTCGGCCGCCGACGGCCGCTGGGACAGCCTAGAGGGGCTGCTGGCCTGCGAGCCCGGCCTGCTGGCCAAGCGCGACTTCATCACCGGCTTCACCTGCCTGCACTGGGCTGCCAAGCACGGCCGGCAGGAGCTGCTGGCCCTGCTGGTGCGCTTCGCGGGCCAGCACCGGCTGCCGGTGAACATCAACGCGCGCACAAGCGGCGGCTACACCGCGCTGCACCTGGCGGCCATGCACGGGCACGTGGAGGTGGTGAAGCTGCTGGTCGGGGCCTACGACGCGGACGTGGACGTGCGCGACTACAGCGGCAAGAAGCCCTCGCAGTACCTGAGCCCGAGCACCGCCGAGGAGATCCGGACCCTGGTGGGCGCCCTGGACGAGGACGAAGCCGAGAGCGCGGCGGGCAGCGGGGGAGGGCGCTGGAGGCTCTCGAGGGTGCGGCCGTCGACCCTCATCTCCGGCAGGCTCTCGCACGCTCTGGAGGACGGCGGGGACCACCACCACCATCACCATCACCATCACCATCACCTGGCCGAGGGATTGGCTGCGGGCAAAGCGAAGGAGCCGGGTCGCAAAGCCTCGGGCAGCTCTAGTGGGCGGATGAAACCCAGACTCAACAAAATCCGCTTCCGAACCCAGATCATCCACACCACACCCTCTTTCAGAGACCCGGAGCAGCCCCTGGAAGAGGGGGAGGACGAAGAGGAGGACCGGTCTTTTAAAGGCCATTCATCCTCATTTAAATTGAGACCCAAGTCCAATGTATTCGGGTAAAAATGATTTCTTTTAGAACGTTCTAAGACTTGTTTGTCGTCTTAGGAATAGGGTACTAGGTGTAGACAAGGAAGTGAGACCAGAAAAGACTTAAGCTAAATGCTGCATTCTTACTTCGGGGGGTTGGAAAGGATGGGGAGGAATTCTCCTTAGCACTATGGCTGCAGTGGATTTCCAAGCGATTCCTCAAACCTTAACCTAGGCCTCTTTTCCCCCTGCCACCCTTCAGCGCTGGAGTCCCTGTTTCTAAGGACTGAAAGTGTATCTAAATCAGGTGCTGAGTTGATGATTGAGGGTCCCTTTGATTGAAACATTGCCGGCTACCATGCAGAGTCAGGAGCATTGCACATTCGTATCTGTTTTTAATAGTGGCAACTCTTCCAAGAGCAACAGGAAATGCAAATTGTAATGAAGCTGGTAGTGTTTGTAAGTGTGAACAAACCGACATACTACCCTGTGTTTTTACTAATTGCATTTGTTTTTTAAGATGCTACTGAAGGTCAGGTCAGAGTTGAAATGCACAAATAATAATTTGAGAATAATGTGAATACAATTGGGAATCTCTCGGTACCCTACTTGTAAGTAGTGTTCACCTCTTTTCAAAAACAATTTCAGCTTTGGTCACTGAACTAAAGAAATAGGCAACATTCACTTTTGAGTTAATCTGTTGTGTGGTTTCCTCTTAATTATCTTTAATACCACTGCACTTAGTATTAAGGTACATTATTAATAACTACACAAATTTTTATTTAAAGAAAACACTTTTAACAACCTATGGTACTTTAAAGTAAATATTACCTCTGCTTCTGATTCTCACTAACTTGTTTTGCTTTTCCAAAAGTCTGAATTTGTCGGAGTTTTTATTCTAGGGGTCATTTAACCGTTGGTTCTACTTGGCATGACCCTATTTGACAGTGCTTAGAGTTGAATTGCCTACAGAAACTGTTTCTGGTTTAGATTATTAACAAAAATTGACATAAATGTTAATGAACTGATGCTTCTGTGAAGTAATAATTAAATCAACTTAATGATTCTCACGTAAGGTGCACTTTTTTTTTTTTTTTTTTTTTTTTGCGGTACGCGGGTCTCTCACTGTTGTGGCCTCTCCCGTTGCGGAGCACAGGCTCCGGACGCGCAGGCTCAGCGGCCATGGCTCACGGGCCTAGCCGCTCCGCGGCATGTGGGATCTTCCCGAACCGGGGCACGAACCCGTGTCCCCTCTATCGGCAGGCAGACTCTCAACCACTGCGCCACCAGGGAAGCCCAAGGTACACTTTTAATTTTACTAATGAAATACATTCATAGTCTCAATACTTTGTAGCAATGTTTTGCAAATGTTTAAAATACTCAATCTTTTCAATTTTCCAGTGTTTCCTTGAATCTATTAGAGACATGGAGTGAAGTTATTGGAAAGCTGGCTAGTAAATCTACCCAGTTAAAAATAGCACTTTATAAAAGGGAAAAGAAAATAGATGGGACTATTTCTATATTTAAATGCTGCTGGATATTGAATCCCTTCACATATAAGTGAAAAAATATCGGTCATTAAAATTAAAGACTTGTTTAACTGTGGTTCTTAATTATGTTTCGTTCAAATGTGTTAGGGTGAATGTCTTTATAATTATTGTTCAATTTAACTCACAGGCATATTAAATTCACTTGTAACAAGATTCAAAACTACTTCTGGGAGACTAATTCCAAAACGTCCTTCTCCCTTGGTCTTTTTGGTCTCATAGTTGCTGAAATATAAATATTGCAGCCTGTAGTGATGACAGAGTGAGTTAACAGATTGAAGAGTGAATGAACCAATACATAAATTGCACAGAACTGCAGTGTTTAGAGAGTTCTTAGATCTTTAATTTCCAAAGTTGTAGAAATTTGTAACAAGTGGGTCACACCTCTCTAGACAGCAATTGATTTTGTTTAAAGACTAATGAAAAACAGTCACATAAAATATATAAACTATTGTCCATTTGTGTGCCTTTCCTTTTTTTTTTTTGCTGTACGCGGGCCTCTCACTGCTGTGGCCTCTCCCGTTGCGGAGCACAGGCTCTGGACCCACAGGCTCCGCGGCCATGGCTCGCGGGCCCAGCCGCTCCGCAGCATGTGGGATCTTCCGGGATCGGGGCACGAACCCGTGTCCCCTGCATCGGTAGGCGGACTCTCAACCACTGCGCCACCAGGGAAGCCCCTGTGTGCCTTTACTTTTGTTTTAGGATTATGGAAGTGGGATATGTACATTTGAGAAGCACTTTTATCCATACATGTGGGTGAAAATCTAATTTTATATAAATCAAAATTAGGTTCCTTGAAGGTGAAAAGCAGTCATTTATTCCGAATCATACCCACATTGCCTGTATCTAGTGCGGGATAAGTTGTAACTTCTCACTGAGTCTTCGGTTTCAAGGACGTGTGAAGCCAAAGTGAACCATAAAAACACTGCGGAACCACCTCCATGTTCCACTGAACAGTGTTAATCTCTCGAATGTGTATGTTAGTGCCTAATTGCATGGAATCTATAACTTGCTAGATCTTTAGGGATTGAGTCAATAGTTAACTTGCTTTTCACATTAAAGAATTCAACTTTTCAGATAAAATATACTTTAAAATTTCAAAAATCATTCCTGGGGGAACTTTTAGCATTCCTTGTCATGATGTACTTGTGTGCAGTAAGTGCAGCGTTTTCAGCTACTTAACTCTGTTCCTCTTATTTTTTCAATTTCCAAATTGAGATGATAAAAAGCAAGTGATTTGTGTAATTTGATGTTTGTGGAGTTGTGCCTACCATTAATGGAAATATGCACGTCAGTTACTCTGAGGTTGTTGATGTGAAACTGTGGTTAGAAATTCCAGGTGTGTCGGTGTGTTTCTTACAGGTGCACTGGACACTAGTGAATTTGTCACAGCTCTCTTCACCTTTATGGTGTATAAAGTGCAGCTAGCTTATAAAACTTGAAAATATGGCACTAGTCTATTCATGCCTGAAATCTTGGAGTCCAGGATGCCTTGTCTCTTACTTTTCAAATAAGTGAAACTTTGGGAGTTTAGAATGTAAAATTTGTAAAGTTTGTTTTGTCAAAATAAAACGTTCACACTAGATTTTTCCTCTGAATTGTCTAAATCGCTATAGTCCTTTATATTTTTACCTGTCTGGGGTTTTACATTTCACACAATGCTTTTTGAAGTTTGCATCTATTTGATCCTTTTTCTATCCCTTAAATAACTGGCCATATATCCTTAATTTACAGATAAAGGAATGAAGGTTGATGCTGTTCAGGGTCACAAACTCAATGGCAGTAAGATCTTAAGACTTGGTGCTTTTCCACAACATTATCTTTTCTGCACTTTGAACTGCCAAATTTTGGCAAAGGTGCTGCAGCTGGGCACCAGCGGTGGAGGAATCAGCTTGGGAAGAGGGTAGTACCTCTACCACTACCTTAAAAAAAATTGCAAATGAAAGGACCGACAAGGGATTAATCTCCAAAATATGCAAACAACTCATAGAGCTCAATATCAAAAAAAAAAATCAAAAAATAGGTGGAAGATCTAAATAGACATTTCTCCAAAGAAGACATACAGTTGGCCAAAAAGCATATGAAAAGATGCTCAACATCACGAATTATTAGAGAAATGCAAATCAAAACTACAATGAGGTATCACCTCACACCAGGAAGAATGGCCATCATCAAAAAATCTACAAACAAATGCTGGAGAGGGTGTGGAGAAAAGGGAACCCTCTTACACTGTTGGTGGGAAGGTAAACTGGTGCAGCCACTATGGAGAACAGTATGGAGGTTCCTTAGAAAACTCAAAATAGAATTACCATATGACCCAGCAATCCCACTCCTGGGCATGTATCTGGAGAAAAGTGTAATTTGAAAAGATACACGCACCCCAATGTTCATTGCAGCACTATTTACAATAGCCAGGACACGGAGGCAACCAAAATGTCCATCAACAGAGGAATGGTTAAAGAAGATGTGGTACATATATACAATGGAATATTACTCAGCCATAAAAAAGAATGAAATAGTGCCACTTGCAGCAACATAGATGGACATAGAGATTGTCATACTGAGTGAAGTAAGTCAGACAGAGAAAGACAAATATATGGTATCCCTTGTATGTGGAATCTAAAAAGAGGGGTACAAATGAACTTATTTACAAAACAGAAATAGAGTCACAGATGTAGAAAACAAACATGGTTACCAAGGGGGAAAGGGCGGGGATAAACTGGGAGATTGGGATTGACATATACACACGACTATACATAAAATAGATAACTAATAAGGACCTACTGTGTAGCACAGGGAACTCTATTCAGTACTCTGTAATGACCTATATGGGAAAAAAATCTAAAAAAGAATGGATGTGTATATGAGTGTAACTGATTCACTTTGCCATAAAGCACAAACTAACACAACATTGTAAATCAACTATACTCCAATAAAAATTAATTTAAAATAATTTTAAAAACGCATGGCTCAAGCACACACCAGCTACCATAAACCCTCCCCAGACTGGAGCTTAAGGAAGATGGGAATGCCTTTTTCCATTTTCTTTAATATCCATCAAACATTGGACATTAATGAATTTATTTCCTCATCAAGGTTGCCTTTGATCTTGGTTTTTTTTTTTTTTTTTTTTTTGTGGTACGCGGGCCTCTCACTGTTGTGGCCTCTCCCGTTGCGGAGCACAGGCTCCGGACGCGCAGGCTCAGCAGCCATGGCTCACGGGCCCAGCCGCTCTGCGGCATATGGGATCCTCCCAGACCGGGGCACGAACCCGTATCCCCTGCATCGGCAGGCGGACTCTCAACCACTGCGCCACCAGGGAGGCCCTGATCTTGGTTTTAACCAAGTTCAGCGGGTGGCCGAGGGACTCGTGAATCTTTGCTGTAACTGTCCGCCACTTGTCCCTCTCAGGAAGATCCTGCTATGATTGCTGCTGGGGCTTTTTGTTGTTGCTGTTAATTTATGACAGCTTGTAAAACAAGATAAGTCTAGTTTCCGTTTCTAGAATGACTTCTTTCCTTACAAGTACATATCTTAAAAGGATTCATTGAGGGGTCCCCATGAAGATATCTTTAATTTTTCCTAGTGAAAGAGTATTTTTTGTTTTGCTAAATACATGGTATTAATTAGAGTTTCTTGTTAATTAATCCTAAAAGTACTTGGGAATTTGCTGCAAACCGGTGTTCCTTCAATGATGAGTCAAATAGTTACCATCAGAGGGCTGGAAGGTGACCCTTCCTGAACCTGTTTTTCAAGATATAGCAGCAGAGTTGTTTGCAACACTATCAGATTTCTTTTTTCTGAAGAATACTGCTTTCATGTTACCAAATATTCTTCTCCTCAGTCTTCTCTTCAAATGTCAGTTTTGTCTCAGGAAGTGACTTCCCCATTCAGCTAATAAAAGTGTCTGCTCTTCCATATTTATCAGGGAATGAATGACAAGTGTCCCCACAGGCACAATGCCTGGCATGTCGAAGGTACACAATAAGTGTTTTGTTTTAATGGAAAACACTAAGGAAATTTTTCATAATGTTGGATCACATGGATAATTTCAACAATATGCATTCATTCTAACTGAATAAAGGTAAGAATTTTTTCTACAATGTGGCTCTACTGCCAGCCAACCCCTGCATCTGCAGCCCAGCCCAAGGAACAATCTATTCCAATCCTGGAGGTAAAATCGGCTTTATTAGGATTTTACTTTGTAAGCAATTTAAGAGGTTTTCAACAGTAAATTTGATTATAAGAAGTTTTACCTTACAAGTTTATTCAAGTACATAATCCCTAGGAGAATCTGCTTTAACTGGCTTTAAATATTCTAAGTATTATCATGCATACAAATGACTACTTATTCTGTGAAACCATAAAAAGCAAGAGAATAGGGAGATGAAGTTTATTTCAGCTTAGAGAACTTTCTAATAATCATTTTAAACATGCCACGGACTGTCGCATAAGGTAGAACACTCAGCCTTTGGAAATATTGGGTCAGGGGTTACGTGAGGACCTGAAAAGCTAAAACAGATCATTTTAAAGCACCCCTGTGACTGATGCAGTATTGAGAAACATTGCTCTAGGCCCTCCACTCTGACCAAAGTTTCAGCCCGAATTTGTCTGACTTAGAATGAAGATTAATAGTAAAGTAGAATCGTAAAAGTTTGTTTTTTTTTTTAAACCAAACTTTACGCTGCTCTGATCAAAGAACCTGGAAGTGCCTGTTAGAATATTCTTCTGGGTCTCTAAGAAACTTTGAGCTAAATGCTCCAGAAAGATAATTGAGAATCCTTGAGATTTGCCCAGAAGTTTCCAATATTGATGAATGTGATCTTCAAGTTTTGTCTTCATCCATTCGGGCTGCTGAAACAGAATCCCATAGACTAGGTGGCTTGTAAACAACAGTTACAAGTTGAGTTTGTTTTTCACAGTTATGGAAGCCGGGAGCACAAGATCAAGGCCCTGGCAAATTTGGTGTCCAGTGAGGGCCCACTTCCTGGTTCACAGACTGCCAGCTGTTCCCTGTGGCCTCCCGCTGTCGTGTCAGAGGGTCTCTGGTAAGGGCACTAATCCTGTCATTAGATGAAGCCCTCCAAAAGGCCCCACTTCCTCACACCATCAGCTTGGGGTTTGGGTTTCAGCACGAATTCTGGGGGACACAAACCTTCAGTCCATGACGAGCTTGCATTCACCAGGCAGTTACTTGGTTGCAGTCAGCAGTTCCATGCCCTGCTGCAGGCTGAGTCAGCACCGAGGGGATTGAAAGCTGGCCGAGGGTGTTCTTCGGCTGTAAACACCGTCAGTTCTCCCAGGAGGCAGGCTGTGTATGCCAGGCAAGGTTTTAAGCACTTTTTGAAAAGTAAGCTGTTTAATTCTCCCACCTCCCCCCATCCCAACTCTAGCATCTACGTTTCGTTGATGAGGAGTCCATGGCAGAAACTGGCTGCTTGCCCAAGTTCACAAAGCGAGTTGGCAGCAGAGCCTGGCCTTGAACTCAGGCAGCTGGCCGCCAGCCCGCACGGGGACCACGAGCTCTGCCACTTCTCTGGGAGCACAGAAGGCAGGGCTACCACCCTGTGATGCAGAGAATGCACTGTCCCTGTGGAAGAAGAGACCAGACAAACCGCAGACAAGCACTAATGGGCGAGACGGATTGGACTTGCACATTTAATACTGTTTCCACACAGGAAAAGAATAGAACTGGACTTTTGGGTGTTTGGTCCTTTCCATCTCACCTAGGGTAAAATTCATCTGCGGTGGGAAAGAACATCTCCTTAGCTCCCAGTGGTGGAGTTGCTAAAATGTGCAGGGTGTGGTTATGTTTCTCTCTTTCCTCTCCCCCAACCTCCACTGACTTGTCTGAGCATTTGAGCTCTAGTGGAAGGGCCCATTCTGCATAATCCTGGCATTATAGGTGGACCTGGAGGAGAACCACCAACACGGCAACCACTTTCCTTACCAAAAATTTCTAAATTTGTATTCGGAATCTCATTTTGGAATAGGCAGACGCTTGCCTTTGCTCTACTATAAAGGGTGACGGTTGAATGTCTTTAAGAACATAATCATTTTTTTTTAGAAGGTAATTTTCTCTCTTTTTTAAAAAATAGATTTATTTAATTAATTTAGTTTTTTGGCTGCCTTGGGTCTTTGTTGCTGCACGCTGGCGGCAAGCTGGAGCTACTCTTCCTGGCTGTGCGCGAGCTTCTTACTGTGGTGGCTTCTCATGTTGCAGAGCACGGGCTCTAGAGCGCGGGCTTCAAGTAGTTGTGGCTCGAGGGCTCTAGAGCACAGGCTCTGTAGTTGTGGCGCACGGGCTTAGTTGCTCCACGGTCTGTGGGAATCTTCCCGGACCAGGGCTCGAAGCGGTGGCCCCTGCGTTGGCAGGCGGATTCTTAACCACTGCGCCACCAGGGAAGTCCCAAGGACAGAATCTTTAAGGATATTTGTTCATTGCTTGCAAACTACTCTTAAAAAATGAGTTACTCGGGCTTCCCTGGTGGCGCAGTGGTTGAAAGTCCGCCTGCCGATGCAGGGGCCACGGGTTCGTGCCCCGGTCCGGGAGGATCCCACGTGCCGCGGAGCGGCTGGGCCCGTGAGCCATGGCCGCTGAGCCTGCGTGTCTGGAGCCTGTGCTCCGCAACGGGAGAGGCCACAACAGTGAGAGGCCCGCGTACCGCAAAAAAAAAAAAAAGTTACTCGCTACAACTTTGATACCCAATTAACTATGCATGAACTTCAAATGAATAAAAATGCCTTGCTTTAATTTATTTACTATTTTTATATTTTAAAAAACGTATGCTCATGGACAGTTAGAAGAAGAAAGGGTGAAAAGTAAAGACTACTCATTTCTCCGCAATTTGCATCCCCGTGTAACTCCAGCTAACGGTTCCTTCTATACTTTTGGGTATTGGACTTTTCTTTAATTTAGGCTGGCCTCTCTCCTTGATTTAAAATGATTTACCCAGTTTTTGCTGGGTTATATGGAATGCAGACGTTGAAGAAGTGAGAAAAAGCCGGTATTGGGCTTCCCGTCCCCGGGGCGCCCTTGCAGCGGGAGGCGTGCCCCGCCCCAGGACTTCCGCCGCCGCCGCCCTTGCCGTCTTCCGGTCTCCTGCCTCACTTACGGCACCTCGCCGCCCACAGCAGGCCCTGTCCAGGCCCGGTACTTTTCTCCGAGATTCGCAGGCAGTGGGGTCGCTTCCTGCCGCTGCCCATTCCCTGCCTCCGTCCCAGCTGACAGTTTGCCGCCGCGCGCCCCCGGCTCCCGGGGCCCTGGTTTTCTGGCCCCTGTCTGTTCCCAAGAGCAGATGTCTTCGTCTCGCCCAGCCACCCTGAACGTGCTTCCTCTCAGGAGCTGTTTAAAGACTGAGGAATGAACGGCTCTTCTGGCCGCCTGGCCCTCCCGCCATCTATACTTTGCCCACAACTTTCGGATCTCCAAGAAGGGGATGCATGTGGAGCTGCTTTTCCTCAGACCTGTGCTGAGTGGCGCTGGTGGAGAGCTGCTAGGAGGTGAGTCTGGGGTCTGTGTGAGGCCATGTTGTCCATTTAAAAGCCATCCCACCCTGGTTATCTTTCCCAAGGCCTTGCCCAATGCCTGTTCCCGGCAAAGTTCCTTCCAGGAGAGGTAACGCGTTAAACCTTAATCGCCACTAGAAAACCGTGCATTCCTTGATCAAAAAGCTGGAAAACCACCTTAAAAACAAATTTAGCGTCCTGAAAAAACTCCACAGCAACATTTAGGTAAGGTTGGGGTGGGGAGAGCAAAGGAGAAGGGAGAGAGGACCCAGAAGAGCCTGAGGTGGGGAGCACTGGATGGCGATCTTCTCCTGCGTCATCTCTGTGCCCGTTTAAGTCTGCAGAAATATGATGGTCGCCCTTCTGTGCACCGTCAGGGCTCGGCGTCCCCTGTCAGTCTGCAGGCTCCAGGAGGGAGGCTCTGCATCCCCTGCTCTGGCAGCTGTTTGCACCAAAGTGTTCAAAGGAGACCATGGGGGCCTGGATGTGGCCTGAGGCTAAGATGAAGACAGCGCCATGGTTCAGCCCATCACACAAAACTGTTTTGCGGGAACCTCCCCTGTGTTCCCGGAGGTCAGCTCCTCCTTGCTCCCTGGCGGGGATAATAGACTGTGCCCTGGGTGACCCTTCTGCTTGCGGAGGGTTCCACGCACTTCCTGCCGTCTCTTGCTTGAACACAGGCATCTGTTTATTCAGGTGTGGGCTGTGTTGCGATTAAGCCCTTAACTAACTGTGGAGCAAGTGAACAGAACAGAGGAGTATTTAAGCGAAATGTTGCTGGGAGCGAGGGGGACTTTAAACCACCACCGTGTGCCTTTCATTCGAGGCTAATTCTGCCACTAGTGCAGGATATTGAAGAGGGAACTCCTAACACCAGTGGGAAGTCGGGCAGGCTAGACCTTGAGGTCATTTTAATTAGAAACTCGTGTGATATGGATGCTTATTCTCCTGCCCCAGAAACCTAGCTGCAGGTCACGCTAAGTGTTCTCTAACCCCAGGACCTATGTTGAAGCAGACATTTGTCAGCCTAGTTTGAGTTTGCTAAATAGAAATGCACTTGTAACATCTTATAATTCAGATTTTTCATCAGTTCATGTTGATCTCACCCCCAATTAGTATTGCTTTTAGTATTTTAAAATACTTACTTAGATATAATTGACCCATGAAAAACCTAGATTACTTTCTCCTTGAAAGCGACAGCTATTTCTCTACAACTGGAAAATTGATCTGCCATTTACTTGCCATTTAAACCTAGGCAGCTGTGTATTTTGAGTCTCAGTAGTTAATCTATAAATTGGAGGTGATAAATGCTGTATGTACGGCCCATCACACTTAGTGGTTTTGAGATTCAAATGATACATTGTGAGGATGGTTTAAAATAGTAAATAAAGTACTGACCACATAACAAGTGGAATTAAAGCAGGAGTTCTTTTTCCCTCTTTTCTCACCAAATCAGGCTGTTTTCTTCCTCTTCTAAAATCATAAAAAGGCATAGGGTGATGTATACCAAATTTAATCTGATCTTTACCTCTGGGGGAAAGGAGAATGAAATGGAGAAACTTAACTGTATCTGTGGAGTTTTGTTTCTTTAAAAAAATCTGAATCAAACATAGCAAGATGTTTAAATATGATAAAGCTGGGTGATGGGTAGACATTTACTATATTTTTCTATACGTTTGGAATATTGCACAAGGGAAAAAAGAACAAGACAGGCATTCTTTGGTCTTCTGTGTCACGGCACTTCCGTTCTCCCTCACTGTGCTGCTTCTCTGAACTCATTCACGATAAAAATCTAAGTGATAAAGCATGACTGTCCCTGAGACCCGGCGAGATTGCACGGAAGAGGCCACGGCAGGAGCACCAGCGAGCAGAAGGGGAGTGGGCTGGTCTGCAGGCGGTCACACAACTCCATTGCAGCCCCGTCCAAGCCTCACGTCTCTCCCACTCATAGCTATGCCTGTCAGACCCGCAAATCTGGGAATTTTACTTAGACTGACTTCCAAACTGCTGCTCGCAGGTTAGAAAGATCAAAGTGAGGTGTGGGCTACAGTGCTGTGCCACCCACATGCAGGCTGGCCGTGGGGTTCCTCTGGGAGCAGAGTCTTGGTGTGGTCCTTAGCCTCGGGATGCTAGAGCCGTGTGGACGCACCCATCCCTGGTGTGGACGCACCCATCCCTGGTGTGGACGCGGCTGGGGCAGTGCGGGCCTGGATCCACAGCTGAGGCAAAAACCCAAACTTCTATATGGAAGTGAAGAAAATGCATACGGAAAGCACTCAATTCTATGTATACACTGATGACTTTTCAATAAACTCATCACAGCAGTTGTGTAACGGGTCACCCAGAATGAGACACAAGGCGATACCAGCCCTAGAAAACGCTCTCACGCCCCTTCCAGTCCCTGCCCTCCTCACAAGGGCGACCCTCTCCTGGCTCGTGACTCTGATGGCAAAGATGCATTTTGACTGTTTTGTACTCCTTGTGTCTGACTTTTTTGCTCAACAGTATTTGTAAGATAAGTCCATGTTCTTGCTTATGGTGGTAATTGTTTATTATCCTTGCTGTGTAGTTGCGTGACTGTAACAGTTTCTCTCTTCTGTTGATGTCGATGCGCGCTTTTGTTTGGGGCCTCCTGAGCTGTGCTGCTGTTCGCGGGCGGCTGTGTGATGGGAAGCGCTGGTCCTGGTGCGGGCGGCGGCGGGGCCTGACTTCCTGCTTCTCCGTCTTCCGGGTGGTGAAGACGGGGCGGCTTCATGGTCCTCTGTTTGGTGGTTTTCTGGGAGGGTCCTCAAAGCACGGCCTGCGGTCGCCCCCTAACACTCACGAGGCCCGGGGGACGGCAGGGGTCCCGTCTCCTGGTTTCTGTCACAGGCAGCTAATCACTAACCATTAAAAAAGGGTGTTTCCTATTTTCCTGAATGTGGCCACATCGGTTTACACGTGTACGCTTCCCTCACTTATGTCCACATTTGTATTCTCATAATTTCTGCTAAACTCATCCTTTTATCCCCAAAGCTGTCTGCCTTTTTTTATGTGCTAATTATTTTATTGTTTTAAATTACATGGAATAGATTTTCTTTTTTTTTTTTCTTTATTGAAGTATAGTCGATTTACAATGTTGTGCCGATAGCTGCCGTACAGCAAAGTCTGTCTGCTTGCTGTATACCTTTTTCAGTTTCACACGTTTCACCAACATGATGACATGCTACCTTTGCACAGCAGTACAGCTCAGGTGGTACATTCAGTCTACTTTTAAACAGTAGATATTTTTAAACCTTAAAAAATTTAAGTGAGATCATTATTCCTTTCCCTCTAGAGGAATCTCATGTTCTTGGCAAGCAAGTTGGCAGTTATGTGTCCTACTAAATATAAATCCTACTGAGTAGCCACTAGCAAATACAAACATTACTTGCCCTAAAGTAGTTTTTGAAAAATAAATTGTACTGATTTTTTATTTTACTGGGCCTTACTTCCACAAGCTTGAAAAATGATAAATCTCTACCTTAATATAAAAATTAGCTTTATAAATATTTACTAAATAGAGAATTTATTTTGAAATCTTAATCCCACTTGGTACTAATTTGAGTGTTAAGTATGAAAATATTTGTATAAGTGTGTATGTGTATATATATATTTTTGCTGATATTTATTCATTAAAAGTCACTGATCTCATACTAGGAGAGCAGCAGTGTGCTTCCCCCATTGAGGAAACAATGATCCAGGGTCCCAGGCTCTGCCCTTAAGAGACCCAGTCAGAAGTGAAACAGAACATGCCCCCAAATAGCTGCAGTGCAGGAACGAATAAGAAAAACATCTATGTGGCTTATTCAGACAAGGTGATGCTGAGGTTTAGAATGTTGACTGAAAAAATTACACAACCTAAAAGTTGAGAGTTCTGTTTTTTGTTTTTGTTTTTGTTTTTGTTTTTACATCTTTATTGGAGTATAACTGCTTTACAATGGTGTGTTAGTTTCTGCTTTATAACAAAGTGAATCAGTTATACATTCGGCAGATATTCTTAGGACCTCAGACCCAGGAGGCAGCATCTCAAGTAACCCTGAGAGAACTGCTCCAGGGAGGCGAGGGGAGAGCCAGGTTATATAAAAGTTTTGCAACAAAGGGCAGGTAGCCTGAACGTCAAAAGATTATTGTTGACTAAAGAAAACCAGGTATCTCAATGAATTTAGAGCTTTTCTGTGTATGGGAAGTTGCAAGAGTCTGGGCTCACTGAAATCATTCCTTTGATGTGCACCTCAGCCATCTGGGGCCAGTATCCCATGTTTTCACATCCCGAGTTTCCTCAAGGCTCACCAGAGTGGCTGCAGTCTGATGGCTGCTAGATGGCAGGTGTTCTTTGTTTCCTTCCTGAGTCCCCTCAGGGCTCACCAACTCATGGTTGGAGGGCTGCAATTGCTGATGACTGTGACATCCTTTCTTTACTCATATGGCGGGCGATATTTTATTTCTCAAGAAATGAGATCATTTCCATCTGGAGGATCAGGGAAGACTTGTGGGGTAACAGCTAAAGATGTATAAGGATGAAAATACCCTGAGAGCACTGGTTCTCTGAAGGTTGTGTGAACTGCTGACTCGTGGTCATCATCGGCTTGCAGGTACCATCTCTTCCAGCTCTTGCTGTCCACATATGATGTTAATGCAAGTTCATGTGCCCGATGTACACTGAGGCCAGACAAACTGAAACGTCAGAGTTTGAGCAGAGAAAGGTTTATTGCAAGGCCATACAAGGAGACTAGGTGGCTCTTGCCCTGAAAAGCTTCGAGCTCCCTGAAGGGTTTCAGCAAAGCCTTTTTAAAAGCCAGGCCGCCCTGACCGTGGCGCCCACGCTGACCCCTGTGGCTGGAACTGGGTGTGGGCAGCAGCCAGGTGGGAGGAAACAGGTGTCACATTATCTCTTCAATACGTGCTGTCCAAGGTGAAGTACACAGGTACCATTTTGGATTTCTTTCCATTCCAGTTCCTTTCGGCTCCAAAATCGTAATAAGTTGCCATAAGCTTACTGTCGTTCCTTTTTATTGTGCTCATGCTCTGTGGAAACCGATTTGGGAGAACTGCGTCAGGCAGGGTCCTGGCAGCAGTCAGAAGGCACGTTCAGCTAAAATTCTGGGAAAGACTTTCAAATGAAGTAATGATTTTTAAAAGAATAGACAGGAGGAAGGGAACCAGCAGGGAAGGCTGAGGCTCCCAGGGAAGCTGTCCCCACCCTTGGGCCTGTGGAAGAGCTGCCCCCCGGGCCTGCCCCCCAGAAGGACATGTCACTGCTGTCCAGCCCTCGTCTACCTCCTGCAGTGATTCTCAGGGGTGGGTGGAGGTGAAGACAAGGTTAAAAAGGAAACTTGGCTAGAGAATGAATATGGGGGCAAACGGATGATACCTAACAGCACAGAAAATGGATGTCGGACTCAGCCTAAGAGACGGCTAGCTTCCTAGACTCTCACCGACTGGCTGATTTTCAGAGTCAGCGGACGTGTGCTTCTCCTGTAGCTGAGAGTTGATTCTATTTAATTATCTTAAAAATCTAGTTTGTGCAGCAGCTGATACCATATGAACGCCATTGTAGAAATATGGATTAACTGGTGGTTTTGATTGCAGTTTGTCACTTTTTCCGGGAAGCTTTTGATGAGCTGGCTACATTATATGTTGCGTGTTCCCTGTTGCATTTCCCCTGTGATACTGTGATTTAGTTTTTCTACCTGCCTATTTTCCTACCACATGGTAAGCTTTTTCAGGGTGTGGATTTTCTCACGTTCCTTTCTGAATAGTCAGCACAAAAATGTGAGCAAGTAACAAGAGACTGTAAGTTGAATAAGATTACTTGAAAAATAATTAAAATGTTCATAAATAAAATGTATAATAATTGAAATTTAAACAAAAAATAAACTTAAGGGACAGCCTTACATCAGGAGAGGAAAACAGTCAACTGGAAGACAGATTTGAAGAATTTTTCTAGAATATAGCTCAGAGAGACATTTTATTTTAGTGTAAAAAAGAAGTTAAGACACAGAAAGGATAGGATGACATCAAAGATACATGCATTTAGGATTTCAGTAGGAGAGAATAGAGAGAAAGAAGAAGCAATATTGAAAGAAATAATGGCTGGGAATTTTCCCCAGCTGATGGAAAAACATCAGTCATTGACCAGGAAGTCCAAGAAACCACAAAAACCCAGGCCTAGAGACATACTTAAACTGACGAACGTGAAACAAAGAGAAGACATTAAAACAAACCAGAGAGAAAAGACAGATCATCTCTGGGAAATGGACAGTTAGGCTGAGAGCTGATGTCTTGATGGCACAGTAAGCGCCAGAAGGTGGGGGATGATGGCTATAATATTAGTTATTTGCAAATAATTTAAAGTCACCACAACAAATGAGTATCCATGAAGAAATAAAAAACTGGTGTCCATGAAAAATTAATCAGTCGATCTAAGAAAGAAATGGAAAATTTTATTTATTTTCTAATCTGGGAAGAACATCTCAGAAAGCTCTGAGAATTCTTCCACCCATTAGAAGTCAAGGCACAGTCAAGTTTTTTGAGACAGAGGGCTGTACATCAAATAACATTATTTATTTATTTATTTATTTATTTTATTTTATTTCACTTGGCTGCCCCGCGTGGCTTGCAGGATCTTCCCGACCAGGGATCGAACCCAGGCCCCTGCAGTGAAAATGCGGAGTTCTAACCACTGGATCTCCAGAGAATTCCCTTCCAATGACATATCATTGATAGTTTACATAATCCAGGCCTAAGCACAGTCCTGGTGGGCCATGTGAGCGCTTACAAGATCAAGAAGGAACGTTATCTTTTAAGGAGTTGTCTTGTTGATGCTGGGAGAATGTTACTCTTTATGGTTGAGCAGGTATTTCTGCTGATGGGGAGCTTTGGTGGATGCCTAATGCAGATACACAATGCTCAGTGAGGGGAGAGAGGAGGCCAAAGGGCAGAGAAGAATTTTTTATGTTTAAATTTTTCTTGTCTTGCCATAAAATATGAATTTTGTTTCACACTGGTAAACAGTCATGATCATCTCTTTCTCGTTAAATATTGCATTGCTGATACGTTTACCTATTTTGTCATCTGCCAGCGCCCACTTGCACGTAGGCAAGAGCCTAAATGTTATTACCAGTTTATGGAGAATCCTGAAACTGATGATGTTTTATCCTAAGTTTTTCTGAAATTGCAAAAAGAACAGTTTTTGACTGTTTGTGATCTAGTTCTTTAATCCACTTTACACAACTTCAGTGTTTAGCAGAAGCGAGATAACTGTTTGGCATATTGTATTTTAAAGATTTTTTTTTTTGACGTGGGCCATTTTTAAAGTCTTTATTGACTTTATTACAGTACTGCTTCTGTTTTATGCCTTGATCTCTTGGTCCCGAGGCATGTGGGATCCCAGCTCCCAGACCAGGGATCGAACCCTCATCTCCTGCACTGGAAGGCAAAGTCTCAACCACTGGACCACCAGGGAAGTCCCTCAAATTTTAATCGTTTATTTTTCAGTGATCCGACCTTGTCAAGTGGTGGGAGAGGAGGTTTTACCCACTGCTCACCAGTGGAGCCACACAGCACATCCTGAGAGGGAGCTGTAGCTGGACTGGACTTTCTGACCCTGTCTGAGCTGAGGAAGAAACAGAGATGGGGGGAGACAGTGGAAACCAAAAGGAAAGATGGGAGGTTCTCATTCCCATGGTGGGTGCCAACTGGAGGTCATGCCCTTCACTGCTGCTAAGTCATAAACGTGGATGAGACCCAGTCTCTACTCTCCCTACGACTGGAAATTGATACGTAATCAAAGAATCGTACTACAGTTATTATGAATCCGATGATAGTTTAGAATTCTTATGGTTTCTTATTTCACTGAGAACGGCATACCAAGATACAGTTTTCCTGTTAACAATTATTATACGTCATCTCCTGATATGATGCACTAGAAAAACACATGGCTTCTATGAAATCTCTGCCACAGGTGCATGACCTGAACGGAGTCATTAGGAAACAGCTGACCAACCCAAATGGAGGGGATTTCTACAGTGTACTGAAATGTGGTCTTCAAAACTGTGAAGCCTGTGAAAGACAAAGACTGAGAGCTGTTGCAGATTAAAGGAGACTCAAGAAATACGACAGCAAGTGCAGCACAGGAGCCAGGCTTTTCTTTTGCTAAAAGGACGTTATTGATGCCGAAAGCTCAGTTTCAGTGTGCACCGGTGCTGAATCAAGTCTCGGAGAGAGTTTTGGGTGAAATAGAAAAGGAGAGCTTTATTACTTTGCCAGGCAAAGGGGGACACAGCGGGCTCCTGCCTTGAAAAACTATGTGTCCCCCTCCTTGGAGAAGATAGTGAGAAGTTTTATCGTAATTGTTCAAAGAGGGCGTGGTCAGCTCGTAGACATTCTTCTGATGGGTTGGTGGTGAGGTAATCGGGAGTCGGCATCATCAACCTTCAGGTCCAACTGGTCTGGGGTCTACATGCTTGTGGGCAGCAGACAGTTAACTTCTCCCACCTGGAGGGGGTTTCAGTATCTGCAAAACAGCTCAAAGATATTGTTGTGTCTATCTGTTGATGGGGAAACAGGACCCTGCCCCAAGGCTGCTCTTGACTGTTTGTTTCTCCCTGGTCTCACATCCCTTCCCTCCACTAATTAACAACTGCTTGAATCTGCCCATTGGAACTCAGGGAAGGTCACGGGGGCTGGAAGAAGTCTGTTTCCTGTGATCAAAGAAATGGGGGGGGGGAGGGGCCTTCCCTGGTGGCGCAGTGGTTAAGAATCCGCCTGCCAATGCAGGGGACCTGGGTTCGAGCCCTGGTCTGTGAAGATCCCACATGCCGTGGAGCAACTAAGCCTGTGCACCACAACTACTGAGCCTGCGCTCTAGAGCCCTCAAGCCACAACTACTGAGCCCGCGTGCCGCAACTATGAAGCCCATGTGCCTAGAGCCCGTGCTCCACGAGCAGCCACCGCAATGAGAGGCCCCCGCTCACCACAACTAGAGAAAGCCCGCGCGCAGCAATGAAGACCCAACACAGCCAAAAAAACAAAAACAAAAAAAACTACCATTTAAAAAGAAAAGGAAAGAAAAGAAGTGGGGGACACAGAAAGGCTTTGTGCCCAGGAGCCCCACAGGGCCCTGCTCAGTATCATTATTAAGCTAAATTGGCCAAATCTGAATAAGGCCTGTAGATTATAATGGTATTGTGTGATGATAATTTCCTGGTTTTGGTCTTTGTTCTGTGGTTATGTAAGAGACTGTCCTTGCTTCTGGGAAATACACACTAACTATCTGCACTTAAGGACATCATGTCTGCAACTTACTCTCATATGATTCAGGGAAAAAAACAAGAGACAGAGAAAGTCAGGGCAGGTGTGGCAAAATGTTAACATTTGAAGAATCAGGACAAAAGATGTATGGAAATTCTTTGTGCTCTTATTGCAACTTATAGTTTTTTAAAAAAGGTAACAGAATAAAACTATTATTCAATAAAACTGTTATTCAACTATTATTCAAACTAAGATAAAGCATTTCAAGTATTGGTAGCACTCACTAGAAGCAGGTTAAGTCCATTTAAAGGGGAAGACACTGGGTTGCTCTCTGAAAACATGAGATTTAATATTCCCTGGAACTTCCTTTTTTATGTCCCATAAATGCAAACTCAAGTTCCAAACTCCCCACCAGGTGTGCAAGTCATGTGTTTGGACTGAGTGTTTTGTTATTGTTTTTCCTGAACCTGCTTTTGAAGGCATCCCTAGAGTGGGACTAAGCCACCTGCCAAAGGTAAAAGTGACAGGGCTGGGCCTTCTGTGCAACCTCTTCCATTGACTCATTTAAAAATCTGTCCAGTTAGACTTAGCTTTCACAAATGTGTTAATCAAATCAATTCCCTGAGTCCCCATGTACTGTATAGTAGGTTTGCACAGTAATAAAAAAATGTTTTAATGGAATCTCAGCAACGGGGTTTCCTTTGTTTAATTCTCATTTAGAGTCTTTTTAAAATTTTTTACTTTCTTTTTTAATTGAAATATATTTGACATACAACATTGTATAAATTTAAAGTGTACAACATGTTACTTTGATAACATTTATACATTGTAGTGATAATTAGCACCTCTATCACATTGCATAATTATCTTTTCTTTTTAGTAGTAGTATTTCAGGATCCCTTTCCCAAAAGCAGGTAAACTCCAGCCAGGGTAGAGCTGATGACTCACTGTGGTCCACAGCAGGGCTTTTTAGTAGTAGTTGAACTTAAGAATCATTTAGTTCTTAGCAAGACTGATGGTTATAATACACTATTGCTGTCTGTTAGATTCCTTTAATGGCTCATTTATGAGGACTTGGTCTCAGCTACTAGGACTGGTTCTCCTAAAAAGCACTAAACTGTTAAAAACTACTAAAACTGTTAAGAAACAGTTCAAATGCCTAGGGTACTGCATTGTTGAGATGACGTTCTTGTAAGACTCCCTGTTTCTTCTGCCAACCCTCTGCGATGGTGTTTCTTGCTGTAAATAGAGGCTGGAGACTTTTTCCCACCTCCAGTGGTGCTCCGGTCATGTTCCAAACAGAGCCTGGACCCAGAAGATGACGCTGCTGGCCAAACCCCTTTCCAGCAGACACGGAGCAATCTACCACAGCACCCCTAGCTTTTCTCTCCAGTATTCTTGGAAAGAGGAGCTTGTTGCCCAATGCTTAGGACGCTTCTGTTGTCACATCGACCATTCATGTCAAAGTGGTTTCATCTGCAGCATCTCTCCCTTTGTAGGGATTCATTCAGATTTTTTCAAGTGCATTTGTTCTCTACCTTCTGAATTCAAAGAGTATTTGTACTCAGTGATGGATTTAAGCATTAGGCCAAATCTGCTCGAAGAAAAAACCAGACATTTCTCCAGAGTCTTCTGCAGCCTTCAGTGAAACAGTGATCTTACTTCGGAAACTCTGTGAGGGAATCAGTTGTAATCTAGAGGCTCTGACCTGCCTTTTACAAAAGGTCAGTCATATTTTCTAACAGTGCAAGGTTAAGAGGGAAAGAGAACCCAAGGAACTTCCTGCTCTTTTTGTTGTTGTTATTGGGGGTGTGTGTGAGCCAAATCCAGCCTGATGGCTGAGCTTTTTTTTTAAATATAAATTTATTTACTTATTTATTTTTGGCTGTGTTGGGTCTTCGTTGCGGTGCGTGGGCTTCTCATTGCGGCTCTAGGCATGGGCTCTAGGCGCGTGGGCTTCAGTAGTTGTGGCACGCATGCTCAGTAGTTGTGGCTTGGGGGCTCTAGAGCGCAGGCTCAGTAGTTGTGGCGCATGGGCTTAGCTGCTCTGCGGCATGTGGGATCTTCCCGCACCAGGGCTTGAATCCGTGTCCCCTGCATTGGCAGGTGGATTCTCAACCACTGCGCCACCAGGGAAGTCCCTATTTTTTTTAAATTAATTTTTATTGGAGTATGGTTGCTTTACAAGGTTGTGTTAGCCTCCACTGCACAACAAAATGAATCAGCCATACGTATACAGATCTCCCCTCCCTTTTGGACTTCCCTCCCGTTTAGGTCACCACAGTGCACTAGGTGAGTTCCCTGTGCTAACAGCACGTTCCCATCAGTTGTCCATTTTATACATAGTATCAGTGAGGAACTTCCTGCTCTTAAAGGGCTGGGAATTTTCTTTTTTCCTGCCCTCTATTTTTTTCTGAAAGGGTGCATTAAGCGTAATGGAGGGTTCACAGGAACACTTAGAAATTATATGATTCCTTGTGTTTTCAAAGCCCAAATCTCCTTTGATGTTTAATCTTTCCTCACAACAGCTCTGAACAGGAAGCATGTGTTACAGGATCCCTTTCCCCAAAGCAGGTAAACTGCAGCCAGGGCGGAGCTGATGACTCACTGCGTCCACGCAGGCCTCGTCTCCACGGTCTGTTCCCACCCCCAACTCCGGCTGCGGGCTGCTCCTGTGAATTGGTCACACTGGGCCCTTTCTACATGGGGCTTCAGGTGCCTGCTCTCTGTTTCCATCCTGTATGACTGCTGTTTACTGAACAGTCATTCCAAGTCCTCAAGCGTAGAGACTGAAGCATCTGTTTTTCTAAATCATGCCCAGGTGTGGTGGGAAGGACTGACTCAGATGGCCGACCGCCTGTCCACGCCCGCCTGGATCCTGCTTCCAAAGCAACCTGAGAATCTTATGACACTTAGAGGTGGTTACTTTTATATGGGGTTTACCAAAGGCTAGAAATTGAGGCTATATCTTCTAGAATTACCTTAAAAATGAGACGGGGAAGAAAGGAAATACTCGGGATGCCTAAGAAGTATTTAATATATAACTGGAAATAATGGCTTCCAAACATGAGTTCGGATGGGTACACACCCAAGAGAATTGAAAGTAGTGACTTGAACAGGTATTTGCACGCCAGTGTTTATAGCAGTGTTATTCACAATAGTCAGAAAGTGGAAGCAACCCAAGTGATATCAGTGGATGAATGGATAAACATGATGTGGGCTGTACATACAGTGGAATATCATTGGGCCTAAAAGGGAGTGAAATTCTGACACAGGCTACAACATGGATTAATCTTGAAGACATCATGCTAAGTGACATAAGCCAGACACAAAGGGACAAATACTGTATGATTCCACTCATGTGAGAGCCCTAAAGGAGCCAGAGTCACAGAGACAGAAAGTAGGATGGTGGGGGCCAGGGTCTGGGGGAGGGGGGACTGGGGAGCTGGAGTTTAACGGAGACAGAGTTTCAGTTTTGCAAGATGAAAAAGTTCTGGAGACGGAAGGTGGTGATTAGTTGCTCAACAATGGAGTGTACTTAATGCCGCTGAATTGTTCACCAAAAAATGGTTAAAATGGTAAATTATATCTATATATAATATAATATATTATATATATTTATCACACTAAAAAAATATGGATTGGGGAACAAAGGGACAGCAGTCACGTAAATGGCAGGGTCAGGCTTTCCGTTTCTCAAATAACCTTTCTTTCTTTTCCTTTGGCTATTTGAAATACATTTTAAAAAGGAATTCAGATTAATAAAGGTAACTGAGTATTGGCCACTTAATGAGTGATTGAGGGTATTAAAGCCAAAATGTTCAGCAGTATTTCAGCTGCTCTTTGACAGCTGAACATTTGGGGCAGGCAGGAGTGTTCTGCCGTAAGCAGGAAATAAAAGCCCCTTGTGTTTGAACCAGATGGCACTTCAGTTAGAGTCTGGGGGAAATCTGCTGAAGTTACCTGCTAAGGTCCTAAGACACCATCTTCCCACGCTAAGCCCCAAGTGTCCCGAAGGCTGTCATCAGGTACTTGTTCTTTCTTCTGGGCAGACTGCCTCACTTCTAGCTTTGCTTTTTTCCTCACTTTGCTTTCAGACATCATCATCTTTTATTTTCCAAAGCTCTACCGCTAGCGCCCAATTGAGTGGTTACAGCCACTTAACGAAACCACATTTACTAATCACCCGCGGTGGACCATAGTGCTAAGTCTTCAGTGTGTACCAATAAGTACAAGACAAGGCTTTTGGGCTCAGGGACTTATAATCCAGGTAAGGAGGACAGTCACAGGCACACAGAAAGGTAACTAACAGTATCGGTGCTGAAGGTGAGATATATGTTTATGGATGGGTTGTGTTGAGAAGGGAAATCACGAAATGGGAAGCATCGAAGGAGACAGAGCCAGGAATAATATGCCTGGAGAGATGACGGAAGGGTTGGTCTTAGCAACAGGACAGTAGGACGCATGTACTCCAAGTCTGCAATCTGCATCTCATTTGGGGAGACAAAATGAGCAAAAAGTGTATACTATCCAGAAGTAGAAGATAAGGTAGGAGATGGGAACTGTTGTCTAAAGATAGTGGATCCTGAGACCTAAGACATCAGCTTGTAGGAGATGGTTGGCTCTCGGTGGTTTTTATGTTGTTGTTAACTTTGCATTTTGGAAAACGTTAAAAATAAGGGAAGGTATGTGAACCCCAGTGTCCCCACAAACCAAGTTCCACAGTTGTCAACGTTTTGGTGAAACTGTCTTTCATCTATTTCCCTACCCACTTTCCCCATCTCATGTTTTTGTGAAGCAAACCCAGACATCAAAAAAAGTGTTCATGGGCTTTCCTGGTGGCACACTGGTTGAGAGTCCGCCTGCCGATGCAGGGGACACGGGTTCGTGCCCCAGTCCAGGAAGATCCCACATGCCGCGGAGCGGCTGGGCCCGTGAGCCATGGCCACTGAGCCTGCGCGTCCGGAGCCTGTGCTCCGCAACGGGAGAGGCCACAACAGTGAGAGGCCCGCGTACCGCAAAAAAAAAAAAAAAAAAAGTGCTCATAAGCATCGTTGAAATGTCTAAAATTGCGTCTGGTAATTTTGTAATATAAATTTGCCAGTTTTCTACAGCTAGTAAAAATAAAAGAACTTACTGTGCTGCCAGGTTACACATCACCAGGGTGCGTGAATGTGAAGGACATGGGCGTGTGTAATTTGGAAATTCCTGGTCCTCTATGAAATGTTTGGATTTTTAAATTCTTACTAAAACTCAAGATTGAAAAGATGCGTTTGTGTGCACGTGCACACACACACAATCACAATACTGTTACGCCTAAAGTACTGGCAAGAATTCCTTAATATCATCAGATACTCAGAGTGCTCAAATTTCTCCAATTTTCTTGTATTTCTAAATAGTTTGGTTGTTTTAAAAATTAGGTTCATGCATTTGAATCAGTCATTATGTCTCTTAAATCTCTTTTAACTGATAGGTTCCCCCAGTTACCCATCAACAGCTTTTTTTTTTTTTGATGTTGAAGAAACTGGGCCATCTTTGCTGTCGAGCTCCCACAGTCTAGATTTTGCGAACTGCATCCCCATAGTGTCATTTAACATGATCTTCTCTCCTTATTTCCTGAAAATTGGTGTCCTATCTAAGGCTGAGTCACACTCAGGCTCCATTTTGGCAAGAACACTTTTAACAGCAGACCCACAAGAGCTGTTGTTTGTACGTAGCGGGTGTGGAAGATCAGTGCCTGCCCAGATCCGTTATTTCATTAGAGGGTCAAAATGTTGACCTTCTTCAATTGTTAGCTGCCCTACTCCTGTAAAAGGAAACTTCTTCTCATCAATTATTTGGTTACCCTGAGGTATAGTTCATATAGGAAAAGAAGGGTACATGCGTGGGTTTTCCCTTTATTTGCAGGTTTTCCGAACAGCAAAATGGTTTCCTAGCATCTTCCAGAGGTGACCAGTGATCTGTACAGAGACATCATGATGAGTTCTGAGCTTTAACGCATTTACTGGGCTTCTGCCCTCTGCAATTATTTTTTATGCTCTAATTTTCATATTATAAGCTAACTCGAGAGAGTTTTTCTAACCTTTGATTGGCTCTCATGTTGGCTGATGACACCTTTGACACAACTCTTCTTTTTCCCAATATGACAATATCTTCCAAGTTCCTTGGTACACTGTCTTCCGCATACCTGGAATCGGAAATTTCTCTAAGGCAGCCTAGTTTTTTAGTGAGACATGCTGTAAGGACCTCTAAGGTGCTCACTGCTATTGGGCTTATCATTGTTTCTAGGTCTTTCAGAGGACAGTGCTACAGAATTCTTTTTTTTTTTAAATTAATTTATTTATTTTTGGCTGCGTTGGGTCTTTGTTGTGGTGCATGGGCTTCTCATTGCAGTGGCTTCTCTTGTTGAGGAGCATGGGCTCTAGGTGTGCAGGCTTCAGTAGTTGCAGCACATGGGCTCAGTAGTTGTGGCTCGTGGGCTCTAGAGCACAGGCTCAGTAGTTGTGGCGCACGGGCTTAGTTGCTCCGTGGCATGTGGGATCTTCCCGGACCAGGGCTCGAACCCATGTCCGCTGCATCGGCAGGCGGATTCTTAACCACTGTGCCACCAGGGAAGTCCCAGAATTCATTTTTAGTAATAAAGTATATTACTAGCTCTAAGACTTAGATCAATATGATTTACTTCTCTGAGCCTCAGTTTTCTCATCAGTAAAGATGAGTGATTCCTACCATCTCATAGGCTTGTTACAGGAATTTAACAAGGTAGCACATGCTGCGATTAACTCAGATGTCCCTCTGCACAGCTTGGAATGCAAGTCACAGGCTGTAGTTTGGTTTTAGACCAGTTGTGCATAAGCTCTTACGTGCTCTTGGGAGGTGACAGCCTCGAAGTGCAGTCTATCTCCTTCCTTTCCTTCCTGCCCCTCCCTCTTAGTGCACACAGGATACCCCTCATAATAGGGGTCCTTAGGGAAGTCCCATCGACCTGTCTTCTTTGGGGTACAGCCTGCAGTGGGTGGATGGGGGCTGGTGGTCAAGAAGATGTGAAGGCTGAGAGCACCTGCCCCGCCATGGCCCCTCCTAAACGCAGAGCTACCACCTCCCCATCCCCAAGTTCTTGCTGACCAGTGCTCTCTTGACAGCTTTTTCTTAAACTCTCAGAACTCAAAAGGTCGTTTCATCATTTTCCTAAAATATGCGAGGGATGCCTGGTCCACTCTTGTGAGACCCGGATTTTTCGGTCCTTGCGAAGCAGCTGGCATTTTCTCTTTAAAGTAGAAAGTAAAAGCCAGTGTGATGCCTGGTACAGCCCCTTTCCAGCAGAGGCCCTGCTCCAGGAGGCCAGCACGGAGCCAGGGGCTGCTTCGGGGGGGTGAGGGCCAGACCTGGCCCCTCAGGACTGTGTCCACTCAATATGTGATCCCAGCAGGGAGACAGGTGGCCTGCGGTTTTCAGACGCCTCACCTCCAGGTCTCAACCCCATCCCTTATCTTCAACCCATCCCACCTACTGTGTAGGCTCTGGGCTTTGATTCCCAAATAGAATTCCCATAGAATCTGTAAATTTAGAGCACCATTTCATTAATTTTGATTTGGAGTTCTGAATTTTAGACTATTTAAAATTAAGTAAGACACTTGAAGCCACAGATCAACCATAGCTTCACTAAAACTGGGGCAGTAGACACTGTACCCCTGGGTGAGGCACTTGGAGGCTTTCAGCACCACTTACGTATAGTCTGCTGGAAAAAATGGAACCTAATCTCATCAAGCCTGTAATACTAACTGCCCCTTATAGGAAATGGCAGGGACAGTGAAACAATTTAAATGACATCATGAGGATGTCATCAATCAATCCAGAATATGGAAAACTCCAGAGGACAAGCGACCAGGTCCTCCCAAAATTAATGGCATAAAAAGGGAAGGGAAGGATGGTTACAAAAGAGACTTAAGGGACAGATGAGCCAAATATACTATGTGGAATTTGTTTGAATCCTGACTCCACCAGAGCAATCGTAAGAATAGGTTCTTAAGACAATATGTCCAATATGAAAAAAACTTAATTTTGTGACATATGATAATAGTATAGTGGGTATGTTTCCTGAAAACTTTTTATCAGTTACAGAGGCATACTACAGTATTTATAGGAAGAAAGTCATGATATAAGAGATTTGCTTTAAAATATTCTGGAACAAAACAAAGTACCAGTGTTTGTGGGGAAAAAATATAAAAATAACACATGCGAGATGTTGATTTTTTGAAGCTGGGTGGTAGGTTTAAGGAGGTTTATTATATTATTCTCTCTTTTTATGTGTTTAAAACTTTCTATAATAAAAAAGTTTTTTAAAGCGTAAAAAACAGTAAAAATAAAAAAGTGAGAGAGGGAGAGGAAGGGAAGCTTTCACAGTACGGTCTAGGTGGAGACAGAGGTGCCTTGTACTCTGGTTCTATCCAGCCAGATGGCAAGAATTGATCAATTCGGGGTATATTTGGGGGAAGTAGAGAGCTGTTTTCTAGTGGTATTAGGAAAGGTGTGAGGATGAAGAATGTCACCTGCCGTATCAGTAAACAAAGGATGTTGTGGTCATCAAGCCACCAGCCACTGCAGCCGCCTTGACTGTGCACCCTGAGGAGATTCAGGATGGAGAAAAGCAGGATATTGGTAGATCATTAAGGTGCACATCAAAGGGATGATTTCAATGAGCCTAGACTTTTGCATCTTCCCATACATAGAAAAGCACTACATTCATTAACAGTAATCTTTTGATGTTCTGACGACCTGGTTTTTGTTGCAAAAACTCCTATATATCCTGGCTCCGTTCCCCCACCCGAAACCTAGCCACCACTGCCTTGCCTCTACAGAGAAGTCCCTCAGAGCCCTCTGAGAGGCTGCATCCCAGGCTTAAGTCCTCAGAAGTTGGCCAAATAAAACTTACTTCACAACTTTTAGGTTGTGCATTTGTTTCAGTCGACGAGGGGGGGGAATTGATTATGATTCCTCAGTTTTTGGCTGCGGCGGCCAGAAGGATGGCCATGAACTTGTTGAAGAAAACTGGGAGATGGAAGAGGTAGGCAGAGCTCCAAAGTTCAGTTGTGGCCACACCGAGTCTGAGATGGGATTAGAAATCTCGGTCCCCAGGCAGACATCCAGCCCTGGAACTCAGGGGAGACACACACTTAGGACTCATTAGCCAGAAGATAGCATTAAAACTAGGGGATTGGATAAGTTCACTAGGAGAGAGTATGGTTAAAGAAAAGGAGTTTGTGTTAGAGCCAGAATTTTCCAGAATCTCTAAGATGAACACTAAGAAATCTGAGGCAAAAAGGAAAATCAGGCTTCTGCAGTAACACATTCAAGCGCACACTCAGACCGCAGGCGCTTTGTGTTGGCTGGTGTCTCTACACCCACAGGCATCGGGAACTCTTGCTGGGCAGTCAAAGCAGTGCGGCCTGGGTGCAGCCTGGGGTGGAATGTAAGCTTGCGGTCAGCACTCCACTTTCCAAAGAAGCAATGCTGTCATCTAAACCTGGACCTTGTTTCCTGTTTGCTTCCCCGGCTGCTTGTCAATATTTGATTTTCAGATCACAGGACCCCGTATTGCCAAACCCCAAGCCTGTCACTTAAAACAAACAGAAGAGGGAGTCAGCAGAAACCGCTCTGATCGAGCTGTCGACCTGGGAAACTTTCCCGTGGTCCTTTGCTGCTGGTCCCCACCCACCCCTAGGGAGAGCGGCGCAGTGCTAACTGGGCAGCTTTTGTTTGTTTCCCGACTGCGTGGCCCCAAAGGATAGTGCCATATTCACAAGCCAGTGGGACCCCAAATGTCAGTGCAAATGCCAGCAGCAAGGTTACTGTTCAGTCTGTTGGCAAAGTTCTCCCTGGTGCGTGCCTGCACGGGCTGTGAATTTAACTCCCTGACTGCTGTCTCTTGAGCCTTGACTGCCAGGAGTGCAGGGTCAACCTTCCAAGGTAAAGAACTTTATAGAGGCGGATTGGAGGAAGGATGTGGGGTTCACGTTGAAAATCCTCACCAGTTTAGTCTGTAATTTCAGCTCCTTCTCCTAGAGCAGTGGGTAGTCTATGAATTGGCCGAGTGGGCAATCGGCCAAGGTCAGTGGGTGATGCCTCAAACTCACCCTTTTAGCCAGAGATTTCCTTCTCTGTGTAAAGCCATTAGTAAGTGAGACCATGCCTTATCAAAATAAATCCAGGTCCCCCCAAGCTTGGCGGGGGGGAATTCCTGGGAATTCCCCAACGAGGCTGCCTTGAGTTGCGTCATCTACATGCCTGTCCTTATGCTCAAGTCCTTTTTTCCCCCTTCACCTGGTATAAGTGGATTTCTTTTTTTTTCTTTTTTTTTGGCCATACCATGTGGCATGCGGGATCTTAGTGCCCCGGCCAGGGATCAAACCCGTGCCCCCTGCAGTGGAAGCGCAGGGTCTTAACCACTGGACTGTCGGGGAAGTCCCGATTTCTATTACATAGAGTCAAAAAGTCCTTGATGCAGATTTGGTGAGTCAATTAAGACAATGGGTGTCACCTCACATTTCTGAGGCCACAGGTGCTCCTTGTGCTGGCAGGGCTGGGGAGGAGAGGAGACCCCAGTCTCAGAAGAGGCCCCAGGTATGTGGGGAGCCCTGCGGGACCTGCCAGGGACAGCCAGCAGGTTCAAACCTCCAGTCTGTGCACCAAGCACAACCATTCTGTTTCATGACTTTAGTGGGAACCCCTACACCACAGTGCGGGGCTTCTCCACGTTCAATGCGAATGTGCATCACCCGGGAGCCTTGTTGAATGCGGATTCAGTAGGTGTGTGGTGGGATAGACACCCCTAACTCCTAACCAGCGCCCAGGTGACCTAAGAGTAGAGTAACCTGGCCAGGTCACCTTGGCCCGGACCTGCCTCTACCCTAATTAGAGCCAATAGGCTTCTGCTGCTTCACTTAGAACCATGCTTGTTAACTGCTACTTTCACCCATAAACAAGAAGGTAAGACACAGTGCTTACCAAAAAATGAAAATCTTACAGCTTTTGTTGAGAACTAGAAAATAAATACCTGACTACCTAAGCATTCAAAAAAGGGGGGATGGGAATTCCCTGACGGTCCAGTGGTTAGGACTTTCACTGCCTTGGTCTTGGGTTTCAACCCTGGAAGGGGAACTAAGATCTGCAAGCTGCAGTGCGGCACAGCCAAAAAGAAAGGAGGCGGGGGGAGGGAAGCTTCTTTCAAGCTGGGAACAGAAAGCTTGGGGATGGCTTGGAAAGGAGTCATTTACCTGTCTCCTTGCCTCAGCAGAAGAGTCCTAATGATCAAGGGTTCCTGAAAATGGTGCTTGAAATGCATCACAGGGGTTCAGTGTTTAAAGGTATTGTGAGTTTTATACTTACCTAAAATAATTTTTTTTTTTTTGGTAAAGCATCTGACTAATTCCTCATTTATCTGTTCTAAAATTCCAAGTTTTTTTATATTCCATTTTCTAAGAGCTGAATTCCAGAACACAAATTTCCTTTATGGAAATTCCCCCCCTCGCGTGTTTACTTGGGCAGAGATGAACTTGGGGACCCGTGACAGCCCACGGGGGCTGTGACCCCACCCTCACAGCATGTCACACTGATATGACGACATGACATGCAACCATTTGTTGCAAAACAGTTGTGTCCTTTTCTTAGGGCAAGGCTGCAGTGATCCTGAAGCTTCTCGGAACAGTCTCGGTTCTGGATGTTCCTTGCAGGGCACTGCTGTGTGTGGCTTTGATTTTTCAATTGATTCACAAACATTTGTGCTTGTTTGGATTTTGTGGGAAGCAAAAGTCATGGAGATGATGGAAATTCATTATACATTCTAGTGGTATGACAGCACACATGGTAGCAGCCAGGCTCAGCAAACAGCCTAAACTGTACAGATTGATAGTGGGAATTTGATCTGGGGAATTTGGAGCAATGTCTGAGGAAGCCCGCAGAACACGGTGGAAGGCAAGCTGTCCCAGACATTAGCAATTTCAGGAAAGGCAGAAAGGACATTGAGAGGGGGTGAATCCAGGTGTCCAAGAGCAAGGACCACCGTGTGAGCTGGAGCCACCGGGGCTGCCTGGTGGGGCTGGGGCCCTGGGGGAGGAGCTGCCCAGGCAGAGCTGCAGCACAGATGAGACGCAGCCAGAGGAGCAGGGGGGAGGGGGAGGGGAGGGGGAGGGGAGGAGCCCTGCCTCCCTCCTCCTCCTGCCAATCTCCCGCCAGTACCTCCCACTGTCTAGTCCTACCTGGAAGCAGACGGCAAATAGCTGGCACTCATTTGTGGCTCAGCATCTGTTCTCTTGTATCCGCCTGTATTTGACTCCTGTTTGATGACGTCATGGGTCCAACCAGCAGGAATAGCTCTCCTTAATGTACCCTCTCCTGCCAAGTGGAGAGACACAAAGTCCCAGCAATCTCTGGATCCATCTCAAAGTCCAGGATCTCTGGTGATGCACAGCCCCCTCTGTCAGATCCAGATGTGGCTTCAAATATGGTCTATGAACTGCACGGGTTAAGTACCACCCATTTTCCTTATCTAAAATAATAAGCAAGAGATAAAGCGGAAATATACGTGTGTGCATATGTGTAATTTTAACACTTACTGACGTGTTGTATTTTATATTTATTTATTCATTATATTTTACTCTTTAAAACTACTACAGTTCTCATTTCTGTAACCGTCATTGGGTTGATATGGTCACTTTTTTTGTTTTTCATCCCCCATTCCAAGTTCCCTTTGCCATCGTATGGTTGACATTCTCTAGCTGGTGGGATGACAGAAATGTTTGCTTCTGAGTTGTTCCACGCGTCTGCGGTCCTGCCTGTAGTTTTCCCTTAGATTTTACTTTGGGACATGGAAGTATTAAGAAGGACCCGCTAAACCCCTGAACGCCCCAGCTGGTCCTCTCTTGTCCCCAGGATCTAGGGCCAACCCCCTGTCCCCAGGGAAAGCCAGCTCAGCATGTCCCCTTCTCTGTCTGCCTGGTGGGTCAGTGGCGTAAGGAGCCCCAAGTAGCCAGGTCTCAGCGTGAGTCAGTGGCACCTTGTTGCAGCCTCTGACGAAGACTCCCCCACTTGACAACCAAGAACTCTCGGCCTGCAGATCCAGTTTTCAAGGCTGGAAATGGTTTGCCAGGCGATGGTGAGAGGGTCCCTATCATCTCTACCCTGACCCCTGGACCTGTGAACCCTGCTGTGGAAGAAACAGCACATATACCCTGCTTGGCGCAAAGCATTCGGGGTCAGCACCCAACCTTGCTTCCCAGCTGGTTCCTTAACCAACCATTTATAAGATTGGGCTCAGGCAGGTCCAGGAGGTTAGGGTCCCATAACAGCTCCTGCTGCATCGCCTTCCCTCCCTCACCCAAACTCAAGCCCTCGTGGAAGCTCCTTATGTCCATATGGGAGGACAGAAAAGCTTGGGTCTGGTTTACAGATGCTTCTGCACAGCCTGCTGGACCAGCACGGAAGGGACCGCGGCTGCACTCAGACCCTCTCCAGGGCCTCCCTGGAGGACAGCGTGGAGAGAGATCTTCCCAGTGGACGGAACTGTGAGCACCTTGCCCAGCTGGAGAGAGAGCCGGAGCTAAGGATCTGTACTGGTTCATAGATGGCGGCTCATGGCTTGGCTGGTTGGTTGGGGACTCTGACAGGGAGCCTGGGATGTGGGCACAGCACGGTGATGTCTGTGTCCCCTGTGAGAGCTTCTAATGGCATCCACTACAGAGGAGGCTTTCAGAAGTCGGGTGAACAAGATGACGTTAATGTGTGAATGTTAGCTCCCCATGCCCCCACTTGCTCAGTGGCCCCCTGTACAAAGTGGTCATAGTGACAGGGATGAAGGCTGTGCATATGGACAACCCCTCCCCAAGGCTGGTCTGGCCACTGCTGCTGCTGAGCGCCCAGCCTGCTGGTGGCAGAGCCCACACTTCTTCCCCGAAAGGGCGCTGCTTCCAAGAGGGGGTGGTGACAGGCCAGCTACATGGTTGTAGGTTGATTGCATTAGACCCCTTTCCTCCATGGACAGGGTGGCAGTTTGTCCTCACTACAACAGACAACTATTCTGGCTGTGGACTTGTTTTCCCTGCCTGCAGTGCTTCTGCTAACCCCACTATTCTTGGATTCAAAGAATGTTCTCTTTACCATCATGGTATCCTGCAAAACCTTACTCTGACCAAGGGAGTCTCATGCATCAAAAGAAGTAAGTCGTTTTCACTTGTTGATGATTCCTGCTGTGCGTGCACAGCCGTGTGGCTTGATGGCTCACACAGCACCCAGTTCATGATGGCAGCTTGAGTGCCTGCTGATCTGGTGTCCCCTGGTCAACTTTTCAGTCTCTAGACAAGCCCAAGAGGAAACCTCCAGCTGTTTCTCAAAAGCATGGATTACAGTTCTTGATAGAATAAAACCACTTTCCTCTGGGTGGTAGAAACAGGGGTGTTTTGGCTTTCCAGTGGTTCATGTTGACATGTTTCAGTGCTGACTCAGCCCTCAAAAGTCTGGTTGTTTCCTTTCCTAGATGTACAGTCACCTGGTAACTGGCCTCAGGTCCCTTTGGGGAGGGCTCTGAGGAAGACTCATAGATTATTATATTTCTGACAGTGCTGAAGATTCCTTCCTAAGAGGACCCGGCCTCCTCTTCATCAGGGTTTGGGGCTCCTGTGAGCTGACAAAGGTCTGGGAGTCAAAAGAGAAATAACTTCCTTTTTCGGTCACTCAGTCATGCTTCTGCTGACCTAGAACTTTTCTGCTCGTGTGGATGAAGTAACCTTAGTAGGGTGCCCTTGCATTTCAGAGGTGACTGTGATCTCTGTAGTTCAGACAGTCTTCTCCCCTTTTGCACGTCACAGTAATTGCACCCATTTGTCTGCTGGACCCATTGCTGCAGGACCCCACCATTCCTGCTGATCAGAAAGCCCATTTCCGTGCAGAGGCTCCCGCTGTCATTCGCACAGGGCTTTTCAAGGCTGCTGGTCCTCTACTCACCAAAGCATTTCTCAGAGCCTTAATAAAGGGGAGTCTCCAGGTCCTCCTGGGAGACAGTCAGGTGGTGAGGGGGTGGGCTGCACAAAATAATTTCTTTTCAACTTTCTCATATTCCTAAGTCTTTGGATTCCTTCCTTGACATTATCCCAGGGAAGTTCTGGCCTCTCTTGTTAAATGTAAACTACCGTCCGGCCCACATTTCAGTCAACCAACCAACCAGATTGTTAGAGCCAGCCCACAAAGTCCAGGATCTTGAATAATAGTCCCCGTTATCCAATGCAACATTTCTTTCCATCTCAGGTGACTGTGGACATAAACTTAGCAAAATCTTGAGTTGTTTTGGTTTATAAGTTATCTGGGAACAGACCTAGGATGCATGGGTCCAACGGTAACTATGGGCTTGGAAGTAATGAGCAGAGGTGAAAGTAAGTCTTCAGGAGAATAGGCATTTCCTTAAAAGACACTTACCTCAGGTGAGTGGCCTCAGGTGCTGTGGAAGGCATGTTGCTACTGATAAGGAAGTCTCGGTGGATCTGGGGTGCAAGGTTGTCAGACTCTTACAAACCCATCCAGGTGTCCTCATCTCAATGTCAAGGTCCTACGTGCTGTACTAACAATTTCCAACCCTTAACATAAGAGACTTTACAAGGCTGAAGGCGGAACTGTCTTGTGATTCAGAAGCTTGCACAACTAGATTTTGGGTCTAGTCCTCAGCCTGTGATATAAAAATAAGAAATTCTCTTAGGACCTCCATGGGAGTTCTGTTTCTTTGACCAGGCCTTGACTTGAGCCAAGAGTTTAAAGCCCTGAGCTTAGCTTTCTTCTCTTCCTGAGGCCTGTAGTGCAACATGAAGAAACCAGTCCTTCGTCACTTCTACCCTAACCATCATTGCTACCTCCATTACTACCATCACCGTCATTACTACCACCATCACTACCCTATCATTGCTACTGCCATTACTACCCTAACCACCATTGCTACCTTCACCACCATTACTACCACCACTACCCTAACCATCATTGCTACCACCATTACTACTACCACCCTCCTTACCACCATAACTATCAAGTATATTAGCTACTTCATGTCCCCAAATCTTGCTTTCCACTGGCCTTTTACCCTGAGTCAGCACAGATGACATTTAAGCTCGAATAGGTAAGCAATCACAGAATTCCTGAATTTCAGAATTCCTGGACCGCTTCTGGGGTCACCCGGGAACCCACCTGAGCCCGAGCAGATACGTTGGTGGTGTGGTGATGGGGTGCAGCATTTGTCCTTGATGATGAACTAGCTGTATGACCTCTCTGGGAGGCTCTGGTTTGTACCCTGGAACTGTGTCATTTCTGTACCGCTGCACTCCTCTGAGTGGCCGGCAGCCGTACACCCTGACCTCCACTGCTTCCAGCCACAGCTCTTGGGAACTGGGAGGGCGCCGGGGCAGCAGCTTATGAATGGCTGGCAGTGAAGGGCTCCGCCCAGACGGAGTCCAAGCTCTCATTTGAGAATTAGGATGAGGCCGGCCCTGCAGCTCCTAGGACTGGGAACGTTTGGGGTGCTGAAGAAGGAGAGGATGAGAAGGATGAGAAGAGTAGAGGTGGAGGCTGGGGAGACTGGCAGGAGACGGGGCTTCACCGGTGCCAGCATCCCACCCCACCTCCCGCCCTGCATGCATGGGTTCCCTGAGGGGCCCCCGTAGCCTTAATTTAAATCGAAAACAAGCAAGCAGAAGCAAAGCCAACAAAACAAAACCCTGCCTTTCACTTGAACTGTTTGCATGGTCTTGGCCTGGGGAAAAAAGAACACCTCTGGTGGCGCAGTGGTTGGGAATCTGCCTGCCAGTTCAGGGGACACGGGTTCGACTGGTCTGGGAAGATCCCACATGCCGCGGAGCAGCTAGGCCTGTGCGCCACAACTACTGAGCCTGCACTCTAGGGCCTGCGAGCCACAACTACCGGGCCCGTGAGCCACAACGACTGAAGCCCATGTTCCTGGAGCCCGTGCTCCGCAACAAGAGAAGCCACCGCAATGAGAAGCCTGCGCACCGCAACGAAGAGTAGCCCCCGCTCGCCACAACTGGAGAAAGGCCACGTGCAGCAATGAAGACCCAATGCAGCCAAAAACAAATAAATAAATAAATATATATATTTTTTTTTTAAAAAAGGGAACACCCCTAATACACTGTTGTGTGTATCTAGACTGGAAAAAAACTTGTTTTCAGAATCAGATAGCTCATGGTTCAAATTCATGGCCTTGGGTGGCTTAACCTCCCTGCACCTTGGTTTCCTCAACCGTAAAGTGAATATAATTCCATTTGGAATACCCTTCCAGACCTACCCATGTCCACTTGCCAGCCCACTCTTCAAAGTAGCTCAGGTGATACCCACAGCCCTTCTAAGTCCTATGGCATCACTGGCCTCCGTAGATCCATTCTACTCCACCTCGTACGCGCATTTACATGCCTTCCTATCGGGACCGCGTCCAACCTTCCTTTTCCCCAGCAAGCGCAGCAGAGAGCCTCTCGGGGAGCAGGTGTGGAACGAGTGAAGCATCCACAGTCCGTTAGAGCCACTTTCTTTCCTTTAATTTTCAACTCCTTTTCTTAAAAGTAAAATCCCAAAGGAAGCCCGGCTTCATTTGTTCAGGTGCCTAACGTATACAGTCATTTCTGAAGTGTATCTCATATGATCATTAGTTATCAGTTGTAAAGTTCATTTACCCTCTGGCATTAATTAATGCCATGTGAGTCTTCTGGGTTTTCTTCAGCTCAAATTGTAGTGAATGAAGAAAAAAGCCTGAAGGGGATGGAAAGAGATAAAACATGGTCTATGATTCTGTTAAGAAAATGGAAAGAATTTAGAAAAGTAGGAAGATTCATAGGAAGAATCAAGATCTCCAGTGGAGAAATAAAAAGGCAGATGGTAAAAATTAACTCTAGGCTGAGGTTGATCTTTGGTCCAATTATTTCAACATTGGGGCCAAGAAAATTCATGATGTGATTTGAGAGAAGAAGTCATTTCAGCTAAATTAGAAACACCCTCTGGATAGCCTGCTCTCATGAATGGCCCAAAGCTAGACCTCACCTACCTGGTGACGGTTAATGGCCAGCCCTGTGGGGACATGCAGGCACCCCTGCATCTCAAATGCCAGACAGATGTTTGTTAAGTGGAATGGGACACACCTATGTTCTTTCTCTCTATTTCCATAGAAAGAACATCATATATGTGTGCAGAGGGATGTCCAACGTGAAATAAATGTTTAAATTGGTTATAACTTCATGTCTGGTGTATGTGACTTTTAATAACTAAGAATGGCATTGTATCACAGGAGAGGAAGAATGCACTCTCAGAAGGGAATCCAAGTTGACTGAGGTCTCCAAAGGCATGTCATTAGTCCTTTGTCATTAGTCACTTGACGTAAAGTCTTACCCAAGTTCATAACTTTGAAATTAGCACAAATCAGAGTTCATGTTGTATAAGCTGATTTGCACTTTCTCTCCTGAATAAAATGATTTCATTTCTAACAAATATAAATCAGAATTGCACTGTTCTCTCCTTATTTAAACAGACACCATGATATCTAGTGATATCTATTCTTTGAGAATAATGTTGAGTCACAGTGAAAGGATCGTATTACAGCTGTTCAAATATTGAGCAACGGGGGCTTCCCTGGTGGCGCAGTGGTTAAGAATCCGCCTGCCAATGCAGGGGACATGGGTTTGAGCCCTGGTCTGGGAAGATCCCACATGGCGCGGAGCAACTAAGCCCATGCACCACAACTACTGAGTCTGCGCTCTAGAGCCCGTGAGCCACAACTACTGAGCCCGTGTGCCACAAATACTGAAGCCCGCGTGCCTAGAGCCCGTGCTCCACAGCAAGAGAAGCCACTGCAATGAGAAGCCCATGCACCGCCACGAAGAGTAGCCCCCACTCGCCGCAGCTAGAGAAAGCCCAAGCGTAGCAACAAAGACCCAACACAGCCAAAAATAAATAAATAAAATAAATAAATTAAAAAATATATATTGAGTGATGACATCAGTGATATCCCAAGAAGGCAATTAGATAAAATCAAATAAGCTCATGTAACAGCCACACAGTGGCCTTGGCTCCGTTTCAGAAGTGAATGGTGACGAGTACCGGAGTCCTGTCTTCTGACTTATCCTTGGGCAGCTGTGAGTGTGGTCAGAGGCTTGCTGCTGGCTGGCTGGACAGAAGGAGGGGCTGGGAGAGGGATGCAGGCGGCCTGGCATGGTGGGAGCTCTACCGCAAGGGGGGCAGAGGGGCCAGGACACCTGAATGACGGGTCTGCCTGTCCTCGGTACCCAGGAAGAGGACAGCAAGCCAGTTGGGGGGCACTGATATTCTGGCTGGATCAGTTGGACAGGGCACTTGGGGCTGGGGTCCCGACTGCAGCCCAGTTATGAGAATGGGGGCCCAGGGTGGGGCTGAGTCTCAGGCACAAGCAGGTGGACAGATGGCTGAACTGGGGTGCCAGGTGGGGGCATGGGGGGAGCAGCAGGGGCTCAGCTCTTGTCTCGGGTCAGGCCTGGTCCCAGGAAATGAAAGGCAGAAAGGGCTTAGCCTCAGTGGGGAGCAAGCTGTCCCCAGACCCAGGCGGCCAAGGGTGGGGTCCGGCTGGCCAGACTGTCGAGGGCCCGAGCAGCAGAGTGCTGGTTCTAGTTCTGCCCCAAATGATGTTAAACCAAGCTCTCAGAGACCCATTGCCTCTTCTGAAAGAACAGCAGTGCTAGCAGCTCCGCCTCCTGACATCTGGGCCAAGACCTCCTTCTCCTTCCCCGACTCCTTGCCAGCCACCGGCCCTGGGTGCAGAGAAGGCGGGAAACCGTGTCCGTCCTCTCCTTCCAGGCTCTACCTGAATCCCCTCATCTGTTCCTTCAGCTGCATCTTTGGCCTCTTCCTTGGAGCTCGGTGCACCAGGTAGGGTTCATTAGGCTACTTAGGGCTGGCTTATCTGCTGAAATACATAGATTTATAAAAAATGGGGACTGGCCTGAGCACAGCAGGTAAACAGCCCCGGTCATGCCGGGCAGGCAGAGTGGCTTTGTTCCACGCAGTCGTCCAGGGACCCGAGTTGAAGGAGGCTCTGCCACCTTCAGCTTGTGCTGTCTGTGCCCTGGCGGAGGGGAGGGGAATGAGGGAGCACAAGGAGTGAAGGTGGCACCCACTTCTGCTTCCGTTCCCCTGCCTCGTGCCCGGTCACGGGGCTGCCCTGACTGCAGGGAGGGCTGCGCGTGTAGGCGGGTGGTGAGCCCCCCAGGGCGTGGTCGGCGGGGATGTGGGCTCGTGGGCAGCTCCCATCACCCTGCTTTCCCACTCTCATCCCTCAGATGCCCCCCAGGATGAGGGCTAAATCTGACCAAGGTCAAGTTCACTAATGTCCCCAGTAAATCGTGTCCCTTCTGCTACCTTCCTTCCTCTCCGACGCCCGCTACAAAGTCAGGTGGGGTGGTGGCCATGAAAACGACAGCTCGTGTCTTCTCCTCGGGAGTGTGACTGGCTGCGGCCGTGGCAGCTGAAGACCCCTCCTGGGCCTGTCTCTATGTTTGCAGTGAGCCCACGCTTCCCCGCTGTGGCTGAGTGGCCCGGCCACCCCTCCTTCAGCTTGAGGACGCCCCGTCCTCCCGGCGGAAGCTTCTCAGACCTGTCCTTGTTTTTCTCTCTGCACCGGGATCACCTCTGCTTTGTCCAAGGCTCTCCCACCTTTGCCTTTTGCAGGCGTTTCCCGCAGTAAATGTCTTGAGTTCAGTCTGTTCTGCCAGTCTGTACGTTTCAGAGTTGCCCTCCTTCGCACCCACTGCCACCACCTGATTCAGGCGCGCCTCCTTCTCCACGAACTACTGCAGAAGCTCCCGATGGCCTGCCGGCCTCCAGTCTCTTCTTTTCAAACAAGTGTCCAGACTACCTCAGAGCCCGTTTCCAATGCTGGTATTAACACGTCACTCTTCTGGCCAAAGGCCTTCAGTGGTTCCCACCTGCCACCTAGGGAATCCACCTAAATTTCTTAGAACTTGGTTCACAATCCTTCACCGTCTCTCCGCGGCCCCTCCTCCCACTGTCCTTTCTGCACCAGGAACACGTCCTTCCCTTGAACCTGTACTGTCCCCCTTGATCTGGGCTCCTCCCTCTACCTGAAACGGCTTCCACCTTTCCCATTCTATCAAAATCCGATTCATTCATGAGAGCCCAGCTCAAAACCCTTCCTGATCCTTAGAGACCTATTTTTTCCCCTTTTCTGGGATCTCAGCACTTTGCACAGACCCCTTACCTTGTGTCTCTTTACTTAGGTGCATGTCTATCTCCTCCTCTAGTGGAGAAACCTGAAGGCAGGGTGGTGTTTCATTCATTCATTCATTCATTCAGCATCTACTGTGCCCCAGTTCTTGTCCTGGGAATTGGGGATAAATCAACAAGACAGATAAAAGCATCCCATTCCCTGTGGAGTTTCATTCTAGTTTAGACCCAGTGTTGAGTGGCGCTCTTGCATGTGGACAAAGTGCCTCACTGGTAAATACTGAAAGGACATCGTTATTTAAAATAACCTATTGACCAAATACATCGGTAATGGCAGTGCTGAAACACATCCCTCTTGGGAGGAAAAAAATGGAATTATGGCTCAAAATGTCTGCAGAAATTGCATAACTACACCAACAAAAGTGAAATGAGCCACAAATACAGGCCAAGAACACTTGAGACAAAAGTTGGAAAGGTTGATAGAACACCCAGAATGAAGGGAACAGCCTTTGTGATGACGCTGATGAGTCCACATGGCTGTCCAGGAACCGTTTCCACTTGGCTTTGGGGAAAAGGCTCTGTGACATTGGGATACCTCCCCAGGGTCACTGGGCAGCAGCTGACCTGAGCACGGTCATGGACCCAGACACATTGACTCTGAGAGCTGGGGGCAGCACGAGGCGAAAAAGTCCCCAAAGACGAGCCTTCATTCTCTTCTGCTTGGACACTTCCTGTGAGCTGACCATCCTGTCCTGGTGCTGGGCAGGCCTTGTTACATTTATTCCTCTTCTGATAACATCTTGGTTTTTACCCATCCTTCTTGTTGGGCAAGATCTCTGCTTGTAGCAAAATGCCATCATTATATTTCTGTAGAAATGATGTGTGCATTTAGAAATTCAAGCAATAGTGCAAAATTTAAAATCACCCCAAATCCCCCACCCAGAAAGCACCTTTATGAATATTTAGTGAATATTCTTACAGAAATCTCTCAGTGAATACTTAAATGTAGGTAAAATTAAGTATACCAAAACGAGATACCACAATCCTACTTGCCATTTTAAATTTTATTTTAAAACTTTGCTTTTAAGTATGGCATACATACAGAAAAGGGAAAAAAAAATCAAAACTGTAAATGCAACAGATTATCACAAAATGAATACATCTGTGTAACTTCCGCTTAGGTCAAGAAATAGAATCAGCATTCACAAAGCTCCACTCCTGCTTCCCCCGTAAGAGTCCTCCTAATCGCTGTTCCCTCCTTCTTCCCCCAAGTACCACTGTCCTGACTTCTAACATCATAGCTTAGTTTTGCCTTTTCTTTTTAACTTTTTTTTTTTTTTTTGGCCACACCTCACGGCATGCGGGATCTTAGTTTCCTGTCCAGGGATCGAACCCGTGCCCCCTGCAGTGGAAACGCAGTGTCCTAACCACTGGACCACCAGGGAAGTTCCTCTTTTTAACTTTTTATAAAAGAAATCGTTTGTTCGACATTACTTTGTTTCTGGCTTCTTTGGATCAAAATTATGCTTGTGAGGGACTTCCCTGGTGGCGCCGTGGTTAAGAATCTGCCTACCAATGCAGGGGACACGGGTTCGATCACTGGTCCGGGAAGATCCCACATGCTGCGGAGCAACTAAGCCCATGTGCCACAACTACTGAGCCCACAAGCCGCAACTACTGAAGCCTGCACGCCTAGAGCCCGTGCTCCACAATGAAGAGTAGCCTCCGCTCACCGCAACTAGAGAAAGCCCATGTGCAGCAATGAAGACCCAATGAGCCAAAAATAAATAAATTAATTAATTAAAAAAATTATGCTTGTGAGATTCATCAACATCAATGTATGTCTCTGTAGCTGGTTTTCATGGCTGTCTAGTGTTCCGTTGTATTCCACAAATCTTTCAGTTGCCCGTGGACGCTTGTGTATTTCAGTTTGGGACTGTTATAAATAATGCTGTTCTAGATATTCCTGTCCATGTTTCGGCCTGTGTGTACACACTTTTTAAAAAATATATATTAATTAATTTATTTATTTTTGGGTGCGTCGGGTCTTAGTTGTCACACACGGGGTCTTCGTTGTGGCTTGTGGGCTTCTCTCTAGTTGTGGCGTACAGGCTTAGTTTCCCCATACATAGCATGTGGGATCTTAGTTCCCCGACCAGGGATCGAACCCACCTCCCCTGCATTGGAAGGCGGATTCTTAACCGCCGGACCGCCAGGGAAGCCCCCGTGTGTGCACAGTTGTGTTAGATATTCCCAGGAGTGGAGTTGTTGGGTCACGGAGCATGCATGCTCCACTTTAGTCAGAAAGGCCACTTTTCCAAGGCAGTGGCATCCATTCACCTTTACAGACAGTGCACGAGGTACAGACAGTGCACGAGGGTTCTAGGACCCCCAGCCTTGTTTGCCCTCGACGTGGCTTGGTGTCCTTTCTTCATTTTAGCTATTCTGGGAGTAAAGTAGTAGCTCGTGTGGTTTTAATTTGCGTTTTGCTGAAGGCTAATGAGGTTGAGTGCCTCTCCGTGCATTTATTGCCTGTTCGGGGTGTCTGTTTTGTGAAGTGTCTCTCTGAGTCTTCTGCCCAGTTTTTCTGCTGGGTTGTCGGCCTACTTCTCATTAACGTGTTAGAATTATGTTGCAGATACTGCCTCATGCTCTGTGTGAGATACCTTTCACTCTCTTAATGCTGCTCCATGACGGGAAGCACAACCATCCTATTTTAATTAATTAATTAATTAATTAGGCTGCACCAGGTCTTAGTTGCAGCATGCAGGATCTAGTTCCCTGACCCAGGATCGAACCCAGGCCCTCTTCATTGGGAGCGCAGAGTCTTAACCACTGGACCGCCAGGGAAGTCCCCAAACATCCTCTTTTAAACGTTAAATATTGAGTCACTGTACTTGAATTTAACAGAAAGAAAAACTGAAGTAAAATGGAAGGAATTGCTGAATTTCAGATAGATGTTTCCTCACCATAAAAAATACCATAAAAAAATAAAGCTGCTAAAATTAAGAAAAGGGTTTATGGAAAGCATTAATAGGCAGCGGTTATTTTTGTTTGTTTGCTTGCTTGCTTTGGCTGCACCACGAGGCATGAGGGATCCTAGGTCCCCGACCAGGGATGGAACCTCCGCCCCCTGCACTGGAAGCTCGAAGTCTTAACCACTGGACTGCCAGGGAAGTCCCAGCATTTATTTTAAAATAACTTTGTTATAACTTTGGATAGTATCTACTAACGCCTTGATTTGAAGAAGGAGATTAACTTCTCACATTTCCTTTCCTCCTCTCTCCCAACCTCCTGAGTTTTCCAGCTTTATGCTGTCGAGGTTTACGTTTTATTCTGAAACCACACTTTCTACCGTGGAACAGGCTTCACTCTTTGTTTACGTGGAGTCATCCTCTTTGCCAGTCTTTTTACCGTGGCCCCTCCCTCCCTTAATTTTCTATTTTGATTCATCTCTTGGTTGTTTACACTTCATTTTCAGTGACATTTTAAAGTGCCCTCAGGTGTCGATTTCCTCTGATGCTGGAGAACGTCTGCTACCTTCAAACTCAAAGGACGAGGTGGCGAAGCCGTGACCCGAGTACGTCCTGCAGCGTCTGCCCACCAGCGCGGGGTGCAGCCTGCGCGCCTCTGCGAGGGCTTTGAAGGCTGTGTAGGAAAACGGTCCAGCGGATCGCTGGCCCTTGGGCACCCCTCAGGCTCCAGGCAGCAGCCGTTCCGCGTCACTGGGAGCGGACTGCTTCGTTCCTATGGGAACGCAGGCGTCTGGGCGGGGCAGGGGGACCACAGGGGCCGAGGAGGAAGATTACGGCTGCTTCTCCTTCCACAAACATTTACAAACGAAGAGGTTCCTCCACGGAACAACGGTCAGAGTCCTGCTTCTTGTGCGGAGTGCCCTGGAGGGACCACGCCGGATGGCGCTCCGTCTCCCTTCCAGCCCTGGTCCCCCCTCCACCTTCCTCCTCCCACCCGTGAGGCCCTGGGCGCTCGGGTGAAAGCGGGGCAGGCTCTTCCTCAGCATCTCAAGGCCCTTTGCGGTACGCCCTTCCCCAGCATCACCCCCTTGCTGGGCGTGCTCTGCCCTGCCCTCCCTGCTCAATTCAGTGAGTAACTGCTGAGCGCAGGTTAGCTGTGGTTCTCACAGCGAATCAGGGGATCCGCAGGCGGGTGTGGGCAGGCACATCCAACACACCCTGCCCGGAGTCCGGGCCCTGCAACATCGTCGCAACAGGACAAATTTTCGACCTATTCAGCACAGCCAGGGAGGAAGCACCGGTTTTGCCTTAAGCCCTGAAATTACCTTTGTCAGAGCAGAAGCCAGAGAACTGACGTGACATGAGAGGCTCAGGAAATTCCAGCCAAAGGAGAGGTCGTGAGCCTTCCTGTGGAAAGAAAAGGAAGCATTTTTCCTCCTAAAATAAGGAAGCCAGCAAGCTTTTACCAACACGAGCACGTGCACACTGCCTTACGCCTCTTGGTGTTCATCCTGTCTTTGCAGGGCAGCTGATTCTCCTGTGAGCCCTGGACTCACCTCCCGCAGTGGAGGCTGCCCTCTGGGCATCTGGGGACTCGCGCTTGCGGAGACGGAGCCTCGTTTCTTCGGCGTCAGTCTCTCTCATCTTCTCTGTGAGATCTGAATCCTAGCAGAGGGGGCAGTTGTCTTTCAGAAGCTAAGATGTCATCTCTGAGTTTCTCTACCTCTGCTCCGCTCCTCACTAAATGGGGCCCCATCCCTTTATGGCACATTCTCCGTTTTCCGAGGCAAACACCCCGATTTGCAGACGGCCTTTGCGCACGCCCTTCTCATCGGCACCCCGCGCTCCTCCGTCGGGAGCTCTCCTGGGCGGCAGCCCCTCTGGGCACCTTCCCTGACTCATCCCTCACCTGTGCTGCAGGACAGCCCACAGGACGGCAGGCCCTCACCACCCCAACACCTGGATGGAGCACTCAGGTCCCGTCACCCAGCTTTCAGACTGCACCCGGGCCCCGCCCGAGCTTTCTCTGAATTGGTCGTCTCAAGGTCAAACCTAGCGGGTTTCCAGCCTTGGCCCCGCGGTCTGCTCTTTCTCTCTGTGATGTGGCTCATCCTTCACCTCTGCCCTGATGTCAGTGTGTAAGAGTCAAGGCCTGTCCTCTCCGATCACTCCTCCACGGTAACAGCGAACCGAATCCTGCCAGGAGCAGCAGAAAGTTTCCTGAAGGTTTTTGGGTCTCAGGAAGTGCCTTTAAAAGCAAAGCACTTAAATCCACATGGCTCTTGAGCTGGGCCTCAGCCAGGACTTTCGCAGCTGAATCCCTGTCCTCCCTCCCGTTTCTTCTCCTCTTTTCCACGAACTCCCTCCCACCCCTGGACTCTTCCCCAGGCAGCCTCCGTGCCCTCGTGCTCCAAATCCTGACCCAGAAGTTTTACCAAGTCATCTTCCCAGATAAAGTCAGTTTCCTCCCAATGGAGAGCTCTGGTGTCAGCTGTGTAGATGAAGCAGCTTTTATTTCCTTACCAGAGCAACTGCTACTCTACCGTATAACCATCCATTTCTGTGTCTCCCTCTGAAACCAGGCTGGACTCTCCTCTTTCGATCCATGCATCCCCAGAACCTGGCAGGGGGACTCGTAAGCACCCAGTAAGTCCAGCTGCTGAGAGAGAATGGCTGACCAGAGGACAGCCCTCAGGGGATGCACTACGGGGTTCCTGTCCAGCAGGAGCCTGCGGCTGGGGATGAGGGGCTTTGGGGGGATGTGCAGCGTTGCCTAGCAACATTTCCTCACTCTCCTGTCACTCAGAACGTACAGACCAAACGATTCTTAGGGCAAGACTAGCTCTTTGGTCTCGCTTAAAAATAGGTACGATCTTTCCTTTTGTCTCCGCTCAAAATCCATAATTCTTAAAGGACCCCAGGGGTGAAAAGTATTGAGGATCTCAGATATTCACACCCAAGAATCTACTTCATCAGAGGGTTAACTGTGTCAGAGGATATTGGGAGGCCATCCAGGGGCCCACAGCCTGTCTTCCGCTACATGAGGGACAAATCCCGTCCGCGGGGGCAGGTGTCCTTCCGGCCTGGGGTTGAACCCAGTGCTCACGTGGTCTGGCCTGGACCGGGACAGAAATGCCTTCTGGATGGGCTTACGCAGCCCAGGAAGAAAACATCCAGGACCTTCCTGCGAACTTAAGTTCCTTGAAGATTTGCATCCAAAATGTTGCACATGACTCAAATAGTAGTAAGGAATGACCAGATTTCCCTGGTGCCGGAGACACAGTAAACACTTGGTTTTTCCTTGTCCTCTTTCCTTCGGGCTCCCCAGGGAGCCTGGACTCAGGCTGCAGAGTGGGACCCAAGGGGCTCTGCGGGCTTGTGGGTGCAGGGAAAGCCCCGCTGCCCCGTAGCTCTGGAGCTGCAACCCACCGAGAGCGGGACCCCTAGGTGGACCCGGCGCACAGTAGGAGCACAGCCTGTGAATAAACCTGGAACCTTCCACCACTCAGCTCTCAGCCAGCAGCTGCTGAGGGCCCACCCTTTGCTGACCCGGGAGTGACAAAGGCAGAGGTCCTCCCACACTCGGTCTGGTCGGCCACACAGCCTCCGCGGCCCATCTGTTCTGGGAACTGGCTCGTCGCCCCAAGGGAAGTACAAGGGTAGGTTCCGTGACACAGCACTTTCATCAGCGAATCAACACATAACCTTGTTTTGTGTGCTTCTGTTTAATTCACACTTTAAAAAGAATTAATTAGTTAATTAATTTTTGGTTGCGTTGGGTCTTCGTTACTGCACGCGGGCTTTCTCTAGTCGTGGCGAGCGGGGGCTGCTCTTCGTTGCGGTGCGCAGGCTTCTCATTGCGGTGGCTTCTCTTGTTGCGGAGCACGGGCTCTAGGTGTGTCGGCTTCAGTAGTTGTGGCGCATGGGCTTAGTTGCTCTGTGGCATGTGGGATCTTCCTGGACCAGGGATCGAACCCATGTCCCCTGCATTGGCAGGTGGATTCTTAACCACGGTGCCACCAGGGAAGTCCCTGTGCTTCTGTTTAAAGACACCTTATTTAATATAAATTGTTGATTCATTAACACTGAACTCTCAGTGACAGCCCCGTAACTCGGGCCTGAACGAGACTCATCCCACACGTGCATATTCTCCCTGCAGCGCATCCCAGCCTTCCTGCCCTTAGAAGCCCCAGACAGCACCCCAGCAGCATGCTTGGGGCCGTTTCCAACAGCATGAAATGTGAAAAACATGCGGAAACTAAATAGGCCACAGAAAGGGCACTTGCTGACAGTGTGACATGAAACAGAAAGCAGAGCCCTGTTTGTTTGACCTCTGCTGGGAACGTGCAGACAGGTGACAGATTTCTCTCCACTCTGAGCGTGTGGACAAATGCCCACGAACTCACAGTGAGCGTTGATTTTGTGTTACAAATTGGTTTTGGAGAGCAAGTGAATTCACAAATACATACTCTGTGAACAACAGGATCGACTGTGTATGTATGTACGGGTGTATGTGGCGTATCTATCAAAGTGGGACATATACGCACACATGGGTACATGTGACAACCGTATGCATATGTTTGTCTGTCTTTAAAACGTAAAGCTTACACTCTTTGTACCACCCACCTCACGATGAGGAGGCATGGCCCTAAAGGTGGCCTCCATCAGCTGATTGGAGCAAACTTCTGGTTACTTGGTTTTCCGAGAGAAATTTCCAAATCTAACCGTCCCACACCAACTCAATCAGACTAACCCTGCTTGTATCCTGACTTAGTGAAACAGAATCAGGTTTCACTAAGTCCTAGAGCCCAGGAGTGTGAAGGCGGATTTTACAGTTTTCAAAGTTCATAGTTTGAGAATCACCTGTGAAGGTTCCCAGACAGTGGGAGATGTCAGCCTGGAAACTTTGCCTGACGCCGGGGGCAAGTAGCAAGCCACAGCCCTTCCTCCCCGCTCCCAAATTGTGAGCAGATGAAACCAGTCTGAATTTGGCTCCGGGAGAGAAGAATGTCTTTGGACTGGGAAGACAGCCGCAGCTCCATTTGGAGCTGGGTGACCTGTGTCACACACAGGTGCTGACATTCACTTCCCTAAGGAACTGGGCCAATTGTCTGACTTGGGCATAGTCTAAGAAGACACGGGCCTTTAAAAGACACACTGTGAAAATTGTTTTTCATTCATCAACTTTTACTACACTTGACCTACCAAAGTGACAATTATTTAAAACCTGTTTTAAAGAGTTCTCCAGATGTTTATTTTAAAGTGTAATGTAAAAAACTGTATAAGGAACCAGATTTTATAATGGATTTGTGAATAAAATAATACCCAAGGTTGTTAGCACTGAATAAATACCTTTTTGATAGATATATACACAAATATGCAACTATGTGAATTTTAATTAGCAGCTCTCTTCTTTTTTCTGTTTTTCACTGGCTTTTTTTTTTTTTTTTGCGGTACGCGGGCCTCTCACTGCTGTGGCCTCTCCCATTGCGGAGCACAGGCTCCGGACGCGCAGGCTCAGCGGCCATGGCTCACAGGCCCAGCCGCTCCACGGCATGTGGGATCTTCCCGGACCGGGGCACGAACCCGTGTTCCCTGCATTGGCAGGCAGATTCTTAACCACTGCGCCACCAGGGAAGCCCCTGTATTACATCTTATAAAAGTTTACTCAGAAAAGAAAGGCAGGGCTGTGAAGAAGTGTGTGTCTGGAAGCAGGGATCGATGTCAAAGATGGAGAAAAATCAAGTGGCATTAAAGAGGAAGGGGAGGAAGTCAAGGACTGTTCACTGTGACGATTTTGAAAGATGAAACACAGAAACTCTGGAACTCATAGAGGCTGACCTGGAGAGTCACAGCAGGGATGCGGGGCCCTGGCGCCCCAGAGTGACCGCAGGGGCCCCGCCGTCCTCCATCGTGTGCTCGGGGAGGCTCGCCTGGCTGTGGTCTGCTTCCCAGGGACGCGTCTTCGTTTGTTTGACTGTCAGAGGTTCACGGAGCTCTTCCTCCTCACTCCTTCCATCCACCTCAAGCCCAGTGGAGACAAGACATCCCTGGGGGGATGATCTCTTCTGTTCTCTGAGCAGAGATGGCCTTTTTCCCAGTGCTCCCCAGACCTGCCTGTCCTGGGTCTTAGCATCACCGAGGTGCTTGCCAAAAACATACTCCCAAGGCCGTTTCCTGGAGACTCTGATTTGGTTGGTCTGGGGTGGGATCCAGGACCCCAGGCTCTTCTTCCAATCAGACAAGTTTAGGAAACAGTGCTCTGGTGCAAAGGACATTCTTTGGAAAAGAATAAACACATTACTGTAAATAGTGAGATGACGTTTTGAAAATCGTCCAAGATATTGTGATGATTTTACAATTTCCTGTAGGGGAAAAGGAGAACGGGAGGCGTGCCAATGCGTGCAACAGTAAAGTTCTACATAAGAATACAGGCTGCCCAGTTAAACTTGAATTTCAGATAAACGATGAATAATAGTAAAGTATGCATGAGATGTTCTTAGACTGTTTATCTGAAATTCAGACTTAGCTGGATGCTCGGTATTGTTATTCGCTAGATCTGACCACCATCCAGGAGGGGGTTGAGGACCCCGAGGATGTTTGCTGGGGCCATTGCAGAAGGGAACCGGCAGGTTGGGTGGGGTCCGAGGGGCAGTCAGAGGCTCGTATGATGACGGGAACATTGATTGACTGTTACGTAAGCACTTCACATTATATAGTGGATTTACCGCTTCCCCTAACCTATGATGTCAGGTTTATCCTTATCCCCCTTTTACAGATGGGAAACGGGGCAGATAGCTGTAACTTGGCCCAAATCACAGCAGTGAGGAATCCAGGCAGTGTGATCCGTGCCCTTGGACCAGCTGCCAGCCTGGCCGCCACCAGGGAGAGGCCAGGGTTCTCAGAAATGGGGCTCTTCACCGTGGGTGGGCCCTGCCCCAGCCCCGTCCGTCCTGTGTTTGGCTAATACGGACTGTGTACCTGTCGTGTGCTGGCCCAGGGCTCACAGTGGTGGGACGGGGATGCTGGTTCTAGAAGTTCGTCAGAGATTCTGATCCCTGAATTCCCCTCCCTCCGTGGAAGGTGAGGGCCCACTGGTCTGGCTCCTCTCTCCTCGGATCTTTCTCAAACCTCCGGCTGCCTTGCCCAGGGCTGGCCACCCTCCCGTCGGCTCCCACTGTGTCTCACCCACGTGTGCTCCTGCCACTGACCTGAGAACTCAGAGCAGCCCTTGGTCAGGCATCGGCCAGCCCCCTCTCCCAGGCAGTCTGAGGACTGAGGAGGGTCCCTGGAACCCACTGTAGACCTCACAGTGGGCGTCAGTTTGGCGCAGAGGCATGTCTGGGAGGACTTGGTGCCCAGCAGGAGACTGCCCATCCCCGGGTAGACTTTCCACCTTTTCAGAAATGCGAGACATCCTCCTGGCAGCGGTGGTCTTCCCAGTTTCATCCCTGCCTTTACAGAAACTGGTCTTCCTTCACCCTCCCTCCCCCGAGCCCCACCCAGGCAGTGAATGAAGGCACAGCATTAAAACATGACTCTTACAGGATCGTAATGAAGGAAACACAAATCACAACCGTGGGACTGTTTTTCACACGTCAGACTGACGAGCATGCCAGAGGTGAGGACTGGCAGTGCTGGTAGTGATTTGAGAGACAGGTACTCTCACACCCCGGGAGAGGGTGACTTGGAACACATTTTTGGAGGGCATTTTGGTAACATCTGTGAAAAGTAAAAGTACACGCACCCTTTGACCCAGGTCTCTTGGAGGAAGTCACCATACGGCATAACCCAAATTATCTGCCTAAGGATATTTACTGCAGCACTAGGTGTAACAGTAAAAAAGCCAGAAACGATAAACCTCAATGTCTGTCAATGTGGAAATGATTAAATAGTCTGTAGTTTCTTTGCAAAATCAAATTCCACTTAACTATTAAAAGGAATGAGCTAGGGCTTCCCTGGTGGCGCAGTGGTTGAGAGTCCGCCTGCCGATGCAGGGGACACGGGTTCGTGCCCCGGTCTGGGAAGATCCCACATGCCGCGGAGCGGCTGGGCCCGTGAGCCATGGCCACTGAGCCTGTGCTCCGGAGCCTGTGCTCCGCAGGGGGAGAGGCCACAACAGTGAGAGGCCCGCCTACCGCAAAAAAAAAAAAAAAAAAAAAAAAGGAATGAGCTAGAAAGCTCCCCAAGACACTTTTCTTCTTTTCTGCATCTGCCGTTGAGGAATTCATCCCACAGTCACCATAATTACAACGTTCTGGTCACAGTGCTGGGGAAGAAGCAGTTAATCCCAAGAGCCTCAAAAGCAGACACCGGGAAAGTCAAGGAAGGTTTAGAGAAACGTGAAAACTGTGGAAACTGAGAGAAGTGAGGCGGTGGATGGAGGTGGGTGAGGGAACTGCAAGATCCCTTTTGAATGGGAGAAACTTGAATATGGAAAAGCCAAAGGGCAGAATTCAGCTGCAGTGTGCCATTAAGTTAGAAACAATAGCCACAAATGTGTGTACACACACATATCTGTAGAGTGTAATGGGGCATGTATAGTTTGATCCCATTTGTGTTAAAGTTTAGAGGCTAGTCATGATGGTATATACATAAACATTTTCTGGAAGGACACATAAGAAATTATTAATATTGGTAACCATTGTTAATTTTTTTTTTTTTTTTTTTTTTTTTTTGCGGTACGCGGGCCTCTCACTGCTGTGGCCTCTCCTGTTGCGGAGCACAGGCTCCGGATGTGCAGGCTCAGCGGCCATGGCTCACGGGCCCAGCCGCTCTGCGGCATGTGGGATCTTCCCGGACCGGGGCACGAACCAGCGTCCCCTGCATCAGCAGGTGGACTCTCAACCACTGCTCCACCAGGGAAGCCCCATCGTTAATTATTAATAGTGGTTACTATTATTATCTTTGGGGAGAGCTGGTGGGGTGGAAGAGAGGTGTGATTTTTCTTTTTATTTCATACTTCTGCACTCTCTTCTTCCTCCCCCAATCAAAATTATAATTTTCAGGGTGATTGATGTCATCTTAGTAGGAAGAGGAAAGCAATTCTAGTGAAAGGAATCCAAGGAACCCAAGCTAAGAAGTAAAGTATAAATAACCCCCAGTCACCCCAATAAACTATGCTGAATCCCAAAGCGGGGGGAATTTTGGGAATGTGGCCCATCCCTCCCCTTCCTGGGTGCTGGTGTCACTGTGACTTGTGCCCAGATGAGCATCCAAATAATCCGGGATCAGCTGCAGGGTGGGGTTACCTGGGGACCTTCAAAACCACTAATGAGCTGTTACCACACCTGATCAGGTAAGCCCATGGGTGGGGCCCAGGTGTCACTATTTTGAACACTTGACTCTCAACCCAGCTGCATGTGAGAATCACTTAGGGAGTGAGAAATATTATCATCTGTATCAGTCTGCTTGGGAGGCTGTAACAAAATACCACAGATTGGGTGGTTTAAAAACAGAAATTTATTTTCTCATGATTCTGGAGGCTGGAAGTCCAAGATCAAGGTGTGGGCCGGGTTGGTTCCTTCTGTGGACCCTCTCCTCGGTTTGTAGACGGCCGTCCTCTCCCTGCGTCTTCAAATGGTCCTCCCTCTGTGTGTCTGTGTCCTAATCTCCTCCTCATATAAGGACCCCTGTTTTACTGGATTACATTCTGCCCTAAAAACCTCATTTAACTTGGTCACCTCTTTAAAGGCTCCATCTCCAAATACAGTCACATCCTGAGGTCCTGGGGGTCAGCTTTGACATATGAATTTTCAGGGGACACAGTTCAGCCCATAACACTGTCCAAACTGCATTTTAGGCCACTTGAGTCAGCATCTCTGGAGGTGGACATGAGTGTGTTTTCAACCACAGATGATTCTGATGTGCAGCTGAGGCTGAGGTATGCTGACCCACAGGATGACAGGGTGACAGGCACAGGAGGTGGGCTCAAGGGACCAGCAGGCAACCGCACTTTGTAACCAGCAGGTGTGTCCCCAGTGAGAGCCTGGGTGGTGCTGCTTAGTGTGGCCATTGGAATCGAGGGGCTATAGCTGTCACCCCACCAACTGCGTCTTTAAATCCATTTTGTCATCTCCTCCCGGTTTGGAATTCAGTCTTGGAGGAGCTCAGTGAAGCGTGCTCTTAATCAGAGTTACCAGATCGAATTCCCTGAGGCCAGAGTGATCAAAATATAAGTGAGTTTCAGATAAGCTAATGACATCACTGAAAAGAGCCAGGGCACGTGACAAGCCCAGAGTTGACTTCCAGAAGGGAGGTGAGGAGGCCATACCCCAGGCAGCGTGCCCCTGCCCCGTCCCATTGCTGCCGAGCCCCATGGACCTGTCCGTGTGAGGATGTAGTGCCAGGAATCGGGGCAGAGGCTGATGAGGTGAGACGGACCCTTCCAGCGCAGAGGTGGTGATGCCATCACGTCAGGGAGCTAAACCAGCCCCAGAACTGCTCCACCTTTGAACTTGTTGTTAGAGGACGTAAGACATTTCTTAGTGTTTAAACTGTTGACCTGGGATCTTCTGTTTCTTGCAGTCCAGAGCGTCCTAACCTGACACAGCTAATTACTGCCAGGCAGTGGTTCTCAGTTACAGCGGCTGAAAATTACACCCACTTGGTAGCTGTGAAGAAAACAGAACGAAACAAAATCCCACTGATTTCTGAGTTCCACTTCCAGAGATCCTGATTTAATTGGTCTGGAGGGAAGTAAAGGCACTGGGAATTTGAAAGGTGGGATGGGGCTGAGAACCACTACGCTGACGTCAGGAAAGTTATACAAATGGGGGTCCAGAAGCTGTCTCGGAACCTTTCAAGCCAAAAGCTGAGCAAAGATGGGGCGAAACAGAAGGTGGGCCTGTGCCTCTTGTCCTGGGCTGCTGTCAGGGCCAAGCAGGAACAGCTTGTGCCCCTGCGGTGGGCAGTCCACAGGGAGCTGCCACAGAGCTACCTAGGGCAGGTGTGGACCCAGGATCTGGATAAAAGTGACCTCATTTCCTCATCAGTCGGAAGAGCCAGTGTGTGTGCTCCGTGTGTGCATGTGTGTGATACACACGTGCATATGTGTGCGTGTGTGACACACATGTGCATTGTGTGCATATATGCGTGTGTGCATGTGCTGGTGATGGGGAGATGGGGTTTGCGCTTTATTTGGAACTGGGGAAGCACAGGCTTTCAGGAAGAAAAACCAGAGGGGACTGAAGGCCCGACCGTGGTGTGAGCCTGCACCAAGCCTGACCCCAGGTGGCTGGTGTGGGGTCGTGTGTGCGTGGAGGGGCACTGAGGGCTCCCCCCACCTGGGGAGTGAGGTGGGCTCCGCTCCTAACTCTGAGACCATGGGATGGCCATGTGCCGCCTGCAGACACGGCAGGGATGGGGACACACAATGGGACATTGGGGACAGGAAAAACCAACATCCCAGAAACAGCTCTGGGCGGGGTTCCCTGTCCCTGTGTGGTGGGAGTGGAATTTTCACTGTCAGTCTAGACAGTGGCTATTGCTTTCAGTGGGATGTCGACCTGTAGGTCAGAGGCGGGTCGTCATCGGGAGGACCTGGCCGTCTCATTTCCTTGGCAGACTGCCTCTAAGGATTGTGACCAGGACAGATCACCCTCTCCTTTATTTTCCTAGTTAAATAAGAAGCAAACAGTGCTTTCTCTTTAAATATCCCTTTAAGGGTTGCCCACGGGATGGCCTGGGTGAGGATAGCCAAGCCTGACTTGGATGGTGATGATCAGGAAGGGGAGATGAAGTCATTAGATTGTTGGAAAAGTCCTGAGTGGGAATCTGGTAAAACGTGGAATAACGTCGTCCCCGCCCTCAGAGAGCTCATAACTCGTTAGGGAAAGCGGACTGAGGTGGAGAAGGGTACCAGGAGTGGTTAGAGGTCCAGCTGTGTGACCCTCAGCACAAAACCCCTGAGCTGGGGGGCCTGGAGGGGGAAGCACCTTCCTGAGCAGGCCACACTGGGGGGATGACAGGTGCAGGGCCTGGGCCAGGGGAGGGGCGGGGGATGAGCTGGGGCCGGGGAGGACAGCGGGCGGACAGCCGGCAGGGCCACGGGCGGTGCGGTGGGTGTGGGGTGGCCAGGATGCGGAGGACTTGGGGGCCCAGAACCGGGGCCCCAGGGAAGTTCAGACACCAGCTCACACGCCCAAGGCCAGGCAGCCCCTCCCTCCGCTGTGTCAGGACTGGGAGTGGCCCAGCCTGACCTGCAGAGTCAACATCGCTTCCAGAACATTGACCCGGTCACCTCTGTGTCCTGTTAGGCTGTTGGCCTCGAGCCCTGCAGTCGGTGACCGTCCTGCCAAAGTGCTGCCAAATTGAGCAAATAAACGCACGGCTTGCGAGGCAGAACTCGGCTGGCTGGCGTCCAGCTGAGCTGGCCGGGCCACACCCAGGGCCCTCCGGCTCCTGTCCACGTCCTGACCCCTGGGGGACCCTGCTGGGGGCCACAACGGCCCTTTCCCTCTGAGTAGAGACCACTTCGTGTTCTTCTCTGTGTTTCTTCGGGATAAGCGCCAGGCCCACGGGGTTAATAAATTCAGTAACCTTTCACTTCCCCCAAGTTTATTAGAGACAAAACTATACATATTTTTAATACTTTAATTTTTTGAATAGGTAACTACGTACATGAACAAAATTGTAAAGTTACAGTTTTGGGGAGAAAGAGAAAAGCAAGTTTCCCTCTCTCCTCGGCTTTTCCTTCCATCTAGTTCCCTCAGGCAACCGCTACTAGGCTTCTTGGGAACCCTACGAGAAACATTCTGTGTTTATGGGCTTCTGTGAGCACGTATTTTTCTCGCTAATGGCATGACGCTCAGCGCGTTGCTTTCGTAACTTACCAGACACCCTGCGGCTTTTCTGTGCGCTGGTCCACGTGCAGAGGCACGTGATTTATTCAACCAGGTGACCACTGGTGAGCTTGTACGGCAGATGATGTAACACTGAATAGCTTTTAAGACATAGTTTTGTACTTGCACCAGCGAAGGATAATCACTGAAGAGAAGTCCTGGGTCTCAGGATGTGTCTCTTTCAAATTTGGGCAGTTAGTGCCGCATTGCCTTTGTAGAGGCCACACCAACTTACGTGTGGTTTGCAGAAGCCGGGCAGGGTTTTTGGTCTTACCAGGCCCCCATAGCGCTCTGCTTGGGCTGTGAGGGTGGGACCCCTGAAAGCCCCTGTGGCTCGACAGGCTGGCCAGCAGGCGGGACGCCCCCTCCCCCACCCCGGAGATCAGCAGTCGCACATCGATGGGTCCTAGGGGCCTGTCAGGCTGGGCGCCTGGGCGCTGGGTTCTGGTCTGTTTGTGGGAAGGGTCACCTCAGGGTCACAGAACGGGTAAACGGTTCCCAGGGCCAGGAAGGGACGGTGAAGGAGGGAGGAGGATGGGAGAGGGGTGACGGGTGCTGGCCAGCGGCGGGGCGCGTGGTGGTGGGGGACTCGGGAGAGCAGATCAAGTCTGGGGCAGGGGAAACCTAAACCATGGGGGGAATTTGGCGTTTTAAAATTCCTGAAGAAGTATCACAGAAGAGTTATTTTTTAGAGGGATTCATGGTTAATTTTGTGAATTTTGGAATTTCCTTGTCTCCCAGCCTCTGGCCTTCACATCTCAATACTTGTTTTTAGATGGTTTCACCAGTTTTGCTCAGTCCCGTGGTAACTGGGTGTCTGTCTCAGGGCTTTTGCAGTGTTAGAGGCAGCCTGTGACAAGGGTTCCAGGGGCCCTGGATTTTTGCTAGAGCAAGTCAAGGCCCTGAACCGGTGACCTCTGGACTGTTGTGAGGAGGCAGAATGGCTTTTTAGGAGAAATCCGCAGAATCAAGCTCAAATCTTATTAAGCAAACTGGTTTCAGTGCTTAAATGTAAACACACCCATATGTGATGCAAATAAGCCTGCTTTGTTTCTAACCTTAAACCTGCTGGTTTGAACAGGAAAGAGCTTGTACCTGGGCTAGGCCTGTGTAAATAAAATTGCTCACAGGCTCCTCAGTGTTTTGCAGCAGAGGGCTACCCTTTATTTATTTAATTTTATTTTTTTAACATCTTTATTGGAGTATAATTGCTTTACAATGGTGTGTGTGTTTCTGCTTTATAACAAAGTGAATCAGTTATACATATACATATGTTCCCATATCTCCTCCCTCCTGTGTCTCCCTCCCTCCCTCCCTCCCTATCCCACCCCTCTAGGTGGTCACAAAGCACCGAGCTGCTCTCCCTGTGCTAGGCGGCTGCTTCCCACTAGCTATCTGCCTTATGTTTGGTAGTGTATATATGTCCATGCCTCTCTTTCGCTTTGTCACAGCTTACCCTTCCCCCTCCCCGTATCCTCCATTCTCTAGTAGGTCTGTGTCTTTATTCCCGTCTTACCCCTAGGTTCTTCTGACCTTTTTTTTTCCTTCTTTTTTTAGATTCCATATATATGTGTTAGCATACGGTATTTGTTTTTCTCTTTCTGACTTACTTCACTCTGTATGACAGACTCTAGGTCCATCCACCTCACTACAAATAACTCAATTTTGTTTCTTTTTATGGCTGAGTAATATTCCATTGTATATATGGGCCACATCTTCTTTACCCATTCATCTGTTGATGGACACTTAAGTTGCTTCCATGTCCTGGCTATTGTAAATAGAGCTGCAATGAACATTGCGGTACATGACTTTTTTTGAATTATGGTTTTCTCAGGGTATATGCCCAGTAGTGGGATTGCTGGGTCGTATGGTAGTTCTATTTGTAGTTTTTTAAGGAACCTCCATACTGTTCTCCATAGTGACTGTATCAATTTACATTCCCACCAACAGTGCAAGAGTGTTCCCTTTTCTCCACACCCTCTCCAGCATTTATTGTTTCTAGATTTTTTGAGGAAACCATAAACAAGACCAAAAGACAACCCTCAGAATGGGAGAAAATATTTGCAAATGAAGCAACTGACAAAGGATTAATCTCCAAAATTTATAAGCAGCCCATGCAGCTCAATAACAAAAAACAAACAACCCAATCCAAAAATGGGCAGACCTAAATAGACATCTCTCCAAAGAAGATATACAGATTGCCAACAAACACATGAAAGAATGCCCAACATCATTAATCATTAGAGAAATGCAAATCAAAACTACAGTGAAGTATCATCTCACACCCGTCAGAATGGCTACCCTTTAGAAGCAGCCTCCCCTCCTGCCCAAGGACGTGCAGCCTGTGTGCCTGGCCCCCTTTAGGCTCAGCACATGCGCTTAAGTTACTTGCTCTGCTGTTTGTTTACGTTGGTTTGGACTCCAGAATGCTTATTTTACAGGGGTCACAATCCAGCATTATCATTACTTACTTTGCTGCTTATGTTGCCCCGGCAGGGGTTCCTTCAGGTCCACTACCCCTCCTCACCTTTCCTTTCAGCAGCACAAGCTATTTAGGGTCATCTGGTCGTTTCCTTGACTCATCCCTGGTCATCTCCAAGAAGCCCTGGTTCCGTTTTGTGGAGAATGGTGTCTCTGTCTAAGTGTCTCTAACATTTCTTTTCAAATCCATTTAGGACAAAACTACGGGCTAGAACGTAAATGTAAGCTATTCATCTTTATCTTGCAGTGCTAGCACTAGGGTCAACAGGCCCGGAAGAGGGGAAGGGTTTCAGCAGGAAATCACTCGTGGAGAGATTTTTAAGTAGCTGTAGCATATTTTCAAACCTGCTTTTCATTAGCAGTGCCAAAACCCAGCCACACCCTGGACTTGGCGGCATTGCCTCTTCGGTCTCCTGAAAGCCCTCTCTTTCGCCCCTCCCCCCATCTCTGCTCCATTTCGAAAACTATGTACTTACAGGGAAATTTGATCCATATGGGCTGGATCATCTACACTTAACTCATAAAAACTTCTCCTTTATAAGAGTTATCCCGGGCTTCCCTGGTGGCGCAGTGGTTGAGAGTCCGCCTGCCGATGCAGGGGAAACGGGTTCGTGCCCCGGTCCGGGAAGATCCCACATGCCGCGGAGCGGCTGGGCCCGTGAGCCATGGCCGCTGAGCCTGCGCGTCCGGAGCCTGTGCTCCGCAACGGGAGAGGCCACAGCAGCGAGAGGCCCGCGTACCACCAAAAAAAAAAAAAAAGAGTTATCCCACCGCCAAGTGTCTGTGAACAACCATAAAATGTTTTCCCAAGAAAAAGTGACAGCTGAACTCCCAAAATTCACCCTCTCTCCCTGACCTAAAATTTCGTTCAATTTAGCCAGCATTTATAAAATGTCCTAATCTGTATCGGGGACGTATTGGGGTATAAACATAAAGCCGTCTGGTTCCCAGTCTCCAGGTGTTATTAGGCTAATGAGGGAGAGAAATGTGCCGATGATAGAGCTGAGGGAGGTCCTGGCAAAGGTGACAGAACCTCAGGGGCACTTGAGGCCGGCGATGAGCTAAGGGTGAAGCAGCGAGCGGGCGACTGAGCCCCTCTGAAGCCCGGCCGCCTGGCGGCCGCCTGCAGCTCCCCAGCAGCAGGGCACCCATCCGGGACTGCGCCCTGAGCGCCGTGCGGGAGCTGTGCCACCCCGCCTGGCTTTCCTCCCTCCACCCACCTTCCTCCTTCCTGCCCACGCAGTGACCAGCGGGTTCTCACCAGTGCTTTTGCGACTGTCCCTCCCCAGCTCAGCCTTGGCTTTGCTCTTTGCCTGACTGTTGCACCAGAGCGTGGGGCCCCTCCCCAGGGCAGACGGCATCCGGTTCTGCAAGTTTTACAATGTTCTGAGCCACCAGCAGTGTCCTGCCGAGCAGAGGCCTGGGGTCTAAGCGTTACAGCAGCTCTGCCAGAAGCCCAGCAGATGTGTTTAAAGAAAAACAGACCTACTGTCCAGCAGCAGAACCAGCCACAGTCAGCTCTCGATGACCGGGAGAGAAATTTCCCTGAGACAACACCTGACAATGGTGGTTTCAGCCTAAACGTGGGAACCTGGGGGAGAGCCACCCAGGGGCGTGGTCCTGGGATCAGTCACTGACGAGGGCATAAATTAGCTGAGCGGCTCCTGCAGGACCGCGCCAGGCGGGGCCGGTTTCCAGGCTCTGCTCTGAGCTGGACCAAAGCAGGAAAGCTCAGTTGACCTAACACTTGGCAGGGCTACTGAGCCTTAGGCTGGGACCAGTTCAGGTCTGGAGCAATCCTTGTGGAGCACTTTCCAAGTGCTGCCAGCCCCGGAAGTGGAACTCGTGGCTGCCTCAGTGATCTTGGGTCCCAGCCTGTGGCTCCTCCTGCGCTTCCCCTGCCCCTGGGTCAGGGGGCGGGTGGAGATGGGGCCAGAGCAGCCCCAAGGAAAATCTGTACCGTGAAACTGAGCCGTGGTGGGTGTCCTGGGGAACACAGCCTTATTTCTGGAACTGAGTCCCCCTAAAACCGAGTTCCCCTACTGCGTTTATGATTAATCTCTCTGTCCATAACTTTATTCCCGTTTTTGTCCCCTCTGACCTCAATCCTGTGCTCACTGAACACTAACCAACCAAGGTCAGGTGACTAAGGTTGCTGGCGTTGATAAGATCATACCTAACAATCGTACTAATGAAAACTGCTGGGACTTCCCTGGTGGTCCAGTGGCTAAGGCTCTGCACTCCCAGTGCAAGGGGCCTGGGTTCGACCCCTCATCAGGGAACTAGATCCCATATGCCACAACTACAAGTTTGCATGCCGCAACTAAAGATCCCACGTGCTGCTATGAAGATCCCGCACATGGCAACGAAGATCCCGATTGCCGCAACTAAGACCCGGCGCAGCCAAATAAATAAATTTTAAAAAACCCTGCTGCTGTCGATATATCATCATTAACATACGCACTCATGTTGTTTCTCCAGGGCAAGATGAGCTAACAGACCCCTGAGCCATGAGCCACCGGAGACATCTTGACCCCTGAAACCATGATTAAGTAATGTCACAGCAATGTCACAAGATGATGAGCAATCCCAGCCTCTTTGTTCTTCCCCTTTAAAACACCCCCAACTCAAAGACGAGGCTGGAGTGGAACTGAGGCTTGTCTCCCGCTCCTTTTTGGTTGGTGTCCTGTTAATAAATCCTTGCTGCAAACTCCTGTCATCACAGTTTGGCTTTCTGCACTGCAGGCACAGGAGCCCTTGCTTACTTACAAATCCACCCCCAACCTCGAGCATCCTGGAGAGTTTGTGATCAGTTTTCAATTTCCGCCTCTCAAGCCCAAATCCACCTCCTGAAGGCTTACTGCCCGGGGAAAGTGGCCTTTCTCTTCTGGATCAGGTGCTGGTCAAATGTGGCCACAGAAAAACGCCAGCACAATGGCAGGTGTTGTACAGCCCCACCTCTGTTTGCATGCGGAACAGGCAGATCCACAGGGATGGAGAGAGAGTCTGGGTGCCTGAGGCTGGGGGTTCCAGTGAAGGCGTGTGCAGTGTCTTCCTGGGGTTGGGTGCGCAAGTCTGGGCATAGACCAAGACCCACTGAACTGCACACTTCAGAAGGGTGAACTTTATGGCATGTGAATTACATCTCAGTAAAAAACAAATGTGACAGCAGAACTGAGAGACACACAATAGAAGCCGAGCACCTCATGATGCTCTCCTTGTGGGAAAGTCCCTGAGTTTTGCTTTTGCTTTTGGCTCAGCTGGAGGCTACTGGCCATGTGGGAGAAAAGCCTACAGCTCAGGAGGGACGGGGTCCCTCTCCCTGTGCTGGCTCCTTGCCTTTTCTTCTTCCCTAAGTCAGAACTTGGGTTTCTTAGAAGCTGTGAAGTGGCTGCCTGAGTTAATTCACCTCCAAAGCTGCAGCACAGGGGCTCTGTCTGTCCTTCAAGGCCCTTTAACTCCCATCGTTCATCCAGGTTTGGGCCAACTGTGTGCGACTCACTGCTCTGGGCACTTGGGATACGTCAGATCTTCCCACCGTAGTCAAGAAGACAGAAACACAGTAAACATTTAAGAAAGTAAATCATGGGGCATATAAGAAGGTGTTAAGTGCTAGAAAAGAGAAAAGCAGAGCAGGGTAGGGGGTTGGGAGCACAGGGTAGGGGTGCAAGTTTAAACCACTGGGTGGTCGGAGCAGACCCACTGAGAAGGTGTCATCTGAGCAAAGAGCACAAGGAGGCCCGAGAGAGCCCTGCAGGGAGCTGGGGAGGAGCTGGCCGGCCAAGGCTTGGCCCCAGGGCAGGAGCTCGCCAGGCGGCTGAGGTGCAGCCAGTAGGCAAGGAGGCCAGGAAGCTAGCGGGGGGCACTGCTCAGGGAGGCACCACAGGTATTAACCGTGTCTTCCTTATTCTGTGTTTTTGATGCTTTGACATCTTGGGGCCTTGCTGACCCTGGAGGGACTGCTCCTCCCAGGTCAGCTAATCCCCAGAGACAATAAATATGCGAACCACCCAATTCAGAGCCCACTCCCAGTCCCTCCTGCATAGACTCTCACTGTCCAGGCCACTGCTCCACTGCTCACCCTAAGGCCAGGAACCAGAAAACTAGGGGCAGCTTATTCAGTTATTCAAACCACCCTGTCCCTACACCATTACCAGCCTTGCCTGCACCTTCCTGTGGGAACCACAGTAAAGGCTCTTGGCCACATTTTCGCGTAGAGGGAGCCTCCGGACTAGCCCTGGGGCTTCCCCGCATGGCGCTGTGTGGTGTGCCTCCTGACTCTAGGGAGCTGTCAATATAAAGTCTTCCTTCATGGGGCTTCCCTGGTGGCGCAGTGGTTGGGAGTCCACCTGCCAATGCAGGGGACACGGGATTGAGCCCTGGTCCAGGAAGATCCCACATGCCACGAAGCAATTAAGCCCGTGCACCACAACTACTGAGCCCACGAGCGACAACTACTGAGCCCACGCACCTAGAGCCCGTGCTCCGCAACGAGAGAAGCCGCGGCAATGAGAAGCCCGTGCACCGCAAGAAAGAGTAGCCCCCGCTCGCCGCAACTAGAGAAAGCCTGCGTGCAGCAAAGAAGACCCAACGCAGCCAAAAATAAAATTAATTTAAAAAAAATCTTCCTTCATGACAGTGATTCCCATGTCTATGTGTCTTACCATGCCTGGTGAAAACAAATCCTGGGTTCCCTTAGAAGATGGGGTCTTTGGCTGCTGCCCTGAGAGAGATGCGACCCCTGGGTGGTTCAGAGCAGAGGAGGCTGTGGCGGACATGCTGGTTGCCGGGCTCAGAAGAAACTCAGGGCTGCGTTGTCCTGGTGATGACAGTGGTGCTGGGCCAGGGTAGGGGCAGCGGAGGTGGTGAGAGATACAGATCAGATGCGTCGTGAACGCAGAGCCTGCCCAGTTAATGTCAGCTGTGGAAGAAAGAGGAGTCCAGGTGACTCCAAGTTTTGCCCTGAGCAAAGGAGGGATGGCACTGGCCTGCACTGAGATGCAGCAGGTTTGGGGAGGAACCTAGCTCTGGGAATGCTGCCTTGGAGAGGAATATAAGCTCTCCAAGCAGAGGTGTCAGGTAAGCTGCTGGATACAGGAGTTTGGAGCGTGGAGGAAAAACTGAGCTGGGTGTACTTGGGAGTGGCCAGCAGGTGGGTGGTATTTCAAGCCACGGGATCTGAGGAGACTGCCCAGGGAGAAAGAGAGGTGGCCCTGGGAAGCCCCAGGCCAGCCCAGGAGGACTGGGGTGTAGTGTCAGGAGGCCACCTGCATCAGGGAACCAGGTGTGATCACCTGTGTCACATGCTGCTGAGGGGCGAGCACCGAGAACTGACCATGAAATTTGGGAACGCACAGGCTCTTGTGTTGAGTAGGTCGCTGGAGGAGAAAAATGGCAGGAAATGAGAGGACCAGGTGTGGGAGGACTCACCCGCACGTGCCCTGAAAGCTCAGAACAGGTGTGCCCTCGGAGAGACACGGTGACCCCGGGGAAACGGGCGAACCTCGCTGGGGCCGGGTGATGTCTGCAGAATCTGAGCCTCGGAGCTGGGGCTTCAAGGAGGAGGGATCATGGTCTGGAGTGAGGAACCCTGCCCGGGTCTTCCCAGCCAGAAGAACCCACTTGACTCCACAGCTGTACCAGCTTGGGACTCGGTGGGGCTGTGACTCAGCCGGTGGCTCTCGGGATAGCTGGGGTGTTGTTCTACCTTCCAGGCTCACTTTGTCCAGAGGAAAATGAATGGGTTGTAAGGGTTGAGGAATGATGGACTGAGGCCACGGAGGGACTATTCTGACAGTTTCATCGAGGAGGTTCCTTCCTGACTTGTGACTGTTCTGGTTAGAAAGTGGGATAATCAGTCACACTCCAGCCATCCCAAGATCACGGAAGCAGATAAAGACCCAGAGAAATCAAAGGCAGCCTCTGTCCTTGGGGTGCCCAGCCCATTTCTGGTGAGTGTGAGGCCCAGGAAAGGAGGAAGGGAATTTTTCCTCAGCCTGGCTGTGGAATCACTCTTCTGATTGTCTTTCTGCTGGTACAGGGGTTCAACTCTTCCAAGGTATTTTAAACCAGAGACAAAAGGCGGCAAACACATTGCAGAGAACGGGGAGGATGGTCCATGCGAGATGAGCACGTGTGCAGCGTATCCTTGCCTGAAGGAGCCCCGTCAGCTCTGAGAGCCGCCCTCCTGCCCTCTCCCTTCTGTCCCTTCCTTGACCCTCCACCCTTGCCCCTTTGCCTGCTCTTGGCTACTGCGTTTCCCCCTCCTCCTCAGTCCACCGGTTAGTGTGCTCCCCACCAAGAAACATGTATTTTCTCAGTGGGTGTTCTGGTCATGATTCAAAACGAAAAATTGGTGTTTTCCTTCAAGATGTTCCAAGTGGTTTTCAGGCTTCAGTCTTTTCACGACTCGTAATTACCAGGACTATCTCCAAGAGGCAGAAAGGAATGCAGAGATGCTAATTGTCGGCTGTATATTTATTTATTCATTTATTTATTTATTCTTGGCTGTGTTGGGTCTTTGTTGCTGCACGCGGGCTTTCTCTAGTTGCGGCGAGCGGGGGCTACTCTTCTTTGCAGTGCGCGGGCTTCTCATTGCGGTGGCTTCTCTTGTTGCGGAGCACGGGCTCTAGGCGCGCGGGCTCAGTAGTTGTGGCTCACGGACTCTAGAGCACAGGCTCAGTAGATGTGGCACATGAGCTTATTTGCTCCGCGGCATGTGGGATCTTCCCAGACCAGGGATGGAACCTGTGTCCCCTTCATTGGCAGGCGGATTCTTAACCACTGGGCCACCAGGGAAGCCTCCAGCTGTATGTTTTGGAAAGTCCATCATCCAGTCCTGAGATTTCAAGTGAGGAATTATGACTGGACTGAGGGACAGAAATGGGGAAGCGGTGACTGCAGGATGAGGGAGAAGTTCTGATCGATTCACGAGAATTGCCAGGACTCGCCCTGAAGTCCTTCCGAGACCAAGCACTGTGTGCAGTGTACTGAAATAGCACTCTATTCAAATTGCTACGATTCTTTGAACATCCTCATGAAGAAAGGACTGGGAAGATGCTTACCGTTATGTCACGAATGAAGAATTGCAATCCAAGCCCAGGAGTCTTACCCACGGACTCTCCATGTGTCAGTGACAGACAGGGACCGCCCAGGAGACTCCCACCATCTGGCCAGCATCCTTCCTCTCAGTCTAAACACCACTCCCCTCCCCCTCCCCAAATAGAGACGGCCTTTCGCCTCCTTTCTTTTGAAGGAATAGTGTGAATATTTATTATAGCAGTGAATGGCTTTCTGACCCTTGCGTGAAGGTGCTATTGAAAGAAAAGATAAATCACAGTATTATTTAATGTATCCTCAGCAGGCACTTCACTGCATACAGGTGACCCTGTGGGTCCTGCCTGTGCCTGTGGAGAGCCTCTGAACTCAGTGACAATAAAGTTAAAGTCATGGAACTCCTTATTACTATATAATTCATAACAAAAAATAATAACTTGTAAAGGTCTGCAAAATAACATAACTCCTCATATCTTTCTCATTGATATACAATTAACATATGACATTGGATTAGTTTCAGGTGTATAGCATAATGATTCGATATTTGCACATATTGCAGAATGATCACTGCAGTGAGCCTAGCCTGCGCTGAGTCTGTTTTCTTTCTGTCACTCAGATTGGGTCAATTCTTTTGCGATGTCCTCAACTTCCCTGATTCTACCCTCTCATCTCCCCTGTACAACTGAGTCCATCCAGTGAGTTTTAGAATTTTACCTATTATGTTTTTTCAGTTCTGTAATTTCCACTTGGTTCTTTAAAAAAATATGTAACTTCTATTTCTTTGCTGAGATTTTCTGGGTTTTTTTTTTTTTCATCTAAGAGAATTCCTAATTGCTTTTTGCAGCATTTTTTTTTTTAAATGATAGCTGCTTTAAAACCCTTGTTAGGCAATTTCAACAGTAGATTCATCTTGTTATTGAGGTCTGTTGACTTTTCTCACTCAGGTTGTCATTTTCCCACTTCTTGGTATGATGGATGATTATTTTTTACTGTATTCTGCATATTTTGGGCATTATATTATGAGAATCTGGATCCTACTTGATTTTCTTATTTGTAGCCAGCAGTTCCCCTGTTGAGATGTAGCATGAGGGCTGGATGGGTGTGTAGTTTCAGCTTCCCGTGGGTCCTGCTGACACCATTTCAGCAAAAGTACAGCCAACAAGTGCCAGACCCCACTAACACTATGTTGGTGAGGAAACTGGAGTGACATATGCCTCTTCCAGGTGAGAGATGGAGAGATCAGTGGTTTTCGCTTCAGCCATCAAGTCTTTGTTCAGCCTTGCTGACACTACCTTGGAAGGGGATAGGCATGCCACCTGTGTCTGCTGGGTGAAGATGGAAGCCTAGCGCCCTGCTCGGCGCTGCTGGCACCACCCTGCAGGAGACCAGAGCATTGCTGCTGCTTCCAAAGGTGGGGGGTTGGTGGTGGGGAGTGAAAGACCAGCTTCCTACTTAGTCTTGCTGAAGCTGCAGCTGGCAGGGATGTTTTCCATTGAATTTTGGCTGGAGTACGGTGGGTATTGCCAAAAGTTCTTTTCTGTTGTTAAGCTATCTTTTTCTCAGACTTTGGTTAGGGATAACAGGCTTTGCTTGAAGGTTTTCTTTTTTCGATGACTGTTGTTAGTTCTAGGTTGGAGGCTTCTGTAGCTTTCTGTCCAGTGTGTATGGGACACATACGGAAACTCAGGGAACTCCCCCGCATGTTACCCCTCAAGTGCTGAGGTCCCCAGGCAGGCTATCTCTACTTTCCACTGTTCAGTCTTCCTATGCTTTTTGGTTGTGTCATGCCCAGTGTTTTTTAGTTACAAAACAGAGGACCTGGAAGGAATGGAGCCACTCCACCATATCCAGAACTAGACAACAAACTTCTTTTTAATTTATTACTTTTAACTTATTTTTTAAAAAAATTATGAGTCTTGCCAGCCTAAAATCTACTGCCATATCATGTGCCACTCAGCCATTCTTTTGTGTTTGGAAGATAATTTGCAAAAATGAAAAGTATTGGGCTTCCCTGCTGGCGCAGTGTTTGAGAGTCCACCTGCCGATGCAGGGGTTGCGGGTTCGTGCCCCGGTCCGGGAAGATCCCACATGCTGCGGAGCGGCTGGACCTGTGAGCCATGGCCGCTGAGCCTGCGTGTCCGGAGCCTGTGCTCCGTGGCAGGAGAGGCCACAACAGTGAGAGGCCCGCGTACCGCAAAAAAAAAAAAAAAAAAATATTACAGTGATAGCATAGTGAGGATGTGAATAAATTTAATCAATTTTATTGATATATAATTTATATCCAACCGATGTCACCCATTTAAAGTGTATGACTTGATAACTTTTAACAGACACATACAATTGTGTAACTACAACCATAATTAAAATATGGAATATTTGCATCAACCCCAAAAGTTCCTTCCTGCTCCTTTTCTGTCAATTCCCTCCCCCATCCACAGCCCCTGGCAACCGTGGATTGGCTGTTGTTGTAACCTTCAGAACCGCACATATGTGGGGTTACCCAGCGTATGGTCATTTTGACTACAGCTTCATTTACTCACCTTGATGCCTTTGAGATTTATCCACGTTGTTGCATCTGTCCTTTCTGTGCCTTTTATTGCTAATCAGTATTTCTTTGCATGAATATACCTCAATCTCTTTATTCATTCACCACTTGATGAACATTTGAACTGTTTCCAGCTTTCAGCTATTTTGAATACAGCTTCTATAAACATGTCTGTAAACGTTATTTTTTCTGGTATGATATGTTTTAATTTCTCTTGGCTAAATATAATACATAAACATCAGATTGCTGGAATCACGGTAGGTAAACACATGTTTAATTTTGTGAGAAACTGCCGAAGTGTTTTCTAGACTCACTGTACCATATTTAGTCTCACAGCCAGTGTATGAGAAATCTGGCTGCTTACCATCTTTGCCAGCATTCGGTATTGTCTGTCTTTGAAATTTTAACCATTCTAGTGGGTGTGACGTGGTAGCTTATTATGGTTTTAATTTGCATTTTTCCAATGCGAGTCTTTTAATGTACTTATTTGCCACTTCTACATCTTCTTTGGCAAAGTGTCTATGGAAATATTTCATTTTTTTTTGAGTTGTTAGTCTCATTAATGAGTTGTAAGTGTTCTTTATATATTCAGGATACCAGTCTTTTTTCAAATATATGCTTTGCAAATGTTTCCTCAGGCTTACATATTTATCTTTTTTTAAAAGTTTTATTTATTTATTTTTCGCTGCATTGGGTCTTCATGGCTGCACGCAGGCTTTCTCTAGTTGCGGCGAGTGGGGGCTTCTCTTCGTTGTGGTGCACAGGCTTCTCATTGCGGTGGCTTCTTTTGTTGTGGAGCACGGGCTCTAGGTGCGCGGATTTCAAGTAGTTATAGCACGTGGTCTCAGTGGTTGTGGCTCACGGGCTCTAGAGCACAGGCTCAGTAGTTGTGGCTCACGGGCTTAGTTGCTCCATAGCATTTGGGATCTTCCCGGACCAGGGCTTGAGCCCATGTCCCCTGCATTGGCAGGTGGATTCTTAACCCCTGCACCACCAGGGAAGTCCCCAAAAGTTTTAATTTTGATGAAGTTCAATTTGTCCATTTTTTAGTGTGATCCTTGCTTTGTGTGTTCTCTCTGCAAAAATCCTTTCCCATCTCATGGTCATAAAGATTTTTTTCTTGGATTTTCTTCAGCAATTGTATAATTTTAGCTCTTATATTTAGGTCTATGATCTATTTCAAGTTAATTTTTTACATGTGTGAAGGGTTGAGGTTCATTTTGTTTCCTTATAGATATCTTATTTTTTCATTACTGTTTGTTGAAAAGATGATCTTTTGCCTATTGTATCACCTTGTCACCTTACATCAAAGATTAATTAAATATGTGTGGGCCCATTTCTGGATGCTTATTCTGTTCTACTTATCTATATGTCTATTTTTATGCCGGTTCCAGTCTCGGCTACTTTAGTTTGCAGTCTCAAGACTGAGTAGTAAAATGTTCTCTAAATTTCTTTTTTAAACTTGTTTTGACTATTCTAGGTCTTTTGCACTTCCATATGAATTTTAGAATTAAATTAAAACCTGCTGAGATTTGATTAGAATTATATTGAATCTATAGATCAGTTAGGGGAGAATTTACATCTTAACAATAGTGAGTTTTGTGATTCATGGATATGGTATACCTCTCCATTTATATAAATCTTTAAAAATTTTTCCTCAGTGGTGTTTTGTAGTGTTCAGCATATAAGACTTGTACTTCTTTTGTTTATTTTATTCTTAAGCATTTTGTATTTATCTATGCCAATATAAAATGTATTTTTTCCCCTGAACTTAAACCTCTGAATGTTTGCTGTTAGTTTATAGAAATGTAATTAATTTTTGTATAATGACCTTGTATCCTGTGACTTTGCTAAACTCAGTAGTTTTACTAGCTTTTTTCTGGATTCTTTGAAATTTCCCACATGGAAACAAATTTACTTCTTTCTTTCTGATATGGTTATCTCTTGTTTCTTTTCTTTGCCTTATTGCACTAGCTAGGACCTTTAGTACAATATTAATTAGAAGTAGTGGGAGTAGACAACCTTGCCATACTCCTTATTTCAGGAGGAAAGCATTTATTATTTCATGATTAAATATGATGTTAGCTCTAGGTTTTTTTTTTTTTGTATATCCTTTAACAGGTTGAAGAAGTTCCCTTCAACTGCTCATTTGCTGAGTTTCTTTCATGAATGGGTGTTGAATGTTTTGAATTTTTCTCCATCTAAATATATGGGGTTTTTTTTCTTTTTTTAGTTTGATAATATGGTAAATTATATTAATTGACTTTTGAATGTTAGCCCAACCTTGTATTTCTGGTACAAACGCCACTTGGTCATGTTATATATGTTGCTAGATTTGATTTTCTAATATTTTGTTAAGCATTTTTACAGATATTTTCATGAGGGTTATTGGTCTGTACTTTTAAATTTTGTTTTAAAATCTTTGGTTTTGGTATCAAATGTTTTGGTATCAAAACATTGGCCTCATAAAATTATTTGGAAAGGATTAACTCCTCTATTTTCTGGAAGCATTGGCAGAGAATTGGCATTATTTCCTCCTAAAATGTTTGGTAGATTTCACCAATAAAGCCATTAGGGCCTGAAGTTTTCTTAGTGCAATGTCTTTATCTGCAGATTCAGTGTTTAAACTAGATAGAAAGCTATTCAGCTCATCTACCTTTTCTTGAGTGAGCTTTGGTAGTTTGTGTCTTTCAAGGAGTATGTCATGCCATCTAATTTGTCGAGCTTATTGGCATAAAGTTGTTTATGATATTGCTTTATCATCTTTGTAATATCTAAGATCTGTAGGGATAACTTCTCTATCATTGCTTATACTGATAATTTGTGTGTTCTTTATTTTGTTTTCTTGATCTGTCTGGTTAGAGGTTTTTCTACACTATTGGTATATTAGGTATACCTTTTTTATAATGGTTGTTTTAGAGTTTATGATATACATTTTTAACTCATCACAGTCAACCTTCAAATATTATATTGCTTTATGTATAAGAACCTTACATACCTTGATTTTCTTTGTTTCTTTTGCTTGGGTTTCATTGAAGTTCTTACATCTCTAGATTTGTGGTTTCCATCAGATTTGAAAAAAATGTGGCCATTATTTCTTCAAATATTTTTTAGTCTTCCCCCAACTTCTCTCCTTCTGGGACTCCAATTGTGCATATGTTAGACCACTTGTTATTGTCCAATAGGTCATTGATGGTCCTTTGACTCTTTTTCAGTCATTTTTTTTCTTTGTGCATTGCTTTGGATCTATGCTATGTCTCTACCAAATTTTTGGCAATGTTTAATCTGCTGTTAATCTCACCCAAAATGTACTTATTCATTCTAGACCTTGTCTTTTCCATCTCTAAATATTCCATTATGTCTTTTAAATATATCATTCATTTCTCTCCTCATAATGTCTCCTTTTAGATCATTGACAATATTTACAATAATTGTATTAGCTGTTTTAAGGTTCTTGTGTGCTAATTCCACCATCTGTTTAGGTTCTGGGTTTGTGTGTATTGATTAAGATTTGCTTGTATTAATTGCCCCTTTGTATTAATTGCCAATTTTACATTGTTGGATGCTGGATTTTGTTTTTTTCCTTTAAAAAGTGTTGCATCTTGTTTTGGCAAGAAGTTAAGTTTCCTGCTGATGATTTTATGGGTTGGTTTTAAAGCTTTGTTTAGACGGGTGTGAGGTAGCTTTTCTACTTTAACTGCACTACTAAGGTGTGACTCTTCTGAGGACTCAGCCCAGTGTCCTGTGTCCTGTGAAGTCTCTCTATCTGCCTGGGTGAGTTCTAGCAGTTGTGTTCATCTGCTACCTTCTGCTGGTTCTTTGTATGCCTTATGGGATTTCATTCTATGCACGCACTAGTTAGTCGAAGACTCAAGGGGGCTCCTGCGGATCTCGGAAGCACTCTTTCTTTGCAGGTCCTTTCATTTTAGTGCTCTGTCCCAGAGTCCAGCTGCCTTGGCCTTCCCAAACTAATCTTTTTCTTTCAAGTCAGCAAGTCCTCTGGGATTGCTGTAGGTTCCTTTTTCTGTGCTGCAGCCTGAACAGGGCCTCCAGGAAATGAGCTGAGACAATTGTGGAGCTTATCTTTGCTCAGAGATTGCTTTCATGCATCACCTGTTGTTCAGTCTCTAAAAATAGCCTTTCATTTATTTTGTTTGTTTTCTAGTTTTGATGGCAGAAAGCTAATTCCTGTAGTAGGAATTTCTTTCATGGATGGAGGTAGATGTTCTGGATATTTTTTTTAATTGTTACTATTATATTGTTTTACAAAGCTCTCACCAAAAGAAAATACCAAGTGCATTTAAAGTTTAATAGCATTCAGGGTCCAGACTATTTTGTAATAAGTTCAAGGTCAAAGTAAAAACAATAATTATCTTACTTGCAACCTAGTGTGAGTACCTGACAATCCAGAGGGGATGTTGGAGGGATTAACTGTTGTTTGTACATCCCATGAAAATAAAACCCTTCTATACTGAAATGTAGTCATGGCTAATAAGGACACAGTAAGTAGAAAGTTAAAGAAAGGCCCATCAGAGCCAAAGGGGAGTGGGTTCAGTTGGAGGGCAGATGCTGGAGGACTCCTCTCCTTTACAGAAGTGGCAGAGAACAAATCAGAAGGTGACGCAGGAGGAAGGCTGGGAGTTTGGGAGAGGCTCTGGCAGAAGTTTTGTGTACGTATAACAGAAACTTTGCAACCAACCAGGGGGATGGGCTTAGAGCCCAGCCTTTGGGGCTGAGGGAAGGCTGCGGAAGCCATGTGCAGGAGGTGAGTTCTCAGGGGCCCAGGTTCAGGGTTAGCATAGCTGCCTGTTTTACAGAAAGAAGCTAAGCCAGGAAAATCCGTCACCTTCTGCAGCCAGGACATACAGCCTGATCCCATGGACTCCGCATGCCATCGATGCAGCTTCTCATTTAAAATGTATTTTTATTTATTTATTATTTATTTATTTATTTAGGCCACATGGGCTCTTCGTTGCGACGCGTGGGTTTCTCTAGGTGCGGCGTGCAGACTCTAGAGCATGCGGACTTAGTTGTGGCATGCATGTGGGATCTTAGTTCCCTGACCAGGGATCAAATCCAGGCCCCCTGCATTGGGAGTGTGGAGTCTTAACCGCTGGACCGCCAGGGAAGTCCCTGCAGCTTCTCATTGAAAGCAAATTGTGAAACAAATGATTCTCTCCCAGGGAGTTTGCCTTTGGGGCCAGAACACGTGTCTTAACTCTGAGGCTTGACTCGTGCTGACCAAGATGCATGACCTTCTCCGTTTGGGAAGTCACAAGGCCAATTGTTCCCTGAACATCTTCTGATTCTTTTGTTTCACTAAAGGCTGTGCTCTGTGCTACTTCATGTCACACCTTTGAGCAGCTTCCATGGAGTAAAGGAAATAATCACCTAAAGGGCTTAATCTGAGGGTCCTGAAGGACTATCTTCCTGTAAGGTGACTTCTGTGCATCTGTCACACTGCCTTCCAGAAGGAGGACCACTGCCCAGAGATCACACTCTACTGGACGTGATGTCAGCTGCTTTCCCCACGACAGATGCCTCAGACCAGGCTGTGGAGAAATACCCGTTGGGTGGGAGGATGAAAGGAGTGCAACTCGGGACAAGCGTGGAGGCTTTGAAAACTCAGGGTAGGAGGAGTTAAAGCTGGAGACAGGAAAGAAGAGGTGAGAGAGGCAACAATCTCCACCCGTGCACCTGCTGGGGGTGGGTGCTGGTCCAGGGCCTGGTCTGCATCCACGGGCCGAACTGCCTCTGACCCACCTGGCGTCCTGGCCAAAGGTGCACGCAGTACGCCAAGGCATCCCGTGCCACCTGGCTGCACAGACACTGCCTCGGCACAACCCTGCCTCTCCCCATCCACACAGAGATAACAGATCTCCAGCCGTGCAGTAAGATGAGCCCCTAACTTAGCTAAGAGACAGTTCATTTCAGAGCTTCCCTCCCTCCTGCTTTGACCTTCCCTTCCCCTGACACTGAATGTCCTGTGAGACTTCCTCTCAGTCCTGTCTCAGAGGGTTTTACAGCTCCATGGTTTCAGAAAGTGCTAAGCTGAGGTTCACGGCCAGTTTGTTTCCCTCGACCTTTCCTTAAGTCAGCCCTACGTACTCTGGCTTCTGCATCAGTTGCTTTTTATCATGGCTGCATCCTGGGCACGGCGCCTCCTCCTGTTGTGGTGTGACAGCAGAGGTGTGGCTCTTTCAGGAGACCACTGCCCCCCTGTGAGCATGTTTACCAATCTCCCCCGCCCCAGGCTCCCACAGAACAGCAGAATCATTGTAGCCGGAAAACAGCAACGACGTTGATGAGGTTTGGGGCCAGGGCTAGGAGTGGATTGGGCAGAAGATCTGTCATCCTGAAGAGAGGGCTTTTGGGGCTGTGGAAAGATAACAACTTGAGAGCCAAAATGATGCAAAAGTGGCTACATATTAATCAAACAGCGACTAGCTAGGACCCGAGTGTTCAGAGTGGTTGGCTAGACATGGACCTGCTGAGTCCCCAGGGCGGAGACTAGTCAGTGAGGGTGGGTGATGCTGGGGCTTGGGTGTTAGCGCTTCTTGTTGCACCCTGAGCCTCGTGGTGAACGTGGATAAAACAACACCTTGTCTTCTGATTCCCATCCGTTACCTAACAGGATGTGTCCAACTCGTGCAGACTCCACCTTACAGTATCTGATGGGGGTCTGTTTTCCTTCCTACAAGGCACTTGTCCTTTGCCTCCTGGTTTGCTGTTAGAGCGTATTTCCAGCTGAACCTTCCACCCTCCATCTAACACACTGTCAGAATAAAATGCTTAAAACACCACCTTGCAAATTCTTCCCCCCACTCAAAAACACATAAAGGTTCCTAATGACCTGTTGGTTAAGTCCAAGCCACATAACTGGCCACTTTTGTGTGTGTGTGTGTGTGTGTGTGTGTGTGTATATATTTTTTTTTCTTAAAAAAAATTTTTTTTTCGCTGTGTTGGATCTTAGTTGTGGCATGCAGGATCTTCTTTGTGGTGCACGGGCTTCTCTCTAGTTGTGGCACGCGGGCTCCCCAGCGCATGGGCTCTGTAGTTTGCGGCACATGGGCTCTCTCATTGTGCCTCATGTGCTCTCTCACTCTCTCATGGCATGTGGGATCTTAGTTCCCCGATCAGGGATTGAACCCGCATCCCCTACATTGGAAGGAGGATTCTTTACCACTGGACCAGCAGTGAAGTCCCTACTGGCCACTCTGGGGTAAGGACTGGTGAGCACCATGCACCACTGGGATTATCTGGAGGGCACATCCTTGTTGTACAGTGTGATGGAGCTGCCAGTCATTTCTCCCACCATGCCTCTTTATCAGGGATCTACCTCGGCTGAGGGCAGTGGGTCACAGGGACTGACCCTGCTCACCAGCAGTTATTGGCCCCAGGGTAGAAAGTAGATCTGTCAGGTGAGCTGGATGGCCTCTCTGACACATTTGGAAGTGGGCTTAGAAAGCCCACCCGGTCCATATTGAACTGAGCTGTCGTGCCCGTTTGCACGCCATGCGTTACACAGCACAGAGAACTGTCCTCCAGAGAGAAAAGAATAAAGTGGGCATCAAAACATCACTAAGAAATAACAACAATTTGGTATAATTCATTACTCATATAAGATGCTCAAACCCCTCTAGGAATTACGAAAATGCAAAATGAAACAACATTCATTTTCTGCCAGTCAGATTAGCAGATAAAAGCAAAGTGGAGTGTATGCGGTGAGGACCACAGATAAGAAGGAAGAAAAGTAACCAGACAGACACCGAGACAGCAGGGTTTGACCCACAGCTGCTGCCCTGGGGTTGCTGTGGAGCTTGTTCCTGCTCACACCTGTGCACCTGCCTGCAAGGGTGTGGTTCCAGGTCCCCGTTCCAGGCCCAGACTCGGAAGTGACAGCCCCTGCAGTTCACATCTGTGCTCAGCCGTCATTCTCTGAAGCACGGACCTCATCAGGGTGGCTCCAGGACCCTCAGGGCACCGTGTGGGACGTTTCTGTGCCTGACCTTCCCTGGGATGTAGGCAGAGCCAGTCTGGTCCAAACCAGCAGGCTTTTCCAAATTTTAATTTGGGGGCAGGAATTGAAGTCTCAGTCCCCAAGGAGGTCTAGGAACTGTACAAACAGAGCCACCAGCCCTGCAGCTCTACCGACCAAGGTTTTAGGAGTAATTACCTAATGGCCACCTCAAATTCACACTTCTAAAACAGAAATCCTAATGTCAGTCCCCTGTGAAAGAAACACTTAACCACCTGGCCCTTCTCGGATAAAGGGAATGCCAGCTGCTCACATACACACACCAACAACAAGGAGCCTGCTTCTTGGACTCGCACCCAGCCTATCAGACTATTCCTTAGAATGTATCCGATATCCCAGCTCATCTCGCGGGGGAGCTGCTGTCACCACTCGCCTGGGCTGCGCTTTGGCCTCCTGGCTGCCCCTCCTGTCCCTGCCCAGAGTCTGTTCTCAGAACAGCAGACATAGGTTCGGCCAGGCTGCCCCTGCTCACGCCCGGTATTGGTGCCCATTCCCTCAGATGAGGAGCCCAAGTCTTACCTGGAAGGAAGGTCCCTCAGGCTTCTCCAGTGTGGCTTCCACTCCATAGACTGGCCCCTGCTGGTCCTTGGAGACGCCAGCCTTGCCTCGGGGCTTTTGCACTGGCTGTTCCTCTGCTGGGAATGCCCTTGCTCAGAAACCACGTGGCTGACTGCTTCCCTCCCTTAGGACTTGGTTCCCGTCTTGTCTTCCACTAGGCTTGCCCTGACCACCCGCCCTCCCTGACACTCCAGCACCGCTACTCCCCCTCTGCCCTTCTCTGCTCTCCCCCATGGCACGTGTTCCCATCTAATGTGGCCTATAATCCTGTTTTTATGATGGAGCACCTGGGGTGATGAAGATGGAGCACCCAGTAACTAAGGTGGTCACAGACACAGGTGCTGCACAGGGAACACTGGCCACCATCTTCTCCCCCAGCAGGGACTGGCCCGGCGCTGCAGGGCTGGACTGCCCTGAAGGATGCCCAGCTTAAGCTCCGCCCTGATGGGCAAGTGCACATACAGGTGTGTGATGCTCCAAAGACCTGGCTAAGCGCTAGAAGCACCCCCCAAAGTGGGGAGAGGGAGCTGGAAGGATGCCGGGGACTGTACTTTTGACTCAGTATAGCTCTGAATGGCTGGGATTTTTTATGCTTAACCAATGTGATGGTTACGATTAGATAACTTCATTTTTTAGGGAATAAAGTCTATGTAGAGAGAGAAGCCGATTCAGGGGCTGTGAGTCCTGCAGAGGCACGCAGCCCTGGAGGCTCCCAGACACCCTTCCAGCTCCTCCACGTCAGGCTGCGTTTCCTCCCATGTCCAGTGATATGCTCCAGGGAATGTTCTTGGCTGAGAGCAACAGGAACAGACTGGCTGATTTAAGCAGCAAAGGCCCAGTGACCCCACATCGGGCGCTGGGCCTCCCCAGCTGCGGCTTCCACCACAGGAACTGGTGTTGCTGCTTTATCAGCACCGTCACCAGAGAAGATCCTCCTATCCTGATTGCTCACCTCACTGGCTCTTGATGCAGAACCTGGGCTGGGAGCATCTGACTGGCCCAGCTCAGCTGCCCGTCCTCTGGTGGCAAGGGAAGGGGGGAAGGTGGTATCTGATTTTGTTCAGCTCCCACAGTGAGGATACTCCAAACAGAAAAAGGGGTTCAGAAGCCAGATCGCCAAAAAATCCCAAAAGATATCTGTGACGCACAGTTTTCTGTTATGAGAATCAAACCATCCCTGCCTGAGGCAGGAACAAATGTTGGTGGTTTTAGGGTAACCTTCGATGTTTCGTAGCTTGCCGTGGAAGTCGGCTGTCTCCACGGGAACTTTCAGAAACAGCTCTGAGGAGGGGAGGGGGTGTGTGCTGGGTGACTGGCCGTGGTGGGCCTTCTCTGAGGGCCGTGGCAGGGCCGTCTGTGCTGGACCGAGGGATGGGAAGGGGTGCTCCAGAGCCATGGCCAGGCCGGCTTTAGCTTAAGCAGGAAGGCAGAACCAGGGAAGGGCTCAGGATGAGGATATGGATGGAGGTGAGGTGGGGGGATGTGTGGGCCCCTCAGGCAGATGCTTGCAGTTCCTTGACCCCCTCCAAGTGACCAAGTGGGGAGTGAAGGCCTTGGCATCCAGGCCCCTACCTGCATCCATCCGTGCCCCCCACCGACCGCTCCCAGACAGGTCAGGAGCACACCTGGGCCTTGTTTCAGGCCATTGCCTCGACACACGTCCCTACCCCCAGTTTCCACCTTCCTGGTTCTTGTCTTCCTGCAGAGTGCCGCTCACTGCCGGTTCCTCAGCCCCACGTTTCCAGGCTGCCTTCCGCAAGGCAGTCCCTCGCTGCCCTGACCAGCCCTGGGTCCTGACTTCAACTCCCATCGGGCCTGTTCTACACCGTTTGGCCCACCCGCTCCCGGCCCACTCTGTGGAGACCTGCCCCTGGGAGCCTGCGGTTGGGATGGGGGTGCATGTCAAGAGGGGGCCCCACGGCGGAGGGAGCCTGGGAGGACTGGGGCGCAGAGTGAGGCCACCTCGTCCAGTGGGGTAGGGACGCCTCCCACACGGCCACCTGAAGAGGGTGGTTACCGAGTATTGGAGAATACAGTGCAAGACAGATTCGGAGTCATTCGCGGACTGGACGTGGCCTGTGAAGGACAGGGAGGTACCGGAAGTTCCCCCCCGTTCTCACCTCCCCGCGATGACCAGCGAGGCGAGAAGGGCAGGGACCCGCATGCTTTGCCCCATGAGCCCGTGGCCTCCCCGACCCAGCAGAGTGCCCTCAGGGTCCTCCTGCATGTTTGGTGGCATAATCACAATTTCTTTCTTTCTTTTCTTTTCTTTTTTGAGGTGGACTATTTTTAAAGTCTTTATTGAATTCGTTACAACATTGCTTCCGTTTTATGTTTTGGTGTTTTGGCCCCAAGGCATGTGGGATCTTAGCTCCCTGACCAGGGATTGAACCCCCACCCCCTGCATTGGAAGGCTAAGTCTTAACCACTGGCCCGCCAGGGAAGTTCCCACAATTTATTTCTGTACACACTTTTAACCTTAGATCTATTGCCTAGTAACCCCCTTGCAGGAAATTGGTGTTTTTCCTTACCATTGACATGTTTTGGGGGGCTGACTTAAAGTTAAATTCATATATTAAAGCCACTGAGAGGCTGTAGCACAGCTGCTTATGGAAAAACCCAAATGGTTCTTTTCTTTGTTCTTTTTCTTCCACTAGGTCTCCCCTCCCTTCTCTCCTCCATGACTTGTGTCTGCTCCCATTTAGATGTGACACAGCGCCATCCCTTCAAGTAGTTTTCCTGAACAGACTCTAGGAGAAGCAGTGCTAAGATCACGGGTCTGTTTGAAAGCAACCTACCCTGAACAGGCCCCTTTGCCAGGCTGACATTCAGCCACTCGGCCAGATGGATTGTGAACTGTGGACACGATCCATAGTGGTAGGTGTCTTGCTGCGGCTCCTGAGCCCTCCAGCACCCTCCCACTACCACTTCTCCCCACGGCCCACCCACTAAGGGGGGGACATCTGGCCAGTATCCATCCAGTCAGCGCCCATGCCATGATGGTTGTTAAATAATTTGAATGCCCCCCTGCCCATTTTTTTTAAAGGTTTATCTGAACCAGGTCTTTCTTTTTAAAATATTTATGTTTATTATTTATTTTTTATTTTTGGCTGCCTTGGGTCTTCATTGCTGTGCGTGGGCTTTTCTCTAGTTGTGGCGAGCAGGGGCTACTCTTTGTTGCAGTGCGCGGGCTTCTCATTGCAGTGGCTTCTCGTTGTGGAGCACGGGCTCGAGGCGCGCGGGCTTCAGTAGTTGTGGCACACGGGCTCAGTAGTTGTGGCTCACAGGCTCTAGAGCACAGGCTCAGTAGTTGTGGTGCACGGGCTTATTTGCTGCGCAGCATGTGGGATCTTCCCGGACCAGGGCTCGAACCTGTGTCCCCTGCATTGGCAGGCGGATTCGTAACCACTGAACCACCAGGGAAGTCCCTCCCCAACCCCCCCACCCCCGCCTATTTAATCATCCTTTTCTCCTAAAATGCAAAGCTCTCTGGTCTCATGGTTTTGAACTGTTCAAAAAAATATTTAAATATTCACGTGTAAATAAAGCAAACAAAAACTTCTTGGTTTGAGCCTCTCAGACAAGCCAGGCTGTCCATTATCTCTGTGCAGGGGCAAAGCCAAGCTGGGGTGTCCCATCGAGAGTAGCTCAGGACAGCCCTGGGCATCTGGTACCAGGCACCAGTGGTGTGAACACCCTTGTGTGAAGGCACTTAGGTCTGGGCTTAGAAAAACCTCCTTGGCATCAGTTCTGAGAAGCCCTTCTTTGTGTCTCCAAAGCAAGACCTCAACCCTTCTGATTCCTGCAGACGCCCATTTGCCTGGGACACTCTCAGTTTATACCTGTCCTCTCGGCTCAGTTATTAATAGCATCCCTCTCAGTCTAAGAAGGACCCCAGTTCAGAAGAACATTTTACAGTCACCACACTGATTCCTCACTGCCTCCCTGGGTCTGGACGAGGTGGTCACTGCTGATGCGCTTAAGTCCACTGATGGTGAAGAGAGAATTTATTACAAACCCTTGGTTCCACACATTGACCTTGAGAACACGTGCAGGATCTCCAGGCCGTTTGCCAAGCCTCCTGCAGGATCACAGGATTATTGAAGCTGGGGTGGTAGATTTGTGACCATCCAAGCTCACTGTCAGAGAGAGATCTGTGGACCCCTAGCTCTTTTCCCACCATTGCCACCAGTCCCTCCCCAACCTAAAACCAAGTAGGACCCTGTAGGGCCTTCCCCCAGTGTCACCTGCCTCTGGTTTATAGAAAAGCTTTAGCCTCCTAGACCTTCCCCAAGTTTCAAAGAGCAAATTTAGCCAGAGAAGCGAAAAAAAAATACAGAAACAAAGGAAAGCAGTCAAAACAAGACAAAATAATAATAGTTTAGCCATAAAACAAAGTCAAGGACCTTTAGTTCCTCCTCAGGGGCTGTAGACAGTAACGTCCTTGAGCTGTTCTGATGATACTAAAAGCCCTACCAGGTGGAGGAAGTTAACTGCATGCTACCCACCAGCACAGAGACCCCAGACTGGCTGGAGCTTAAGGATTGATAACACTAAGCCCTGTGACCTCACCTGGTTACCTCACCAAGCCACCAATCAGAAAATTGTGCACGAGCTGATCACATACCCTGAGATCACACACTGTCTTTAAAAAACCTTCCCGGAAAGCCATCGGGGGGTTAGGGTCTTTTGAGCATTAGCTGCCCATTCTCCTTGCTTGGCTTCTGCAATAAACTCTGTACTTTCCTTCATCATGATGCAGTGTCAGTAGACTGGCTTTACTGCACACGGATGAACAGACCCAAGTTTGGTAACAAACCCAACTCCTGTTAAGTGTCACCTAACGAATTCCAAAAAAAAGGTAGTTTTTAAAAGCTTTTGTTATTTTCTGAAAAAAAGTGCTCATGGCAAAAAAATTATAAAAGAGATAAAAAGAAAACAATATGTTAATAATCACCCATAATCTACATTCTATAAGACAGCTGGGCTGGAATGTTCCAAAAGTCACTGTCATGGGGAAAAAGTGGAGTGATTGTTTCTAGATTGAAAAAGATTAAAGATTACCTAGTAACCAATTGCAGTTGGTTTGGGGGGACATTTCGAATATAGATAGGTAACCATTATTATGGGGTTATTTTAAACATTCTTAGATGTGATAATGGAACAAAAATGAGGTGCACACACATGCACACATACACACATGCACACACAAATATGGCAAAATATTAACTTGTGGTGAGTCTGGTTAAAGGCCATATAGGTATTCATTATACTTTTCTTTTAAACTTGCTTCCTCATTTGAAAAATCTCAAAATAAAAAGCCAGAGCTATATCTACCCATAACCATTCCACTGAAAGGTAGCCACTTTTTTATATATTTACATATATCACAGATATATGTTTTAAGTAAAATTCAGTTGCATGTACATAATTTGGTAACCTCTTTAGAACAATGTCTACATTTTATTTTTAAATAATTAAAAAAATAAAATTGAGTAACACACAATTTTGAAATCTCTTATTCTGACTCTTTATTGTAAGCATTTTCTGCCACTAAATATCTGTAGAAAACATAACTCTCAATGCTGCCTAATATTCTGCCATGTGATTATGTCATAATCTACTCGACCATTTTCTGATTAAGTTGGCTCCCACACTAATAAATAACTCATTATAAACAACTTCACATAAATCTTTGTTTGATTTTGTTTATAGTCTGTACTTGACAGAATGCAGGTGGCCAGTGTCCTTTCTAAACCCATGGTAGAGTTGCCTTTATCAATACACAGATTTTTTTTTTCAGAACAGTTTAGATTTAAAGTTAAATTAGGAAGATTGTACAGAGACTTCCCATACACCCCACACTCAGTTTCCTCTATTATTAACGTCTTACACTATTAGCATTTGTTATGATTTATGAACTAATATTGACATATCACTATTAACTATGTCCATAATTTTTTTTTTGATTTCTCTACTTTCTCCCTAATTTCCTGTGTAGTTGGCAGGACTCCAAGTCTGCTCTGAGCTGTGACAATGTCTCTCAGTCATTTCTTCTTTTTTTTTTTTTTTTTTTTTTTTTGCGGTACGCAGGCCTCTCACTGTTGAGGCCTCTCCCATTGCGGAGCACAGGCTCCGGATGCGCAGGCTCAGCGGCCATGGCTCATGGGCCCAGCCGCTCCGCAGCATGTGGGATCTTCCCGGACTGGGGCACGAACCCCTGTCCCCTGCATCGGCAGGCGGACTCTCAACCACTGCGCCACAAGGGAAGCCCCATTTCTTCTTTTTGGTGACACTTTTGAGGATACTGCTCAGGTATTTTGGAGACTGTTTCTCAGTTGAGATTTATCTGATGTTTCTCTTTTTTTAAAAAATAAATTTATTTATTTTATTTATTTATTTTTGGCTGTGTTTGGTCTTCGTTGCTGCACGCAGACTTTCTCTAGTTGTGGTGAGTGGGGGCTACTCTTGGTTGTGGTGTGCGGGCTTCTGATTGCGGTCACTTCTCTTGTTGTGGAGCACGGGCTCTAGGCGCATGGGCTTCAGTAGTTGTGGCACGTGGCTCAGTAGTTGTGGCTCGTGGGCTTAGTAGTTGTGGCTCATGGGCTCTAAAGCACAGGCTTAGTAGTTGTGGTGCACGGGCTTAGCTGCTCTGAGGTATGTGGGATCTTCCCGGACCAGGGCTCGAACCCGTGTCCCCTGCATTGGCAGGCAGATTCTTAACCACCGTGCCACCAGGGAAGTCCTGATGTTTCTCTCTTTATTAAAGTTGGATTTTGAGTTTTGAGGAGGAAGACCACAGAGGTAAAGTGCCATTTTCATCACATCATATCATATCAAACGTACATTCTATCAACATGACTTATCACTGTTGATATCGACCTCAACCACCTGGCCAAAGAGAGTGTTTTTCAGGTTCCTCCACTGTGAAGTTACCCTCCCATCCCTTACCCTTTCCACACTGTCTTCACTGGAAGGAAGCCTCTATGCAGTCCATCCTTAAGGAGTGGAGAGTTAAGCTTCACCTCCTTGAAGGTGGAATATCTACATACAATATATTTTTTTTATTTAAAAAATTTTTATTTTATAATATATTAGAGCATAGTTGATTAACAACGTTGTGTTAGTTTCAGGTGTATAGCAAAGTGATTCAGTTCTACATATACATGTATCTATTCTTTTTTCAAATTATTTTCCCATTTAGGTTATTACAGAATATTGAGCAGAGTCCCCTGTGCCATACAGTAGGCCCTTGTTGGTTATCTATTTTAAGTATAGTAGTGTGTATAAGTCAATCCCAAACTCCCAATCTATCCCTCTCCTCTCTTCCCCCCAGTAACCATAAATTCTTTCTCTCAGTCTGTGAGTCTGTTTCTGTTTTGTAAATAAGTTCATTTGTATCATTTTTTTAGATTCCACATATAAATGATAGCATATGATATTTGTGTTTCTCTGTCTGACTTACTTCACTTAGTATGAGAATCTCCAGGTCCATCCATGTTGCTGCAAATGGCATTATTTCATTCTTTTTAATGGCTGAGTAATATTCCATTGTATATATGCACCACATCTTCTTTATCCATTCTTTGTCGATGGACATTTAGGTTGCTTCCATGTCCTGGCTGTTGTAAATAGAGCTGCAATGAACATCGGGGTGCATGTATCCTTTTGAACCATGTTTTTCTCCATATATGTTACCAGGAGTGGGGTTGCTGGGTCATATGGTAGCTCTATTTTTAGTTTTTTAAGGAACCTCCATACTGTTCTCCATAGTGACTGTATCAATTTACATTCCCACCAACAGTGCAACCAACAGTTCCCTTTTCTCCCCACCCTCTCCAGAATTTATTGTTTGTAGATTTTTTGATGATGACCATTCTGACTGGTGTGAGGTTGTACTTCACTGTAGTTTGGATTTGCATTTCTCTAATAATTAGCAATGTTGAGCATCTTTTCATGTGCCTGTTGCCCATCTCTATGTCTTCTTTGGAGAAATGTCTATTTAGGTCTTCTGCCCGTGTTTGATTGGGTTGTTTGTTTTTGTTGTTGTTGTTGAGTTGTATGAACTGTCTGTATATTTTGGAAATTAAGCCCTTGTTGGTCTTAATCATTTGAGGAGATTTTAAAAACTGATGATGACTGGGCTCCAAGCAAATGGAAGCCACATCTCTCTGGGGGGTAAGACCTGGGTATCTGAGTCCCACAGGTGATTCTAGCACCACGAGGGCTGAGAGTCACACTCTAGGTAGCGAGATGACGCAGTTCCCCCACTAAACTCAAGTTCTGTGAGAATCTGGCATCCCAGGGATCCAGACACTAACTGATGCGGTCATGGTATAGAGTTCTGATGGGATGTAATCCATCATCTAATCCAGTCTCTCTACTTTTCAGAGGTGTAACTAACCCCAAAGATGTTACGTTCTTACCAAGGTCACCTGATTTTGCTCTTGTGCCCAGATGATTAGGGAGATTCCTTAGTCTGGGACCCTGTGCCAGGGGGACTGTGTTCCCTCCCCTTGACTGTCACTAGACCAGCCCCCAAAGAGGCGGCTGTTCCAGGACAGGTCAGGAATGTGCTGCCTTTGCCTCTCCTCCCCTGACCCTGACACCTCGCTCACATTTGATAAACACCCGTCAGGTTACACACACTGGCTCAGGAGGGCTAATGCAGATGCAATGACGTTGCACAGAATTTGCCACCCTGATCAAAATGCCTGCTGCCCCAAAACAAAGTGGGGGAATAAATGCCTGAAATATTAATTAATTTCATTACTAGTACTTCTTCACAAAGACTTTTGAGTGGATGCTGGATGATACTTGAAAGGATATTTAAGTCCTGCTGTGGAAATGGGAACTTTCTTTTTCTTTTTCCTCACTTCAGCTTTTTCCCTTTGCTGCTTCCTTTGAAAGAGGCACAAGCAAACATGTTTCTTCAGCAGCTACAAGCTGTCATACCAGAAATTCCACCCTTGAGGCTTATGGAACATGAAACGTGCAACTTGTTTCCAAAGCACAGACTCATAAAAGCAAAAGATTGTGCAGGGACACACTGGTAAGAGTAGCTGACCTCAGCAAAGACCCATCACAGAATGACTGCCCAGCTGGCACCTTTTCTAGTCCACTTAGTCCCAGAGATAAGAGCAGTGTTGACAAGCTAGAGCTAGACCTTGGATGTATCTCACTACCAGTGCTTCTCCCGCAACTATCAATCACCTTTATTTTATTCTCCATTTTTTCAGTATGTACTTTACTTCGTATATAAAATATGTTCCCCACAGTAACATGTTCTGGGCACCCACTGGCATCCCCCAGTCTCGCGGACACAGAAGACATGGGCCACCATCATAACTGAGAGTCTCCTTGGCAGCCAGCCTGCCCCCCTGGTCCCTGCTGGGGAGTACCGCCCCCAGCTTATCCCAAACTCAGCCTTTCTCCCAGGGCCAGTCTCACCATGCAACCCATTCAAACTCAAAAATCTTGTGCAGACAGATAGCTCACCGAGTGACCCTTTAGAGGCAACTGCCATGTTGTTTTCCACAGTGGCTGCAGCTTTTTACTTTATTATTTTATATGGCAGAAAGACATGGCAGATTTTGGATACACCCCATTTTGTTTATCTTTTCACCCGCTGATGGATATTTGAATTGTTTCTAACTTTTGGCTATTGTGAACAGTATTGCTATGAATATTAGTGTGCAATTTTTTGTTTGGACACATGTTTTCAATTCTTTGTGGTATATATCTAAGAGTGGAGTTGTTCAGCTGTATGGTAATTGAGGAAATCACAAGCTGTTGTACCCATAGGCTATACCATTTTACATTTCCAGAAGCAGAGTGTAAGGATTCCAATTTCTCTACATTGTTGCCAACATTTGTTATTTTTAGTTTTCTTTATTATAGGCATTCTAGTGTGTTTGAAGGAGTATAGCATTATGGTATTAATTTGCATTTCCATCATGACTAATGATGTTTGATACCTTTTCATGTGTTGTTGACTATTTGTTTTATCTGGAGAAGTGTCTATTCAAGTCCTTTTTGCATTTTAAAAATTGGGCTGTTTGTCTTTTTGTTGATGAACTGTAAAAGTGCTTGATATATTCTGGGGAAAGACTCCCATCAGATATATGATGTGGAAATATTTTCTTCCATTCTGTGGGCTGTCTTTTTACTTTCTGGATAGCATCTTTGGTGCACAACTGTTTTTATAATATTCTTTTTCCTTTTTTCTTTTTTTAAACCCCACATTTGTTTATTTATTTATTTTTGGCTGTGTTGGGTCTTCATTTCTGTGCGAGAGCTTTCTCTAGTTGTGGCAAGTGGGGGCCACTCTTCATCGCGGTATGCGGGCCTCTCACTGTCGCGGCCTCTCTTGTTGTGGAGCACAGGCTCCGGACGCGCAGGCTCAGTAGTTGTAGCTCACGGGCCTAGTTGCTCCGCGGCATGTGGGATCTTCCCAGACCAGGGCTCGAACCCGTGTCCCCTGCATTGACAGGCAGATTCTCAACCACTGTGCCACCAGGGAAGCCCCACCTATACTTTTTGGGTATATATATTTAAAATATAGGACTTTTATTCCTTAATATCATTTTTTAATAGTAAATACCCAGTGAGTGCTCAAATTTGCAGTTGTCTCCTAAATGTCATAAAAAATTGTTTTTAAGGATTTTGAATTAGATCCAAATAAGGTCCACACTTTGCCGTTGATTGTTAGGTCTCTGAAGTCTTACTTAATCTATAGGTTCTCCCTCCATTTCTTTCTCACTTTTTTTTCCTCCTTGAATTTTATTTTTAAAGAAAGCAGGTAATTTGTCCCATCTAGATTTTGATGGTTACATTCCATGTGTTGTTAACATATTCTTCAATCCTTTTATTTCCTGTAAATTGGTAGTTGATCAGAATGAAGCTTGAATGTTTTGTTTTGGCAAGACAGTTTCATAGGTGATGATGTGTTCTTCCATGGAGACATATAATTGTCTCTTTCTGTGATATTAGCAGTCACTGATGATTCATACCTACGTCCATTAATTCAGCTGAGGCTTCCAAAAGTGGTGGGGGCTTCCCTGGTGGCGCAGTGGTTGAGAGTCCGCTTGCCGATGCAAGGGACATGGGTTCGTGCCCCGGTCCAGGAAGATCCCACATGCCACGGAGCGCCTGGGCCCGTGAGCCATAGCCGCTGAGCCTGTGAGTCCGGGGCCTGTGCTCCGCAATGAGAGAGGCCACAACTGTGAGAGGTCCGCGTATCGTAAAAAAAAAAAAAAAAAAAGGTGAATTCTGTTCTTTTTTTCACTTATTAGCTGGGTATATTTCTATGAGGAGAAGATTCCCCTCATCAACTATTTGGTTGCCCAGTTGTAGAGGCATGATTCTCTTCTGTTATTTAACAGTTTTCAAAATAATGAGTTGATTCACAAATATCCTCCAGTGGTGACCAATTTTTTTAAATTCATTTATTCATATCACCGTGGACTCCACCACAGTTATTATTCTAACTGAGGCCCTATCTTTGGCCAGTTGGAGCTTCTCAGTGACTCCTGAGTCCTTCTGATATGACATCAGTTGTTTCTAGACTTTTTCAGTGGTCAGAGCTAGGAAATATGTATGTTTGTTTTTAATATTTTAAAAATATGTCAGAGGTTCATACTGCTACTTTCCATTTAAATTCAGAACTAGAGAATTTTCACTTATCCTTTTCTGTCTTCTATTGATAGTCTACTTTCTCCCACCCTAAGAATACCAGTTCTCAACAATGCCTGAAATTTGCTCTATTTCCTAATTCGAATCCAAGTTCGTCTGCCTCTATTCTACTATTCTACTTAAATCACAGCCCCTGAAATGTAAGATAGAACATAAATGTAGGTAGAACTGTTTATATCATTTTGAGTTACATTTGCATTCATTCACATAGATTTGCTTTTCCTTTTGCATGCCTGGTAACTGTCCATTCTGCAGTTTTAATGAAAATCGAGTGATACTTACTGGTTAAAGCAGCTTTGGAAAAAATGGCTCTTATCAGAATGACTGACATACTAAGTTTAATGTACTCTCTTGGTTTATATTCTGCCTTCTCTAATTAATTTTTTATTCTTTCCCTACAAAGGAAATAATACATATTTTCATGGTTTTGCCTTATAGAACTTACCAGAAACTATTCCTTATTTAAAAATTTGTACAATTAGGCATCAGGTGCCAGATGATGACACTATTTTTATTTATTTATTTATTTATTTATTTTTTTTTTTTTTTTGCGGTACGCGGGCCTCTCACCGTTGTGGCCCCTCCCGTTGCGGAGCACAGGCTCCGGATGCGCAGGCTCAGCGGCCATGGCTCACGGGCCCAGCCGCTCCGCGGCATATGGGATCCCCCCAGACCGGGGCACGAACCCGCATCCCCTGCATCAGCAGGCGGACTCCCAACCACTGCGCCACCAGGGAGGCCCGATGACACTATTTTTAAATTCCAATGTGCTCTTAATGGGTTTCTGAAAGAAAATAAAGATAATGGTGAGTTATTTTTGCTTTTTTTCCCTTTACCTGAACTTTGGTATGCATTTTGAGTGGGGTTGGGAATTTTTAACATTTTTAATAGTTCTGACATTAGGCCTGTTGTGTTTGGTAACATTAAGGTGGAAATGTCAGATGGTGCTAATACAGTACGGTGTTTTTCCTGTTTATGGTCACAAACAATTTAGTGTAGTTTGGAAAGTGATTTTTGTGAGAAATATGAACTGAACTAGCTTACTTATCTCTTTTTTAAACATTTGAATGGAAAATACATAAAAAAGTAAAAATGTTCTTTTGTCCTATTTATTGGTTGAGAGGTGGAAGAAAAGGTTAAGACTCTCAGGTTCTTAGCGTATATAAAAGAGAAAACAAAAAGCAAAAGTTCGGAGTGGGACAGATCCCTAGAAGCAAAACAAAACAGAGTGGACCAGAAGAGTGGCTTCCTCATCATATGTGTTTAAGATAGTTTTGCTGCTTTTATACTTTGGGTGCAAGTGAGGAAGAACACTACCACCTCTTATTCTTATCTTGACAGACAGGAAGAACTTAAAAGGCTGGTGTTTTCTTGTTTCTGCTTTAAGATCTACTCTCTTGATAGTAGGTCTTAATAGCGTCTGAATTTTAAGGATCCACTTGCCTTTTTCTAGCATCTAACTATCAGAAGGAACATGGTATTTGCCATGTTTTAAGACTGAGGAATCTTTTATCTTTGGAACACCACTGACCCACATGAGAAAGTGTTTGTTTTGTCCTCTTTCTAAATTTAGCCTGAGGAGTGTGCACTTTACTAAATAAACCTAACAGACAGTAAATATTCCGTATATATATAAAATGATGCACATATATACATAAAACAGGGAGTAGCGAGAAGGAATAGAGATGGAGGTGGGAAGATAGGGGACAGGAGGTGAGAAAGAGAGGGAGAGACTGGAATTTCAAGATAAATTTTCATTCTATAACCTGGTTGCTTAATGCAGGTCCTAGCTCTTAAATATCTTAAGCCCTATTCACAGATCTTCCCTGTACTTTAGCTTTAAAACTTGTCAGGCTTGGCCTTGCCTGTGGTAACCAGGGTGTCTAGAAAGGAGGCAAATTATCTGATTTGTGTGAACTGTAGTCACAGAAATGTTACCTCTTAAGATGTTAGGGTGCAGCTGCCGGCCTCCTCACTTCCTCCAGTCTCCTTTGTGTGTGTTCTATCTGCTCCGCGTGGGCTAGAAGATCCTTACAAGTGCATGAGAACACGTTTGTAAACCTTGATTGTTCACATGTTATACCAAGTGTAGTCCATTGCATATGCTGACTCCTCTGTGGGTCTTCTGCATGCAGTGGGCTAACTTCACCATGCTCTCTGCCATTGCAGTCTCAGGACCTTAGTTATGATCCATTGGTGGATTCCTCTGCTATAAGCCCCTCCCACAGATGCCAGGCTCACTGATAATAAGGAGGAGACTATACTATCCACTCCCTAGAATTGGTAGAGACTCAGACAATGAATTGTTTTAGTAAACACCGAGAGCCTTATAGGTTTGTTGTTAGGGCATGGGGATACAGAGGTGACTAGAAGTCTTTGTTCAGTAGCAACTTACAGTTATCTAGGAAGATAAACATGTAGTGACTATAAGTGGGTTAATGATAATAAAAGAATCAAGTGCAGCAGGAATATAGAGGAGAAACTGAGGAAGGCCTGACTGAGGAGACAGCGTTTGAGTTGAGCTTTGTGGAAGAGGATTTTGCCGGAATGAGGAAAGGACAGCCCAAGTATTGGGAACAGGTACCAAAGGCACAGGGCTTGAACTTGTGCTCTGGAGGGGCAGCCTCTTGTGTGACTAGAGGGTAGTGTGAAAGGGCAAGGAATTCATACATTCCTTTTCAGCAAATATTTATATAACACCTTCTAAGTTGAAGGCACTGTTCGAGGCAGTAGGAACAGAACCAAGTTCTTGCCCTTACGTACTTTACATTCTAGTGCGGGAGAGAGATGAATAAATAAGTAAATATATGGAGTGTCAAGTGGTGGTAAATGCTTTGGAGAATAACAAAACAAGATGAAGAGGTGAGGGAATGTGGTAGGTGATCAGGGAAGTCCCCTCTATTACGATGTCGATTCAGCAGAGCCTTGAAGTGAGAAAAAAACCATTGGATATCTGAGAGTGTGGAGATGGGTTGGGAGGGTGTGTTCTGAAGCAGAAGGAATAGTAGGTGCAAAGTCCCTGAGGCACGACTGTTCTTGGCATGTTTGAGGAATAGTAAGGAGGCCAGTGTGGCTGGACAGGGGAAAGTGAGTGAGGGCAGTAGAGAATGGGGTCAGGGAGGCTGGCAGGGGAAAGGAGGGAGGTGGATGAGTTCGGTCGTTGTAAGTCATAGTTTGCACTTACAATTCAGTTGGAGAGACAGACTGATATTTGTTTATAAAGAGTTCTCAATGCTATGCTAAAAACTTGGGCTTTATTCTTTGCTAAGTGAAGATATTTAAGCAACAGAGCAATCCAGCCAAGTTTCTATTTTAGAAAGGTAACATCTTCCATGTGGAGGATCAGTTGAAATAGAAGAGATTGTTAGAATTGTAGGGCGGTAGTAATCCAGGCAGGAGATGACGAATGCCAGACACCACCTAGTCACAGACATACCTTTTGCAGAGATCAGCTACATGTTGTTTTTTATTTACTTTCTCATATAATTTTTTTTTTCCCTGCGGTACGCGGGCCTCACACTGTTGTGGCCTCTCCCGCTGCGGAGCACAGGCTCCGGACGTGCAAGCTCAGTGGCCATGGCTCACAGGCCCAGCCACTCCGCGGCATGTGGGATCTTCCCGGACCGGGGCGCGAACCCGTGTCCCCTGCATCGGCAGGCAGACTCTCAACCACTGAGCCACCAGGGAAGCCCCCCATATAATTTTTTTAAAGTGCTGGACCGTGAAATACTGTGGCATAGTTGGAAAAATCTGAGACTCGATTCTAGTCTTTTTTCTGTTTGCCAGCTGTGCAGCTTGGGCTTATGTCTCAAGCCTTACTTTTTCATTGTGAAATAAGAACGGTACTAGTTAACCCGTGAACTCCAAAAGGACATAGACCCGTGGCATGTGAGGAGCAGTGAATGAGAGAAGGAATGGAGGTGCTTTGGGACCCCAAGAGCCCTTCAGAAACTGTTTGTCCTTTTTAATATTGAGCATTAAAAGTGAAGGCATCCCATTTCTTTCACTCAAAAACAAATTCCAATCTTCTGGTAGCCTGTTTTTTTTTTCCACTCCCTTTTTCTATAGTCAGATCAGTTCCTGATGGGCATTCTCCATTCCACGCTATTGCATCTGATTGGAGGCTATGCAAAATTTCCCAGAGACAATGAATTTTGACTTTATAGTAGTTAATTCTTGATAGTACATTCCTGCAAAAACACTCTTTTCTTCAGAGTTTTTCCTTTTCAGGATAGTGGTCGTGTTTTGGTAACTAATAAACACTACTCTTCAGAAAATGGTATAACTTGTTTTTAGTGTATCTACTTCGCTTACTTAATTCCATATTCCGTTTTATAGACAGACTTATTGGTGTCCACTGTACCTATGGTTTAAACAGGACTGGCTACCTCATGTGCAGGTGAATTGCCAACCCCAAGAGGCAGACCATGTTTAAATTGTTCTATTTATAGCAGTAATGTAAGCTAATGTAAGCTGAATGCAAAAAATGCAGTCAGAGAAATGTATGAAGGGGTAGGCAATTTTGCCCCCCTACTCAGAGGTTACGACCAGTAATAATTTAACACATATGTTTTGAGATGTAAAAAATGCAGATATAGGGCTTCCCTGGTTGTGCAGTAGTTGAGAGTCCGCCTGCCGATGTAGAGGACACGGGTTCATGCCCCGCTCCGGGAAGGTCCCACATTCCACGGAGCGGCTAAGCCCGTGAGCCATGGCTGCTGAGCCTGTGCCTCCGGAGCCTGTGCTCCACAACGGGAGAGGCCACAGCAGTGGGAGGCCCGCGTACCGCAAAAAAAAAAAAAAAGAAAAAAAAAAAAAGCAGATATAAGCATATACAATTATTCCTTGGTGGGATTGGTTTTAGGACTCCCCATGGATACCAAAATCCTCGGACGCTCAAGTCCCGTATGTAAAATGGTGTAGTATAGTCGGCCTTCCATATCTGCAGGATATGGAACCGTTGGATATACAGCACTGACTGTACATGTGATTTAATTGTATAGTATTTAGATATTCTGGTTTATAATTTAATATATGGTGGACATCTTCCTGTGAAAATATTTGGAGACCTTAATCATATTTATTTATTTATTATTTTTTCCCCAAATTTGCTTTATGTAGTTGGATATAAATTAATGAACAAAAACTTATGCAAGATACACGTAACAATTTACTGGAACCTGATACTCTAATTCTTTCAGTTTTTCTCAAACTCACCATGCGGCTCGTAAGAAAAGTCCCAGAGGCACGACTGTGCTTGGCATGTTTGAGGAATAGTAAGGAGGCCAGTGTGGCTGGACAGGGGAAAGTGAGTGAGGGCAGGGCAGTAGAGAATGGGGTCAGGGAGGCTGGCAGGGGAAAGGAGGGAGGTGGATGAGTTCGGTCGTTGTAAGTCATAGTTTGCACTTACAATTCAGTTGGAGAGACAGACTGATATTTGTTTATAAAGAGTTCTCAAAGGTATGCTAAAAACTTGGGCTTCATTCTGTGCTAAGTGAAGATGTTTAAACAAAAGAGCAATCCAGCCAAGTTTATATTTTAGAAAGATAACATCTTCCATGTGGAGGAGCAGTTGAAATAGACTTTTTTTTTTCTTTTTTTGCGTTACGCAGGCCTCTCACTGCCGCGGCCTCTCCCGTGGCGGAGCACAGGCTCCGGATGCCCAGGCTCAGTGGCCATGGCTCACGGGCCCAGCCGCTCCGCGGCATGTGGGATCCTCCAGGACCGGGGCACAAAGCCGTGTCTCCTGCATTGGCAGGCAGACTCTCAACCACTGCGCCACCAGGGAAGCCTGGATCAGTTGAAATAGAAGAGATTGTTAGAATTGTAGGGCGGTAGTAATCCAGGCAGGAGATGACGAATGCCAGACACCACCTAGTCACAGACATACCTTTTGCAGAGATCAGCTACGTGTTGTTGTTTTTTATTTACTTTCTCATATAATTTTTTTAAGTGCTGGAGCACGAAATACTGTGGCAGAGTTGGAAAAATCTGACAGTCGATTCTAGTCTTTTTTCTGTTTGCCTGCTGTGCAGCTTGGGCTTACGTCTCAAGCCTTATTTTTTCATTGTGAAATAAGCACGGTGCTACTTACCCGAGAACTGTACAGGCACGTAGACCCGTGGCGTGTGAGGAGCAGTGAATGAGAGAAGGAATGGAGGTGCTTTGGGACCCCAAGAGCCCTTCAGAAACTGTTTGTCCTTTTTAATATTGATCATTAAAAGTGAAGGTATTCCATTTCTTTCACTCAAAAACAAATTCTATTCTTCTGATAGGCTATCTTTTTTTTCCACTCCCTTTTTCTTTAATTAAATCAGTTCCTGATGGACATTCTCCATTCCACACTATTGCATCTGATTGGAGGCTATGCAAAATTTCCCAGAGACAATGAATTTTGACTTTATAGTAGTTAATTCTTTATAGTACATTCCTGCAAAAACACTATTTTTTATTTTATTTTTACATCTTTATTGGAGTATAATTCCTTAACAGTGGTGTGTTAGTTTCTGCTTTATAACAAAGTGAACCAGTTATACATATACATATGTCCCCATATCCCCTCTGTCTTGCGTCTCCCTCCCACCCTCCCTATCCCACCCCTCCAGGCGGTCACATAGCACTGAGCTGATCTCCCTGTGCTCTGCGGCTGCTTCCGACTAGCTATCTACCTTACGTTTGGTAGTGTATGTATGTCCATGCCTCTCTTTCGCTTTGTCACAGCTTACCCTTCCCCCTCCCCATGTCCTCAAGTCCATTCTCAAGTAGGTCTGTGTCTTTATTCCTGTCTTACCCCTAGGTTCTTCATGACATTTTTTTCTTCTTAAATTCCATATATATGTGTTAGCATATGGTATTTGTCTTTCTCTTTCTGACTTATTTCACTCTGTATGACAGACTCTAGGTCTATCCACCTCATTATAAATAGCTCAATTTCATTTCTTTTTATGGCTGAGTAATACTCCATTATATATATGTGCCACATCTTCTTTATCCATTCATCCGATGATGGACACTTAGGTTGTTTCCATCTCCGGGCTATTGTAAATAGAGCTGCAATGAACACTTTGGTACATGACTCTTTTTGAATCATGGTTTTCTCAGGGTATATGCCCAGTAGTGGGATTGCTGGGTCATATGGTAGTTCTATCTGTAGTTTTTTTTTTTTTTTGTGGTATGCGGGCCTCTCACTGTTGTGGCCTCTCCCGTTGCGGAGCACAGGCTCCGGATGCGCAGGCTCAGCAGCCATGGCTCACGGGCCCAGCCGCTCCGCGGCATATGGGATCCTCCCAGACCGGGGCACGAACCCGTATCCCCTGCATCGGCAGGCGGACTCTCAACCACTGCGCCACCAGGGAGGCCCTATCTGTAGTTTTTTAAGGAACCTCCATACTGTTCTCCATAGTGGCTGTACCAATTCACATTCCCACCAGCAGTGCAAGAGTGTTCCCTTTTCTCCACACCCTCTCCAGCATTTATTGTTTCTAGATATTTTGATGATGGCCATTCTGACTGGTGTAAGATGATATCTCATTGTAGTTTTGATTTGCATTTCTCTAATGATTAAAGATGTTGAGCATTCTTTCATGTGTTTGTTGGCCATCTGTATATCTTCTGTGGAGAAATGTCTATTTAGGTCTTCTGCCCATTTTTGGATTGGGTTGTTTGTTTTTTTGTTATTGAGCTGCATGAGCTGCTTATAAATTTTGGAGATTAATCCTTTGTCAGTTGCTTCATTTGCAAATATTTTCTCCCATTCTGAGGGTTTTCTTCGGTCTTGTTTATGGTTTCCTTTGCTGTGCAAAAGCTTTTAAGTTTCATTAGGTCCCATGTGTTTATTTTTGTCTTTATTAACATTTCTCTAGGAGGTGGGTCAAAAAGGATCTTGCTGTGATTTATGTCATAGAGTGTTCTGCCTATGTTTTCCTCTAAGAGTTTGATAGTGTCTGGCCTTACATTTAGGTCTTTAATCCATTTTGAGCTTATTTTTGTGTATGGTGTTAGGGAGTGATCTAATCTCATACTTTTACATGTCCCTGTCCAGTTTTCCCAGCACCACTTATTGAAGAGGCTGTCCTTTCTCCACTATACATTCCTGCCTCCTTTATCAAAGATAAGGTGACCAAATGTGCGTGGGTTTATCTCTGGGCTTTCTATCCTGTTCCATTGATCTATCTTTCTGTTTTTGTGCCAGTACCATACTGTCTTGATTACTGTAGCTTTGTAGTATAGTCTGAAGTCAGGGAGCATGATTCCTCCAGCTCCATTTTTCGTTCTCAAGATTGCTTTGGCTATTCAGGGTCTTTAGTGTTTCCATACAAATTGTGAATTTTTTTGTCCTAGTTCTGTGAAAACATGTCAGTGGTAGTTTGATAGGGATTGCATTGAATCTGTAGATTGCTTTGGGTAGTAGAGTCATTTTCACAATGTTGATTCTTCCAATCGAAGAACATGGTATATCTCTCCATCTATTTGTATCATCTTTAATTTCTTTCATCAGTGTCTTACAATTTTCTGCATACAGGTCTTTTGTCTCCTTAGGTAGGTTTATTCCTAGATATTTTATTCTTTTTGTTGCAGTGGTAAATGGGAGTGTTTTCTTGATTTCACTTTCAGATTTTTTATCATTAGTATATAGGAATGCCAGAGATTTCTGTGCATTAATTTTGTATCCTGCTACTTTACCAAATTCATTGATTACCTCTAGTAGTTTTCTGGTAGCATCTTTAGGATTCTCTATGTATAGTATCATGTCATCTGCAAACAGTGACAGCTTTACTTCTTCTTTTCCAATTTGGATTCCTTTTATTTCCTTTTCTTCTCTGATTGCTGTGGCTAAAACTTCCAAAACTGTGTTGAATAAGAGTGGTGAGAGTGGACAACCTTGTCTTGTTCCTGATCTTAGTGGAAATGGTTTCAGTTTTTCACCATTGGGGATGATGTTGACTGTGGGTTTGTCATATATGGCCTTTATTATGTTGAGGAAAGTTCCCTCTATGCCTACTTTCTGCAGGGTTTTTTTTTTTTATCATAAATGGGTGTTCAATTTTGTCAAAAGCTTTCTCTGCATCTATTGAGATGATCATATGGTTTTTCTCCTTCAGTTTCTTAATATGGTGTTTCATGTTGATTGATTTGCATATATTGAAGAATCCTTGCATTCCTGGAATAAACCCCACTTGATCATGGTGTATGATCCTTTTAATGTGCTGTTGGATTCTGTTTGCTAGTATTTTGTTGAGGATTTTTGCATCTATGTTCATCAGTGATATTGGCCTGTAGTTTTCTTTCTTTGTGACATCCTTGTCTGGTTTTGGTATCAAGGTGATGGTGGCCTCGTAGAATGAGTTTGGGAGTGTTCCTCCCTCTGCTATATTTTGGAAGAGTTTGAGAAGGATAGGTGTTAGCTCTTCTGTAAATGTTTGATAGAATTCGCCTGTGAAGCCATCTGGTCCTGGGCTTTTGTTTGTTGGAAGATTTTTTATCACAGTTTCAATTTCAGTGCTTGTGATTGGTGTGTTTATATTTTCTATTTCTTCCTGATTCAGTCTCGTCATGTTGTGCATTTCTAAGAATTTGTCCATTTCTTCCAGGTTGTCCATTTTATTGGCATAGAGTTGCTTGTAGTAATCTCTCATGATCTTTGGTATTTATGCAGTGTCAGTTGTTACTTTTCCTTTTTCATTTCTCATTCTATTGATTTGAGTCTTCTCCCTTTTTTTCTTGATGAGTCTGGCTAATGGTTTATCAATTTTGTTTATCTTCTCAGAGAACCAGCTTTTAGTTTTATTGATCTTTGCTATCGTTTCCTTCATTTCTTTTTCATTTATTTCTGATCTGATCTTTATGATTTCTTTCGTTCTGCTAACTTTGGGATGTTTTTGTTCTTCTTTCTCTAATTGCTTTAGGTGCAAGCTTAGGTTGTTTATTCGAGATGTTTCCTGTTTCTTAAGGTGGGATTGTATTGCTATAAACTTCCCTCTTAGGACTGCTTTTGCTGCATCCCATAGGTTTTGGGTCGTCGTGTCTCCATTGTCATTTGTTTCTAGGTATTTTTAAAATTTCCTCTTTGATTTCTTCAGTGATCACTTCGTTATTAAGTAGTGTATTGTTTAGCCTCCATGTGTTTGTATTTTTTACAGATCTTTTCCTGTAATTGATATCTAGTCTCATAGCATTGTGGTTGGAAAGGATACTTGATATGATATCAATTTTCTTAAATTTACTAAGGCTTCATTTGTGACCCAAGATATGATCTGTCCTGGAGAATGTCCCATGAGCACTTGAGAAAAATGTGTATTCTGTTGTTTTTGGATGGAATGTCCTATAAATATCAATTAAGTCCATCTTGTTTAATGTATCATTTAAAGCTTGTGTTTCCTTATTTATTTTCATTTTGGATGATCTGTCCATTGGTGAAAGTGGGGTGTTAAAGTCCCCTACTATGAATGTGTTACTGTCGATTTCCCCTTTTATAGCTCTTAGTATTTGCCTTATGTATTGAGGTGCTCCTATGTTGGGTGCATAAATATTTACAATTGTTAAATCTTCTTCTTGGATCGATCCCTTGATCATTATGTAGTGTCCTTCTTTGTCTCTTCTAGTAGTCTTTATTTTAAAGTCTATTTTGTCTGATACGAGAATTGCTACTCCAGCTTTCTTTTGGTTTCCATTTGCATGGAATATCTTTTTCCATCCCCTTACTTTCAGTCTGTATGTGTCTCTAGGTCTGAAGTGGGTCTCTTGTAGACAGCATATATATGGGTCTTGTTTTGTATCCATTCAGCCAATCTGTGTCTTTTGGTGGGAGCATTTAGTCCATTTACATTTAAGGTAATTATCGATATGTATGTTCCTATTCCCGTTTTCTTAATTGTATTGGGTTCGTTATTGTAGGTCTTTTCCTTCTGTTGTGTTTCTTGCCTAGAGAAGTTCCTTTAGCATTTGTTGTAAAGCTGGTTTGTGGTGCTGAACTCTCTCAGCTTTTGCTTGTCTGTAAACGTTTTAATTTCTCCATCTAATCTGAATGAGATCCTTGCTGTGTGGAGTAATCTTGGTTGCAGGTTTTTCTCTTTCATCACTTTAAATATGTCCTGCCACTCCCTTCTGGCTTGCAGAGTTTCTGCTGAGAGATCAGCTGTTAACCTTATGGGGATTCCCTTGTGTGTTATTTGTTCTTTTTCCCTTGCTGCTTTTAATATGTTTTCTTTGTATTTAATTTTTGACACTTTGATTAATATGTGTCTTGGCGTATTTCTCCTTGGATTTATCCTGTATGGGACTCTCTGTGCCTCCTGGACTTGATTAAGTATTTCCTTTCCCATATTAGGGAAGTTTTCAACTATAATCTCTTCAAATATTTTCTCAGTCCCTTTCTTTTTCTCTTCTTCTTCTGGAACCCCTATAATTCGAATGTTGGTGCGTTTAACGTTGTCCCAGAGGTCTCTGAGACTGTCCTCAGTTCTTTTCATTCTTTTTTCTTTCTTCTGCTCTGCAGTAGTTATTTCCACTATTTTATCTCCCAGGTCACTTATCTGTTCTTCTGCCTCAGTTATTCTGCTATTGATCCCATCTAGAGTATTTTTCATGTCATTTACTGTGTTTCTAATTGTTGCTTGATTCATCTTTATTTTTTCTAGGTACTTGTTAACTGTTTCTTGCATTTTGTCTATTCTATTTCCAAGATTTTGAATCATCTTTACTATCATTATTCTGAATTCTTTTTTAGGTAGACTGCCTATTTCCTCTTCATTTGTTAGGTCTGGTGGGTTTTTATCTTGCTCCTTCTCCTGCTGTGTATTTTTCTGTCTTCTCATTTTGCTTATCTTACTGTGTTTGGGGTCTCCTTTTTGCAGGCTGCAGGTTTGTAGTTCCCGTTGTTTTTGGTGTCTGTCCCCAGTGGCTAAGGTTGTTTCAGTGGGTTGTGTAGGCTTCCTGATGGAGGGGACTAGTGCCTGTGTTCTGGTGGTTGAGGCTGGATCTTGTCTTTCTGGTGGGCAGGTCCACGTCTGGTGGTGTGTTTTGGGGTGTCTGTGGACTTTTTATGATTTTAGGCAGCCTCTCTGCTAATGTGTGGGGTTGTGTTCCTGTCTTGCTAGTTGTTTGGCATAGGGTGTCCAGCACTGTAGCTTGCTGGTCGTTGAGTGAAGCTGGGTGCTGGTGTTGAGATGGAGATCTCTGATAGATTTTCGCCGTTTGATATTATGTGTTGCTGGGAGGTCTCTTGTGGACCAGTGTCCTGAAGTTGGCTGTCCCACCTCAGAGGCACAGCACTGACTCCTGGCTGCAGCACCAAGAACCTTTCATCCGCACGGCTCCTCAATTTGGGATGATTAGTTGTCTATTCATGTATTCCACGGATGCAGGGTACATCAAGTTGATTGTGGAGCTTTAATCCGCTGCTTCTGAGGCTGCTGGGAGAGATTTCCCTATGTCTTCTTTGTTCTCACAGCTCCCGGGTCTCAGCTTTGGATTTGGCCCCACCTCTGCGTGTAGGTTGCTGGAGTGCGTCTGTTCTTCGCTCAGACAGGACGGGGTTAAAGGAGCAGCTGATTCGGGGGCTCTGGCTCACTCAGGCCAGGGGGAGGGAGGGAAGGGTACGGATGCGGGGCGAGCCGGCGGCAGCAGAGACTGGCGTGACATTGCACCAGCCCGAGGCGCACCGTGAGCTCTCCCGGGGAAGCCGTCCCTGGATCCCGGGACCCTGGCAGTGATGGGCTGCACAGGCTCCCTGGAAGGGGGGCGTGGACAGTGACCTGCGCTCGCACACAGGCCTCTTGGCGGCGGCAGCAGCCCCAGCGTCCCATGGCTGTCTCTGGGCTCCGCGCTTTCAGCTGCGGCTCGCGCCTGTCTGTGGAGCTCCTTTAAGCAGCACTCTTAATGCCCTCTCCCCGCGCACCAGGAAACAGAGGGAAGAAAAAGTCTCTTGCCTCTTCGGCAGGTCCAGACTTTTTCCCGGACTCCCTCCCGGCTAGCTGTGGCGCATTAGCCCCTTCAGGCTGTGTTCACGCCGCCAGCCCCAGTCCTCTCCCTGCGCTCCGACCGAAACCCGAGCCTCAGCTCCCAGCCCCACCCGCCCCAGCGGGCGAGCAGATAAGCCTCTCGGGCTGATGAGTGCCAGTCGGCACGTGCGGAAATCTCTCCGCTTTGCCCTCCGCACCCCTGTTGCTGCGCTCTCCTCCGCGACTTGGATGCTTTCCCCCTCCGCCACCTGCAGTCTCCGCCCGCGAAGGGGCTTCCTAGTGTGTGGAAACCTTTCCTCCTTCACGGCTCCCTCCCACTGGTGCAGATCCCGTCCCTATCCTTTTGTCTCTGTTTATTCTTTTTTCTTTTGCCCTACCCGGGTACGTGGGGAGTTTCTTGCCTTTTGCGGGGTCTGACGTCTTCTGCCAGCGTTCAGTAGGTGTTCTGTAGGAGTTGTTCCATGTGTAGCTGTATTTCTGGTGTATCTGTGGGGAGGAAGGTGATCTCCGCATCTTACTCTTCCACCATCTTCCCCGGAAGTCCCCCTCCAGAATCTTGATTGATGAATGTGTGGTGGGGTGGAAAGAGAGACTAGGGAATGCATTCTTGGCAGTTTACCCTAGCAAATTAACATTAACTATGTGGAGGGAGGATTGTGAGAAAGAAGGCTGAATTAGGTAGGTGGAATCATACTTTGAAGACCCTTACTGTCATGCTAAGCAATTTGAACTCAATCTTGTGGAGTAATGATCTCTAAAATGGAGTGTTCTGAAAGCCAGAGGGTGTGCAGGATGGAGTTCCAGAGGTAAATGTTAGAATATCTATAAATAAATAAATAAATTAGAATATCTAGTTCTTTTTAATTTTATCTCTTCTTTTAAATCTATTTTTATATATGTTATAGAAAGAGCATATTATATCATTTATAGTGATTTGTGTGTTTTGGGTTTTTTAAAATTTTTTAATTTTTGGCTGCATTGGGTCGTCATTGCTGCATGTGGGCTTTCTCTAGTTGCAGTGAGTGGGGGCTACTCTTCGTTGCGGTGTGTGGGCTTCTCATTGTGGTGGCTTCTCTTGTGGAGCACAGTTTCTAGGCGTGCGGGCTTCAGTAGTTGCAGCACACGGGCTCAGTAGTTGTGGCTCACGGGCGCCAGAGCACAGGCTCAGTAGTTGTGGCGCACGGGCTTAGTTGCTCTGTGGCATGTGGGATCTTCCTGGACCAGGGCTCGAACCTGTGTCCCTGCATTGGCAGATGGATTCTTATCCACTGTGCCACCAGGGAAGTCCTGATTTGTGTGTTTCTAAATAAATATTTTAAGTGGGAATAAGTGGATAAGTGTTTATCTTTTTTTTTTTTTTTGGTTTGGAGAACACTATTTTAGGGTGTCTTTAAGCAGAAAAATTAAATAAGCAGTGGAAATTGGAGTATGGATTAGAATATAGGAAAACTGCTGTGAGAGAGACCAGTTAAGAGACTGGAAAAGGGCTTCCCTGGTGGCGCAGTGGTTAAGAATCCACCTGCCAATGCAGGGGACACGGGTTCAAGCCCTGGTCCGGGAAGATCCCACATGCTGCAGAACAACTGAGCCCGTGCACCACAGCTACTGAGCCTGTGCTCTAGAGCCCACAAGCCACAACTACTGAATCCCGCGTGCCTAGAGCCCATGCTCCTCAACAAGAGAAGCCACCACAATGAGAAGCCTGCGCACCTCAACAAAGAGTAGCCCCTGCTTGCTGCAACCAGAGAAAGCCTGTACGCAGCATGGAAGACCCAACACAGCCAAAAATAAATAAATAAATAAATGAATATTTTTTAAGTTAAAAAAATAAAGGCTGGAAAAATATTTTGAGGCCTGAACTAAGACAGTGCAGTGGAAATACAAGAGGAGGACTTGGGACCAGTGAGATGTGAGGAAGGGGTACTGGGTAGGAAAGAGAAGACTTCAGCCCTAGGCTATGGCCAGCTTTCTGTCTTCAGATCCTGGATGGTGGTGACACTATAAGCTAAGGAGCAGAGGAAGGATATTTCGTTCTAAGCCTAAGGATTATCACATTTCTTATTTACATACTAAGTTGGTCATTCCTTCCTGCACCTGCTGGTCAAACCTTAGTAAAAACAAAGTGGCAGTTGGCCCTTTGCTGAACACTTTGGGAACTGCAGACTGGGAATCTTTTCCAAGTATTTCAACCAAAATTGAGCATAGTGAGGTCTCCATTGTAGTTAGCCATCAGTAATTATTAAAGCACCAAACTACTCTTGGGGATTGGATTGGGATTGGACCACATAGGTAATGTAAATTGTGACCATTCACATTCACACCAACTCGCTGAATTCATTAGTTCCGAATGGGCAGGGGTGGAGTGTAGGGTGGTGATTTGGATCATAGCCATTGTTTGCGGACGTGCTGAGCGGGTAAACGCATGGTACTTACCTTGCCCTGACAGTTTTTTTCCAGGGGAGTAAGTGTGTTTTTCTTTCTCCTTTCTGTAGGAGATTGTTTGCCAGATTGTGTTATTTATAACAATCTGTCATGGAACAGCTTCCAGGAAAAGAAAAGAGGCTAGTCCCCATAACTCTCCCTACCTCCTACCCCACCATTACCACCACACACACATACATCCGGTTTTGTTTTTTTCTTCTAGTTTTACTCAATGGTTTTGGCTGGATTGAAAATGTTCTTATAATGACAGATTTCTGGACTTTGCCATGGCTTGGTAACTGGGTTTTCTAAACTTTATTTGTCTGCTTTAGCCAAGACTAATTGGCAGCAGTTTGAATTTTGAATTCCTGGGTATCTTGAATACTAAAGTGCTATCTTCTACTTTCCCTTGAAGACCTTGTATGTTTCCACTTGGTGGAAAATGCACACATTTGCTCTCCTTTAGAGCTGTGCTTTTTGCCCTTGACATTGCCCTGGTTCCTCTAGAGGAGCAAGCTTGGGATAAAGCTCACTGAGGACTGTTAGAATAGTGAATAGGGAGGTCTGTGGAGATGCCAGTTGGTCTCTGCAGAAGATGAGGCCTACTGTGGTGTTAGAAAAGAACTGGTCGCCCAAAACACAAGGCAGCTGAGGGTTGGTGTGTCCCAGGAACTTTCAAGTTAAGATATACAGTTGCTTCACAGTCCAAACAGTCTATGTTTATTCATGATTTGTGATCACACATGATCAGAAATACTTCTGGCTCTTAACAGTTTTTCCACTTTCTTTCTCTGGGCTCCAGTTAGTAGAAGAACATTTGCATTTCTAGAGTGGGCTTTGCATTTTTAGAATAAAAATAAAAACAATAGTCATTTATTTTCTTCCTGTTACAACTTTTATTAAAATGTAAAGCAAAATAGATAGCATTACGAAGATGAAAGGATGATTTCATTTTCCTTTTAGACTTTAGTTTCTTCTTCCAGGATTTCTAGCTTTGGAAACAAAGTACAGTTTGTCAGCAGAGACTTTCCTTTGGAAGTGGAGTTGCAGAGAAGACAGGAATGTGTTTGGTCTCAGTGAGAGTGGTGCATTCTCTGGGAGCAGAGGCAGGAAGAGGGCCTGATGGAAGAGCACCTCCATCTGTATCCAAGGCCCTGCCCTTTCAGACGGAAGCCTTTCTTTTCACGCTGAGAACAGATGGCAACCAGACACGGGGGAGGGCTCTGTTCCTGTGCTCCTTGGGGATTTTGCATTCAGCTTAGCAAAAAGTCATCTAAAAACAAAGAGGTAAATGAGGCTGCAGACTGTTCACAATTATGCAGGACTTGTTTGACCTTCAATATGCTGACAGATTTATTTTTTGCAGATATTGAATGATAACAGCATTTATTTTCCAAGACAACATTGTCACCACCTGAGAGGCATCTGCATTGGGTCGTTTTCTTCACTCTGGAGTACACTTAATAATTAAATTTATTGTGGAACAGTCAGCTTGCAGAAATCAGTCATCTTATTAAAGAAACTTAGAAAAATATTCAGGATTTTTTTTCTTCAACAAACTGTCATTTTCATTATAAAGAAATGGGGCAACTTCTGTACTGCTGTAAGTGACATGTCTTTAGTAAATGGTCCATACTTCCTCCCTTCTAAGCATTGTTAACAAGAAGTAGGATTCTGCAAGCTGTTTCTTCCTTAGCTTGCATGTATGTGGGCTGATCTGTTAATGTTTGACAGTTCCTGGATGGTGAGCTGCAGACTTAAGGAATTTTTTTTTCCTAAGAAGAAGATGTTTATAGGTACTTTTTTTTTTTTTTTTTAGCTCAGTTAAGATCCAGAAAGAATTAAGAGAGCTTTAAGTAGAAGAGCAGAAAAAAATCCAAATTTGAACTTCTTAAACTTAAGAGCGCTTCAAAAGGAATTGTTTAAGCTATAAATAATGAGTTATATGTAGAAAAAGAAATGACGGTTCTGGTACAGATTCTGTATTCGGAATAAGAAATTGCAGGCAGTAAGATAAGGCATTCTGATGGTTGAGTCACTTCCTGAGCAAGTATGATTCTTTGCTTTCCTAGAATGTAAGTTGAAATTATCTATATTTTCCCCCAAAGCAGGAATCTTGATATTTTGTTTTTTGTTTTTTGTTTTCTTGCGGTACGCGGGCCTGTCACTGTTGTGGCCTCTCCCGTTGCGGAGCACAGGCTCCGGACGCGCAGGCTCAGTGGCCATGGCTCACGGGCCCAGCCGCTCCGCGGCATGTGGGATCTTCCCAGACCGGGGCACGAACCCGTGTCGCCTGCATCGGCAGGCAGACTCTCAACCACTGCGCCACCAGGGAAGCCCAGTAATCTTGATTTTAAATTAAAATCTTAGAAAAGTTGGAGCTACTTACAGAAGTTTCCATGTAGATATTTACTTTATTCTTAAACCTGGAATAATTTACTCCAATGTTTTTCAGACTTTTAAAAATAGAAGAACCTGTACTGTTATGAGGCTTAAATGAGTGCTTTTATACATACCTGAGGTTGTATTATAATTGGTTATTAGCTAGACTGATTTCCCAAAGAAGGGCACATTATAATATATTCGTGTGTTATTTATTTCCTAGTATTGTAGAAAAGTGACTTTAAGTTTTTTTAATTAATTTTTATGGGAGTATAGTTGCATTGCAATGTTGTGTTAGTTCCTACTGTACAGTAAAATGAATCAGCTATACATATACATATATCCCCTCTTTTTTGGATTTCCTTCCCATTTAGGTCACCACATTGCATTAAGTAGAGTTCCCTGTGCTATACAGTATGTTCTCATTAGTTATCCATTTTATACATAGTATCAATAATGTATATGTATCAATCCTAATCTTCCAATCAAAGTGACTGCTTTAAAATAAAGTATTTCATAACCATATTGAATCATCAAACCTTGCCAAAGTGCTTTTTTTTTTTTTTTTTTTTTGCGGTACGCGGGCCTCTCACTGTTGTGGCTTCTCCCGTTGCAGAGCACAGGCTCCAGACGCGCAGGCTCAGCGGCCATGGCTCACGGGCCTAGGCGCTCCGCGGCATGTGGGATCTTCCCGGACCGGGGCACAAACCTGTGTCCCCTGCATCGGCAGGCGGACTCTCAACCACTGCGCCACCAGGGAAGCCCCAAAGTGCTTTTTGAACTGTAAAGCGATGTATAAATTTAAGATTATTAACTCCATAGTCACAGAAATAGACAGTGTGGTGGTTTTCATACTCTGTACATTAGAGCCCAGGATTCCAGAGGTGCCTCAGGGACAGTAGCAGTAAGGCATACACAAAGGGGAGGTAGGAATTCCAGACCCTCCCCCAACACAGCTCAAGTAGAACGACCCCATTTATTTTACCTGTGCTACTGCTATAAAAAAGGTTTGAGGGCAAGTGTGCAGTTTGTGTTCTTTGAAGACATTGTAAGTTTATCCTGTGATGATTTGTGTGATCCATTGTCCTTTGTGATATTGACTTTTCCCCTTCTCCATTTGACAGACAGATGTACTGGTCCTGAGCTGTGATCTGATAACATACGTTGCCTTACATGAGGTAGTGGACCTGTTCAGAGCTCATGATGCATCGCTTGCCATGTTAATGAGAAAAGGTCAAGATGGCTTAGAACCAGTTCCAGGTCAAAAGGGGGAAAAAAAAGCAGGTAAGGAGACTAGAGTTTGATTTATTTGTTTGTTGGGTTCTTATAATTATTATTATCATTCATGCTTTCACTTAAGAAACATTTATTGAGAACTGACTCTACTGTGCTAGAGGTTGATGACATAAAGTCAAATAAGACACAGTCCCTGATTTGAAGAGGCTTATAACTATTTTTTTTTTGCGGTACGTGGGCCTCTCACTGTTGTGGCTTCTCCCGTTGCGGAGCACAGGCTCCGGACGCGCAGGCTCAGCGGCCATGGCTCACGGGCCTAGCCACTCCGCGGCATGTGGGATCTTCCCGGACCGGGGCACGAACCCGTGTCCCCTGCATCGGCAGGCGGACTCTCAACCACTGCGCCACCAGGGAAGCCCTGAAGAGGCTTATAACTATTGATTAGATTCTGTACCATCCAAGAGGCTTTTGTCTGCAGAGAGGAGCACTCAGAACTGTTTGCATTGTGTTTAAAACTCAAATAATTGAATACATATACTAAGAAACCAAAAAATCTAATTTAAAATCAATGTTTAAAAAATAACTAAAATTTGATTACAAATTAAATTAGTTATCTTTAAGCAATTAAAATTATTATTACAAATTTAGTATGGTTGATTCTTCTGAATACACCAATCACCCTGAACAGCCAATAAACAAAATAGTCGTTAACCATGCTTTGTCTTCTTAGGATTACGACATACTTATCTTGATATTTCCTAGGATTCTAGTAGTGGTTTTTTTTTTTAGTCTTCAGAGAGTTATAGTAATCTTATCAGACCAAAAAGAAAAGGAATAATACTCTAGTCCAGCCAGGGTTATAGAATTTGGGTTATTGACTTGTTATTGATTTTTAGTTAAGGCATAGTTCATGATTGCTTTTCCCAGAGTATTTCAAACCTGAGTCACTGATTCTATGACTGGGCTACTTTTAATAACTGAACTTATGGGACTTCCCTGGTTGCACAGTGGTTAAGACTCTGCGCTCCCAATGCAGGGGGCCTGGGTTCAATCCCTGGTCAGGGAACTAGATCCCACATGCATGCCACAACTAAGAGTTCACATGCCACAACTAAAGAGCCCACATGCCACAACTAAGGAGCCAGTGAGCAGCAACTAAGGACTCTACGTGCTGCAACCAAGACCTGGCACAACCAAATAAATAAATATTAAAAAAAAACAACACTGAACTTATGACCAAAAAGCTTTGTTAGATCATACTTTTTATATAGGTTTTAGTTTTTCCTGGAATGATGTGTTTTTTCCCTGGAGTTTTCCCTGGAATGATGTGTTCTTTAGGTTTTTCTTAGTCAGAATTATGTAACCCATTGTCCTGTCATTATACATTGACGCAGTCTGTTGCAATTATTAGAAGCTATGTATGGCTTATTAGTATCTGACTATTATTGATAGAACCACCTAGAATGTTCATTCCTAGGATTTGAGTAATGTAGTTTGTACTTTTAGCTCTCTTCTTCAGGGCATTTGGTTAACTTGTAATTTTGGATTATAGCATTGAAACTTCTTTCTAGTTGCTTTTTGTGTTAAAGCAATCACTGGTGCAGATCAATTGTTGAATCCTCTTTCTACCTTGTTAGTATGTATGCTTCTCACATGGATCAGTCCTTTTGTTCTTGACATAGTTTCTACTTCTGTGAGGTCTGGTTTGCTTACAATTCCCTGTATTCAGCCTTTTCTACCTATACAGATAAAAACAACTGTGTATCCAGACTTTATAAACATATGTATATTTTAGAAATATTAATGTTTTCTTTTTTTAATACTCCCCTACTTATAACAATTTAAAAAAATCAAATACCCTACTATAGTTACTCTTCTTGGTATTATAACTTTTTATTACATTACATATTAGCCTTTATCTCTTAAGTATCATTATAAATGTGTAGCTTTTCACAGTTTTATTTTAAATTAACTGTAACTATTATCTATCTATTCATTTTAAAATGTTTTGATGCTTAAGTTGTTACAACATGGTTAGTGGAAGTTCCTTTATGTTGGCTCTTCTATTCTCTTTGAAAAGGTATGATGTATACTGGTAACTTGCTGTATGGTTATAGTGTGAATATGGAGGGCAGGGAAGCAGGAAATGGTACTGGAGAGAATACAGGGATTAGACTAAAGAGTTTGAACTTTATCCCCAAAACAGTGGGGAGTTGTTTGAGGAATTTTAAACAAGAAAATGTCATAATCAGATTTGCGTATAGAAAGATTTTTCATTCTTAACATGAAATTTTGAACTCCTCAATATCTGTATTTTGTTATGTTTGATGGCTAAGTTTCACCTAAATGACTGAGTTTTAAATTCTTACCATGGAATGCTATGCATTTCAGTGATAAGCATTTTTTTAAAAGAATCCTAAATTTCTCATTGTGTATTTGGCCTGCCTCTTGGCTGCTCTTATGTGCCAGAACAGCCTGCAGTTCTCTCATTCTCAGATATTGTTCAATATAGTCTAGATCCCTTAGGTCCAAGTTTCCCAAGCTGTGTTCTTACTGGCTGATTGGAGAATGCCTGATGGCAAGATGTTTCAGGAGCCATCGTTCTCCCTGTTGCCACTGCCTTCTCAGATTTGTAGGAGCTGTAGATACTGAGGAGGGCAGGATCAAACTTATGTTTGGATTTTTTTTTTTCCTGCTACAAGCCGTTACACATGATGTTCTCTACCAGAAATGCTCTCCCCTTACCCACAACACATGCATTCTAAATCCAGCTTAGCCTTCAAGTTATTTGCTGAGAGAGGTCTTCCTTGACCCTCTAATGTGAAATTATAGCCCCTTGTTTGCCTGCGTATGGCAGCCCTACTCTCTTACTTACTCTCTCCTCTACTGGACTATAACCTCCGTGAGAATAGGGGTCATGTCCAGTTTGTTCACTTTATCCCCAGCGTCTGGCTCAGTTATGGCCGGTGGTGACCTGTAAGTAGATATTACTGAATGGGTTGAAGGGCCTGCCTATAAAGGTAGCTCTTTTTGCCCCCGAGGTGTAAGAGAAAGTAAATTCAAGCCCTAGATGTTTAAATCCTAAAAATTTGAGTCTGAGCTGTAGTTAGATTCATGAGTGGGTATTATAAGAGCCCGAGTTTCAGCAATATAGGTTTAGCACACTGACACTACATTGCCTATTAATTTTTTTTTTCTTTTCTTTTTTTTTTTTTTTTTTTTTTTTTGCCACACCACGCAGCTTGTGGGATCTTAGTTCCCCTGCAATGGAAGCATGTAGTCCTAAACACTGGACAGGGAATTCCCATTGCCTATTAATTCGTGTTTAGAAATGTTTTCAAGATTTTTAAATTAAACAGCTACTGCTGTAGCATGGTTGTTAAAAGCACAGGTTCTGGAGTTCAGACTGTGTGGGCTTCAACACTCAAAAACTGTGTGGTCTTGGACAAATTGTCTAACTGACCTGAACTTCATTATCTTTAGCTGTAAAATGAGACTGAATCCTTTGGGGATTTTTGTGTGAGAATTAAATGAGATGTTTGTAAAGCATGTGATCTGCTACTTGACACTATAGTTGGCCCTTCGTATCCGGGTTTCGCAATATGGATTCAACCAACCAGTTGTGCAAAGATAATTAATTTCCACTTACCATCCCTTGCTTGTTAGAAAATCCAAGATTTCCTTCTTTCTCAATTTCAGTGAGAACATAGTATGTTTATTTTGCTTAATTACAGATTAACATGTTTACTAAGGGGCTTTTTTTTTTCTGGACATTCCTGTGTGCAAATGTTTAATGCTACTATGATTTTATGACACAAATTATTGACTATTATCTCTATAGTTCCACCGTGTCTCTTGGGATATATGAAATGGAAAAAGTTCTAGGAAATTGTTTTTTAACGTATCCAGTTCACCGTAGTATTTCTCAAACTCCTTCCTAGTTCTCAGAGTTATATACAGCTTTGGTTTGGACTAGAATTAGTATATATCAAAGTGCTTCAGAATCTCACAAGTGAAAGCTGTCACTTGATTGTCACCTCTCAATCAGCTTAGCTCCCTCTGTATTAACAAATGCTGGCAGGCAGTTCTGAGCCTATATTTCTTTTGCTTCAGCTTCCTTGATTTTTCTCAAAGCTCTACTGCAAAAAAAAAAAAAAAGCAAAAGCCTTCTATTCCTGCTTAGGCATCTACTTATCTTTTTTCTCTTCTCAATCCTATTCTCACTGCCCCCCCCCTTTTTTTCCTAATTATATCCAAGAGAAGTGACTTGAAATCCCTGCATACTCAAAACTGAAATTCTTGTGATTGAGGAAACAGTATACAGAAATAAGTTCAAATATGCTAGAAATTGTGTGTTACAATGTGACAAGTACAATAACAGGAGCATGTACAAAATACAGGGAATAGTTTATTGTCTTAGTTACAGGGAAATATGTTTTAAAGACATGATATTTGAAAAAAAGGAGTTGAGCAATTTACTTAGGTACAGATTGGGTAGTTGGTATGAAATCAGATCCCTGACTAACAAATGCATTAAATTTTGATGTAGTCATTGAATTTAGGACATACTATGTATAAAGTCTATGCTAAGTCCTATATGAGAAGCATAAATAATCAAGATTTGCTCATAAGGTAAAATCCAATGAATGGGGCTAGGTAGTTTTGTTATTCACCAACTTTTATATCCATCTATGGCCTAATAGCACTTTGTGGATAGTTGTTCAATATCACATCAGTGGTAAGTGGTAGAATCAGAACTTGAACCCGTGTCTTCTAACTCCATAGCCTGGGCTTTCTACTTCTTTTTTTTTAAATTTAGTTTTAATTTCTATCAATGTTTTATATGCCCATAATTTTAAAAGTGATGTAATTCTCCAAGGTATATTATAATAAATAGCAACCCCCATCTTGTCTCTCCTCACCTCACTCAGAGGCAGCCACTTTCAACATTTTTAGCTAATTTTTTTTTCACATTTAACCCCTCAAATAACATGCTTTTGTTTGTTATGTCTTGATGTTTTTAGTTTTTGGAATTATCTATTTACTTCCCACTATGAAAGTGAAAGATTTAGTTCTATTTTACCACACCTTCTGCCCCCACCACACATATGCAAACTTCCAGTCTCCTCAGCTTCCTAATATAGTTACTTACATTGTAGTGTTGATTAACTGAATATTTAATGTTTACATTATTTTGAATGTATAAATGGTATTCACAGCTGAACCTGTAGTGTGTCGTTACTTTTCTCTTTCTTCCTTTTATTTTCCTACAAATTGTCTCGTTTTTTCATTTGCTTTGTTTTCTATGTATTTATTACTAATTCAGCCTTAACCCCAGTTGTGTGAATTTCCTCTCATTACTTTCCAACACACTGTTTCCCTCAATTTCAAATTCTTAAAGATCTCTCTCCTAGATTCTGGACTAGTTGCTCTGCTGTGTAACTGTCATTTTAGGTTCACCCTTCACTCTCATATCTTGAACCTCATATTTTCCTCTTTCTTAGCTTATATCCACTTTTTTTGCTGGGGGCGGCTGGGTATAAACTTCCCTTGGAAATCCTGTCCCCTCAAAAATTTGAAAGTATTATTTCACTATCTTTTAGCTTTTCTATTAAATCCAACACCATTGTGATTCTTGATTCTTTTTGTGAGACCATTTTTTTTCCTTTCTAGAAGCTTATAGGATCTTATTATTTCTAAACTTCTAAAATTTCACATTGATATGCCTTAGTACAGTTTAATGTCATCTCCTGTGTTGGATGCTAATGGGCCTTTCAATCTGAAAATTCAAGTCCTCAGTTCTAAAAATTTTTTCTCAGATTAATTACGTTTAAAAAAATTAAGTGAACTTTTATTAATACATTTCATGTTCTCTTAGACTGTAATTCTCTATTTTGTTTGCCTGTTTTATTTTCAGTGAGGTATAGTTGGTTTACAATATTATATAAGTTTCAAGCATACAACATGGTGATTCACAATTTTTAAAGATTATACTCCATTTATAGTTATTTTAAAATATTGGCTATATTCCATGTGCTGTACAATATATCCTTTCAGCTTACTTATTTTATACATAGTTCTTCGTACTTCTTAATCCCTACCCCTATCTTGCCCCTCCACCTTCCCTCTCCCCACGGGTAACCACTAGTTTGTTGTCTATATCTGTTAGTCTATTTCTTTTTTGTTATATTTTCTTTTTTGTTTTATTTTTTAAGTTCCACATGTAAGTGGTAACATACAGTGTTTGTCTTTCTCATCTGACTTATTTCACTAAGTAAGCATAATACCTTCCAGGTCCCTCCATGTTGTTACAAATGGCAAAATTTTCATTCTCTTTTGTGGTTGATTAGTATTCCATTGTGTGTGTGTGTGCATATATATATATATATATGTATGTGTATATATATATATATATATATATATACTACATCTTCTTTATTTATTCATTTGATGGACACTTAGGTTGCTTCCGTATCTTAGCTGTTATAAGTAATACTGCTATGAACATTGGGCTGCATGTATCTTTCCAGAAATGCAAATCAAAACCACAATAAGATGTTACCTCACATCTATCAGAATGGCTGTCATCACAAATTACAAGCGTTGGCAAGGCTATGAAGAAAGGGGAAACTTTGTACACTGCTGGTGGGAATGTAAACTGGTACAGCCACTGTGGAAAACAGCATGGAGGTTCCTCAGAAAGCTAAAAGTAGAACTACCATATGATTCAGCAGTTCCACTCCTGGGTATATATCCAAAGAAAATGAAAATACTAATCTTTTTTTTTTTTTAACCCACCACTCAACTCAAACTTTAAAACGTCTACCAATGGGATCTTACCCCCTCCCAACTCACTACTGTCCCCATCTAAGGTAATTATCAACACCTTACTGAATCTTATTTATCTTTTTTTTGGCTTTCCTTTATCTCAGCTTTATGTATTCTAAAAATATATATTGATATATATGTAATTTAAAATTTTTATTTATTTATTTTTGGCTGCATTGGGTCCCTGTGGCTGTGTGCAGGCTTTCTCTAGTTGTGGCAAGCAGGGGCTACTCTTCGTTGTGGTGCACGGACTTCTGATTGCAGTGGTTTCTCTTGTTGCAGAGCACGAGCTCTAGGCACGCAGGCTTTAGTATTTGTGGCACGCCAGCTCAGTAGTTGTGGCTCACGGGCTCTAGAGCACAGGCTCAGTAGCTGTGGCGCACGGGCTTGGTTGCTCTGTGGCATGTGGGATCTTCCCGGATCAGGGATTGAACTTGTGTCCCCTGCACTGGCAGGTGGATTCTTAACCACTGTGCCACCAGGGAAGTCCTGATATATTTTTTATTTGCTTCTAATTTTATTTAGAAAGATAGCATGATGGATGTAATCTAGTGGGACTTACTTTTTCCAATATTATATTACAGGCAGCTACAGTTTCTTCATTTTGAGTGCTATACAAAATTGCACTGTATAAGTACACTGCAGTTTATTTATTCACTTTTCAAGCAATGGGGGTTTAGATTGATTCCAAATTTTTGCTATTGTCACCAGTGCTGTTATGAACATTTATGTACATATTGTTTAATGGGCACATGTAAGAGTTTCTTAATAGAATTGCTGGGTCATAGAATATATGAATGTTCAATTTTGGGGGTAATGGTAAACAGTTTTACTCTTTTCCAAAGTGGTTATATCAGTTTCCCCAACTACCAGAGATTTAAAAGAATTCATTGCTCCATCTACTCTCCAGCACTCGGCGTTGTCAGATTCTTTGCGTCAGTTGAGCAGAAGTAAAATGGTATCTTATCTCATTGTGATCTTTGTGTACATTCCCTTGGTCTCTCGAGGTTGAACATTTGTTCACTGGTCATATTTATTTTCTCTTCTGTGAAATGCCTGTTTATATATTTTGCCTAGTTTTCAAAGAGTTATTTGCACTTTTCTTACTGATTTGTTTCTTACCACTCATTTGTCAGTTGGATATACTGCAAATAGAGTTTCCCAAAAGAAAATGGGAAAACTTTTCTCACTTTTTTTTTTTTTTTTTTTTTTTTTTTTTGCGGTACGCGGGCCTCTCACTGTTGTGGCCTCTCCCGTGTGGAGCACAGGCTCCGGATGCGCAGGCTCAGCAGCCATGGCTCACGGGCCAAGCCGCTCTGCGGCATGTGGGATCTTCCCGGACCGGGGCACGAACACACGTCCCCTGCACTGGCAGACGGACTCCCAACCACTGTGCCACCAGGGAAGCCCCTCTCACTTTCTTTAAAACGTCTTATGAACAAAAATTCTTAACCTTAATATAATCAAATTTACCAAAATTTTAAAAGCATCTTTTGTGTCTTGAACTCCTTACTGCAAGTTCTGAACAATGTTAACTTATATTTTCTTTTTTCTTTATTTTTACTTATTTTTGGCTGCATTGGGTCTTTGTTGTGGTGCACGGGCTTCTCATTGCGGTGGCTTCTCTTGTTGCAGAGCATGGGCTCTAGGTGCGCAGGCTTCAGTAGTTGTGGCACGTGGACTCAGTAATTGTGGCTTGTGGGCTCTAGAGCGCAGGCCTCCATAGTTGTGGCATATGGGCTTAGTTGCTCCGCAGCATGTGGGATCTTCCCGGACCAGGGCTCGAACCCATGTCCCCTGCATTGGCAGGTGGATTCTTAACCACTGTGCCACCAGGTAAGTCCTTAACATATTTTCTAATAAGAATTTTAAAGATTTATGCTTGACACATAATTTCTTGATCCAAATAGAATTGTGCCTTGTATATGGTGTGAGGTTGGCATCCAGTTTAATCTTCTTTTCCATATAGATGTCTCTTTTTCCTTCCTCCATTTATTAAATAGACTCTCCTTTCTCCAAGGAGAAAGGCTGAGACTCTTCTAGCGACACATAAGTTATGAACGTATGTAACCTAATCACAAAAGTAACATCTGATTACTTTTGCCACTTTTTGTTGGTAGAAGCAAGTAGCCAGGCCAGCCCATACTCAAGGGGAGGGAATACAGAAGGGTTGCATGCCAGGAAGCAGTTATCATTCTTAGAGCCAGCCTGCCACAGCTGAACTCACTAGTATGTCTAGGACCTTAGCTGTGACAGCTGAGTTTCTCTTTCCATTTAGTCTCTTATTATACAGGAGGCTAGCCCAGACTTGTTCACATGGCAGCAGCAGCAGCAGGTTCTAAGAGAATAAGAAAGAAGCTACAAGGTCTCTTGAGGCCTAAACTCAGAACTCACACCGTGTCACTTCCTCTGCACTCGTGTTAGTCAAAGCTAGTCGCTAGGCCAGCCTAGATATAAAGGATAGGGAACTAACCTTACTAACCTTACTTCTTTTTTTTTTCCTGTGGACACTTTTTTTTTCTTCAAATTTTTTTGTTGTGGTAAAAAACACATAACATAAAATTTACCATCTCGGGCTTCCCTGGTGGCGCAGTGGTTGAGAATCTGCCTGCTAATGCAGGGGACACGGGTTCGAGCCCTGGTCTGGGAAGATCCCACATGCTGCGGAGCAACTAGGCCCATGAGCCACAACTACTGAGCCTGCGTGTCTGGAGCCTGTGCTCCACAACAAGAGAGGCCGTGATAGTGAGAGGCCTGCGCACTGCGATGAAGAGTGGCCCCCGCTTGCCACAACTAGAGTAAGCCCTCACACAGAAACGAAGACCCAACACAGCAAAAAAAAAAAAAAAAAAAAAAAAAAAAAAAATTTACCATCTCTTTTTAAACATAGTTCAGTGGTAATAAATACATTTATAATTTTGTGCACCCATCTCCATAACTCTTCTCATCTTGTAAAACTGAAACTTTATAACCATTAAATATAAATCCCCATTTCCCCCTCCTCCCAGCCCCTGGCAAATACCATCTGTTTTCTGTCTGTATGATTTTGGCTACTTTCAGTACCTTATATAAGTAGAATCATACAGTATTTGTCTTTCTGTCACTGGTTTGTTTCACTTAGTATAGTGTCCTCAAGGTTTACCTATGTTGTAGTGTATTTCAGGATTTCCTTCCTTTTTAAGGCTGAATAATATTCTTATGTGTATATACCATATTTTGCTTATCTATTTAATTCATAGATGGACATTTGGGTTGCTTCTACATTTTAGCTATTTTGAGTAATGTTGCTAAGGACATGGGTGTAAAAATATCTTGTCAAGACCTTGCTTTCAATTATTTTGGTTATATACCCAGAAGTGGAATTGTTGGATCATATGGTAATTCTGTTTTTAATTTTTTGAGGAACCACCATACTGTTTTCCACAGTGGCTACCATCTTACATTCTTGACCCTATATCTTGATGGGCAAAGCTACAACAAATTTGTAACCCTTTTAAATCTACTACATAGACTGTTAGTTTTGATTTGCTAATGTTTTGTTTTGCCTGTAATTTTCCTTTGTCATATCTTTGTCTGGTTTTAGCATCAGAATCATGCTGGCCTCATAAAATGAGATGGAATTCCCCACTCCAAACATAATGCCTGTCACTGGGGTGGTGCACAAATATATTTATTAGTTGAATGAATGAATGAATAAGTAAATGACTGTAGAGGAGACAGAGAAGTAAAAAACAACTGGAAAAATATATGAATAGTTGATTATGACAGAATTTTTAAAGATGGAAGTTCATAGTTTTGACTGCCTTCTTAACCTTATTTGTATAATCTTTCTCTTAGGATGGACATTCTAATGTTCTTGCTCTGCTTCCCAAGTGACCAGGGCTTGAAACCATGCCTCCTGCATTGGCAGGCGGATTCTTAACCACTGCACCACCAGGGAAGTCCCCTACTTGTTTAGTTTTGACAAATAAAAATTCTGTATTTAAGGTATACAACATGATGTTTTGACATCATATGTAGATGTTGTGAAATGATGACCACAATCAAACTAATTAACATATCCATCACCTCCTTAACTTTTAATTTTTGACACAATTTTACATTTACAGAAGGTTACAGGAGTAGTATAAAGATCGCAGATATCCTTTACCCAGATTCCCCAAATGTTAACATTTGCTCTAGTATTCTCCCGCTTTCCCTCTTATAATATATATTCAATGTATATCTAATGAATATACAATATATTATATATGTAATTATTATTTTTCTGAGCTATTTATGAGGATAAATTGCAGATATGATTCCCTTTGCCTTTAATACATCAATGTGTATCTTTCCCCCACACCCCACAGTCTCTTAAAACAGAAAATTACATTGGTACCATACTTTAATCTACAGACTTTATTCAGGCTTCACCAGTTAACCTAATAATATCCTTTAGAGCAATACAAAAAAATTTTGACTGCCCATGTTTTAAACATTGTGGTGAGTATGTGTTCCATAGCACTCACTCCTGTATTTGGTTCTAAAAACAATGTGAGCAGGTGCCCTCTCCCCTGACTTAGTCATACAGGTGGGGCAAACGGCTTTGTTTGATTTTCCTTTTTTGTGTGTGATTCAGTGGAGGAGCGTGACTTCATTGGAGTGGACAGCACCGGAAAGAGGCTGCTCTTCATGGCTAATGAAGCAGACTTGGATGAGGAGCTGGTCATTAAGGGATCCGTCCTGCAGAAGTAAGCCCTGGGGTTTTTCTTTTGGGCAATTCTCCTTGTCTTAAAACAAAATAAAACCACCCAGTGGATGGGAAAGAGGGAATGAAAACTAGATTAAACAGTGTGAAATTGACAAAAGTATGTGAATGTTTTCCCATGAGATAGGATGGAGGCTTTTCTTCACCACACAAGCTTAGCTTTTCCCTGTGTCTTTTCCTGCCAAGGTAGAATCAAATCCTGCATAGGAGCGGGGCAGAGCAGCTGTGGAGAGAACAGGAAACCGGACTGTCTTTCCGACAGTGTTATAGAACTTCCTTTTTTTTTTTTTTTTTTTTTTTTTTTTTTTTGTGGTATGCGGGCCTCTCACTGTTGTGGCCTCTCCCGTTGCGGAGCACAGGCTCCGGACGCGCAGGCTCAGCAGCCATGGCTCACGGGCCCAGCCGCTCCGCGGCATATGGGATCCTCCCAGACCGGGGCACGAACCCGTATCCCCTGCATCGGCAGGCGGACTCTCAACCACTGCGCCACCAGGGAGGCCCTTTTTTTTTTTTTTAATTGTGATAAACACACAACATAAAATTTACCACCTTAACCATATTTAAGTGTACAGTTCAGTAGTGTTAAAAGTATGTTGACATTGTTGTTAAGCAGATCTCCAGAACTTTTTCATCTTGCAAACCTGAAGCTCTGTATCCATTAAACAACAACTCTCCCTTATCTGCTCTCCCCAGGCCCTGGTGACCACCATTTGACTTTCTGTTTTTCTGAATTTGACTACTTGAAGTACCATTTATAAGTGGAATCATGCACTATTTGTCTTTTTGTCACTGGCTTATTTCACTTAATTAGTATAATATCCTCAAGGTTTATCCACATTGTAGCATGTGTCAGAATTTTCTTCCTTTTAAGGCTGCATAAATTCCATTGTGTGTATACACCACATTTTCTCTATCTGTTCATCTATCAATGGACGTTTGGGTTGCTTCCACCTCTTGGCTATTGTGAATAATGCTGCAGTGAACACGGATGTGCAGATATCCCTTTGAGATCCTGCTTTGAATTCTTCTGGATATATATCCAGAGGTGGGATTGCTGGATAATTTGATAGTTCCTTTTTTTTTTTTTGAGGAACCTCCATACTGTTTTCCATTTTACAATCACACCAACCATGATGAGGATATAATTTCTTCATATCCTCATCAAAGCTTGTTATTTTCTATATTTTTGATAGTAGCCATCCTAATGGCTGCACCTAGGCAACCTCGTCACATTTTCTTCAATCAGCATTTTATTGACTGCTTGCTCAGAAGCCACTATACTCAGAGCTTTACTGCCTGATGCCAATACATAGGAATGCTTAATAAATGTTTGGAGCCTGGATGAAATGAATGTAAGAGGAGTAAATTGGGAAAGAAAAATGTCTTACTGGTTGGTGGGTTTTTTCCTGTTTGTTTGTTTGTTTGTTTGTTTTGCTATCCAGCACAACAGAGGTAGGAGACATATTTCAGAGTATATATTTTAATGAAAATGAAATTAAACTCTAGGTTCAGTTGGCCCAATTACCCCTATGGATAAGAGTTCTATATTAGAGCCTTACATAGAAACACTTGTGGATTAAAGTGGATGCTTCAGATTGCATCACAGAGCTTCCTACTACTAGTTTCTAATTAAATGTGAAAAATAAATTAATTTTAAAAATGGCAGAAATTTCAACAGTAGCAAACACAGTAAGATAATCAAACATAATAAAGCTTAAAAATTGGTGGCCAAGGAAAGAAACAAGATTCTGGTGAGGAACAGAAAGGAATAACACTAGGCTCCCAACTCCACCCTATCACCACTCCCCAGAAGCCATACTGATGTGTTAATGAAACCCTGCAAATTCTCACTAATAGCTCTAGATCTGGAAAGAAGCAAACTGAGTACATATCTGTACACTTATCTTCTTCTGACTGAGAAGCAATGGGAACAACTGCTGGGGAGTAAATGATGCAGCAGGGAAAATGAACAATGAGGTTGACTCTTTAACAGAAACAAAAGATCTAATCCTAAGAAAATGAATAGGTGAAATAATATGAAGCTGGAGACTGTCCTTCCATAGGAATGGGGTAACCCCTTACGTATGTGGAATGAAACAAGAATATTTAACAGAATCTCAGGAAAGAGAAATAATTGGACAACGACTCTACAGTACCTTGGTGAGTTCCCTATACCCTTTCCATCCCTCCCACTCACATCATTCCCTGAAGCCATAGAAAAGTACACAGAACACAAAATAACCAGCACTCACATGGTAGCCAGTCTCAGATACATGAGGATGAGAGATAAGAATTCATCTATAATATATCAAAATAAATAAAACAATCATGAACAAGACCAAAAGAATCAGTGTGTCAACTGTGCAAATGTATAGCAAAAATGAAAGCAAGAAAAATGCCCTGCAAAAAAACAAAAACCTGCCCTGAGAAAAACATAACTCAATGAATAGAAAGAATTTCCTTACAAATATACAATTCTACCACTGCAAAACAACTCAGTAGAATATGAATTTCATAAATAAGAGTTCAGTGATGAGATGATAAAACAACAAAATGAGATAAAAGAAGATATTATAGAACTAAGAAAATAAATTGAGGACCAAATAACTTAATTACAGAATTAATTAATTAATTAATTTAAAAATAGCAAAGAGAATTGACACCACTGAAAATCAAATTATATACATAGAGGAAAAGTTTAAGATATTCAGTAATTTAGATGAAAATAATTGAAATTAGAATCTAACAGAAATCAAAGAAAAAGATGAATCAGTATAGTTAACGTCTCTGAAATAGAGAGCTGAACATGTGACCAAAAGATGCATTCAAAGATATAAGGGATTCTTGGTAAAGTAATTTAATTTAAGGATTTTAATATAAAGTTGTAAGGACTGGGTAAATATGACTTCTGAAACCCCACTAAGACAACAGTAAAGGGATTTTAGAAGGGTGTAAATCCAGAAGGCTAAAGAAAATGAAAAAGGAAATAGCAACACCAGAAATTAGGAAGCAGAAAACCAGGACAATTTAGCATACCTGAGAAAGCTGAATGCTAAGCCAGAAGTGGGGAAAGGAAAGCTGAGATGCAAGCTGATTTGCACCATAAAACGCTCAAAAGAGTTAAAAACTGATTTGCACTATAAAACTCTCAAAAGAGACTGGCTACCATGTGAGTGCTGGTTATTTTGTGTTCTGTGTACTTTTACTATGTTCTGTGTACTTTTCTATGGCTTCAGGGAATGATGTGAGTGGGAGGGATGGAAAGGGTATAGGGAACTCACCAAGGTACTGTAGAGTCATTGTCCAATTATTTCTCTTTCCTGAGATTCTGTTAAATATTCTTGTTTCATTCCACATACGTAAGGGGTTACCCCATTCCTATGGAAGGACAGTCTCCAGCTTCATATTATTTCACCAAGTACATCAAGTAGTGAAGCTAAAAACAGGATTACTTCAAAGTTTGTCTAAAAAGTAGATCCTTAGATTTCCTCCCCCAGACCTCACAACTCTAGTAAGAGACTGGAGATTTATTCTTAGAAGAGGGTAAAATAGAGGATCTCTGGATTGGGGCACCAGGCATAGATGAGGTTGGAGGTACCATGTGGAAAGTGGGGGTTAAGTGAATGTGTGTTCTGAGGTCCTCAGCTTCCTTCTTCCACTTGGCTCCTAAATACTAGCAGCCAGGCTTACACATGTCAAACAAGCACATTAGAAGATTCTCCTCTGTGGTAGCAGAGTCCAAAAGGAGAGACCTAAAGATATAGTCATCAGGGAGTTCCCAGCAGATAATATACTTCTTGGATCTAACTACATTGAATTTCAAAGTTGACAAAGTCCACCACATGTTCAGTGCTCCCAATCACATATTTATTGTGCCAGTCTTAGAAGTTGGACCCCAAAAAAGCAAGGATTACCAGATTTAGAGGCCGGAACAAATAAACAGGTGGGGAAAAAAAACAATAATAGGAAAAAAATCAACTTGAAGGAAACAGAAATTATGCAGAGAGAAAAAAACTTCAAAAAGGTAACATTTATTATTCATATTTGAGCATCTGAGTGCCACTGTTATAGGAGCTAGGGACACAGCAGTGAACAAAGCACACTAAAATCCTTGCCCTCATTGAGAGATGAGAGAATATTGCATTCATGAACCCAAAAGCAGGATGCTATATTTAAAAAGGAACATTTAGAGAACACGTAGTGCTGATATTAAAATGAAAAATTTAATAGAAAAGTTAGGAAATTTTTTTGGAAGAATTTTTCACCAAGCAGAATAAAACAACAAATTGATGGAAAATAGAGAAATGATAAGAAGATTAAAGGAGCAGCCAAGGAGGTCCAATATTTGAATATTAGGAGTTCCAGAAGGAAAAAACAGAGAAAATGAAGAGGGAAGAAATCATCAGTGAACTGTTACAAAAACACTTCTCAGAATGAAAGAAGCTGGGTTTCTAGACTGAAAGGAAAGTGTGCAGCAAAATGCATGAAAAGAAACATAGCAAGTTATCACTGTGAAATGTTATAACCCTGATACCAAAGAGAAAACCCTGCAAGCTTCCAGAGAAGAGGGGGGATATCATATATAAAGGAATTAAAATACCTTTCAATTTCTTAACAGCAACACTAGAAACTATAAAATAAGGGAAGAATGCTTTCAGAATTCTTAAATCTATATCTAGTCAAACTATCAAGTATGAGAGTAGAGTAAGAACCTTTCAGGCATTTGCTTTCCATGCATCTGTTTTAGGAAGCTACAAGAGGATATAGAACACCAAAACCCTGGCATACACTTAGAAAGAGAAAGACATAGGATATAGGAAAAAGAATCCCTAGGATAATAATGAAGGGAGATTCCAGGATAACACCTGTGTATCTGGGATAGATGGCAACCAGACCAGATTGGAATAGGTCAGAAAGATTTGAGAAAATTTTCTTCAAAATGTTCATAATTCTTCTGATGAAAATGATAGAATACTTGATGTGCGTCAACATTTTGAAAGGAGTTTTGAGCACTTAGTTTGGAGTTGAATTATTGATAAGTATCTAGAAAACTAAGAAATGAAAAGACAAGTAATGCCAAGGCAAACAATAAAAATGTGCAGGAGGGACTTCCCTGGCGGTCCAGTGGTTAGGACTCCGAGCTTCCACTGCAGGGGACACAGGTTCAATCATCCCTGGTCGGGGAACTAAGATCCTGCAAGCTGCGTGGCGCAGCGAAAATTAAAAAGAAAAGAAAAGAAAAGAAAAATGTTCAGGAACAAAAAAACATTAGTTGCTAAATGGCTCGGGTGTAACTAATGTTATATATGCATAATAATGTAATCACTGACTAGCCAAAATTATGATATAATTACTTTGGAATAATGGGAGGGAAGGTTAGTCTGTTGGAAGTATGAGGGAAGAAAAGAGAGATAAACTTCCTCTTTCATAGTTAATAGCTAATACCTAAAGCTGAAGTCATAATAACTTAAACATTGATTATTAAGCTAACCAAAATAATGAAACAATTATATTAGAAAGATAGAGAATACAAGAAGTACAGGTGTATGTAGTGGGGACAGGCTGGTGATGAAAGGAAGCTAAATCCTCATCTTCCATAGTGGTAAATCAACAGATAATATCTGAATTGGAAAACCAAGAAATATCAATATTAGAATGTTATTAGAAATATGAGTAGAGGGCTTCCTTGGTGGCGCAGTGGTGGAGAGTCCGCCTGCCGATGCAGGGGACGCGGGTTCGTGCCCCGGCCTGGGAGGATCCCACATGCCGCGGAGTGGCTAGGCCCGTGAGCCATGGCCGCTGAGCCTGCGCGTCCGGAGCCTGTGCTCCGCAATGGGAGAGGCCACAACAGTGAGAGGCCCGTGTACCACAAAAAAAAAAAAAAAGAAATATGAGTAGAAATACTAAATGGATTCACTAAAAGAATTGAAATGGTGTGCTTCTGGGGGACAGAAAATGGGAAAGAAAGGGAATGGAAGACTGAAATTTTTCATTGTAAACCTTGAGAGACTATTTACCTCTTTATGTGTATATTTAACTTAAATTTTAATTTTTTAATTAAAAATAAGATATAATAAAATTTTCTGAATCAAGTGAAAAATCTACAGATTTTGAGAGTATATTGTTATTGTGTTCTATGAAAATTTGGCCAGTTGTATCCTAGTAAACTTACTAAACTTATCCCTAGATAAAGAGCTCTTCAAGGGCTTCCCTGGTGGTGCAGTGGTTGAGAGTCCGCCTGCTGATGCAGGGGACACGGGTTCATGCCCCGGTCTGGGAAGATCCCACATGCCGCGGAGCAGCTGGGCCGGTGAGCCTGCACGTCCGGAGCCTGTGCTCCGCAACGGGAAGAGTTCTTCAAGCGTCCAGAGACAAAAAGCTAATCACTTACATGAGAGTAAAAATTAAGCTTATCCCCAAGCTCTTCACTACATTGCATACCAGAGGAACACAATCTGTATTTTCAGAAAAAGAAAGTGAAACACACGAATATTATTAATAATGAAGGTATCATTCAAATATAAAAGCAATAATGGGAAGACATTCTCAAACATGAAAGGAATCAAGAATGTGGCACCTATGAGTCCTTCTTGGGGGGGAAAATAAAACTTCTTGACAATGAAGGCAGCCAAGAATTCGATCAAAATAAAGAATTTAATGATAGAGAAGCCACAGTAGTCATAAAACAAATGGGATATTTATGTTAAAACAGAAACAAAAAAACAAATAAAACATCTCTGCTGAGACAGTAACAGTTAACTCTGGAAGGTGAAAGTATGGATGATGATTATTTTTTTCTTTGTACTTTTCTGTATTTTAAATTTTCCTCCAATTTTTTTTTTTTTTTTTTTTTTGCGGTACGTGGGCCTCTCACTGTTGTGGCCTCTCCCGTTGCAGAGCACAGGCTCCGGACGCGCAGGCTCAGCGGCCATGGCTCATGGGCCCAGCCGCTCCGCGGCATGTGGGATCCTCCCGGACCGGGGCACGAACCCGTGTCCCCTGCATAGGCAGGCAGACTCTCAACCACTGCGCCACCAGGGAAGCCCTCCAATTTAAAAAGTATTAAAAACAAGAAAAACATGTACTACCTTGGAGATTAAGCCTAAGGACCTAAAGTGAGGAGGATTCAGGGTCGTGTTATTTCTAAAGATACAGTCCAGTGAATGAAGACATTTCTGTACAGTAAGTCCCCTTCATATGAACCTTCAAGTTTCGAACTTTCAAAGATGTGAACGTGCATTCCATCAACGTCAGGCGTGAGTGAAGTTGCAGCTTGCCCTCTGTCTCCTGTTGCTGATGATCCTTCAGCTCCACCACCACCTCCTCTCCCTCCTCCAGTCAGTAACTTCTTGCCTGTTCACTCGATGCCAGCCCCTGTACACCAGCTGTTGTACTGCACTACTATACTTTTCAAGGTACTGTACTGTAAGATTTTAAAAGTTTTCTTTGTTTTTTGTGTTTGTTTTTTATGTATTATTTGTGTGAAAAGTATTATAAACCTGTTACAGTACAGTACTATATAGCCAATTGTGTTAGTTGGGTACCTAGGCTAACTTTGTTGGACTTGAACAAATTGGACTTATGAATTTGTCATCTTCATAAAAATGACAAATCTCTATGGTCTTGGAATGGAACTCATCCGCATGTAGGGGATTTACTGCATTTGACTTTGCTTTTGCTTTCGGGAAGTGGCGTTCCTGGTTTAGTAGGCATAGATGCCTGCTGGGGAGTATTGCAGCTGGGGAGAGTCTTTACTCTTGCTAAATTAAAACACTTTCTGCAGTGGACATGGCTAATGGCTTTTGTTGGATTGTTTCTTTCTTTCTTACCCGATTGCAAAAACAAACCTAACTGAACTCCAAACCTTTCTCTTCTGTGTTAATTTTGTTGTAATTTTAAAGATATATTTATAAATTCTTTGATACATTTCCTCTGAAGAAAACTCCCCTTGAGCATGAGCTGGACTTAGGAACTTGCTTGTAGTGAATAGAGTGTGGTAGAAGTGATGGGATGTCACTGCCAAAATTAGGTTATAAAAAGACTGCAGCTTCTGTCTTTGGTGCCCACTCATGCTCTCTTGCTGTCTCTTGAATCACTTACTCTGGGGAAGTCAGCTGCTGCATTATGACACAGCTCTAGGAAAAGGAAAGCTAGCTGCCATGTCATGAGGACATTCAGGTAGGCTATGGAGAAGCCATATGGTTAGGAACTGAGGACTGCCAGCAACCATGTGAATGAGCTTGGAAGCAGGTATTCTGAGACCTGTTAACAGCCATGTTGAAAGCAGGTTCTTCTCCAGTAGAGCCTTGAGATGACTGCAGTCCCGACCAACAGCTTGGCTGCAACCTCATGAGAGAACCTGAGTCAGAACCACCAAGCTAAACCACTCCCCAATTCCAGAAACTGTGAGATAACAAATGTTTATTATTTTAAGCCTCTGAGTTTGAGGTAATTTGTTATACAATTATAGATGACCAATAAAATCCTGAATCTCTAGGCTTTGAATCAAGAGGTTTCTTAGAAACAATGAAGTTGAAAGACACCTGGGGAGGAGGAGGTGTGTTCAAATAGGATATAGTTCCTTTCCTTTCAACCTCAGTTTGCTCCCCACATATCCTTGAAGTAGGGAACATCAGTGGCTGCATGTGGGATGCATCCTGCCTCAGCTGGATGCCTTTGCTGAGACCTTGGACAAACCACTAGTTCAATCCAAAACATAAGGACAATGGACAGTCATCCTATGGTCTAACTAAACTTCAAGGGGTTTTGTTGCTTAAATATTGTCAACAAATAGTCCTAATTTTTCTTTCTTGTGTTCCTAGAGAGAGAGAGAGAGAGAGAGAGAGAGAGAGAGAGAGAGAGAGAGAGAGGGAGCCCTGGGTTAGAAAAAATTCCTGAGAAGAAAAATTACCTCTTGGCCCATGGTGTCCATTGTTATAGTACCGAACGATAAACACTGAGATAAGCTGCCTAGGTCCCCCTTGAAGGAAGGACTCGTTACTTAGCAATAGGGAGTGTAGTCCACAGACAGCCTCTAGCTGTCACCAACTTCAGGATCTATCTCATCTGTACAGAATCACATTGGCTGAGGTCATGCCCTCGCTGGGGCAGCCTGCATCCTGTGACTGAATGAAGAAGAGGTGTAAAGCCTCGGCCATTCTGACAGGCAATACTTGCTTCAGAACTCTGCTGGATTGGCCAAGGCTTTGTAGAACCTACATCTCAGTTTTTCCTCCACCCAATCTTGCTTCCTCCCCTTCCTTACTCAGGTGTTGATCCCTTATAAACATCTTGCTCCCTGAATTCTGTCTCATCATCACTTCTAGAGAATCCAGTCTTCAACACACAGTAACATGGTTTTCCCTGTGGTTTGCCTTGCCTGATAAAGCAAACATTCTCATTCTTGGAGTGATCATTCTTTCAATTGTAGAATAAAACTCCCTGGATGTTTTTTTTTTTCTCCAAAAGCACACCTGTTGCACTGGCCTCTGCATGTATAAAAACTGTGATGAATGGTATCTAATAACATTTGTGCCTCTTATAACTCCTGACTGAGAATGTACCAAAAAATGTATATCCATTCAATTAGAGTCTTTCCAGCCACACATTCCTGTAAGCATTGATTTCTTGTCTGCCTTTCTCACAAGGCCAACAGTTCTCAACCCTGGGGAGCATATTTTAAAATGTTGATGTACCCTAGAAGTTCTTATTTAAATAGTCTGGCATAGGATGAGTGTTTTTTTGAAGTTCCTTGGGTGATTCTAATGTACCAATGTTGAAAACCATTGTACTAGACACTCCTTTCAATTTACCAGTTTGTGGCCCTATAGTGCTGCTCTATAAATATTTGATAAAGAGATAGTTATTTGGTTTATCAGTGTGCAAAGGAATTTTCCAGCTCCCTAGGAATAAATGGAAGTAGTGATGAAAGTGGGTCCGGCACCTGAAACTGCTGCTTGAAACTCTGATTCTCATTCTCCAGGGGCTACAGGTCATGTTCATAGTGGAAGGAGAGGGTTCCAGCTAATGGAGGCAACATCTGCCCAACACCATAGATATGTTCGCAGGACCAAATAAATCAAATGGCAGCCCACTAGTTTTGTGCTGTTGCAGTCAGGCCTAATATGTTGACATTTGAGCATTCAGGGTTGGGTGATTCTGGAGAACTAAATGACATATCAGTTAGAAAGTACTTAGCTGACTGTCTTCCTCTAATAAGGACCCTTGTAATTACATCGAGTCCACCAGGCCACCAGGATAATCTAGGATAATCCACCCATCTCAAGATCCTTAACTTAATCACATGCCTGAGCCCCACGTACTAATGCAAAACTCCCCCTTCCCCCTCCCCAGGCCTCTCTGGGTGCTGGGTCTCTGGGTCCTGTGGGCTCAGAGGCTCATATTCCACGTTCTGCTCCACCTGCCCCGTGTCCAGTTAAGGGCATTGCCTCCGCTGCCCCCAAGTCCCCAGCTCTCAGGATAATTAAGACCATGTAAGCTAGCAATGTTCAAACACATTTTTCTGTTTCCACGTTTTGCTACTCCGAGTGCAGGAGCAATCTAAGGCCTGACTCCAGGCTTTTGTTTTCCCTGTTTGTAAACAAATCAGTTTTCTTTGTGGTCCTGACAGGTCATTGGTTTGCAACACCTTCATGTGACAGAGTCAGGCAGGACCTCTGTAGGTTCAGATCACAATTTTACTGGAAGCAAAACCTGCGAAGTCTTCTTAAACAATGTATCACAAAGTCTTCCCCTCTGTGAACACAGGATATCTTTCCATTTATTTGTGTCTTCTGTATTTTGGTTTAGCAATACTTTGTAGTTTGTGGGAGATGGGATATCTCTGCAGATGGCAATATGGGGACAGAGGTACCATTGCTGGACACCAGGAGGTATCCATGGACAGAAGGAGGATGTGGAACTAAATGGAAGAGTATTTTCCATACTATGTGGGACGTGAGGCCTTAAGCAAAGTAAAGAGGAACAATGAATCTCCAGATATCGTGGAAGAAACTGGTCTGATTAATTTGACTGATTAAATTGTGCTTAATTTGTGATATAACAGTTTTGTTTTCAAATCACAATCAACTTGAACATAATCTTACTGTTTTTCCCCACCTAAAAATGTATCATAAATTAGGTATCTTTTCTTTCTTTGTATACATTTTTTGTAAGACTGAATTTTGGTCCTATTTGATAATGATTTATCATGTGATTAGCAGACACAGAGAACAGACTTGTGGTTGCCAAGGGGTAGGGGGGTAAAGGAGGGATGGACTGGGAGCTTGGGATTAGCAGATGCAAACTATTATACATAGGATGGAGAAACAAGGTCCTACTGTATAGCACAGGGAACTATATTCAATATCGTGTGATAAACCATAAAGGAAAAGAATATGAAAAAGAATGTATGTGTATATATATATATATATATATATATATATATATATATGAACCACTTTTCCATACAGTAGAAATTAACACCACATTGTAAATCAACTATGCTTCAACAAAATTAAAAAAAAATTTTTTTTAAACATCAAAAAGAAATCACGTGATTAGATGACTCTTACAGATTCAATGTTTTAGCAATGGGAATAAAGACTCGGGGAGATGGTCTGTGAGGGGCCAGGTTAATTCTAAATGGTTGGATTAAATTGTATTGCATCTAGAAAGTAATCACCCGGTGTTTGCTTTTTGCTGGATTCTTTGGTCATTGTAAAGACAGAGCCCAGCGCTCCTGTATTATCTAATTAAGAAAAACTGAAAAAGACGCATCTCTAGCTGAAAACTGTGATCCGTGTTCTGTGAGGCTAAATTTCAAGTGTAAAAACAAAAGACAGTGGAAATAATTTATCTCAAGATAAGAACAAGTTTATACAGCATGCAACCCGTGAGCTGGGCTTTCAGTTTTCGTGGAGCCAAACACGCTCATCTCTGGGCTGAAAGGAGGGCATCTGGAAGAGTGAAAACAACATAGGCTGGTTTTTTGTCTTTTACCTTTTGGCCCCGCTACGCGGCATGGGGGACCTTAGTTCCCTGACCAGGGATCGAACCCACGACTCCTGCATTGTGAGCGTGGACTCTTAACCACTGGACTGCCAGGGAAGTCCCCTGTTTATTAATCCTGTAGATGTAACTTGTAGGGAATAGGAGGACCCTGATGACCGCACTAATGGGCAAATGCACAGTATGTCCACGAGGTGGTGCGAGGATGATATTCTGTGACCTGTGGAAAGATGTGCGGTATTTGCCTGCGGTGCTCCCAGCAGCTGTGCTGATGAGCATCTTGCGTGGCGGGGATGGCTGGGTGCTGAGACCAGGATGAAGACAGTCATGGTTTGGGGGAAAGTTAACAGAGAGCACGGAGCTGAAGTCTTGGAGCAATGACGGGGTAGGCCCGGCAGCTATTGCATCCCTGCAGTGAATCCATGTATGGCCCTAAGCAAGATGCCGAAAGAGCACAGTCCCCAGCAGAGAGGTCCAGCAAGGCAGCAGTGTAACCAAGGAGACCAGGGAGAGGTTCTCCTAATAAGGAAGAAGAATGTAGGGCCAAGCGACACAGGGGGGACTGTTCCAGTCCCAGTGCACCAAGCCCGCAATCCCAGAGAGGCTGTGGGTCTTTCAGTGGTGCTTTCCCAACAGTCACTACAGGTGCGTCTTACGCAGGCTTGGGCATCATCGTTAGTGTGAAAAGCACGCAGAGAGTCCACATGCTTCTGGTCAGCTCATAGATGCTGAGCACGGAAGGCAGCACCTAGGACAACTGGGTCACCTTCTGCCAGTTCTGGGTCATCACTCCTTAGAAGCCAGCCCAACGCACATAAGTTTAGTGCATTTGGCAGCATTATCGCCGGGAGCCCTAGAAATCCTGAAATCCTTGAGCTGTGCACCCTGGGGACAGTGACAAATAAGAACTCAAGGTGCCTGGTGCTCATCCCCCTTGCCACAGCTCTCTGGCGCAGCCATGTTGGAGAGCATTGCTACTCACCCCCATCTCCCTTCCAGAGTGGACTAGTCCACCTCCAGACTGCTACCCGAGCAAGGATAGCCACCTCTCTCAATGAATACACACATGTGACAAAGAAAAGGAAGACTGGAGGTAAAAATAACATATGGCTACTAAGGGTTATTTTTATTTTTATTTTTAAAAAATATTTATTTATTTATTTGGTTGCGCCGGTTCTTAGTTGCGGCAGGCAGGCTCCTTAGTTGCAGCTCGCAGGCTCCTTAGTTGTGGCATTTGAACTCTTAGTTGCGACATGCATGTGGGATCCAGTTACCTGACCAGGGATCAAACCCGGGTCCCCCTGCATTGGGAACCCAGAGTCTTAACCACTGTGCTACCAGGGAAGTCCCATGGGTTATTTTTAAGTGGCAATATGTCAGTGTTCTCATATCTTCTGAATTTGAGTGTCTTCATGGCAGAGGATTCTCAAGAACAGTAGAATGCACTGCCTACAATTAAATCTCTCCCACTAAGAAAAGTCTTTTAAACAAGTGTGAGATCCCATGCCACTGATGGCCGACGTCGTTGCACCATCATTGCATCGTGGAGACTGAAATGGTCTTGGAAGAGATCAGGAAGACAGTGGCATTCGAGATGAGCTTCAGAACGGGCAGGAGGGGTGATGGAGACCACGCCACTGAATCACAGCCTGCAGGTCAGGACCACTCGTAGGCTGATTCATTCGCATTGCTTTAGGTCACCTTGAGCAACAAAGCCAAACCAAGGGCTCTGTTTCTCATTTCTTTCATGTTCCTCTCCTTTGACTTCCTTCAATTCACCAAGAAGAATGGCCCAGCAGCACCTTGGTCCATCCTTGTTATCCAACCATATCCACGACCCCTCACCCTGGGTCCACATCTAGCAAAGCCCCCTGAGTAATTTCTGAGAGGTGCCACCAATGTCCCGTTGGTCACTGTGGGTTCTCTTAGACACCCCCCAACTCAACGCAGGACCTGTTAAAGGATCTTCCCAGTGACAGAGCAGAGGAAGGTCAAGGTAAGCTCGCCTCTCTTTGATAGAAATGCTGCTTTCTTGGTTTCTTTCCTTTTCAGTCAAATTTGAAAGCTGACCAGGTACATTAGGGATGATATATACCATTTCCATGGCGGGCGGGGAAGGGGAGTATTGAGTGAGAGTCTTTTACCGACTGATAACTGATCCAAGAGGGCATTTACAAATGACGGCATCAGTCATAAACTACACGGCGGGGGAAGTTTCGCTTGGCAGTAGTATCCCTCCTTGGATGAAGAACTTTGGCATCGCCGACCAAACTGGACTCGAGAGACACACCTTTCAGGAAAGCTTGTGCCTTTTCCAAAGGTGTCCTCTACCCTTGTTTTGGGGACCTTTGACCTGACCACAGCTTCCCATCTGGTTTCCTAAAGTCACCAAGAGAACAGAACGGAGAGCTGTGTGAACAGGTCCTCATCGTGTTTTCTTTGCAATTGCAGGTGGTGTCAGGAACAAGGGAAAGTGGGACGTAGTCTGGAATCACTCACTTTCTGAGGAAAAAAAACATGCTGGCTTTCGTGGGCAGAGCTGGCCTCAACCAGGTTCCAGCTGGGATTGGCCAGGAGATGAGTCCACAGGGATGGGTCAGAATACAGGCCAGAGACACGGAATTCCCCAGGCCTCTTCCGCCTGGGGCCAGGAAGGACAAGTTTCTAGTTTTCACCTGTTTCTGGAAGTTGCCTGACAACCAGTCCTTGTCCACACACTGTTGGCCAAATGTTGTCTGGCTCAAAAACACTTTTAAACTGAAGAGCCTTCACACTGCGTGGCCAGGGCAGCTGTAGGACATTCTAGTTGCAAAGGAGATGAGACAGGCATGGACCACAGTGGAGTTCAGGAAAGAGATGGGGGCTGATCCCAGAGTCGAGGTGGTCCTTCCTACTCTTCTCTATGACCGAGAGTCATCAATTTGAGAGTTTCTTCAAAATTGTCTTGGAATTCTCAGGCCCAAATTCTGTGTCCTCCCACTTGTGGGGACAGGAAACTCGGACGTAGGTGACCACTGCAAGGGCACTGCCTGTATCTTCCTCATCAATTCTCACCCCAGTGGTCAGCCCTAGACAACCCGTCTTAGGCCCCATAAATGTCTAATGTACATCCCCCCACCCCAGACTGGGATCCAGTTCAGGAGTGGAGAGGGTCCCTCCTCAGCTTGTCCAGGCCTACTGGGTCCACACCAAGCCAGGGGCCTGCCCAGGTTCTAATCCAGATCAGGAATGAGACGGGTGGGCTCCTGAAGCATCCCTCCCTCACCCCTGACCCTGCTGTTCTGATTACATCTAGGACAGGTGTGCCCGGCCTTGCTCTTCATCTCTGCTGACAGGTGGGTCCCCTGCTGGGAATCCTCTAGGACATGGGTGTTGACCTTACTGTCTGTGTCCCCAGGGCCTCACTTAGGGCCTGGCACGTGTACGTGAGGCCAGGAAGAACTTACAAATGCATGGTCAGATCAGGCCATCTAACTACTCCAAAGCAAGGAGCAACAAGGGGAGGGGAGCTTATGTCTTCCTCATCTTCTGATCTCTAGTATTGCACTGTCCCATGGTGGCCACGAGTCAGAGGTGTCTGCTCATATTTAAATTAATGAAAACAAATCAAATGAAACATTCAGTCCCCCATCACACTAGCCCCGTTTCAAGGGCCCAATCAATAGAGAACATTTCCATCCTCACAGAACATTCTTTTGGGCAGCTGCCCACCACTGGATCTGTTCCTTGAAGTCATTTAACCCAAAGCATGTGCATCACGGTTGGATTTGCAGGCTAATCAGACTGGAGGCTAGAGCTAGAAGGATCTGGTGGAAACGGGGAAGTGACGAGTTGAAGGCGAATCCTCTCGGTGAAGGTTTGCAACTGTGATCGATGTCTTGGTGAAGGGCTCTGGCTCCAGGGAGCCCAGGGGAGGCTGAGAACCCAGAGGAAGGAGCCAGATGATGCTGAGTGAGCCAGCATGGCCTCCACTGGAAGGGGAGGCACGGGTGAGCCACTTTCTCTAATAACTTTATTGCTCATGTTTGTGTCTCTAAAGAATGGCTTGTGGAGAGCATACACGACTCAAGTGAGGACAAAGACTCTCCAGGTAGGGACAAATGCTCAGGTAGGATCCAATGGGCAGGGTCCCCAGCAGCAATCAGGATACACATGCCCCTGTGGAGACTGAGGAAGAGGGATATGAAATAAGAAAGAAGAAGGAAATATGTGTGAGGGCTTGTTTTGCTCTTTGCATGTATTAATGACATAAGAGTAGGAGATACTAAGCCTATGGCGTTCAAATGTCTTTTGCTATTTAAGATTATCTTTCCCATAAGAATTGGTCTTTTCTGCCTTTGCCAAAGTAAAGCCTTTGCTTGCATTTGGTTGGCATCTCTTGGGAATAAAGCACAAGTGTTATTGGTTTGGGGTTTGGGGGTTGAGCTGGGATGAGGCCATCTGGTGGGACACGACTCCCTCACGAACACTTGAACCTGGACACAGTTCTCCGTGTGCGATCCCGGTGCTGGGTGAGAAGCAGACGCTCTCCCTCTGCACATTCAGGTCTTGTGGCGGCACCTTCATGTCCTGTCCTCAGGTTTACTCCTGGTTTAAGGGCGCTCCCAGGGGTGGGGAGGTTAGAGATGATGTCCTCCCAGCTTCCTGTACGGGTTCCTGGGTCCTCCTGGAGAGGTGAGGGGGGAGCACACCCTGGAGCACATTTCTCGCCTCCACTGCTCACCCACAACCCAAATCCTGGGACCAGGAATGAGGCCTATGTTCAGCTGCCCCCCGAGCCCCTCCATGGCTGGCAGGAATTCTCGAGGATGCTGTGAAGGGTTGTCGGGCTGGCCCCACACACTTGTCCTCATAGCCCTGCTGACCTTGTCCTCTGGGACTGACCTGCCCCAGGACAGAGCGTCTGGAAGGCAGGGCCAGGGGGTCACTTCTCCTCTCAGAACCCACTGCTGCAGCCAGGCAGCGCTGCCCCTGCTCCCCCATACCCCAGCCATGCCCACCCTGTGCCCTTCCCCCAGGCTGGCCCAGGTCCCCTCCTCCCCAGTCCTTCCAGGACTCCGGGACAATCTAGCAGGTACTGTTTACTCATGTGGGCATATATCTCCTGCTGGAGAACCCTTGTTGCATCACTTGCAGAACAAGAGAATTTGGACAAGTTACTTTACCTTTAAGCTTGTGTTCATCTTCAGAGCATGTATGGGGTTGCTATAAGGTTCAAATGTCTCCCAAGAACCTAAGGTCACCCCAGGACAGGACAGTCACTCACTACGTGGATCTGGTTGTCAGTCTCTCCCACAGAGCCCAGCACAACCACGGGATCATGGTAGGGGTTCCCAGGATAGGATACGGTAGTGGAATACCCATGATTATTCCTTCCACGTTCCCATGTTGGAGAACAGTGATGGATGGAGGTTGACAAAGAGACAGGAAATGGGCTTTTACTCAAGAGAGAAAACAGGCAGGGAAGTTAAGTCCTGAAGGGAGGGGGAGAGATGGAAAGCAATTTATGCAGTGACATGGGGACAGTGACTGCCTTTTTGGAGAAACAGGATGACACAGGCATTCATCTCTGGCCACAGTTATAGAGTTTGAGGGCTGGGAAATGATGTTGGAGATCAGAGACCCACCCCCACATTGCCGAAGTGACACGATGGAGGACCTAGGCGAGAACGTAGAGATGGGGACAGAAAAGGTTCAAAGGTCAGGCTTTATCCCACCAGGCACAGCAGGACCCTGAGTCCTCACCTAGACCCTGACCCTCCCCACCCTCCCCTTTCCTTTTCCAAGGTCACCCCACCGCCATTCTGGCAATTCTCCATGCAGAGCATTACTTGGTGGATTTTGAAGACTCCTAAAGAGAGAGCGACAATCTACATGTGATTTATTCCTCTTTCTGCCTCTTTAAATTCTCTTTCTCTTATTCATGAGCTCCTCTTTGTAGCTCTTCCCCGTCCCCTCCTTCCCCCTTTTTATGATTCTCATCCAGAAGGACCTGGTCTCGTCCAGGCACTTGAGGTCCTGGGATAGGCTGTAAAATCTACACGATCTCCCTGCAGCCTTCCTCCCCCACTTTCTTAGCATTGCGCTGGCTCCTGACACCCCCAGCTCCACCCAGCTGCATCACTGAATCCTGTTAAGTAACAATGAGTACCCTCCCAACCTCCTCCCCCAACCCCACCACATCCCAGCCCCTCACCAGGTAGGAGGCGGGGCTGAGGGTCAGGAGGGATGGATCCACCCTCCTGGAGGGGCCCCTGGGAAGTCTGGCTCTGCCCTGGACCCCCCATCACCCCCACCACCTCCACAGCACAGGGAGATCACCTCGGTGCTCTGTGACCACCTAGAGGGGTGGGATAGGGACGGTGGGAGGGAGACGAAGAGGGAGGGCATATGGGGACGTATGTATATGTATAGCTGATTCACTTTGTTATACAGCAGAAACTAACACACCACTGTAAAGCAAAAGGCTTAGCCAAAAGGCTGAGATGAAATAGACAAAATAAACTTTAAGCTAAAATTACTGTCAAGTATCAATTTTACTAATATAGTAATTCCAAAGGACCAAGGAGCAGGGCAGTGGCTTTATTGAGAACCCAGGATTTCCCAGTGTCCACCGTGCCCAGTCACTTTTAAGTCATCACCACAGCCCTATAATTCAGAGATTTAGGTGAAGTGACTTGCCCAGGATCACACAGCTAAGTGAGAGTCTTCTGGGACCCACAGTAACTTTTGCAAAGGCATCTCTTGCTATACTTAATCACTGCCACCATCTGACACTCACAGTCTTTCTTTTTATACTATTCTGTTTCCTTGGGTCAAAGAATCCGACCTCTGAATTAAGGTAAAATAGGAACTAGTGGCAGATCAAAAGCCCAAATCGCTTCAAGATATTCTTTTAATTCCCCCAAGTAATGCCTTTAGTCACAAAAATATAGAATATAGAAAATTACAAATCAAGTGACCTTAGTGTTCACAGGCAAGCACTAACACATTTTAATGTACCATGATCGTATTAAAATAGAAAAAACTAAGAAACATTTTCTACGGAGAAGCTGCCCCTGCAGCAGGCAGCGGGAAGGGACAGGAAGGCTGCGTGGTGCCCAGGCCCCCGATGGCCTAGGTCTCACCCCGCAGCGCACTGTTGATGCAACGGAGCACTGCTTCCTTCTCTGAGTCTAGGTCTTCGTCGGTGACCCGGAAACCCAGCTGAGGGGGTGAGGGCAGCCTCAGAGGCTCCCCTTGCCTGCGCGGCAGCAGAGGAAACCTGCGTTTTCGGGGCCTGGGACTGTCAGGTGTGGGAGAGCAGTCCCTCCAGGGCCGTTTCTGCCCTCTTATTGCCTCTGCATCTTTGTCAGGCTGGCTTTTTCTCTGGGAAACCACCGGAGTTGCAGAGGGTGACGGAGGACCCTCCTCGCTCCCTTTCTTTGAGGACTTCTGGGGCAGCCCTTGCAGTATGGTGGGACACCTCATTCTCTTCACGGGCGGGAAACCTTGGGTGGAGCTATATGAGCTCCTGATGGCGTTTCGTTTGGGGCAAGAGATCATACAAGTCTTGTGGAGTGTCCTGTTGCAGCTGTCTTCTGCCCTATTGGCGTGGAGGTTTCTCTGCAGAGGTCCAGGGCTGGGCACGAAGAAAGAGACCCGCAGAAGCCTAAATGCAGGTCGTGCGTCCCCGGTGCCATCAGGGCCACTTCTCTGGTTGTCGTTCCCCCTATGACTGTGGGGACTTCCTCCTGCTGGCCATCCCTTTCCCGCTCTCTCCCAGGGCCCTCAACACCGACTGCTCTGTGCTGCAGTTTGGGACACAGCTGGGTGTCGTGGGCGGCACTGGCTGCCCCCACGCCACACTGACAGTGACTGTGACCACTGCGGACACTCAGCTGCGGGACATCATGGAGGTGAGAGCACCCATCACCACCTTCTTCTGATGGCCTCACCTGCAGATGGAGATAAGGACCCCCAGAAATGCCAGCTGTCCTGCCAAGAAGCTCATCACTCTCAAGGCAAACACCTCCAACCGTCAGACCCCGGGAGATTCAGAAGCGCAAGACGGTCCAGGCGTGCATCCTCACCTGTGTGCCCCAGGGCCTGACGTGTACTCTGCGCATGTGCCACCCCTCCCTAAACTATTGCATCCCGCAAACGCAAGCCCATTGTTCGCTCACAGGTTGCAGAGCTATAAATACCAGCAAAGGCCCAAACACTGCGCACTTCGCTTTTGGCCGAGTTGGCAGCTGAAGGAGAGTGCTCGGAGCCCAGCTCTCTATGCAAGGACCGATCTCACCCAAGTTCTCTACGGGCAGTTACTTAGGTAGGCCCTGCCCCTCACCCCCGCCCCGGGCACTGGGGGACCAGCACCTGCCAGGAGGGCTCGGCTGCCCCCAGCCGGCTCACCGCGCCCACCGACTTCCCGTGGCCGGCCCGGGTCACCCAGCTGTCTATGGCCGGCTATCCACTCGCAGGCCAGCCCACAAGTGTCCAGTGACTCTGCATCTGCGCTTTGCCACAGAGTCTCTGAGACCCCATTCTACCGTCCCGCAGGCCCTGCGCTCCTTTCTGGGGGTCCGTATCTCCACCTGCAGGTGAGGCCTTGGGAAGAAGGCGGTGATGGGTGCTCTCACTTCCATGATGTCCCGCAGCTCAGTGTCCGCAGTGGACACAGTCACTGTCAGTGTGGCACGGGGGCAGCCAGTGCCGCCCACGACACCCAGCTGTGTCCCGAACAGAGCACAGAGCAGACGGTGTTGAGGGCCCTGGGAGAGAGCGGGAAAGGGATGGCCAAGCAGGAGGAAGTCCCCATTTTTATTGGTGGTGGTGCTATAACCACTTTACAGATGAGCAACCTGAAGGAATCAGATAGCTTTTTTCTTTCCAAAAGCACTTCAGAAATTCACTTTCAGGTAATCATTTTGAGGTAGGATGAGAAACCAGGCTTGAAGAGGGTAAAAATGACTCTTTAAATTTACCACTTGGACTGAGCTATATGTGAACTCTAGGTAAGAGCGTGGGAACTGCACAAGCAAAGTGAGACACTGAAGATCACAATGGTAATTAATAGCCGTACTGTTTTCTAACGGACAAAGAAAATGCCTATATTATAAGTTCTATTTCTCCTGCTTTCTGGCAGTGTCATGCTCAGAGCAGCGTCCTGGCAAGGAAGTCAGGATACTTAGGTTCTGAAACCTGGTAAGGATACTACCATAATGAGAGAACTTGAACAAGTCAACCTGACCTCTCTGAGCCTCAGTTTCCTTCCTCATGAAATGAGACTGTGAAAATAGAAGTTCTCTAAGGCCCTCCTAGTTCTAAAATGCTTCCAGTCTAGGAAACAGCATAGAAGTCAATACTAGTGCAGGCTGAAGGGAAAGATAGGGCAGGGAGAAGGTTGCTTCCATCCTAGAGAACAATGTCTGAACCATACCACTTGGGTCTTCTGCCCATCTGTGCCCAAGATGGGAGCACAGGCAGTTAATACAGAAGAGTGTAAAACTGCTCAGTCCTTACAACCATCATAACTGTCTGATTTTTGGATTCTCAGTAAGTATTGACAGTAGAGGTGTCCTGATAGCAAGAACCTTCCTCAAACATAGTGAGAATTTATCAATCTCCCTGATTTTTTCATCACCCTCTTGTTCTTACAGAAAATTGCCAAAATCCATCTGTACTTGGAACTCTGAATTCTCTGCAGCACTCTCTTCCTGTGGTGAGCAATGCAGCTTCCCTAACAGCAAGTGTCTGCAACTTCTCCAGAGTCTCTGCTCCTGCCGTCAGTTCGGCATCAGCTACGGCCACCTCTTTCCAGACACACATGGGTAGTGCCTACCTTCACCAACATTCTAGCACAACTCTGTTATCTGGAGTTACTGACCAGAGCCAGATCTCCACTTCAGCTGCTTCCTATCCAGGTGTTTCTGAGTGGGGCATCACAGGAAGCACTGAAAAGAATTCTTCACTCGGAGACTTTACTCTGGCACTCACTGACCAGCACACAGCTGCTTCCTCCATGCTTATGGCAGCCCAGTATGATAAAACTGCAGACACCAATAAGATGGCCCCTCTATATCCATCACTTTCCGCCAGCCTTGCTCAGGGAACACCATCTCAGATTCCAAATCAGGGACATAACCTGTCACTTCCCTACCAGGAAGGAAGCCAGGTATCTTACTATAACCACGGCACACTGGGGTCTTTACTGTATGGAGAACTTGGCTCCTGCCTGCAGTCGTATGGCTCTGTGTCATACACAGGAAGTAGGGCCTCTGTGCAACCAGAAATGGTAATGGTACTAAAGGAGATTCAGCCCACAAATATCTTACCACCAGCTTCCACCTCTGGAATCTACTACCCTGTGTCTGCTCACCGCATCCCAGAAACAAGTTTTCAAGGTGAGTACAAACAGCAAGCACGTTGAACAATGAGGTCAGCATTCAAAAATGGGGTCAAATTAAGAGCTGGGAAGTGGTGTATAGACAGGTAGAATTTAGATCCTGAGCCCTTAATAACCACTACCTTCGCTCAGGGCTCTCTGTTTTTAGATTCTACATAAGAACACCTAGGTCTTCCCTGGTGGTTCCATGGTTAAGAATCCGCCTGCCAATGCAGGGGACACGGGTTCGAGCCCCGGGCTGGGAAGATACCACATGCCGTGGAGCAACTAAGCCCATGTCCCACAACTACTGAGCCTGCATTCTAGAGTCCGTGAGCCACAACTACTGAAGCCCACGCGCCTACACCCCATGCTGCACATCAAGAGAAGCCGCCACAATGAGAAGCCTGCACACTGCAACCAAAAGTACCCCCCACAAGCCGCAACTAGACAAAGCTCGTGCACAGCAATGAAGACCCATTGCAGCCAAAAAAATACATACATAGAATAAATAAGTTCATAAAATAAATAAATGAGTATAAATTTTTAAAAAAGAACACCTAATGCAGGTGGGAAGGTGGGAGGGGCACTGTAAAAGTCATCTATGCTACATGTACAAGAACCCTGAGAGCATACCAATAGGTACCACATTTTTCACTGCTGTAGCCGATCATTCCCCCTGTACTACCACACTGTATCTCGCCCTTCCCTAATCTACTGCTAGAGTCTCTTTGGAAGGTGTTTCAGAACTCCTGTTATGATAGTGCCAGTTTAACTGTCCTCACTTCCTTAATATATACCAGGATTTAAGACCTTAGGGTCCGAGATCCTGTCCAGAGCAAGCAGGCTAAGACTCTGTCTTTGTTTATCTATTTCATCAGGAAAGGCTCTACTCCCTCTCCTAGTTCATGGTGTGAAGTGATCTTAGCCTCTCAGGAAAGTGGGGAGAATTGAACGGACTCTATATGAGAATGCTAGGCTTTGTAAAACATTTCATTTTTGAAAAATAAGACTCATTTTTTAATTGACTTATAACAATCCTATGAAATACAAAGAAAACCAAGAATCAGTGACAGGAAATGATCACCAGTAAGAATTACAACAGTCACCACTTATCTCGTAGCATAGGACACTGTCCATGATCCTTAAGAAGAGTTAGTAGAAATGCCTTGCCCATCTTGCCCCTAAACACCAACACAGCAATCATGTACCTTGAAAGGTACATGATTGCTGTGTTGGTGTTTAGGGGGAGCATCTCACTTACGAGGGACTGACTTCTACCTTGACTCCTTTGTAGGGATGGAGACTTCCCTGGTGATGAAAACTTCCCTGGGATGGCGACCTCCAATCCAGACATTTTGTGTGACACAAACTCAAGAACTCCCCAAGTCCAGCAGGAGCAGAAGTATTCAGATACTTGAGAGTAATCCACCACCTGAACTTGGGGACATTTCAGGGACAGCTCCAGTCCAGAGTGCCAGTAGTCTCCTGGCCCTGCCTCCAGCTCCAAGGCAGGGACAAATAGAGAGTAAGAACTTGGAGGATATTAAAACCAAGCTTTCAAGTCCTCTGGATGCCTACCAGAACCCAAGAGAAAACCAAGAGCCTCCACTATTCCCTTCAGAAATCCCTGATATTCAACAGCTCCCGGGCTGCACTGACCCCGTCAGCCAAGAGGAGCAGCCTGGTTCTGAAAATGCTCATCTGGGAAAGAACAGCCTGAGTCTTGAGGACCTAGGGACACTTGAAAATGGGATGGAATCTAGCAGTGGTTTTGCAGACATTACTACACTGGCAGAGCATATTCACCTTCCCCAGCTCCTTAATTCATTGAAAGATCTTGATCAATCCAAATGTCCCAACATGATCAAAGCCAAAGACACCAGAGCCATTAAAGTGAATCAGGTGCAGGAAAAGCCAAGTGTCATAAAGGATCCCTCTGATCAACGCAGGAAGAACAAACATAAAGCCTCTGAGCCTATCAGTGGTGCTCCCGAGGCCAAAATCCAGCCAAAGAATCCACAGTGCCTGTTAGGGGGACAAGTGGTTCTATGCAATGCTGCAGTCAGTGACAGGGCTCCTGTGAACACGGCCAAGCATCCTAAAGGCAATCCTCAGAAAGCTGCATCCAGAAAGATCAGCAAAACTAAGAGCCATGGGCAGGAAAAGACCACAAGGACCAGAGGAAGAAAGAAGGCTGAAGAGAAGAAGCAGTCAGGGAACAAAGTCAAGGCAGAAGAGAAGCCAACAATTCCCAAGACGAAGCGAAAGGAACACCAAACTGAGCTTATCCACGAGAGCATTAAAAAGCCTCGAACCTCCCTAGGCATGCGCATGCTGGAGTCTGTGAAGGTTTTTCATGCACTGGGGAAGAAGAATGATAAGAGAACTGGGCTCTCTTCCTGTCGGGTCTTGGGAAATTCAAGCAACCCTAAAGACCCCCAGCCACCCCCAGCTATCCAGCCATGGCGGCGTACCCCACGTGAGGGTAAGAGTCCTGAGAAAACTCAAGTCGAAGCCCAGAAACCAGACAGCAGTGCTGAAAAACAGTGTCCATCTCCATCCCAGTATGAGCTGCCTCCTCCTGGGAAGGTCAACTTGACACCTCTGCCTTTTTCTGCCTGGGACAAGCCTCAAGCTCGACCTGCTCCTCGGAGGCCACAGTCTCTGGCCTCACATCGGCCTGCTGTGGCGGACCGTGCCCAGCCTGCTTCTTCTAACTCAGCTCAACCTGCTGCAGCCAGTTCATCCCAGCCAGCTCCTGCCTCTTTGCCAGGTCCTGCCAAACCAGCTCAGCCAACTGTGACCAACCCAACCCAACTGGGTTGGACCGCCCATATCCATCCTAGTGTCCCTCAGTCTGCTGCTCCTAGGCCTGCACCCTACAAAACTTCATCTTTCGCTTCTCTCCAGCGGGAGCCTGTTCCCCCTGCTGTGACTAAGTGCCAGTCCCCACCCAAGCTCCAAACCCCATTTCTACTCCAAGACTTCAGCAAGCTATGAAGACCATGGAGGGAACCCAACGTTTCTGAGCCAGTCATGTCAAAGCCCATCAAACAAGAGCAGAGACCATAGCGGGAGGGCATGAAGAGGCAGGCTCAAGAAGAAGGTGAGAATGCCGCCAAATAGACCTCTTTGGGGAAACTTCAAGTTTTCATTGAGAGGGAAAAGGAAATGGAAATTGCTGGCTACTACGGACATTTATAGTAAGAGCTGCTAGGATTGTTGGTGCCACCTTGGGTACCAGGTATAAATTTCTCTATTTATTCTCTATTTATATATTTCTCTATTTATTTCTCTATATTTATTAAAACAATAAAACTGAATAAATGAATGTCATCGAATTAATAGATGAGTAATAAACCTTTTGAATTTTGAGATGCTGCTAACTGTGGCGTGCTTTAAGTTTTTTTGTTTTGTTTTGTTTTTGATGGGGTTGGAATCAAAGTCTGCATGAGAAAGGAAGGACTGAAAGTTGTATGGGAGACTGAAGGAAAGGGGAGGAAAGGGGTAAAAACTGAGGAAAAGAAAGGAACGTGGCCCAGGGCCAGGAAGGCCAGAAGAGATTTATGGATTTATGAAAGGAAGCAGGGGTGAGGATGAAATGGCAGAAGTAAAAAACAGGGTCAGAGGTCAGGGTTGAAAGAACAAAATGTGAGTAGAGTTGAAGATGACAGAATGTGAGTCTAGATTTACTAGGAGAAATAGAAAAAGTCTCTTGGGGAGGTTGGCCTTAAGTCTCACAACCACCACACAGGTATTTAAGAAAACAAGAGGTTCAGGACACATCTCTGAAAGGTTTGAGTTGCCTTATGCAGGTGTGATTATAGTGGGGGTATAGGGAAATCTACCAGAGAGGTGGCTAGGGCTCAGAGTTATCCTAGGGGCAGAGGCAAGGGAACTCCTGCCTCAGGAGGCCCACGAATAGGGCCTGGTATGTAAATCACCATGTACTCAACACCTAAGCACCAGGGCAGCTAATGCACTATTCAGTTAATCCTGGCAACGACAGGCAAGGCCAGTGTTCCTGTGCCACTTCACTTAGAGACGTGCAGCAAAGGGCTGAGGTCACATCGCATGTGGAGGTACAAGGCCTCAATTTGAGGCCCAAATGCCTCTGAAGTCCTCAGTATTTGCAAGTGCCTGCAGGCGTCCACCCTGGCTTTCAGAGCACAGCATGCTGAGGTTACTGCTGGACGACATCAAATTTCTGGACAGGCCTAAGTATTAACTTGAGGGGCTTCCTCCATTGACCAGGGGGTGTGCCACCTTCTGCAAACATCACCATCAACTAAAACGCATGAGAAAAATCCGATGGAAGCGTCCACTCTCACGGGTGAGAGCGGTGGGGGCACACGCACTGGGTAGCCGCTCCAACAGCCACAGGACGCACGCGCCCAGCGGTTCAGGGGCTCCCTGGGAGGCCTCGTGGGGCAGCTCGAGGGAGTGAGGTTGGGAGATAGCGGCAGTGGTGGGCGTCAAAAGGAATGACGTGGGGAGAAGGGAGAGATGGAGGCAGTGGATAGCGGATAGTGAAAATGGGAAAACTGGCAATTTTCATTTTCAAAATTATTTTTTTGAGATGTCATTCACATGCCATAAAATTCACCTTCTGAGACCGCAAATTCAGTGTCATTTCGTACATTCTCAAGCCTATGCAACCATCACCATCATCTAGCCCATCACCCCAAAAAGAAGCCCCCATAACCATCAGCAGGCCCTCTTCATCCCCTCCTCCTTCAGTCCCTGCAACCATACATTTCCTTTCTGTCGCTATGTTTTTGCCTTTTCTGGACATTTCATGAAATAATACAAATGTGACCACTGTGTGGGGCTTCTTTCACTTAGCATAATGTTTTCAAGTTCGTCCATGTCGTAGCACGTGTCAGTACTTCATTCCTTTTTATGACTGTGTAATATTTCACATATACACCACATTTAAAATATCCATTCATCCATTGATGGGCATTTCGGTTTTTTACACTAATAATCTCCATTTATTGACAGTGTATTCTGTGCCAGGCAGCACCAGGCTAAGTTACTGACCTTATTTCACAGATAAAGAGGCTTGGAGAGTGTGAAGAGTTTGCCCAAGATTAAGAGCTAGTAATTGGGGGAACTGGGGTTTGAACTCAGGTGAACTTCAGAGGTAATAAATTCACATGACAGAACATTAGAAAAGGTATACAAGGGTATTCAAAGAAAAGTCACCCTTTTCCCCACGTTCCCCAGCCACACATTTCCCTCCTCAGAGACATCTGCTTTTGCCGTGCCGTGGAATCTTCCAGAGAATTACTTATACCTCAACATGTATGTATCACAATTTATTGACTAATCTGTCCCACTGATTTGAAATGTCACTTTTATGGTATAATAGATTCTTATTAGAGTAACTTATGTTACTCTTTTCAGAGCTGTCCTGACTCTTTTTTGCCTATCTTTTATGTTTGCCATTTCTCTAAATGTCTTTTTATCTTCTTTTTGATTTAAAAAACTGTTTCCTTTCCTTGTTTGTTTCTCTTAAGGCATTATCCATTATGTTCATTCACTCGTATTATTTAATTTAATTTATTTGTGTTTGGCAGTGTCGGGTATTAGTTGCAGCACGTGGTCTCTTCGTTGAAGTGCGTGGGCTCTTTCTTGCGGCTCGTGGACTCTTTAGTTGTGGCGCGTGGGCTCCACAACACGTAGGCTCAGTAGTTGCGGCGTGCAGGCTTAGCTGCCCTGCGGCATGTGGGATCTCAGTTCCTCAACCAGGGATCGAACCTTCATCCCCTGCATTGGAAGGCAGATTCTTAACCACTGGACAACCAGGGAAGTCCCCACTCTTGTATTATTTTAAATTTAGTTGGCTTTTCTGAATTTTTTTCTTTTATTTTGAATTCTGTCCTGAGTTCTATCATCTTACCTAATTCTGGTTTATGCTGTTCGTTCATCTGATTTTTTATTATGGTAAAATATACATAAAACCAAATTTAGTTTTTCAACCATTTTCAAGTATACAATTCAGTGACATCAAATACATTCACAATGCTGTGCAACCATCAGCACTATCCAAATTCAAAATGATTATGTCAAGGGCTTCCCAGTGGTGGCGCAGTGGTTGAGAGTCCACCTGCCGATGCAGGGGACACGGGTTCGTGCCCCGGTCCGGGAGGATCCCACATGCCGCGGAGCGGCTACTCCCGTGAGCCATGGCCGCTGAGCCTGTGTGTCCGGAGCCAGTCCTCTGCAACGGGAGAGGCCACAACAGTGAGAGGCCCGCGTACCGCAAAAAAAAAAAAAAAAAAAAAAAAGAATGAAAGAAAAAGAAAGTCTTAACCACTAAATTCAATCATACAGGAACATAACATTTAAAAAAAATTTTCTTTGGCTGTGCAGCATGTGGGATAGTAGCTCCCCAACTAGGGATTAAACCCATGCCTGCTGCATTGGAAGCGCAGAGTCTTAACCACTGGACCACCAGGGAAGTCCCAGGAATATAACTTTTAGAGGAGAAGTTATAAACCCCTTGGTTATATGAACTGCAGATTTTTAGTAAGAAATCATGTATTTTAAATGACTTGGAGCTTTAAAGAAAGGAAGGAAGGAAGGAAGGAAGGAAGAAAAAGGGACTTCCTTGGTTGTGCAGTGCATATAATATCAAAAATAAATAAATTAATTAAATATATTTAAAAAAGAAAAAAATGCTGAAATCCACTGACTAATTATTCAGGCTGTTATATCTCACTATTTCCAGATACATCCCTTTATAAACTTTTAGTAAAAGGTTATCTTATGTCAGAAAAAATGAATTACAAACTTTTCTCTTTTTCCAAAATTTGAGAAATTCCCCTACACTTCTACCTTCAAATTTTATAAAAACGGAAAAGTAGGGCTTCCCTGGTGGCGCAGTGGTTGAGAGTCCGCCTGCCGATGCAGGGGACACGGGTTCGTGCCCTGGTCTGGGAGGATCCCACATGCCGTGGAGCGGCTGGGCCCGTGAGCCATGGCCGCTGGGCCTGCACGTCCGGAGCCTGTGCTCTGCAACGGGAGAGGCCACAACAGTGAGAGGCCCGCATACCGCAAAAAAAAAAAAAAAAAAAAAAAAAAAAAAAAACGGAAAAGTAGTGACAACCCTTATAGTTATACCCAATTGCATCATCTGGCCACATGCCTTCTACATCAATCAAATAACTACAAAACAGCAAAATTCCAGTCATTTGTAAATAAAAAGGAAAGAAAATCAAGTTTTTGCAAAAAAACGTACAATTTCGCTTTACAAATATAGGTAGAAAAATCCTAAAGAAACATCAGCACATCTAATCAATAATTATTAAAGAATGATATACACCATGACTACAAAAATGCGTTATTCCAAGGACTCAAGGGTAACGCAACTTTAGAAAATCTATTAATATAACTATTTACATTAATACAACAATTTAATTAATAAATGAAAGAGAATAAAATACAGGACCAAACTGGCAGATGGTAAAAAGTTATCTGATAACATGCAACAGTCAGTTTCGGTGAAAATGCTCTGTACGCTAAAAACAGGAGACTTAATAGGACAGAGTATTCATCAAGAACCAACAAATAACAAAAGACAAATTAGGATAAATATGAACATCATATCTAAAAAACCCTATCCAACCAACCATAGGAGCCAGAAACTTAGGAATCACCATCACTGACGGCTATTTCTCCCTCGCCCTCATCCTTAACCCACCACCAGTGCTAACAATGATACTGCCTACATACCTCTAGAATCTGTCCACATCTTTCCACCAAAATGACCACCATACCCTGGTCCAAGCCACCATTATGCCCAATTTCTACAAAAGTCTCCTAACTTGTTTCCTCGCTTCCACTCTTTCTCCCTGCAGTGCCTTCTCCACTCGGTAGCAAAATGATAGGTTGAAAATGCAACTGGGTATGTTCCACACACTCATCTTCAACAAAAAAAGTTCCACGCTTTTCTATTACTCTTAAAGTCTGAAACCTTAAACAGAAGCCTGCACGATCGAGCTCCCGGTGGTGTGGGCACTTCTGCTCTTAGCGGCTCTCCCCTCCAGTGCCGCCAGGGGAAAGGGCAGAAGGACGCAGAGGCGCTGCTGCCAAAGCTGCCGCCTCCTGTGGGAGCTGCACAGCCAGCAACCTTGCTCCACTTTGCTGGGCAGGGACCCCGTCCAGTACAGTTAGTTCCCCCGACAGCACTGGGGCCAGGCCAGGGGGGAAGGGCCAGCTGTGCCGCCAAGAAGCTCATCACCCTCAAGGCAAACACCTCCAACCCTCAGACCCTGGGAGATTCAGAAGCGCTAGACGATCCAGGCGCGCATCCTCACCTGTGCGCCCCAGGGCGTGACGTGTACTCTGCGCATGCGCCACCCCTCCCTAAACTATTGCGTCCCGCAAACGCAAGCCCACTGTTCGCTCACAGGTTGCAGAGCTATAAATACCGGCAACAGCCCAAACAGTGCGCACTTCGCTTTTGGCCGAGTTGGCAGCTGAAGGAGAGTGCTCGGAGCCCAGCGCTCTATCCAAGGACCGATCTCACCCAAGTTCTCTACAGGCAGTTACTTAGGTAGGCCCTGCCCCTCACCCCTGCCCCGGGAACTGGGGGACCAGCACCTGCCAGGAGGGCTCGGCTGCCCCCAGCCCGCTCCCCGCGCCCACCGACTTCCTGTGGCCGGCCCGGGTCACCCAGCTGTCTATGGCCGGCTATCCACTCGCAGGCCAGCCCACAAGTGTCCAGTGACTCTGCATCTGCACTTTGCCACAGAGTCTCTGAGACCCCATTCTACCATCCCGCAGGCCCTGCGCTCCTTTCTGGGGTTCCGTATCTCCATCTGCAGGCGAGGCCATCGGAAGAAGGCGGTGATGGGTGCTCTCACCTCCATGATGTCCCGCCGCTCAGGGTCCTCAGTGGACACAGTCACTGTCAGTGTGGCGTGGGGGCAGCCAGTGCCGCCCACGACACCCAGCTGTGTCCCGAACAGAGCACAGAGCAGACGGTGTTGAGGGCCCTGGGAGAGAGCGGGAAAGGGATGGCCAAGCAGGAGGAAGTCCCCATTCTTATTGGTGGTGGTGCTATAACCACTTTACAGATGAGCAATCTGAAGGAATCAGATCGCTTTTTTCTTTCCAAAAGCACTTCAGAAATTCACTTTCGGGTAATCATTTTGAGGTAGCATGAGAAACCAGGCTTGAAGAGGGTAAAAATGACTCTTTAAATTTACCACTTGGACTGAGCTATATGTGAACTCTAGGTAAGAGCGTGGGAACTGCACAAGCAAAGTGAGACACTGAAGATCACAATGGTAATTAATAGCCGTACTGTTTTCTAACGGACAAAGAAAATGCCTATATTATAAGTTCTATTGCTCCTGCTTTCTGGCAGTGTCATGCTCAGAGCAGCGTCCTGGCAAGGAAGTCAGGATACTTAGGTTCTGAAACCTGGTAAGGATACTACCATAATGAGAGAACTTGAACAAGTCAACCTGACCTCTCTGAGCCTCAGTTTCCTTCCTCATGAAATGAGACTGTGAAAATAGAAGTTCTCTAAGGCCCTCCTAGTTCTAAAATGCTTCCAGTCTAGGAAACAGCATAGAAGTCAATACTAGTGCAGGCTGAAGGGAAAGATAGGGCAGGGAGAAGGTTGCTTCCATCCTAGAGAACAATGTCTGAACCATACCACTTGGGTCTTCTGCCCATCTGTGCCCAAGATGGGAGCACAGGCAGTTAATACAGAAGAGTGTAAAACTGCTCAGTCCTTACAACCATCATAACTGTCTGATTTTTGGATTCTCAGTAAGTATTGACAGTAGAGGTGTCCTGATAGCAAGAACCTTCCTCAAACATAGTGAGAATTTATCAATCTCCCTGATTTTTTCATCACCCTCTTGTTCTTACAGAAAATTGCCAAAATCCATCTGTACTTGGAACTCTGAATTCTCTGCAGCACTCTCTTCCTGTGGTGAGCAATGCAGCTTCCCTAACAGCAAGTGTCTGCAACTTCTCCAGAGTCTCTGCTCCTGCCGTCAGTTCGGCATCAGCTACGGCCACCTCTTTCCAGACACACATGGGTAGTGCCTACCTTCACCAACATTCTAGCACAACTCTGTTATCTGGAGTTACTGACCAGAGCCAGATCTCCACTTCAGCTGCTTCCTATCCAGGTGTTTCTGAGTGGGGCATCACAGGAAGCACTGAAAAGAATTCTTCACTCGGAGACTTTACTCTGGCACTCACTGACCAGCACACAGCTGCTTCCTCCATGCTTATGGCAGCCCAGTATGATAAAACTGCAGACACCAATAAGATGGCCCCTCTATATCCATCACTTTCTGCCAGCCTTGCACAGGGAACACCATCTCAGCCAAGTGTCATAAAAGTTCCCTCTGATCAACCCAGGAAGAACAAACATAAAGCCTCTGAGCCTATCAGTGGTGCTCCCAAGGCCAAAATCCAGCCAAAGAATCCACAGTGCCTGTTAGGGGGACAAGTGGTTCTATGCAATGCTGCAGTCAGTGACAGGGCTCCTGTGAACACGGCCAAGCATTCTAAAGGCAACCCTCAGAAAGCTGCATCCAGAAACATCAGCAAAACTAAGAGGCACGGGCAGGAAAAGACCACAAGGACCAGAGGAAGAAAGAAGGCTGAAGAGAAGAAGCAGTCAGGGAACAAAGTCAAAGCAGAAGAGAAGCCAACAATTCCCAAGATGAAGCGAAAGGAACACCAAACTGAGCTTATCCACGAGAGCATTAAAAAGCCTCGAACCTCCCTAGGCATGCGCATGCTGGAGTCTGTGAAGGTTTTTCATGCACTGGGGAAGAAGAATGATAAGAGAACTGGGCTCTCTTCCTGTCGGGTCTTGGGAAATTCAAGCAACCCTAAAGACCCCCAGCCACCCCCAGCTATCCAACCATGGCGGCGTGCCCCACGTGAGGGTAAGAGTCCTGAGAAAACTCAAGTCGAAGCCCAGAAACCAGACAGCAGTGCTGAAAAACAGTGTCCATATCTGGACCTTAGGATTTAAGACCTTAGGGTCCGAGATCCTGTCCAGAGCAAGCAGGCTAAGACTCTGTCTTTGTTTATCTATTTCATCAGGAAGGGCTCTACTCCCTCTCCTAGTTCATGGTGTGAAGTGTTCTTAGCCTCTCAGGAAAGTGGGGAGAATTGAACGGACTCTATATGAGAATGCTAGGCTTTGTAAAACATTTCATTTTTGAAAAATAAGACTCATTTTTTAATTGACTTATAACAATCCTATGAAATACAAAGAAAACCAAGAATCAGTGACAGGAAATGATCACCAGTAAGAATTACAACAGTCACCACTTATCTCGTAGCATAGAACACTGTCCATGATCCTTAAGAAGAGTTAGTAGAAATGCCTTGCCCATCTTGCCCCTAAACACCAACACAGCAATCATGTACCTTGAAAGGTACATGATTGCTGTGTTGGTGTTTAGAGGGAGCATCTCACTTACGAGGGACTGACTTCTACCTTGACTCCTTTGTAGGGATGGAGACTTCCCTGGTGATGAAAACTTCCCTGGGATGGCGACCTCCAATCCAGACATTTTGTGTGACACAAACTCAAGAACTCCCCGAGTCCTGCAGGAGCAGAAGTATTCAGATACTTGAGAGTAATCCACCACCCGAACTTGGGGACATTTCAGGGACAGCTCCAGTCCAGAGTGCCAGTAGTCTCCTGGCCCTGCCTCCAGCTCCAAGGCAGGGACAAATAGAGAGTAAGAACTTGGAGGATATTACAACCAAGCTTTCAAAGCCTCTGGATGCCTACCAGATCCCAAGAGAAAACCAAGAGCCTCCACTACTCCCTTCAGAAATCCCTGATATTCACCCGTCCCCGGGCTGCACTGACTCCGTCAGCCAAGAGGAGCAGCCTGGTTCTGAAAATGCTCATCTGGGAAAGAACAGCCTGAGTCTTGAGGACCTAGGGACACTTGAAAATGGGATGGAATCTAGCAGTGGTTTTGCAGACACTACTACACTGGCGGAGCATATTCACCTTCCCCAGCTCTTTAATTCATTGAAAGATCTTGATCAATCCAAAGGTCCCAACGTGATCAAAGCCAAAGACACCAGGGTCATTAAAGTGAATCAGGTGCAGGAAAAGCCAAGTGTCATAAAGGATCCCTCTGATCAACCAAGGAAGAACAAACATAAAGCCTCTGAACCTATCAGTGGTGCTCCCGAGGCCAAAATCCAGCCAAAGAATCCACAGTGCCTGTTAGGGGGACAAGTGGTTCTATGCAATGCTGCAGTCAGTGACAGGGCTCCTGTGAACACGGCCAAGCATTCTAAAGGCAACCCTCAGAAAGCTGCATCCAGAAACATCAGCAAAACTAAGAGGCACGGGCAGGAAAAGACCACAAGGACCAGAGGAAGAAAGAAGGCTGAAGAGAAGAAGCAGTCAGGGAACAAAGTCAAGGCAGAAGAGAAGCCAACAATTCCCAAGACGAAGCGAAAGGAACACCAAACTGAGCTTATCCACGAGAGCATTAAAAAGCCTCGAACCTCCCTAGGCATGCGCATGCTGGAGTCTGTGAAGGTTTTTCATGCACTGGGGAAGAAGAATGATAAGAGAACTGGGCTCTCTTCCTGTCGGGTCTTGGGAAATTCAAGCAACCCTAAAGACCCCCAGCCACCCCCAGCTATCCAGCCATGGCGGCGTACCCCACGTGAGGGTAAGAGTCCTGAGAAAACTCAAGTCGAAGCCCAGAAACCAGACAGCAGTGCTGAAAAACAGTGTCCATCTCCATCCCAGTATGAGCTGCCTCCTCCTGGGAAGGTCAACTTGACACCTCTGCCTTTTTCTGCCTGGGACAAGCCTCAAGCTCGACCTGCTCCTCGGAGGCCACAGTCTCTGGCCTCACATCGGCCTGCTGTGGCGGACCGTGCCCAGCCTGCTTCTTCTAACTCAGCTCAACCTGCTGCAGCCAGTTCATCCCAGCCAGCTCCTGCCTCTTTGCCAGGTCCTGCCAAACCAGCTCAGCCAACTGTGACCAACCCAACCCAACCGGGTTGGACCGCCCATATCCATCCTAGTGTCCCTCAGTCTGCTGCTCCTAGGCCTGCACCCTACAAAACTTCATCTTTCGCTTCTCTCCAGCGGGGGCCTGTTCCCCCCGCTGTGACTAAGCGCCAGTCCCCACCCAAGCTCCAAACCCCATTTCTACTCCAAGACTTCAGCAAGCAACGAAGACCATGGAGGGAACCCAACGTTTCTGAGCCAGTCATGTCAAAGCCCATTGAACAAGAGCAGAGACCAGAGCGGGAGACCATGAAGAGGCGGGCTCAACAAGAACGTGAGAATGCTGCCAAATACACCTCTTTGGGGAAACTGCAAGTTTTCATTGAGAGGCAAAAGGAAATGGAAATTGCTGACTACTATGGATATTTATAGTAAGAGCTGCTAGGATTGTTGGTGCCACCTTGGGTACCAGGTATAAATTTCTCTATTAATTCTCTAATTATATATTTCTCTATTTATTTCTGTATATTTATTAAAACAATAAAACTGAATAAATGAATGTCATCGAATTAATAGACGATTAATAAACCTTTTGAATTTTGAGATGCTGCTAACTGTGGCGTGCTTTAAATTTTTTTGTTTTGTTTTGTTTTTGATGGGGTTGGAATCAAAGTCTGCATGAGAAAGGAAGGACTGAAAGTTGGATTTGAGAATGAAGGAAAGGGGAGGAAAGGGGTAAAACCTGAGCAAAGAGGAAGGAACGTGGCCCAGGGCTAGGAAGGCCAGAAGAGATTTATGGATTTATGAAAGGAAGCAGGGGTGAGGATGAAATGGCAGAAGTAAAGAGCAGGGTCAGAGGTCAGGATTGAAAGAACAAAATGTGAGTAGAGTTGAAGATGACAGAATGTGAGTCTAGGTTTACTAGGAGAAATAGGAAAAGTCTCTTGGGGAGGTTGGCCTTAAGTCTCACAACCACCACACAGGTATTTAAGAAAACAAGAGGTTCAGGACACATCTCTGAAAGGTTTGAGTTGCCTTATGCAGGTGTGATTATAGTGGGGGTATAGGGAAATCTACCAGAGAGGTGGCTAGGGCTCAGAGTTATCCTAGGGGCAGAGGCAAGGGAACTGCTGCCTCAGGAGGCCCACGAATAGGGCCTGGTATGTAAATCACCATGTACTCAACACCTAAGCACCAGGGCAGCTAATGCACTATTCAGTTAATCCTGGCAACGACAGGCAAGGCCAGTATTCCTGTGCCACTTCACTTAGAGACGTGCAGCAAAGGGCTGAGGTCACATCGCATGTGGAGGTACAAGGCCTCAATCTGAGGCCCAAATGCCTCTGAAGTCCGCAGTATTTGCAAGTGCCTGCAGGCGTCCACCCTGGCTTTCAGAGCACAGCATGCTGAGGTTACTGCTGGACGACATCAAACTTCTGGACAGGCCTAAGTATTAACTTGAGGGGCTTCCTCCATTGACCAGGGGGTGTGCCACCTTCTGTAAACATCACCATCAACTGAAATGCATGAGAAAATTCCGACAGAGGCCTCCACTCTCACAGGTGAGAGCGGTGGGGGCACTCGCACTGGGCAGCCGCTCCAACAGCTACAGGACGCAGGCGCCCAGAGGTTCAGGGGCTCCCTGGGAGGCCTCGTGGGGCAGCTCGAGGGAGTGAGGTTGGGAGATAGAGGCAGGGGTGGGCGTCAAAAGGAATGACGTGGGGAGAAGGGAGAGATGGAGGCAGTGGATAGTGGATAGTGAAAATGGGAAAACTGGCAATTTTCATTTTCAAAATTATTTTTTTGAGATGTCATTCACATGCCATAAAATTCACCTTCTGAGACCGCAAATTCAGTGCCATTTCGTACATTCTCAAGCCTATGCAACCATCACCATCATCTAGCCCATCACCCCAAAAAGAAGCCCCCATAACCATCAGCAGGCCCTCTTCATCCCCTCCTCCTTCAGTCCCTGCAACCACACATTTCCTTTCTGTCGCTATGTTTTTGCCTTTTCTGGACATTTCATGAAATAATACAAATGTGACCACTGTGTGGGACTTCTTTCACTTAGCATAATGTTTTCAAGTTCGTCCATGTCGTAGCACGTGTCAGTACTTCATTCCTTTTTATGACTGTGTAATATTTCACATATACACCACATTTAAAATATCCATTCATCCATTGATGGGCATTTCGGTTTTTTACACTAATAATCTCCATTTATTGACAGTGTATTCTGTGCCAGGCAGCACCAGGCTAAGTTACTGACCTTATTTCACAGATAAAGAGGCTTGGAGAGTGTGAAGAGTTTGCCCAAGATTAAGAGCTAGTAATTGGGGGAACTGGGGTTTGAACTCAGGTGAACTTCAGAGGTAATAAATTCACATGACAGAACATTAGAAAAGGTACACAAGGGTATTCAAAGAAAAGTCACCCTTTTCCCCACATTCCCCAGCCACACATTTCCCTCCTCAGAGACATCTGCTTTTGCCGTGCCGTGGAATCTTCCAGAGAATTACTTATACCTCAACATGTATGTATCACAATTTATTGACTAATCTGTCCCACTGATTTGAAATGTCACTTTTATGGTATAATAGATTCTTATTAGAGTAACTTATGTTACTCTTTTCAGAGCTGTCCTGACTCTTTTTTGCCTATCTTTTATGTTTGCCATTTCTCTAAACGTCTTTTTATCTTCTTTTTGATTTAAAAAACTGTTTCCTTTTCTTGTTTGTTTCTCTTAAGGCATTATCCATTATGTTCATTCACTCGTATTATTTAATTTAATTTATTTGTGTTTGGCAGTGTCGGGTATTAGTTGCAGCACGTGGTCTCTTCGTTGAAGTGCGTGGGCTCTTTCTTGCGGCTCGTGGGCTCTTTAGTTGTGGCGCGTGGGCTCCACAACACGTAGGCTCAGTAATTGCGGCGTGCAGGCTTGGCTGCCCTGCGGCATGTGGGATCTCAGTTCCTCAACCAGGGAAGTCCCCACTCTTGTATTATTTTAAATTTAGTCAGCTTTTCTGAATTTTTTTTCTTTTATTTTGAATTCTGTCCTGAGTTCTATCATCTTACCTAATTCTGGTTTATGCTGTTCGTTCATCTGATTTTTTATTATAGTAAAATATACATAAAACCAAATTTAGTATTTCAACCATTTTCAATTATACAATTCAGTTACATTAGATACATTCACAGTGCTGTGCAGCCATCAGCACTATCCAAATTCAAAAGAATTATGTCAAGGTCTTCCCTGGTGGGACAGTGGTTGAGAGTCCACCTGCCGGTGCAGGGGACACGCGTTTGTGCCCATTGTTCGCTCACAGGTTGCAGAGCTATAAATACCAGCAACAGCCCAAACAGTGTGCACTTCGCCTTTGGCCGAGTTGGCAGCTGAAGGAGAGTGCTCGGAGCCCAGCTCTCTATCCAAGGACTGATCTCACCCAAGTTCTCTACGGGCAGTTACTTAGGTAGGCCCTGCCCCTCACACCCGCCCCCGGCACTGGGGGACCAGCACCTGCCAGGAGGGCTCGGCTGCCCCCAGCCGGCTCCCCGCACCCACCGACTTCCCGTGGCCGGCCCGGGTCACCCAGCTGTCTATGGCCGGCTATCCACTCGCAGGCCAGCCCACAAGTGTCCAGTGACTCTGCATCTGCGCTTTGCCACAGAGTCTCTGAGACCCCATTCTACCATCCCGCAGCTCCTGCGCTCCTTTCTGGGGGTCCTTTTCTTAATCTGCAGGCGAGGCCATCGGAAGAAGGCGGTGATGGGTGCTCTCACCTCCATGATGTCCCGTAGCTCAGTGTCCGCAGTGGGCACAGTCACCGTCAGTGTGGCACGTGGTCAGTCAGTGCCGTGCATGACACCCAGCTGTGTCCAGAACAGAGCACAGAGCAGACGGTGTTGAGGGCCCTGGGAGAGAGCGGGAAAGGGATGGCCAAGCAGGAGGAAGTCCCCACAGTCATGGGAGGAACGACGGCCAGAGAAGCGGCCCCGATGGCACCGGTGACGCACGACCTGCATTTAGGCCCCTGGGGGTCTCTTTCTTCGTGCCGAGACCTGGACCTCTGCAGAGAAACCTCCACGCCAAGAGGGCAGAAGACAGTTCCAACAGGACACTCCACACCTCTTGTATGAGCTCCTGCCCCCAAAGAAATGCCATCACGAGCTCATATAGCTCCACTCGAGGTTTCCCACCCGAGAAGAGAAAGAGGGGTCCCGCCATACCGCAAGGGCTGCCCCAGAAGTCCTCAAAGAAAGGGAGCGAGGAGGGTCCTCCGTCGCCCTCTGCAGCTCCGGTCGTTTCCCAGAGGAAAAGCCAGCCTGACAAGGATGCAGAGGCAACAAGAGGGCAGAAACAGGCCTGGAGGAACTGCTCCCCCACATCTGACAGTCCCAGGCCCCCAAAACGCAGGTTTCCTCTACTGGCGCACAGGCGAGGGGAGACTCTGAGGCTGCCCTCACCCCCTCAGCTGGGTTTCTGGGTCACCGCCCAAGACCTAGATTCGGAGAAGGAAGCAAGGCAGCAGCGCTCCGGTGCATCCTCCGAAGCCTGGCTCCTGGCTGGCCCGCTCCTGCCGCTGCTGCGGCTTCCCTTCCCTGCTTCATCTCGGGGCCTCCTAGGAATGGGTCAGGAGGAACCCCTTTACAGCCTGAGGCATCCGTCACAGCTGCGGTGGATGCCAGAGCTGCCTATCCTGCAGCTCCCAGCACCTCCCGAATGGAGTCCAGCACACCCGTGTGTGTGGACTCTCCTATCTTTACCCCACAGAGCCTCCCTCCCGTCACCAGCCCTATTGCCCCACTCTCCTCAATCCAGCCCATTACGTGGACTGTAAGTTCCAGACCCTCACCCGTCTCCCAGCAGCGAGGAACCCCCGCCTCTGACAGCTCTCTCCTGTATTTGAAACGGAGAGCTCCAGCCTTCACCTCTGCTCCAGCCACCCCCAACTACGCGCAGTCACGCATAAGCATCTGCGGGGGTTCATCATCGACAAATTCCACCGTGGGCACACAGGCCAGCACCCAGCTGGGTTTTGGGAGCCCTGAAGACACTACGCAGCCCATCTCTGCGGCCGATGATTGGCAGCAGCGAGGAACCCCCGCCTATGACAGCTCTCTCCTGTATTTGAAACGGAGAGCTCCAGCCTTCTCATCTGTTCCAGCTCCACCAGCTAAGCACAGCCGCACACAAGCATCTTCTGGGGGTTCATCATCGACAAATTCCACCGTGGGCAACCATGCCAGCACCCAGGTTGGTTTCGAGAGCAGAGCGTCTGTGCAATATCTGAGCTGCCTCTTTTCAGCTCTGAGCATTTCAGCAGGATCCGGGATCCCCGAGAACCACACACAGCAAAGGGGGAAGCGTGGAACTGAACTCTGCGGCATTCCTCACCAGAGCTACCCCCATGGTGACCACAGGACCCAGCTCCGCACAAGCGTCTTCTGAGAGTTCATCATCGACAAATTCCACCGTTGGCACCAATGTCAGCACCCAGCTGGGTTTTGAGAATAGAGCGGCTGGCCAAGGTCTGAGCTTCAACTTTTCAATTCTAAGCATTACAGCAGGAAGCAGGGGGCCCCCGATCACCTCACACAGCAATGGGGGAAGCGTGGGCCTGAACTCCGGGGCCCTCCTCACCAGAGGTACCCCCATGCTGACCACGGGAACCAGCCCTGCACAAGCATCTTCTGGGAGTTCATCATTGACAAATTCCATCATGGGCACCCATGCCAGCACCCTGCTCGGTTTCGGGAGACCTGGAGCCACTACCCAGCCCATCACTGGGGCACCTGATTGGTAGCAGCATGGAACGCCCGCCTATGACAGCTCTCTCCTGTATTTGAAACGGAGAGCTCCAGCCTTCCCCTCTGCTCCAGAACCCCCAGGTAGGAGTAGCTGCGCACAAGCATCTTCTTGGGGTTTCATCACGGAGAAATTCCACCGTGGGCACCCATAACAGCACCCGGCTGGGTTTTGAGAGCAGAGCGGCTGCCCATGATCTGAGCTGCATCTTTACAGCTCTGAGCATTACATCAGGAACCTGGGGGCCCCCGAGCACCACACACAGCAATGGGGATAGCGTGGGCCTGAACTCAGGGGCCCTCCTCACGAAGAGCTACCCGCATGGTGACCACAGGACCCAGACCTGCACAAGCATCTTCTGGGGTTCATCATCGACAAATTCCACCGTGGGCAAACATGCTAGCACACAGCTGGATTTTGGGAGCCCTGGAGCCACTACCCTGCCCATCTCTGGGGCCTATGATTGGCAGCAGTGAGGAACCCCCACCTATGACAGCTCGCTCCTGTATTTGAAACGGAGAGCTCCAGCCTTTGCGTCTGCTCCAGCCCCCGCAGCTACGTGCAGCCACACAGAAGCATCTTCTGGGGGTTTGTCAAATTCAAATTCCACCGAGGGCACACATGCTGGCACCCAACTGTATTTTGAGAGCAGAGGGGCTGCCCAAGATCTGAGTTGCATCTTTTCAGCTCTGAGAATTACAGCAGGAACCAGAGAGTCCCCTGAGCAACACACACAGCAATGGGGGAAGTGGGGTCCTGACCTACTGGGCCCTCCTCACCAGAGCTACTCCCATGCTGACCACGGGACCCAGCTCTGCACAAGCATCTTCTGTGGGTTCATCATCGACAAATTCCACCGTGGGCACCAATGCCAGCACCCAGCTGGGTTTGGAGAGCAGAGCGGCTACCCAAGATCTAAGCTGCATCTTTTCAACTCTCAGCATTATAGCAGCAATCTGGGCCCCCCGAGGACCACACACAGCAATGGGGGAAGTGTGGGCCTGAACTCCAGGGCCCTCCCCACCAGAGCTTCCCCCATGGTGACCACGGGACCCAGCACCGCACAAGCATCTTTTGGGGGTTTGTCATCGACAAATTCCTCCGTGGGCACCCATGCCAGCACCCAACTGTGTTTTGAGAGCAGGGCGGCTGCCGAAGATCTGAGCTGCATCTTTTCAGCTCTCAGCATTACAGCAGGAACTTGGGCCCGCTGAGCACCTCACACAGCAATGGGGGAAGTGGGGTCCTGACCTACAGGGCCCTCCTCACCACAGCTAACCCCACGGTGACCACGGGACCCAGCCCCACACCAGCATCTTCTGGTGGTTCATCATCGACAAATTCCACCATGGGCACCCATGCCAGCACCCAGCTCGATTTTGGGAGCAGTGGAGCCACTACCCAGTCCATCTCTGGGGCCCATAATTGGCAGCAGTGAGGAACCCCCGCCTATGACAGCTCTCTCCTTTATTTGAAATGGAGAGCTTCAGACTTCGCCTTTGCTCCAGCCCCCCCAGCTAAGCGCCGCCCCGCACAAGAATCTTCTGGGTGTTCATCGTCGACAAATTCCACAGTGGGCACCCATGCCAGCACCCAGCTGGATTTTGGGAGCCCTGGAACCACTACCCAGCCCATCACTGGGGCCCCTGATTGTCAGCAGTGAGGAACCCCTGCCTATTACAGCTCTCTCCTGTATTTGAAACGGAGAGCTCCAGGCTTTGCATCTGCTCCAGCCCCCCAAGCTAAGTGCAGCCGTGCACAAGCATCTTCTGAGGGTTCATCATCGACAAATTCCACCGTGTGCAACAATGCCAGCACCCTGCTGGGTTTCGAGAGCAGAGCGTCTGCGCAATATCTGAGCTGCCTCTTTTCAGCTCTGAGCATTTCAGCAGGAACCAGGGTCCCCTGAGCACCACAAAGGAAAGGGGGAAACGTGGGCCTTAACTCCAGGTCCCAACTCACCAGCGCTACGCCCATGGTGACCATGGGGCCCAGCCCCGCACAAGCATCTTCTGGGGGTTCATCATCTTCAAATTCCTCCGTGGGCACACATGCCAGCACCCAACACGGTTTTGAGAGCAGAGTGTCTGTCCAAGATCTGAGCTGCATATTTTCAGCTCTCAGCATTACAGTAGGAATCTGGGCCTCTTGAGCACGACACATAGCAATGGTGGAAGCGTGGCCCTGAACTCCGGGGCCCTCCTCACCAGAGCTAACCCCACGGAGACCACGGGTCCCAACCCCGCACAAGCATCTTCTGGGTGTTCATCGTCAACAAATTCCACCGTGGGCACCCATGCCAGCACCCAGCTGGATTTTGGGAGCCCTGGAACCACTACCCAGCCCATCACTGGGGCCCCTGATTGGCAGCAGTGAGGAACCCCCACATATGACAGCTCTCTCCTGTATTTGAAATGGAGAGCTCCAGCCTTCTCATCTGTTCCAGCTCCCCCAGCTTAGCGCAGCCGTGCACAAGCATCTTCTGGGGGTTCATCATCGACAAATTCCACTGTGTGCAACCATGCCAGCACGCAGCTCGGTTTCGACAGAAGAGCGTCTGCCCAAGATCTGAGCTGCCTCTTTTCAGCTCTGAGCATTACAGAAGGATCCGGGATCCCCGAGCACCACACAGAGCAAAGGGGGAAACGTGGGCCTGAACTCCATGTCCCACCTCACCAGAGCTACGCCCATGGTGACCACGGGACCCAGCCCCGCACGAGCATCTTCTGGGTGTTCATCGTCGACAAATTCCACCGTGGGCACCCATGCTAGCACACAGCTGGGTTTTGGGAGCCCTGGAGACACTACCCAGCCCATCTATGGGGCCCCGGATTGGCATCAGTGAGGAACCCCCGCCTATGATAGCTCTCTCCTGTATTTGAAACGGAGAGCTCCAGGCTTTGCGTCTGCTCCAGCCCCCGCAGCTAAGTGCAGCCATGCACAAGCATCTTCTAGGGGTTCATCATCTTCAAATTCCACCGTGGGCACACATGCCAGCACCCAGCTGTGTAGTGAGAGCAGAGCGGCTGCCCAAGATCTGAGCTGCATCTTTTCAGCTCTCAGCATTAGAGCAGGAACCTGGCCCCCTGAGCACCACACATCGCAATGGGGGAAGCGTGGGCCTGAACTCTAGGGCCCTCCTCACCAGAGCTACCCCCATGCTGACCACGGGACCCAGCTCCGCACAAGCATCTTCTGTGGGTTCATCATCGACAAATTCCACCGTGGGAACCAATGCCAGCACCCAGCTGGGTTTGGAGAGCAGAGCGGCTACCCAAGATATAAGCTGCATCTTTTTACCTCTCAGCATTATAGCAGCAATCTAGGTCCCCCGAGGACCACACACAGCAATGGGGGAGGCGTGGGCCTGAACTCCAGGATCCTCCCCACCAGAGCTTCCCCCATGGTGACCACGGGACCCAGCACCGCACAAGCATCTTTTGGGGGTTTGTCATCGACAAATTCCTCCGTGGGCACCCATGCCAGCACCCAACTGTGTTTTGAGAGCAGAGCGGCTGCTGAAGATCTGAGCTGCCTCTTTTCAGCTCTCAGCATTACAGCAGGAACTTGGGCCCGCTGAGCACCTCACACAGCAATGGGGGAAGTGGGGTCCTGACCTACAGGGCCCTCCTCACCACAGCTAACCCCATGGTGACCACGGGACCCAGCCCCGCACCAGCATCTTCTGGTGGTTCATCATCGACAAATTCCACCATGGGCACCCATGCCAGCACCCAGCTAGATTTTGGTAGCCCTGGAGCCACTACCCAGCCCATCACTGGGGCCCCTTATTGGCAGCAGTGAGGAACCCCTGCCTATTACAGCTCTCTCCTGTATTTGAAACGGAGAGCTCCAGGCTTTGCGTCTGCTCCAGCCCCCCAAGCTAAGTGCAGCCGCGCACAAGCATCTTCTGAGGGTTCATCATCGACAAATTCCACCGTGGGCAACAATGCCAGCACCCAGCTGGGTTTCGAGAGCAGAGCGTCTGCGCAATATCTGAGCTGCCTCTTTTCAGCTCTGAGCTTTTCAGCAGGAACCAGGGTCCCCCGAGCACCACAAAGGAATGAGGGAAATGTGGGCCTGAACTCCAGGTCCCACCTCACCAGCGCTACGCCCATGGTGACCACGGGGTCCAGCCCCGCACAAGCATCTTCTGGGGGTTCATCATCTTCAAATTCCTCCGTGGGGCACACATGCCAGCACCCAACGTGGTTTTGAGAGCAGCGTGTCTGTCCAAGATCTGAGCTGCATATTTTCAGCTCTCAGCATTACAGTAGGAATCTGGGCCCCTTGAGCACGACACATAAAATGGTGGAAGCGTGGCCCTGAACTCTAGGGCCCTGCTCACCAGAGCTACCCCCATGGTGACCACGGGACCTAGCCCAGCACAAGCATCTTCTGGGTGTTCATCGTCGACAAATTCCACCATGGGCAGCCATGCCAGCACCCAGGTGTATTTTGGGAGCCCTGGAACCACTACCCAGCCCATCACTGGGGCCCCTGATTGGCAGCAGTGAGGAACCCCCACATATGACAACTCTCGCCTGTATTTGAAACGGAGAGCTCCAGCCTTCTCATCTGTTCCAGCTCCCCCAGCTAAGCGCAGCCATGCACAAACATCTTCTGGGTGTTCATCATCCACAAAGTCCACCACGGGCACACACACCAGCACCCAGCTGGGTTTTGGGAGCAGAGAGTCTGCCCAAGATCTGACCTGCATCTTTTCAGCTCTGAGCATTACAGCAGGAACCAGGGGGCCCCCGAGCACCACACAGGAATGGGGGAAACGTGGGCCTGAACTCCATGTCCGACCTCATCAGAGCTACGCCCACGGTGACCACGGGACCCAGCCCCGCACAAGCATCTTCTGGGTGTTCATCATCGACAAATTCCACCGTTGGCACCCATGCTAGCACACAGCTGGGTTTTGGGAGCCCTGGAGCCACTATCCAGCCCATCCATGGGGCCCCTTATTGGCAGCAGCGAGGAACCCCCGCATATGACAGCTCTCTCCTGTATTTGAAACGGAGAGCTCCAGGCTTTGCGTCTGCTCCAGCCCACCAAGCTAAGTGCAGCCGCGCACAAGCATCTTCTGAGGGTTCATCATCGACAAATTCCACCGTGGGCAACCATGCCAGCACCCAGCTGGGTTTCGAGAGCAGAGCGTCTGTGCAATATCTGAGCTGCCTCTTTTCAGCTCTGAGCATTTCAGTAGGAACCAGGGTGCCCCCGAGCACCACACAGGAATGGAGTAAACGTGGGCCTGAACTCCAGGTCCCACCTCTCCAGAGCTACGCCCATGGTGACCACGGGACCCAGCCCCGCACAAGCATCTTCTGGGGGTTCCTCATCTTCAAATTCCACCGTGGGCACACATGCCAGCACCCAACGCGGTTTTGAGAGCAGAGTGTCTGTCCAAGATCTGAGCTGCATATTTTCAGCTCTCAGCATTACAGCAGGAATCTGGGCCCCTTGAGCACGACACACAGCAATGGTGGCAGCGTGGCCCTGAACTCTGGGGCCCGGCTCACCAGAACTACCCCCATGGTGACCACGGGACCCAGCCCCGCACAAGCATCTCCTTGGGGTACATCATTGACAAATTACACCATGGGCACCCATGCCAGCACCCAACTCGATTTTGGGAGCACTGGAGCCACTACGCAGCCCATCTCTGGGGCCCATAATTGGCAGCAGTGAGGAACCCCCGCCTATGACAGTTCTCTCCTTTATTTGAAATGGAGAGCTTCAGACTTCGCCTTTGCTCCAGCCCCCCCAGCTAAGCGCAGCCACGCCCAAGCATCTTCTGGGGGTTCATCATCGCCAAATTCCACCGTGGGCACACATGCCAGCACCCAACGCGGTTTTGAGAGCAGAGTGTCTGTCCAAGATCTGAGCTGCATATTTTCAGCTCTCAGCATTATAGCAGGAATCTGGGCCCCCTGAGCACCACACACAGCAATGGGGGAAGCGTGGCCCTGAACTCCGGGGCCCTGCTCACCAGAGCTACCCCCATGTTGACCATGGGACCCAGCCATGCACAAGCATCTTCTGGGGGTACATCATCAACAAGTTACACCGAGGGCACCTATGGCAGCTTCCAGCTGAGTTTTGGGAGCTCTGGAGCCATTACCCAGCCAATCACTGGGGCCCCTGAGTGGCAGCTGCGAGGAACGCCTGCCTATGAAAGCTCACTCCTGTATTTGAAATGGAAAGCTCCAGGCTATGTGTATGCTCCAGGCCCCCCTGCTAAGTGCAGCCACACACAAGCATCTCCTGGGGGTTCATTATCTTCAAATTACACAGTGGGCACCAATGCCAGCTCCCAGCTGGGTTTGGAGAGCAGAGCGGCTACCCAAGATCTAAGCTGCATCTTTTCAGCTGTCAGCATTATAGCAGCAATCTGGGCCCCCCGAGCACCACACACAGCAATGGGGGAGGCGTGAGCCTGAACTCCAGGGCCCTCCCCACCAGAGCTTCCCCAATGGTGACCCCGGGACCCAACACCGCACAAGCATCTTTTTGGGGTTTGTCTACGACAAATTCCACCGTGGGCACACATGCCAGCACCCAGCTGTGTATTGAGAGCAGAGCGTCTGCCCAAGATCTGACCAGCATCTTTTCAGCTCTCAGCATTAGAGCAGGAACCTGGGCCCCCCGAGCACCACACATCGCAATGGGGGAAGCGTGGGCCTGAACTCTAGGGCCCTCCTCACCAGAGCTACCCCCATGCTGACCACGGGACCCAGCTCCGCACAAGCATCTTCTGTGGGTTCATCATCGACAAATTCCACCGTGGGCACCAATGCCAGCACCCAGCTGGGTTTGGAGAGCAGAGTGGGTACCCAAGATCTAAGCTGCATCTTTTTACCTCTCAGCATTATAGCAGCAATCTGGGCCACCTGAGGACCACACAGAGCAATGGGGGCGGCGTGGGCCTGAACTCCAGGGCCCTCCACACCAGAGCTTCCCCCATGGTGACCACAGGACCCAGCACCGCACAAGCATCTTTTGGGGGTTTGTCATCGACAAATTCCTCCGTGGGCACCCATGCCAGCACCCAACTGTGTTTTGAGAGCAGAGCGGCTGCCGAAGATCTGAGCTGCCTCTTTTCAGCTCTCAGCATTACAGCAGGAACTTGGGCCCGCTGAGCACCTCACACAGCAATGGGGGAAGTGGGGTCCTGACCTACAGGGCCCTCCTCACCACAGCTAACCCCATGGTGACCACGGGACCTAGCCCCGCATCAGCATCTTCTGGTGTTTCATCATCGACAAATTCCACCATGGGCACCCATGCCAGCACCCAGCTCGATTTTGGGAGCCCTGGAGCCACTATCCAGCCCATCTCTGGGGCCCATAATTGGCAGCAGTGAGGAACCCCCGCGTATGACAGCTCTCGCCTGTATTTGAAACGGAGAGCTCCAGCCTTCTCATCTATTCCAGCTCCCCCAGCTAAGTGCAGCCATGCACAAACATCTTCTGTGGGTTCATCATCGACAAATTCCACCGTGGGCACCAATGCCAGCACCCAGCTGGGTTTGGAGAGCAGAGCGGCTACCCAAGATCTAAGCTGCATCTTTTCAGCTCTCAGCATTATAGCAGCAATCTGGGCCCCCCGAGGACCACACACAGCAATGGGGGAAGTGTGGGCCTGAACTCCAGGGCCCTCCCCACCAGAGCTTCACCCATGGTGACCTCGGGACCCAGCACCACACAAGCATCTTTTGGGGGTTTGTCATTGACAAATTCCTCCGTGGGCACCCATGCCAGCACCCAACTGTGTTTTGAGAGCAGAGCGGCTGCCGAAGATCTGAGCTGCCTCTTTTCAGCTCTCAGCATTACAGCAGGAACTTGGGCCCACTGAACACCTCACACAGCAATGGGGGAAGTGGGGTCCTGACCTACAGAGCCCTCCTCACCACAGCTAACCCCACGGTGACCACGGGACCCAGCCCCGCACCAGCATCTTCTGGTGGTTCATCATCTTCAAATTCCACTGTGGGCACACATGCCAGCACCCAACTCGGTTTTGAGAGCAGAGTGTCTGTCCAAGATCTGAGCTGCATATTTTCAGCTCTCAGCATTATAGCAGGAATCTGGGCCCCCTGAGCACCACACACAGCAAGGGGGGAAGCGTGACACTGAACTCTGGGGCCCTGCTCACCAGAGCTACCCCCATGCTGACCATGGGACCCAGCCGCGCACAAGCATCTTCTGGGGGTACATCATCGACAAATTACACCGAGGGCACCTATGGCAGCATCCAGCTGAGTTTTGGGAGCCCTGGAGCCATTACCCAGCCCATCACTGGGGCCCCTGAGTGGAAGCTGCGAGGAACCCCCGCCTATGAAAGCTCACTCCTGTATTTGCAATGGAGAGCTCCAGCCTTTGTGTATGCTCCAGCCCCCCCAGCTAAGTGCAGCCGCACACAAGCAGCTCCTGGGGGTTCATTATCTTCAAGTTACACAGTGGGCACCCATGCCAGCACCCAGCTGGGTTTTGGGAGCAGAGCAGCTGCCCAAGATCTGAGCTGCATCTTTTCAGCTGTGAGCATTACAGAGGAACCAGGGTCCCCCGAGCACCACACACAGCAATGGGGGAAGTGGGGTCCTGACCTACTGGGCCCTCCTCACCAGAGCTAACCCCACGGTGACCACGGGTCCCAGCCCCACACAAGCATCTTCTGGGTGTTCATTGTCGACAAATTCCACTGTGGGCACACATGCCAGCACCCAGCTGGATTTTGGGAGCCCTGCAACCACTACCCAGCCCATCACTGGGGCCCCTGGTTGGCAGCAGTGAGGAACCCCCGCCTATTACAGCTCTCTCCTGTATTTGAAATGGAGAGCTACAGGCTTTGCGTCTGCTCCAGCCCCCCAAGCTAAGTGCAGCCGTGCACAAGCATCTTCTGAGGGTTCATCATCGACAAATTCCACCGTGGGCAACAATGCCAGTACCCTGCTGGGTTTCGAGAGCAGAACGTCTGCGCAATATCTGAGCTGCCTCTTTTCAGCTCTGAGCATTTCAGCAGGAACCAGGGTCCCACGAGCACCACAAAGGAATGGGGGAAACGTGGGCCTGAACTCCAGGTCCCACCTCACCAGCGCTACGCCCATGGTGATCACGGGTCCCAGCCCCACACAAGCACCTTCTGGGGGTTTATCATCTTCAAATTCCTCGGTGGGCACACATGCCAGCACCTAGCGCGGTTTTGAGAGCAGAGTGTCTGTCCAAGATCTGAGCTGCATAATTTCAGCTCTCAGCATTACAGTAGGAATCTGGGCCCCTTGAGCACGACACATAGCAATGGTGGAAGCGTGGCCCTGAACTCCAGGGCCCTGCTCACCAGAGCTACCCCCATGGTGACCACGGGACCCAGGACAGCACAAGCATCTTCTGGGTGTTCATCGTCGACAAATTCCACCATGGGCAGCCATGCCAGCACCCAGCTGTATTTTGGGAGCCCTGGAACCACTACCCAGCCCATCACTGGGGCCCCTGATTGGCAGCAGTGAGGAACCCCCACATATGACAGCTCTCGCCTGTATTTGAAATGGAGAGCTCCAGCCTTCTCATCTGTTCCAGCTCCCCCAGCTAAGCGCAGCCATGCACAAGCATCTTCTGGGTGTTCATCATCCACAAAGTCCACCGCGGGCACACACACCAGCACCCAGCTGGGTTTTGGGAGCAGAGAGTCTGCCCAAGATCTGACCTGCATCTTTTCAGCTCTGAGCATTACAGCAGGAACCAGGGGGCCCCCGAGCACCACACAGGAATGGGGGAAATGTGGGCCTGAACTCCATGTCCCACCTCACCAGAGCTACGCCCATGGTGACCACGGGACCCAGCCCCGCACAAGCATCTTCTGGGTATTCATCGTCAACAAATTCCACCGTTGGCACCCATGCTAGCACACAGCTGGGTTTTGGGAGCCCTGGAGACACTACCCAGCCCATCTATGGGGCCCCGGATTGGCATCAGTGAGGAACCCCCGCCTATGATAGCTCTCTCCTGTATTTGAAACGGAGAGCTTCAGGCTTTGCGTCTGCTCCAGACCCGCAGCTAAGGGCAGCCACGCACAAGCATCTTCTAGGGGTTCATCATCTTCAAATTCCACCGTGGGCACACATGCCAGCACCCAGCTGTGTAGTGAGAGCAGAGCGGCTGCCCAAGATCTGAGCTGCATCTTTTCAGCTCTCAGCATTAGAGCAGGAACCTGGGCCCCCCGAGCACCACACATCGCAATGGGGGAAGCGTGGGCCTGAACTCTAGGGCCCTCCTCACCAGAGCTACCCCCATGCTGACCACGGGACCCAGCTCCGCACAAGCATCTTCTGTGGGTTCATCATCGACAAATTCCACCGTGGGCACCAATGCCAGCACCCAGCTGGGTTTGGAGAGCAGAGCGGCTACCCAAGATCTAAGCTGCATCTTTTCAGCTCTCAGCATTACAGCAGGAACTTGGGCCCGCTGAGCACCTCACACAGCAATGGGGGAAGCGTGGCCCTGAACTCCGGGGCCCTGCTCACCAGAGCTACCCCCATGGTGACCACGGGACCCAGCCGCGCACAAGCATCTTCTTGGGGTACATCATCGACAAATTACACCGAGGGCACCTATGGCAGCATCTAGCTGAGTTTTGGGAGCCCTGGAGCCATTACCCAGCCAATCACTGGGGCCCCTGAGTGGCAGCTGCGAGGAACGCCCGCCTATGAAAGCTCGCTCCTGTATTTGAAATGGAGAGCTCCAGCCTTTGTGTATGCTCCAGCCCCCCAGCTAAGTGCAGCCGCACAGAAGCATCTCCTGGTGGTTCATTATCTTCAAAATACACAGTGGGCACCCATGCCAGCACCCAGCTGGGTTTTGGGAGCAGAGCAGCTGCCCAAGATCTGAGCTGCATCTTTTCAGCTGTGAGCATTACAGAGGAACCAGGGAAACCCGAGCACCACACACAGCAATGGGGGAAGTGGGGTCCTGACCTACTGGGCCCTCCTCACCAGAGCTAACCCCACGGTGACCACGGGTCCCAGCCCCGCACAGCATCTTCTGGGTGTTCATCGTCGACAAATTCCACCGTGGGCACCCATGCCAGCACCCAGCTGGATTTTGGGAGCCCTGGAACCACTACCCAGCCCATCACTGGGGCCCCTGATTGGCAGCAGTGAGGAACCCCCGCATATGACAGCTCTCTCCTGTATTTGAAACGGAGAGCTCCAGCCTTCTCATCTGGTCCAGCTGCCCCAGCTAAGCGCAGCCGTGCACAAGCATCTTCTGGGGGTTCATCATCGACAAATTCCACCGTGGGCAACCATGCCAGCATGCAGCTGGGTTTCGAGAGCAGAGCGTCTGCGCAATATCTGAGCTGCCTCTTTTCAGCTCTGAGCATTTCAGCAGGAACCAGGGGGCCCCCGAGCACCACCCAGGAATGGGGGAAACGTGGGCCTGAACTCCAGGTCCCACCTCACCAGAGCTACGCCCATGGTGACCACGGGACCCAGACCCACACAAGCATCTTCTGGGTGTTCATCATCGACAAATTCCACCGTGGGCACCCATGCTAGCACACAGCTGGGTTTTGGGAGCCCTGGAGCCACTACCCAGACCATCTACAGGGCCCCTGATTGGCAGCAGCGAGGAACCCCCGCCTATGATAGCTCTCTCCTGTATTTGAAACGGAGAGCTCCAGGCTTTGCGTCTGCTCCAGCCCCCCAAGCTAAGTGCAGCCGCGCACAAGCATCTTCTGAGGGTTCATCATCGACAAATTCCACCATGGGCAACCATGCCAGCACCCAGCTGGGTTTCGAGAGCAGAGCGTCTGTGCAATATCTGAGCTGCCTCTTTTCAGCTCTGAGCATTTCAGTAGGAACCAGGGGGCCCCCGAGCACCACACAGGAATGGAGGAAACGTGGGCCTGAACTCCAGGTCCCACCTCTCCAGAGCTACGCCCATGGTGACCACGGGACTCAGCCCCGCACAAACATCTTCTGGGGGTTCCTCATCTTCAAATTCCACCGTGGGCACACATGCCAGCACCCAACGCGGTTTTGAGAGCAGAGTGTCTGTCCAAGATCTGAGCTGCATATTTTCAGCTCTCAGCATTACAGCAGGAATCTGGGCCCCTTGAGCACGACACACAGCAATGGTGGCAGCGTGGCCCTGAACTCTGGGGCCCGGCTCACCAGAACTACCCCCATGGTGACCACGGGACCCAGCCCCGCACAAGCATCTTCTGGGGGTACATCATTGACAAATTACACCATGGGCACCCATGCCAACACCCAGCTGGGTTTTGGGAGCACTGGAGCCACTACGCAGCCCATCTCTGGGGCCCATAATTGGCAGCAGTGAGGAACCCCCGCCTATGACAGCTCTTTCCTTTATTTGAAATGGAGAGCTTCAGACTTCGCCTTTGCTCCAGCCCCCCCAGCTAAGCGCAGCCACCCCCAAGCATCTTCTGGGGGTTCATCATCTTCAAATTCCACCGTGGGCACACATGCCAGCACCCAACGCGGTTTTGAGAGCAGAGTGTCTGTCCAAGATCTGAGCTGCATATTTTCAGCTCTCAGCATTATAGCAGGAATCTGGGCCCCCTGAGCACCACACACAGCAATGGGGGAAGCGTGGCCCTGAACTCCGGGGCCCTGCTCACCAGAGCTACCCCCATGGTGACCACGGGACCCAGCCGCGCACAAGCATCTTCTGGGGGTACATCATCGACAAATTACACCGAGGGCACCTATGGCAGCATCCAGCTGAGTTTTGGGAGCCCTGGAGCCATTACCCAGCCAATCACTGGGGCCCCTGAGTGGCAGCTGCGAGGAACGCCTGCCTATGAAAGCTCACTCCTGTATTTGAACTGGAGAGCTCCAGGCTTTGTGTATGCTCCAGGCCCCCCAGCTAAGTGCAGCCGCACCCAAGCATCTCCTGGGGGTTCATTATCTTCAAATTACACAGTGGGCACCCATGCCAGCACCCAGCTGGGTTTGGAGAGCAGAGCGGCTACCCAAGATCTAAGCTGCATCTTTTCAGCTCTCAGCATTATAGCAGCAATCTGGGCCCCCCGAGCACCACACACAGCAATGGGGGAGGCGTGGGCCTGAACTCCAGGGCCCTCCCTACCAGAGCTTCCCCCATGGTGACCACGGGACCCAGCACCGCACAAGCATCTTTTGGGGGTTTGTCTACGACAAATTCCACCGTGGGCACACATGCCAGCACCCAGCTGTGTATTGAGAGCAGAGCGTCTGCCCAAGATCTGACCTGCATCTTTTCAGCTCTCAGCATTAGAGCAGGAACCTGGGCCCCCCGAGCACCACACATCGCAATGGGGGAAGCGTGGGCCTGAACTCTAGGGCCCTCCTCACCAGAGCTACCCCCATGCTGACCACGGGACCCAGCTCCACACAAGCATCTTCTGTGGGTTCATCATCGACAAATTCCACCGTGGGCACCAATGCCAGCACCCAGCTGGGTTTGGAGAGCAGAGCGGCTACCCAAGATCTAAGCTGCATCTTTTCAGCTCTCAGCATTATAGCAGCAATCTGGGCCCCCTGAGGACCACACACAGCAATGGGGGAGGCGTGGGCCTGAACTCCAGGGCCCTCCCCACCAGAGCTTCCCCCATGGTGACCACGGGACCCAGCACCGCACAAGCATCTTTTGGGGGTTTGTCATCGACAAATTCCTCCGTGGGCACCCATGCCAGCACCCAACTGTGTTTTGAGAGCAGAGCGGCTGCCGAAGATCTGAGCTGCCTCTTTTCAGCTCTCAGCATTACAGCAGGAACTTGGGCCCGCTGAGCACCTCACACAGCAATGGGGGAAGTGGGGTCCTGATCTACAGGGCCCTCCTCACCACAGCTAACCCCATGGTGACCACGGGACCCAGCCCCGCACCAGCATCTTCTGGTGGTTCATCATCGACAAATTCCACCATGGGCACCCATGCCAGCACCCAGCTCGATTTTGGGAGCCCTGGAGCCACTATCCAGCCCATCTCTGGGACCCATAATTGGCAGCAGTGAGGAACCCCCGCCTATGACAGCTCTCTCCTTTATTTGAAATGGAGAGCTTCAGACTTCGCCTTTGCTCCAGCTCCCCCAGCTAAGTGCAGCCATGCACAAGCATCTTCTGGGGCTTCATCATCGACAAATTCCACTGTGGGCAACCATGCCAGCACGCAGCTCGGTTTCGAGAGCAGAGCGTCTGCGCAATATCTGAGCTGCCTCTTTTCAGCTCTGAGCATTTCAGCAGGAACCAGGCGGCCCCCGAGCACCACACAGGAATGGGGGAAACGTGGGCCTGAACTCCAGGTCCCACCTCACCAGAGCTACGCCCATGGTGACCACGGGACCCAGACCCGCACAAGCATCTTCTGGGTGTTCATCATCGACAAATTCCACCGGGGGCACCCATGCTGGCACACAGCTGGGTTTTGGGAGCCCTGGAGCCACTACCCAGCTCATCTATGGGGCCCCTGATTGGCAGCAGCGAGGAACCCCCGCCTATGACAGCTCTCTCCTGTATTTGAAACGGAGAGCTCCAGGCTTAGCGTCTCCTCCAGCCCCCCAAGCCAAGTGCTGCCGCGCACAAGCATCTTCTGAGGGTTCATCATCGACAAATTCCACCGTGGGCAACCATGCCAGCACCCAGCTGGGTTTCGAGAGCAGAGCGTCTGCCCAAGACCTGAGCTGCCTCTTTTCAGCTCTGAGCATTACAGAAGTGTCCGGTATCCCTGAGCACCACACACAGCAAAGGGGGAATCGTGGACGTGAACTCCGCGGCATTCCTCACCAGAGCTACCCCCATGGTGACCACGGGACCCAGCTCCGCACAAGCGTCTTCTGAGACTTCATCATCGACAAATTCCACCGTGGGCACCAATGTCAGCACCCAGCTGGGTTTTGAGAATAGAGCGGCTGGCCATGGTCTGTGCTTCAACTTTTCAACTCTGAGCATTACCGCAGGAAGCAGGGGGCCCCCGATCACCTCACACAGCAATGGGGGAAGCGTGGGCCTGAACTCCGGGGCCCTCCTCACCAGAGCTACCTGCATGGTGACCACGGGACCCAGACCTGCACAAGCATCTACTGGGGTTCACCATCGACAAATTCCACTGTAGGCACACAGGCCAGCACACAGCTGGGTTTTGGGAGCCCTGGAGACACTACCCAGCCCATCTCTGGGGAGGATGACTGGCAGCAGCGAAGAACCCCCGCCTAGGACAGCTCTCGCCTGTATTTGAAACGGAGAGCTCCAGGCTTTGCGTCTGCTCCAGCCCCCGCAGCTACGTGCAGCCACGCACAAGCATCTTCGAGGGGTTCATCATCTTCAAATTCCACCGTGGGCACACATGCCAGCACCCAGCTGTGTTTTGAGAGCAGAGCGGCTGCCGAAGATCTGAGCTGCCTCTTTTCAGCTCCCAGCATTACAGCAGGAACTTGGGCCCGCTGAGCACCTCACACAGCAATGGGGGAAGTGGGGTTCTGACCTACAGGGCCCTCCTCACCACAGCTAACCCCATGGTGACCACGGGACCCAGCCCCGCACCAGCATCTTCTGGTGGTTCATCATCGATAAATTCCACCATGGGCACCCATGCCAGCACCCAGCTCGATTTTGGGAGCCCTGGAGCCACTACGCAGCCCATCTGTGGGGCCCATAATTGGCAGCAGTGAGGAATCCCCGCCTATGACAGCTCTCTCCTTTATTTGAAATGGAGAGCTTCAGACTTCGCCTTTGCTCCATCCCCCCCAGCTAAGCGCAGCCACACACAAGCATCTTCTGGGGGTTCATCATCTTCAAATTCCACCGTGGGCACACATGCCAGCACCCAACTCGGTTTTGAGAGCAGAGTGTCTGTCCAAGATCTGAGCTGCATATTTTCAGCTCTCAGCATTATAGCAGGAATCTGGGCCCCCTGAGCACCACACACAGCAATGGGGGAAGCGTGGCCCTGAACTCCGGGGCCCTGCTCACCAGAGCTACCCCCATGGTGACCACGGGACCCAGCCGCGCACAAGCATCTTCTGGGGGTACATCATCGACAAATTACACCGAGGGCACCTATGGTAGCATCCAGCTGAGTTTTGGGAGCCCTGGAGCCATTACTCAGCCAATCACTGGGGCCCCTGAGTGGCAGCTGCGAGGAACCCCCGCATATGACAGCTCTCTCCTGTATTTGAAATGGAGAGCTCCAGCCTTTGTGTATGCTCCAGTCCCCCCAGCTAAGTGCAGCCGCACACAAGCATCTCCTGGGGGTTCATTATCTTCAAGTTACACAGTGGGCACCCATGCCAGCACCCAGCTGGGTTTTGGGAGCAGAGCAGCTGCCCAAGATCTGAGCTGCATCTTTTCAGCTGTGAGCATTACAGCAGGAACCAGGGTCCCCCGAGCACCACACACAGCAATGGGGGAAGTGGGGTCCTGACCTACTGGGCCCTCCTCACCAGAGCTAACCCCACGGTGACCACGGGTCCCAGCCCCGCACAGCATCTTCTGGGTGTTCATCGTAGACAAATTCCACCGTGGGCACCCATGCCAGCACCCAGCTGTATTTTGGGAGCCCTGGAACCACTACCCAGCCCATCACTGGGGCCCCTGATTGGCAGCAGTGAGGAACCCCCGCATATGACAGCTCTCTCCTGTATTTGAAACGGAGAGCTCCAGCCTTCTCATCTGGTCCAGCTGCCCCAGCTAAGCGCAGCCGTGCACAAGCATCTTCTGGGGGTTCATCATCGACAAATTCCACCGTGGGCAACCATGCCAGCATGCAGCTGGGTTTCGAGAGCAGAGCGTCTGCGCAATATCTGAGCTGCCTCTTTTCAGCTCTGAGCATTTCAGCAGGAACCAGGGGTCCCCCGAGCACCACCCAGGAATGGGGGAAACGTGGGCCTGAACTCCAGGTCCCACCTCACCAGAGCTACGCCCATGGTGACCACGGGACCCAGACCCACACAAGCATCTTCTGGGTGTTCATCATCGACAAATTCCACCGTGGGCACCCATGCTAGCACACAGCTGGGTTTTGGGAGCCCTGGAGCCACTACCCAGACCATCTACAGGGCCCCTGATTGGCAGCAGCGAGGAACCCCCGCCTATGATAGCTCTCTCCTGTATTTGAAACGGAGAGCTCCAGGCTTTGCGTCTGCTCCAGCCCCCCAAGCTAAGTGCAGCCGCGCACAAGCATCTTCTGAGGGTTCATCATCGACAAATTCCACCATGGGCAACCATGCCAGCACCCAGCTGGGTTTCGAGAGCAGAGCGTCTGTGCAATATCTGAGCTGCCTCTTTTCAGCTCTGAGCATTTCAGTAGGAACCAGGGGGCCCCCGAGCACCACACAGGAATGGAGGAAACGTGGGCCTGAACTCCAGGTCCCACCTCTCCAGAGCTACGCCCATGGTGACCACGGGACTCAGCCCCGCACAAACATCTTCTGGGGGTTCCTCATCTTCAAATTCCACCGTGGGCACACATGCCAGCACCCAACGCGGTTTTGAGAGCAGAGTGTCTGTCCAAGATCTGAGCTGCATATTTTCAGCTCTCAGCATTACAGCAGGAATCTGGGCCCCTTGAGCACGACACACAGCAATGGTGGCAGCGTGGCCCTGAACTCTGGGGCCCGGCTCACCAGAACTACCCCCATGGTGACCACGGGACCCAGCCCCGCACAAGCATCTTCTGGGGGTACATCATTGACAAATTACACCATGGGCACCCATGCCAACACCCAGCTGGGTTTTGGGAGCACTGGAGCCACTACGCAGCCCATCTCTGGGGCCCATAATTGGCAGCAGTGAGGAACCCCCGCCTATGACAGCTCTTTCCTTTATTTGAAATGGAGAGCTTCAGACTTCGCCTTTGCTCCAGCCCCCCCAGCTAAGCGCAGCCACCCCCAAGCATCTTCTGGGGGTTCATCATCTTCAAATTCCACCGTGGGCACACATGCCAGCACCCAACGCGGTTTTGAGAGCAGAGTGTCTGTCCAAGATCTGAGCTGCATATTTTCAGCTCTCAGCATTATAGCAGGAATCTGGGCCCCCTGAGCACCACACACAGCAATGGGGGAAGCGTGGCCCTGAACTCCGGGGCCCTGCTCACCAGAGCTACCCCCATGGTGACCACGGGACCCAGCCGCGCACAAGCATCTTCTGGGGGTACATCATCGACAAATTACACCGAGGGCACCTATGGCAGCATCCAGCTGAGTTTTGGGAGCCCTGGAGCCATTACCCAGCCAATCACTGGGGCCCCTGAGTGGCAGCTGCGAGGAACGCCTGCCTATGAAAGCTCACTCCTGTATTTGAACTGGAGAGCTCCAGGCTTTGTGTATGCTCCAGGCCCCCCAGCTAAGTGCAGCCGCACCCAAGCATCTCCTGGGGGTTCATTATCTTCAAATTACACAGTGGGCACCCATGCCAGCACCCAGCTGGGTTTGGAGAGCAGAGCGGCTACCCAAGATCTAAGCTGCATCTTTTCAGCTCTCAGCATTATAGCAGCAATCTGGGCCCCCCGAGCACCACACACAGCAATGGGGGAGGCGTGGGCCTGAACTCCAGGGCCCTCCCTACCAGAGCTTCCCCCATGGTGACCACGGGACCCAGCACCGCACAAGCATCTTTTGGGGGTTTGTCTACGACAAATTCCACCGTGGGCACACATGCCAGCACCCAGCTGTGTATTGAGAGCAGAGCGTCTGCCCAAGATCTGACCTGCATCTTTTCAGCTCTCAGCATTAGAGCAGGAACCTGGGCCCCCCGAGCACCACACATCGCAATGGGGGAAGCGTGGGCCTGAACTCTAGGGCCCTCCTCACCAGAGCTACCCCCATGCTGACCACGGGACCCAGCTCCACACAAGCATCTTCTGTGGGTTCATCATCGACAAATTCCACCGTGGGCACCAATGCCAGCACCCAGCTGGGTTTGGAGAGCAGAGCGGCTACCCAAGATCTAAGCTGCATCTTTTCAGCTCTCAGCATTATAGCAGCAATCTGGGCCCCCTGAGGACCACACACAGCAATGGGGGAGGCGTGGGCCTGAACTCCAGGGCCCTCCCCACCAGAGCTTCCCCCATGGTGACCACGGGACCCAGCACCGCACAAGCATCTTTTGGGGGTTTGTCATCGACAAATTCCTCCGTGGGCACCCATGCCAGCACCCAACTGTGTTTTGAGAGCAGAGCGGCTGCCGAAGATCTGAGCTGCCTCTTTTCAGCTCTCAGCATTACAGCAGGAACTTGGGCCCGCTGAGCACCTCACACAGCAATGGGGGAAGTGGGGTCCTGATCTACAGGGCCCTCCTCACCACAGCTAACCCCATGGTGACCACGGGACCCAGCCCCGCACCAGCATCTTCTGGTGGTTCATCATCGACAAATTCCACCATGGGCACCCATGCCAGCACCCAGCTCGATTTTGGGAGCCCTGGAGCCACTATCCAGCCCATCTCTGGGGCCCATAATTGGCAGCAGTGAGGAACCCCCGCCTATGACAGCTCTCTCCTTTATTTGAAATGGAGAGCTTCAGACTTCGCCTTTGCTCCAGCTCCCCCAGCTAAGTGCAGCCATGCACAAGCATCTTCTGGGGCTTCATCATCGACAAATTCCACTGTGGGCAACCATGCCAGCACGCAGCTCGGTTTCGAGAGCAGAGCATCTGCGCAATATCTGAGCTGCCTCTTTTCAGCTCTGAGCATTTCAGCAGGAACCAGGCGGCCCCCGAGCACCACACAGGAATGGGGGAAACGTGGGCCTGAACTCCAGGTCCCACCTCACCAGAGCTACGCCCATGGTGACCACGGGACCCAGACCCGCACAAGCATCTTCTGGGTGTTCATCATCGACAAATTCCACCGTGGGCACCCATGCTGGCACACAGCTGGGTTTTGGGAGCCCTGGAGCCACTACCCAGCTCATCTATGGGGCCCCTGATTGGCAGCAGCGAGGAACCCCCGCCTATGACAGCTCTCTCCTGTATTTGAAACGGAGAGCTCCAGGCTTAGCGTCTCCTCCAGCCCCCCAAGCCAAGTGCTGCCGCGCACAAGCATCTTCTGAGGGTTCATCATCGACAAATTCCACCGTGGGCAACCATGCCAGCACCCAGCTGGGTTTCGAGAGCAGAGCGTCTGCCCAAGATCTGAGCTGCCTCTTTTCAGCTCTGAGCATTACAGAAGTGTCCGGTATCCCTGAGCACCACACACAGCAAAGGGGGAATCGTGGACGTGAACTCCGCGGCATTCCTCACCAGAGCTACCCCCATGGTGACCACGGGACCCAGCTCCGCACAAGCGTCTTCTGAGACTTCATCATCGACAAATTCCACCGTGGGCACCAGTGTCAGCACCCAGCTGGGTTTTGAGAATAGAGCGGCTGGCCATGGTCTGTGCTTCAACTTTTCAACTCTGAGCTTTACCGCAGGAAGCAGGGGGCCCCCGATCACCTCACACAGCAATGGGGGAAGCGTGGGCCTGAACTCCGGGGCCCTCCTCACCAGAGCTACCTGCATGGTGACCACGGGACCCAGACCTGCACAAGCATCTACTGGGGTTCACCATCGACAAATTCCACTGTAGGCACACAGGCCAGCACACAGCTGGGTTTTGGGAGCCCTGGAGACACTACCCAGCCCATCTCTGGGGAGGATGACTGGCAGCAGCGAAGAACCCCCGCCTAGGACAGCTCTCGCCTGTATTTGAAACGGAGAGCTCCAGGCTTTGCGTCTGCTCCAGCCCCCGCAGCTACGTGCAGCCACGCACAAGCATCTTCGAGGGGTTCATCATCTTCAAATTCCACCGTGGGCACACATGCCAGCACCCAGCTGTGTTTTGAGAGCAGAGCGGCTGCCGAAGATCTGAGCTGCCTCTTTTCAGCTCCCAGCATTACAGCAGGAACTTGGGCCCGCTGAGCACCTCACACAGCAATGGGGGAAGTGGGGTTCTGACCTACAGGGCCCTCCTCACCACAGCTAACCCCATGGTGACCACGGGACCCAGCCCCGCACCAGCATCTTCTGGTGGTTCATCATCGATAAATTCCACCATGGGCACCCATGCCAGCACCCAGCTCGATTTTGGGAGCCCTGGAGCCACTACGCAGCCCATCTGTGGGGCCCATAATTGGCAGCAGTGAGGAATCCCCGCCTATGACAGCTCTCTCCTTTATTTGAAATGGAGAGCTTCAGACTTCGCCTTTGCTCCAGCCCCCCCAGCTAAGCGCAGCCACACACAAGCATCTTCTGGGGGTTCATCATCTTCAAATTCCACCGTGGGCACACATGCCAGCACCCAACTCGGTTTTGAGAGCAGAGTGTCTGTCCAAGATCTGAGCTGCATGTTTTCAGCTCTCAGCATTATAGCAGGAATCTGGGCCCCCTGAGCACCACACACAGCAATGGGGGAAGCGTGGCCCTGAACTCCGGGGCCCTGCTCACCAGAGCTACCCCCATGGTGACCACGGGACCCAGCCGCGCACAAGCATCTTCTGGGGGTACATCATCGACAAATTACACCGAGGGCACCTATGGCAGCATCCAGCTGAGTTTTGGGAGCCCTGGAGCCATTACTCAGCCAATCACTGGGGCCCCTGAGTGGCAGCTGCGAGGAACCCCCGCATATGACAGCTCTCTCCTGTATTTGAAATGGAGAGCTCCAGCCTTTGTGTATGCTCCAGTCCCCCCAGCTAAGTGCAGCCGCACACAAGCATCTCCTGGGGGTTCATTATCTTCAAGTTACACAGTGGGCACCCATGCCAGCACCCAGCTGGGTTTTGGGAGCAGAGCAGCTGCCCAAGATCTGAGCTGCATCTTTTCAGCTGTGAGCATTACAGCAGGAACCAGGGTCCCCCGAGCACCACACACAGCAATGGGGGAAGTGGGGTCCTGACCTACTGGGCCCTCCTCACCAGAGCTAACCCCACGGTGACCACGGGTCCCAGCCCCGCACAGCATCTTCTGGGTGTTCATCGTAGACAAATTCCACCGTGGGCACCCATGCCAGCACCCAGCTCGATTTTGGGAGCCCTGGAACCACTACCCAGCCCATCACTGGGGCCCCTGATTGGCAGCAGTGAGGAACCCCCGCATATGACAGCTCTCTCCTGTATTTGAAACGGAGAGCTCCAGCCTTCTCATCTGGTCCAGCTCCCCCAGCTAAGCGCAGCCGTGCACAAGCATCTTCTGGGGGTTCATCATCGACAAATTCCACCGTGGGCAACCATGCCAGCACGCAGCTGGGTTTCGAGAGCAGAGCGTCTGCGCAATATCTGAGCTGCCTCTTTTCAGCTCTGAGCATTTCAGCAGGAACCAGGGGGCCCCCGAGCACCACACAGGAATGAGGGAAACGTGGGCCTGAACTCCAGGTCCCACCTCACCAGAGCTACGCCCATGGTGACCACGGGACCCAGCCCCGCACAAGCATCTTCTGGGTGTTCATCATCGACAAATTCCACCGTGGGCACCCATGCTAGCACACAGCTGGGTTTTGGGAGCCCTGGAGACACTACCCAGCCCATCTATGGGGCCCCTGATTGGCAGCAGCGAGGAACCCCCGCCTATGACAGCTCTCTCCTGTATTTGAAACGGAGAGCTCCAGGCTTTGCGTCTGCTCCAGCCCCCCAAGCTAAGTGCAGCCGCGCACAAGCATCTTTTGAGGGTTCATCATCGACAAATTCCACCGTGGTCAACCATGCCAGCACCCAGCTGGGTTTCGAGAGCAGAGCGTCTGTGCAATATCTGAGCTGCCTCTTTTCAGCTCTGAGCATTACAGAAGGATCCGGGATCCCTGAGCACCACACACAGCAAAGGGGGAATCGTGGACATCAACTCCGCGGCATTTTTCACCAGAGCTACCCCCATGGTGACCACGGGACCCAGCTCCGCACAAGCGTCTTCTGAGATTTCATCATCGACAAATTCCACCGTGGGCACCAATGTCAGCACCCAGCTGGGTTTTGAGAATAGAGCGGCTGGCCAAGGTCTGAGCTTCAACTTTTCAACTCTGAGCATTACAGCAGGAACCAGGGGGCCCCCGATCACCTCACACAGCAATGGGGGAAGCGTGGGCCTGAACTCCGGGGCCCTCCTCACCAGAGCAACCTGCATGGTGACCCCGGGACCCAGACCTGCACAAGCATCTTCTGGGGTTCATCAGCGACAAATTCCACTGTAGGCACACAGGCCAGCACACAGCTGGGTTTTGGGAGCCCTGGGAACACTACCCAGCCCATCTCTGGTGCGGATGACTGGCAGCAGCGAAGAACCCCCGCCTATGACAGCTCTCGCCTGTATTTGAAACGGAGAGCTCCAGGCTTTGCGTCTGCTCCAGCCCCCGCAGCTACGTGCAGCCACGCACAAGCATCTTCGAGGGGTTCATCATCTTCAAATTCCACCTTGGGCACACATGCCAGCACCCAATGTGTATTAAGAGCAGAGCGGCTGCCCAAGGTCTCAGCTGAATCTTTTCAGCTCTCAGAATTAGAGCAGGAACCTGGGCCACCCGAGCACCACACATCGCAATGGGGGAAGCGTGGGCCTGAACTCTAGGGCCCTCCTCACCAGAGCTACCCCCATGCTGACCACGGGACCCAGCTCCACACAAGCATCTTCTGTGGGTTCATCATCGACAAATTCCACCGTGGACAACCATGCCAGCACCCAGCTCAGTTTCGAGAGCAGAGCGTCTGCGCAATATCTCAGCTGCCTCTTTTCAGCTCTGAGCCTTTCAGCAGGAACCAGGGGGCCCCCGAGCACCACAGAGGAATGGGGGAAACGTGGGCCTGAACTCCATTTCCCACCTCACCAGAGCTACGCCCATGGTGACCACAGGACCCAGCCCCGCACAAGCATCTTCTGGGGGTTCATCATCTTCAAATTCCACCGTGGGCACACATGCCAGCACCCAACGCGGTTTTGAGAGCAGAGTGTCTGTCCAAGATCTGAGCTGCATATTTTCAGCTCTCAGCATTACAGCAGGAATCTGGGCCCCTTGAGTACGACACACAGAAATGGGGGCAGCGTGGCCCTGAACTCCGGGGCCCTGCTCACCACAGCTACCCCCATGGTGACCACGGGACTCAGCCCCGCACAAGCATCTCCTGGGGGTACATCATTGACAAATTACACCATGGGCACCCATGCCAGCACCCAACTCGATTTTGGGAGCACTGGAGCCACTACCCAGTCCATCTGTGGGGCCCATAATTGGCAGCAGTGAGGAATCCCCGCCTATGAGAGCTCTCTCCTTTATTTGAAATGGAGAGCTTCAGACTTCGCCTTTGCTCCAGCGACCCCAGCTAAGTGCAGCCACACCCAAGCATCTTCTGGGGGTTCATCATCTTCAAATTCCACCGTGGGCACACATGCCAGCACTCAACTCGGTTTTAAGAGCAGAGTGTCTGTCCAAGACCTGAGCTGCATATTTTCAGCTCTCAGCATTATAGCAGGAATCTGGGCCCCCTGCGCACCACACACAGCAATGGGGGAAGCGTGGCCCTGAACTCCGGGGCCCTGCTCACCAGAGCTACCCCCATGATGACCACGGGACCCAGCCGCGCACAAGCATCTTCTGGGGGTACATCATCGACAAATTATACCGAGGGCACCTATGGCAGCATCCAGCTGAGTTTTGGGAGCCCTGGAGCCATTACCCAGCCCATCACTGGGGCCCCTGAGTGGCAGCTGCGAGGAACGCCTGCCTATGAAAGCTCACTCCTGTATTTGAAATGGAGAGCTCCAGCCTTTGTGCATGCTCCAGCCCCCCCAGCTAAGTGCAGCCGCACACAAGCATCTCCTGGGGGTTCATTATCTTCAAGTTACACCGTGGGCACCCATGCCAGCACCCAGCTGGATTTTGGGAGCCCTGGAACCACTACCCAGCCCATCACTGAGGCCCCTGATTGGCAGCAGTGAGGAATCCCCGCATATGACAGCTCTCTCCTGTATTTGAAACGGAGAGCTCCAGCCTTTTCATCTGTTCCAGCTTCCCCAGCTAAGCGCAGCCGTGCACAAGCATCTTCTGGGGGTTCATCATCGACAAATTCCACCGTGGGCAACCATGCCAGCATGCAGCTCGGTTTCGAGAGCAGAGCATCTGCGCAATATCTGAGGTGCCTCTTTTCAGCTCTGAGCATTTCAGCAGGAACCAGGGGGCCCCCGAGCACCACACAGGAATGGGGGAAACGTGGGCCTGAACTCCAGTTCCCACCTCACCAGAGCTACGCCCATGGTGACCACGGCACCCAGCTCCGCACAAGCATCTTCTGTGGGTTCATCATCGACAAATTCCACCGTGGGCACCAATGCCAGCACCCAGCTGGATTTTGGGAGCCCTGCAACCACTACCCAGCCCATCACTGGGGCCCCTGGTTGGCAGCAGTGAGGAACCCCCGCCTATTACAGCTCTCTCCTGTATTTGAAATGGAGAGCTACAGGCTTTGCGTCTGCTCCAGCCCCCCAAGCTAAGTGCAGCCGTGCACAAGCATCTTCTGAGGGTTCATCATCGACAAATTCCACCGTGGGCAACAATGCCAGTACCCTGCTGGGTTTCGAGAGCAGAACGTCTGCGCAATATCTGAGCTGCCTCTTTTCAGCTCTGAGCATTTCAGCAGGAACCAGGGTCCCACGAGCACCACAAAGGAATGGGGGAAACGTGGGCCTGAACTCCAGGTCCCACCTCACCAGCGCTACGCCCATGGTGATCACGGGTCCCAGCCCCGCACAAGCACCTTCTGGGGGTTTATCATCTTCAAATTCCTCGGTGGGCACACATGCCAGCACCTAGCGCGGTTTTGAGAGCAGAGCGTCTGTCCAAGATCTGAGCTGCATAATTTCAGCTCTCAGCATTACAGTAGGAATCTGGGCCCCTTTGAGCACGACACATAGCAATGGTGGAAGCGTGGCCCTGAACTCCAGGGCCCTGCTCACCAGAGCTACCCCCATGGTGACCACGGGACCCAGCACAGCACAAGCATCTTCTGGGTGTTCATCGTCGACAAATTCCACCTTGGGCAGCCATGCCAGCATCCAGCTGTATTTTGGGAGCCCTGGAACCACTACCCAGCCCATCACTGGGGCCCCTGATTGGCAGCAGTGAGGAACCCCCACATATGACAGCTCTCTCCTGTATTTGAAACGGAGAGCTCCAGCCTTCTCATCTGTTCCAGCTCCCCCAGCTAAGCGCAGCCATGCACAAGCATCTTCTGGGTGTTCATCATCCACGAAGTCCACCGCGGGCACACACACCAGCACCCAGCTGGGTTTTGGGAGCAGAGAGTCTGCCCAAGATCTGACCTGCATCTTTTCAGCTCTGAGCATTACAGCAGGAACCAGGGGGCCCCCAAGCACCACACAGGAATGGGGGAAATGTGGGCCTGAACTCCATGTCCCACCTCACCAGAGCTACGCCCATGGTGACCACGGGACCCAGCCCCGCACAAGCATCTTCTGGGTATTCATCGTCGACAAATTCCACCGTTGGCACCCATGCTAGCACACAGCTGGGTTTTGGGAGCCCTGGAGACACTACCCAGCCCATCTATGGGGCCCCGGATTGGCATCAGTGAGGAACCCCCGCCTATGATAGCTCTCTCCTGTATTTGAAACGGAGAGCTTCAGGCTTTGCGTCTGCTCCAGACCCGCAGCTAAGGGCAGCCACGCACAAGCATCTTCTAGGGGTTCATCATCTTCAAATTCCACCGTGGGCACACATGCCAGCACCCAGCTGTGTAGTGAGAGCAGAGCGGCTGCCCAAGATCTGAGCTGCATCTTTTCAGCTCTCAGCATTAGAGCAGGAACCTGGGCCCCCCGAGCACCACACATCGCAATGGGGGAAGCGTGGGCCTGAACTCTAGGGCCCTCCTCACCAGAGCTACCCCCATGCTGACCACGGGACCCAGCTCCACACAAGCATCTTCTGTGGGTTCATCATCGACAAATTCCACCGTGGGCACCAATGCCAGCACCCAGCTGGGTTTGGAGAGCAGAGCGGCTACCCAAGATCTAAGCTGCATCTTTTCAGCTCTCAGCATTACAGCAGGAACTTGGGCCCGCTGAGCACCTCACACAGCAATGGGGGAAGCGTGGCCCTGAACTCCGGGGCCCTGCTCACCAGAGCTACCCCCATGGTGACCACGGGACCCAGCCGCGCACAAGCATCTTCTTGGGGTACATCATCGACAAATTACACCGAGGGCACCTATGGCAGCATCTAGCTGAGTTTTGGGAGCCCTGGAGCCATTACCCAGCCAATCACTGGGGCTCCTGAGTGGCAGCTGCGAGGAACGCCCGCCTATGAAAGCTCGCTCCTGTATTTGAAATGGAGAGCTCCAGCCTTTGTGTATGCTCCAGCCCCCCCAGCTAAGTGCAGCCGCACAGAAGCATCTCCTGGTGGTTCATTATCTTCAAAATACACAGTGGGCACCCATGCCAGCACCCAGCTGGGTTTTGGGAGCAGAGCAGCTGCCCAAGATCTGAGCTGCCTCTTTTCAGCTGTGAGCATTACAGAGGAACCAGGGTAACCCGAGCACCACACACAGCAATGGGGGAAGTGGGGTCCTGACCTACTGGGCCCTCCTCACCAGAGCTAACCCCACGGTGACCACGGGTCCCAGCCCCGCACAGCATCTTCTGGGTGTTCATCGTCGACAAATTCCACCGTGGGCACCCATGCCAGCACCCAGCTGGATTTCGGGAGCCCTGGAACCACTACCCAGCCCATCACTGGGGCCCCTGATTGGCAGCAGTGAGGAACCCCCGCATATGACAGCTCTCTCCTGTATTTGAAACGGAGAGCTCCAGCCTTCTCATCTGGTCCAGCTCCCCCAGCTAAGCGCAGCCGTGCACAAGCATCTTCTGGGGGTTCATCATCGACAAATTCCACCGTGGGCAACCATAGCAGCACGCAGCTGGGTTTCGAGAGCAGAGCGTCTGCGCAATATCTGAGGTGCCTCTTTTCAGCTCTGAGCATTTCAGCAGGAACCAGGGGGCCCCCGAGCACCACCCAGGAATGGGGGAAACGTGGGCCTGAACTCCAGGTCCCACCTCACCAGAGCTACGCCCCTGGTGACCACGGGACCCAGACCCACACAAGCATCTTCTGGGTGTTCATCATCGACAAATTCCACCGTGGGCACCCATGCTAGCACACAGCTGGGTTTTGGGAGCCTGGAGCCACTACCCAGCCCATCTACGGGGCCCCTGATTGGCATCAGCGAGGAACGCCCGCCTATGATAGCTCTCTCCTGTATTTGAAACGGAGAGGTCCAGGCTTTGCGTCTTCTCCAGCCCCCCAAGCTAAGTGCAGCCGCGCACAAGCATCTTCTGAGGGTTCATCATCGACAAATTCCACCGTGGGCAACCATGCTAGCACCCAGCTGGGTTTCGAGAGCAGAGCGTCTGCGCAATATCTGAGCTGCCTCTTTTCAGCTCTGAGCATTTCAGCAGGAACCAGGGGGCCCCCGAGCACCACACAGGAATGGAGGAAACGTGGGCCTGAACTCCAGGTCCCACCTCACCAGAGCTACGCCCATGGTGACCACGGGACTCAGCCCCGCACAAGCATCTTCTGGGGGTTCCTCATCTTCAAATTCCACCGTGGGCACACATGCCAGCACCCAACGCGGTTTTGAGAGCAGAGTGTCTGTCCAAGATCTGAGCTGCATATTTTCAGCTCTCAGCATTACAGCAGGAACTTGGGCCCGCTGAGCACCTCACACAGCAATGGTGGCAGCGTGGCCCTGAACTCTGGGGACCGGCTCACCAGAACTACCCCCATGGTGACCACGGGACTCAGCCCCGCACAAGCATCTTCTGGGGGTACATCATCGGCAAATTACACCGAGGGCACCTATGGCAGCATCCAGCTGAGTTTTGGGAGCCCTGGAGCCATTACCCAGCCAATCACTGGGGCCCCTGAGTGGCAGCTGCTAGGAACGCCCGCCTATGAAAGCTCACTCCTGTATTTGAAATGGAGATCTCCAGCCTTTGTGTATGCTCCAGCCCCCCCAGCTAAGTGCAGCCGCACAGAAGCATCTCCTGGTGGTTCATTATCTTCAAAATACACAGTGGGCACCCATGCCAGCACCCAGCTGGTTTTTGGGAGCAGAGCAGCTGCCCAAGATCTGAGCTGCATCTTTTTAGCTGTGAGCATTACAGCAGGAACCAGGGTCCCCCGAGCACCACACACAGCAATGGGGGAAGTGGGGTCCTGACCTACTGGGCCCTCCTCACCAGAGCTAACCCCACGGTGACCACGGGTCCCAGCCCCGCACACCATCTTCTGGGTGCTCATCGTCGACAAATTCCACCGTGGGCACCCATGCCAGCACCCAGCTGGATTTTGGGAGCCCTGGAACCACTACCCAGCCCATCACTGGGGCCCCTGATTGGCAGCAGTGAGGAACCCCCGCATATGACAGCTCTCTCCTGTATTTGAAACGGAGAGCTCCAGCCTTCTCATCTGGTCCAGCTCCCCCAGCTAAGCGCAGCCGTGCACAAGCATCTTCTGGGGGTTCATCATCGACAAATTCCACCGTGGGCAACCATAGCAGCACGCAGCTGGGTTTCGAGAGCAGAGCGTCTGTGCAATATCTGAGCTGCCTCTTTTCAGCTCTGAGCATTTCAGCAGGAACCAGGGGGCCCCCAAGCACCACCCAGGAATGGGGGAAACGTGGGCCTGAACTCCAGGTCCCACCTCTCCAGAGCTACGCCCACGGTGACCACGGGACCCAGCCCCGCACAAGCATCTTCTGGGGGTTCCTCATCTTCTAATTCCACCGTGGGCACACATGCCAGCACCTAGCGCGGTTTTGAGAGCAGAGTGTCTGTCCAAGATCTGAGCTGCATATTTTCAGCTCTCAGCATTACAGCAGGAATCTGGGCCCCTTGAGCACGACACACAGCAATGGTGGCAGCGTGGCCCTGAACTCCGGCGCCCTGCTCACCAGAGCAACCCCCATGGTGACCACGGGACCCAGCCCAGCACAAGCATCTTCTGGGTGTTAATCGTCGACAAATTCCACCGTGGGCAGCCATGCCGGCACCCAGCTGTATTTTGGGAGCCCTGGAACCACAATCCAGCCCATCACTGGGGCCCCTGATTGGCAACAGTGAGGAACCCCCGCATATGACAGCTCTCGCCTGTATTTGAAACGGAGAGCTCCAGCCTTCTCATCTATTCCAGCTCCCCCAGCTAAACGCAGCCGTGCACAAGCATCTTCTGGGTGTTCATCATCGACAAATTCCACCGTGGGCACCCATGCTAGCACACAGCTGGGTTTTGGGAGCCCTGGAGACACTACCCAGCCCATCTATGGGGCCCCTGATTGGCATCAGTGAGGAACCCCCGCCTATGATAGCTCTCTCCTGTATTTGAAACGGAGAGCTTCAGGCTTTGCGTCTGCTCCAGACCCGCAGCTAAGGGCAGCCACGCACAAGCATCTTCTAGGGGTTCATCATCTTCAAATTCCACCGTGGGCACACATGCCAGCACCCAGCTGTGTAGTGAGAGCAGAGCGGCTGCCCAAGATCTGAGCTGCATCTTTTCAGCTCTCAGCATTAGAGCAGGAACCTGGGCCCCCCGAGCACCACACATCGCAATGGGGGAAGCGTGGGCCTGAACTCTAGGGCCCTCCTCACCAGAGCTACCCCCATGCTGACCACGGGACCCAGCTCCACACAAGCATCTTCTGTGGGTTCATCATCGACAAATTCCACCGTGGGCACCAATGCCAGCACCCAGCTGGGTTTGGAGAGCAGAGCGGCTACCCAAGATCTAAGCTGCATCTTTTCAGCCCTCAGCATTATAGCAGCAATCTGGGCCCCCCGAGGACCACACACAGTAATGGGGGAGGTGTGGGACTGAACTCCAGGGCCCTCCCCACCAGAGCTTCCCCCATGGTGACCTCGGGACCCGGCACCACACAAGCATCTTTTGGGGGTTTGTCATTGACAAATTCCTCCGTGGGCACACATGCCAGCACCCAGCTGGGTTTTGAGAATAGAGCGGCTGGCCAAGGTCTGAGCTTCAACTTTTCAACTCTGAGCATTACAGCAGGAACCAGGGGGCCCCCGATCACCTCACACAGCAATGGGGGAAGCGTGGGCCTGAACTCCGGGGCCCTCCTCACCAGAGCTACCTGCATGGTGACCACGGGACCCAGACCTGCACAAGCATCTTCTGCGGTTCATCATCGACAAATTCCACTGTAGGCACACAGGCCAGCACACAGCTGGGTTTTGGGAGCCCTGGAGACACTACCCAGCCCATCTCTGGGGCGGATGACTGGCAGCAGTGAAGAAACCCCGTCTATGACAGCTCTCTCCTGTATTTGAAACGGAGAGCTCCAGCCTCCTCATCTGTTCCAGCTCCCCCAGCTAAGCGCAGCCGCGCACTAGCATCTTCTGGGGGTTCATCATCGACAAATTCCACCTTGGGCACACATGCCAGCACCCAGCTATGTATTGAGAGCAGAGCGGCTGCCCAAGATCTGAGCTGCATCTTTTCAGCTCTCAGCATTAGAGCAGGAACCTGGGCCCACCGAGCACCACACATAGCAATGGGGGAAGCGTGGGCCTGAACTCTACGGCCCTCCTCACCAGAGCTACCCCCATGCTGACCACGGGACCCAGCTCCACACAAGCATCTTCTGTGGGTTCATCATCGACAAATTCCACCGTGGGCACCAATGCCAGCACCCAGCTGGGTTTGGAGAGCAGAGCGGCTACCCAAGATCTAAGCTGCATCTTTTCAGCTCTCAGCATTACAGCAGGAACTTGGGCCCGCTGAGCACCTCACACAGCAATGGGGGAAGCGTGGCCCTGAACTCCGGGGCCCTGCTCACCAGAGCTACCCCCATGCTGACCACGGGACCAAGCCGTGCACAAGCATCTTCTGGGGGTACATCATCAACAAATTACACTGAGGGCACCCATGGCAGCATCTAGCTGAGTTTTGGGAGCCCTGGAGCCATTACCCAGCCAATCACTGGGGCCCCTGAGTGGCAGCTGCGAGGAACGCCCGCCTATGAAAGCTCACTCCTGTATTTGAAATGGAAAGCTCCAGCCTTTGTGTATGCTCCAGCCCCCCCAGCTAAGTGCAGCCGCACTGAAGCATCTCCTGGGGGTTCATTATCTTCAAAATACACAGTGGGCACCCATGCCAGCACCCAGCTGGGTTTTGGGAGCAGAGCAGCTGCCCAAGATCTGAGCTGCATCTTTTCAGCTGTGAGCATTACAGCAGGAACCAGGGTCCCCCGAGCACCACACACAGCAATGGGGGAAGTGGGGTCCTGACCTACTGGGCCCTCCTCACCAGAGCTAACCCCACGGTGACCACGGGTCCCAGCCCCGCACACCATCTTCTGGGTGTTCATCGTAGACAAATTCCACCGTGGGCACCCATGCCAGCACCCAGCTGGATTTTGGGAGCCCTGGAACCACTACCCAGCCCATCACTGGGGCCCCTGATTGGCAGCAGTGAGGAACCCCCGCATATGACAGCTCTCTCCTGTATTTGAAACGGAGAGCTCCAGCCTTCTCATCTGGTCCAGCTCCCCCAGCTAAGCGCAGCCGTGCACAAGCATCTTCTGGGGGTTCATCATCGACAAATTCCACCGTGGGCAACCATGCCAGCACGCAGCTGGGTTTCGAGAGCAGAGCGTCTGTGCAATATCTGAGCTGCCTCTTTTCAGCTCTGAGCATTTCAGCAGGAACCAGGGGGCCCCCGAGCACCACCCAGGAATGGGGGAAACGTGGGCCTGAACTCCAGGTCCCACCTCACCAGAGCTACGCCCATGGTGACCACGGGACCCAGACCCACACAAGCATCTTCTGGGTGTTCATCATCGACAAATTCCACCGTGGGCACCCATGCTAGCACACAGCTGGGTTTTGGGAGCCCTGGAGACACTATCCAGCCCATCTACAGGGCCCCTGATTGGCAGCAGCGAGGAACCCCCGCCTATGATAGCTCTCTCCTGTATTTGAAACGGAGAGCTCCAGGCTTTGCGTCTGCTCCAGCCCCCCAAGCTAAGTGCAGCCGCACACAAGCATCTTCTGAGGGTTCATCATCGACAAATTCCACCGTGGGCAACCATGCCAGCACCCAGCTGGGTTTCAAGAGCAGAGCGTCTGCGCAATATCTGAGCAGCCTCTTTTCAGCTCTGAGCATTTCAGCAGGAACCAGGGGGCCCCCGAGCACCACACAGGAATGGGGGAAACGTGGGCCTGAACTCCAGGTGCCAGCTCAACAGCGCTATGCCCATGGTGACCACGGGACCCAGCCACGCACAAGCATGTTCTGGGTGTTCATCATCTTCAAATTCCACCGTGGGCACACATGCCAGCACCCAACGCGGTTTTGAGAGCAGAGTGTCTGTCCAAGATCTGAGCTGCATATTTTCAGCTCTCAGCATTACAGTAGGAATCTGGGCCCCTTGAGCACGACACACAGCAATGGTGGAAGCGTGGCCCTGAATTCCGGGGCCCTGCTCACCAGAGCTACCCCCATGGTGACGACGGGACCCAGTCCAGCAGAAGCATCTTCTGGGTGTTCATCGTCGACAAATTCCACCTTGGGCAGCCATGCCAGCACCCAGCTGTATTTTGGGAGCCCTGGAACCACTACCCAGCCCATCACTGGGGCCCCTGATTGGCAGCAGTGAGGAACCCCCGCATATGACAGCTCTCTCCTGTATTTGAAACGGAGAGCTCCAGCCTTCTCATCTGGTCCAGCTCCCCCAGCTAAGCGCAGCCGTGCACAAGCATCTTCTGGGGGTTCATCATCGACAAATTCCACCGTGGGCAACCATGCCAGCACGCAGCTGGGTTTCGAGAGCAGAGCGTCTGCGCAATATCTGAGCTGCCTCTTTTCAGCTCTGAGCATTTCAGCAGGAACCAGGGGGCCCCCGAGCACCACCCAGGAATGGGGGAAACGTGGGCCTGAACTCCAGGTCCCACCTCACCAGAGCTACGCCCATGGTGACCACGGGACCCAGACCCACACAAGCATCTTCTGGGTGTTCATCATCGACAAATTCCACCGTGGGCACCCATGCTAGCACACAGCTGGGTTTTGGGAGCCCTGGAGCCACTACCCAGACCATCTACAGGGCCCCTGATTGGCAGCAGTGAGGAACCCCCGCATATGACAGCTCTCTCCTGTATTTGAAACGGAGAGCTCCAGCCTTCTCATCTGGTCCAGCTCCCCCAGCTAAGCGCAGCCGTGCACAAGCATCTTCTGGGGGTTCATCATCGACAAATTGCACTGTGGGCAACGATGCCAGCACCCAGCTTGGTTTCGAGAGCAGAGCGTCTGTGCAATATCTGAGCTGCCTCTTTTCAGCTCTGAGCATTTCAGTAGGAACCAGGGGGCCCCCGAGCACCACACAGGAATGGAGGAAACGTGGGCCTGAACTCCAGGTCCCACCTCTCCAGAGCTACGCCCATGGTGACCACGGGACCCAGCCCCGCACAAGCATCTTCTGGGGGTTCCTCATCTTCAAATTCCACCGTGGGCACACATGCCAGCACCCAACGCGGTTTTGAGAGCAGAGTGTCTGTCCAAGATCTGAGCTGCATATTTTCAGCTCTCAGCATTACAGCAGGAATCTGGGCCCCTTGAGCACGACACACAGCAATGGTGGCAGCGTGGCCCTGAACTCTGGGGCCCGGCTCACCAGAACTACCCCCATGGTGACCACGGGACCCAGCCCCGCACAAGCATCTTCTGGGGGTACATCATTGACAAATTACACCATGGGCACCCATGCCAGCACCCAGCTGGGTTTTGGGAGCACTGGAGCCACTACGCAGCCCATCTCTGGGGCCCATAATTGGCAGCAGTGAGGAACCCCCGCCTATGACAGCTCTTTCCTTTATTTGAAATGGAGAGCTTCAGACTTCGCCTTTGCTCCAGCCCCCCCAGCTAAGCGCAGCCACCCCCAAGCATCTTCTGGGGGTTCATCATCTTCAAATTCCACCGTGGGCACACATGCCAGCACCCAACGCGGTTTTGAGAGCAGAGTGTCTGTCCAAGATCTGAGCTGCATATTTTCAGCTCTCAGCATTATAGCAGGAATCTGGGCCCCCTGAGCACCACACACAGCAATGGGGGAAGCGTGGCCCTGAACTCTGGGACCCTGCTCACCAGAGCTACCCCCATGATGACCACGGGACCCAGCCGCGCACAAGCATCTTCTGGGGGTACATCATCGACAAATTACACCAAGGGCACCTATGGCAGCATCCAGCTGAGTTTTGGGAGCCCTGGAGCCATTACCCAGCCAATCACTGGGGCCCCTGAGTGGCAGCTGCGAGGAACGCCTGCCTATGAAAGCTCACTCCTGTATTTGAACTGGAGAGCTCCAGGCTTTGTGTATGCTCCAGGCCCCCCAGCTAAGTGCAGCCGCACCCAAGCATCTCCTGGGGGTTCATTATCTTCAAATTACACAGTGGGCACCAATGCCAGCACCCAGCTGGGTTTGGAGAGCAGAGCGGCTACCCAAGATCTAAGCTGCATCTTTTCAGCTCTCAGCATTATAGCAGCAATCTGGGCCCCCCGAGCACCACACACAGCAATGGGGGAGGCGTGGGCCTGAACTCCAGGGCCCTCCCCACCAGAGCTTCCCCCATGGTGACCACGGGACCCAGCACCGCACAAGCATCTTTTTGGGGTTTGTCTACGACAAATTCCACCGTGGGCACACATGCCAGCACCCAGCTGTGTATTGAGAGCAGAGCGTCTGCCCAAGATCGACCTGCATCTTTTCAGCTCTCAGCATTAGGGCAGGAACCTGGGCCCCCCGAGCACCACACATCACAATGGGGGAAGCGTGGGCCTGAACTCTAGGGCCCTCCTCACCAGAGCTACCCCCATGCTGACCACGGGACCCAGCTCCGCACAAGCATCTTCTGTGGGTTCATCATCGACAAATTCCACCGTGGGCACCAATGCCAGCACCCAGCTGGGTTTGGAGAGCAGAGCGGCTACCCAAGATCTAAGCTGCATCTTTTCAGCTCTCAGCATTATAGCAGCAATCTGGGCCCCCTGAGGACCACACACAGCAATGGGGGAGGCGTGGGCCTGAACTCCAGGGCCCTCCCCACCAGAGCTTCCACCATGGTGACCACGGGACCCAGCACCGCACAAGCATCTTTTGGGGGTTTGTCATCGACAAATTCCTCCGTGGGCACCCATGCCAGCACCCAACTGTGTTTTGAGAGCAGAGCGGCTGCCGAAGATCTGAGCTGCCTCTTTTCAGCTCTCAGCATTACAGCAGGAACTTGGGCCCGCTGAGCACCTCACACAGCAATGGGGGAAGTGGGGTCCTGATCTACAGGGCCCTCCTCACCACAGCTAACCCCATGGTGACCACGGGACCCAGCCCCGCACCAGCATCTTCTGGTGGTTCATCATCGACAAATTCCACCATGGGCACCCATGCCAGCACCCAGTTCGATTTTGGGAGCCCTGGAGCCACTACCCAGCCCATCTGTGGGGCCCATAACTGGCAGCAGTGAGGAACCCCCGCCTATGACAGCTCTCTCCTTTATTTGAAATGGAGAGCTTCAGACTTCGCCTTTGCTCCAGCTCCCCCAGCTAAGTGCAGCCATGCACAAGCATCTTCTGGGGCTTCATCATCGACAAATTCCACTGTGGGCAACCATGCCAGCACGCAGCTCGGTTTCGAGAGCAGAGCGTCTGCGCAATATCTGAGCTGCCTCTTTTCAGCTCTGAGCATTTCAGCAGGAACCAGGCGGCCCCCGAGCACCACACAGGAATGGGGGAAACGTGGGCCTGAACTCCAGGTCCCACCTCACCAGAGCTACGCCCATGGTGACCACGGGACCCAGCCCCGCACAAGCATCTTCTGGGGGTTCATCATCTTCAAATTCCACCGTGGGCAACCATGCCAGCATGCAGCTCGGTTTCGAGAGCAGAGCATCTGCGCAATATCTGAGGTGCCTCTTTTCAGCTCTGAGCATTTCAGCAGGAACCAGGGGGCCCCCGAGCACCACACAGGAATGGGGGAAACGTGGGCTTGAACTCCAGGTCCCACCTCACCAGAGCTACGCCCATGGTGACCACGGGACCCAGCCCCGCACAAGCATATTCTGGGTGTTTATCATCGACAAATTCCACCATGGGCACCCATGCTAGCACACAGCTGGGTTTTGGGAGCCCTGGAGCCACTCTCCAGCCCATCTATGGGGCCCCTGATTGGCAGCAGCGAGGAACCCCCGCATATGACAGATCTCTCCTGTATTTGAAACGGAGAGCTCCAGGCTTTGCGTCTGCTCCAGCCCCCGAAGCTAAGTGCAGCCGCGCACAAGCATCTTCTGAGGGTTCATCATCGACAAATTCCACCGTGGGCAACAATGCCAGCACCCAGCTGGGTTTCGAGAGCAGAGCGTCTGCGCAATATCTGAGCTGCCTCTTTTCAGCTCTGAGCATTTCAGCAGGAACCAGGGGGCCCCCGAGCACCACACAGGAATGGGGGAAACGTGGGCCTGAACTCCAGGTCCCAGCTCAACAGCGCTACGCCCATGGTGACCACGGGACCCAGCCCCGCACAAGCATCTTCTGGGGGTTCATCATCTTCAAATTCCACCGTGGGCACACATGCCAGCACCCAACGCGGTTTTGAGAGCAGAGTGTCTGTCCAAGATCTGAGCTGCATATTTTCAGCTCTCAGCATTACAGTAGGAATCTGGGCCCCTTGAGCACGACACACAGCAATGGTGGAAGCGTGGCCCTGAACTCCGGGGCCCTGCTCACCAGAGCTACCCCCATGGTGACGACGGGACCCAGTCCAGCAGAAGCATCTTCTGGGTGTTCATCGTCGACAAATTCCACCTTGGGCAGCCATGCCAGCACCCAGCTGTATTTTGGGAGCCCTGGAACCACTACCCAGCCCATCACTGGGGCCCCTATTTGGCAGCAGTGGGGAACCCCCGCATATGACAGCTCTCGCCTGTATTTGAAACGGAGAGCTCCAGCCTTCTCATCTGTTCCAGCTCCCCCAGCTAAGCGCAGCTGTGCACAAGCATCTTCTGGGGGTTCATCATCCACAAAGTCCACCGCGGGCACACACACCAGCACCCAGCTGGGTTTTGGGAGCAGAGAGTCTGCCCAAGATCTGACCTGCATCTTTTCAGCTCTGAGCATTACAGCAGGAACCAGGGGGCCCCCGAGCACCACACAGGAATGGGGGAAACGTGGGCCTGAACTCCATGTCCCACCTCACCAGAGCTACGCCCATGGTGACCACGGGACCCAGCCCCGCACAAGCATCTTCTGGGTGTTCATCGTCGACAAATTCCACCGTGGGCACCAATGCCAGCACCCAGCTGTGTTTGGAGAGCAGAGCGGCTACCCAAGATCTAAGCTGCATCTTTTCAGCTCTCAGCATTATAGCAGCAATCTGGGCCCCCCGAGGACCACACACAGCAATGGGCGAAGTGTGGGCCTGAACTCCAGGGACCTCCCCACCAGAGCTTCCCCCATGGTGACCACGGGACCCAGCACTGCACAAGCATCTTTTGGGGGTTTGTCATCGACAAATTCCTCCGTGGGCACCCATGCCAGCACCCAACTGTGTTTTGAGAGCAGTGCGGCTGCCGAAGATCTGAGCTGCCTCTTTTCAGCTCTCAGCATTACAGCAGGAATTTGGGCCCGCTGAGCACCTCACACAGCAATGGGGGAAGTGGGGTCCTGACCTACAGGGCCCTCCTCACCACAGCTAACCCCATGGTGACCACGGGACCCAGCCCCGCACCAGCATCTTCTGGTGGTTCATCATCGACAAATTCCACCATGGGCACCCATGCTAGCACTCAGCTCGATTTTGGGAGCCCAGGAGCCACTAACCAGCCCATCTCTGGGGCCCATAATTGGCAGCAGTGAGGAACCCCCGCCTATGACATCTCTCTCCTTTATTTGAAATGGAGAGCTTCAGACTTTGTCTTTTCTACAGCCCCCCCAGCTAAGCGCAGCCACGCACAAGCATCTTCTGGGGGTTCATCATCTTCAAATTCCACCGTGGGCACACAGGCCAGCACCCAACTCGGTTTTGAGAACAGAGTGTCTGTCAAAGATCTGAGTTGCATATTTTCAGCTCTCAGCATTATAGCAGGAATCTGGGCCCCCTGAGCACCACACACAGCAATGGGGGAAGCGTGGCCCTGAACTCCGGGGCCCTGCTCACCAGAGCTACCCCCATGGTGACCACGGGACCCAGCCGCACAAGCATCTTCTGGGGGTACATCATCGACAAATTACACCGAGGACACCTATGGCAGCATCCATCTGAGTTTTGGGAGCCCTGGAGCCATTACCCAGCCCATCACTGGGGCCCCTGAGTGGCCGCTGCGAGGAACGCCCGCCTATGAAAGCTCACTCCTGTATTTGAAATGGAGAGCTCCAGCCTTTGTGTATGCTCCAGCCCCCCCAGCTAAGTGCAGCCGCACACAAGCATCTCCTGGGGGTTCATTATCTTCAAGTTACACAGTGGGCACACATGCCAGCACCCAGCTTGATTTTGGGAGCAGAGCAGCTGCCCAAGATCTGAGCTGCATATTTTTAGCTGTGAGCATTACAGCAGGAACCAGGGGGTCCCCGAGCACCACACACAGCAATGGGGGAAGTGGGGTCCTGACCTACTGGGCCCTCCTCACCACAGCTAACCCCATGGTGATCACGGGACCCAGCCCCGCACCAGCATCTTCTGGTGGTTCATCATCGACAAATTCCATCATGGGCACCCATGCCAGCACCCAGCTCGATTTTGGGAGCCGTGAAGCCACTACCCAGTCCATCTCTGGGGCCCATAATTGACAGCAGTGAGGAACCCCCGCCTATGACAGCTCTCTCCTTTATTTGAAATGGAGAGCTTCAGACTTCGCCTTTGCTCCAGCCCCCTCAGCTAAGCGCAGCCACGCACAAGCATCTTCTGGGGGTTCATCATCTTCAAATTCCACCGTGGGCACACATGCCAGCACTCAACTCGGTTTTTTTTTTTTTTTTTTTTTTTTTTTTTTTTTTTTTTTTTTTTTTTTTTTTTGCTGTACGCGGGCCTCTCACTGCTGTGGCCTCTCCCGTTGCGGAGCACAGGCTCCGGACACACAGGCTCCGCGGCCATGGCTCGCGGGCCCAGCCGCTCCGCGGCATGTGGGATCTTCCGGGATCGGGGCACGAACCCGTGTCCCCTGCATCGGCAGGCGGACTCTCAACCACTGCGCCACCAGGGAAGCCCTCAACTCGGTTTTGAGAGCAGAGTGTCTGTCCAAGATCTGAGCTGCATATTTTCAGCTCTCAGCATTATAGCAGGAATCTGGGCCCCCTGAGCACCACACACAGCAATGGGGGAAGCGTGGCCCTGAACTCCGGGGCCCTGCTCACCAGAGCTACCCCCACGGTGACCACGGGTCCCAGCCCCGCACAAGCATCTTCTGGGTGTTCATCGTTGACAAATTCCACCGTGGGCACCCATGCCAGCACCCAGCTGTGTTTTGGGAGCCTTGGAGACACTACCCAGCCCATCTATGGGGCCCCTGAGTGGCAGCAGCGAGGAACCCCCGCCTATGACAGCTCTCTCCTGTATTTGAAACGGAGAGCTCTCGGCTTTGCGTCTGCTCCAGCCCCCCAAGCTAAGTGCAGCCGCGCACAAGCATCTTCTGAGGGTTCATCATCGACAAATTCCACCGTGGGCAACCATGCCAGCATCCAGCTGGGTTTCGAGAGCAGAGCGTCTGCCCAAGATCTGAGCTGCCTCTTTTCAGCCCTGAGCATTACAGAAGGATCCGGGATCCCTGAGCACCACACACAGCAAAGGGGGAATCGTGGACGTGAACTCCGCGGCATTCCTCACCAGAGCTACCCCCATGGTGACCTCGGGACCCAGCTCCGCACAAGCCTCTTCTGAGAGTTCATCATCGACAAATTCCACCGTGGGCACCAATGTCAGCACCCAGCTGGGTTTTGAGAATAGAGCGGCTGGCCAAGGTCTGAGCTTCAACTTTTCAACTCTGAGCATTACAGCAGGAACCAGGGGGCCCCCGATCACCTCACACAGCAATGGGGGAAGCGTGGGCCTGAACTCCGGGGCCCTCCTCACCAGAGCTACCTGCATGGTGACCACGGGACCCAGACCTCCTCAAGCATCTTCTGGCGTTCATCATCGACAAATTCCACTCTAGGCACACAAGCCAGCACACAGCTGGGTTTTGGGAGCCCTGGAGACACTATCCAGCCCATCTCTGGGGCGGATGACTGGCAGCATCGAAGAACCCCCGCCTAGGACAGCTCTCGCCTGTATTTGAAACGGAGAGCTCCAGGCTTTGCGTCTGCTCCAGCCCCCGCAGCTACGTGCAGCCACGCACAAGCATCTTCTATGGGTTCATCATCTTCAAATTCCACCGTCGGCACACATGCCAGCACCCAGCTGTGTATTGAGAGCAGAGCGGCTGCCCAAGATCTCAGCTGCATCTTTTCAGCTCTCAGCATTAGAGCAGGAACCTGCGCCCCCCGAGCACCACACATAGCAATGGGGGAAGCGTGGGCCTAAACTCTAGGGCCCTCCTCACCAGAGCTACCCCCATGCTGACCACGGGACCCAGCTCCGCACAAGCATCTTCTGTGGGTTCATCATCGACAAATTCCACCGTGGGCACCAATGCCAGCACCCAGCTGGGTTTGGAGAGCAGAGCGGCTACCCAAGATCTAAGCTGCATCTTTTCAGCTCTCAGCATTACAGCAGGAACTTGGGCCCACTGAGCACCTCACACAGCAATGGGGTAAGCGTGGCCCTGAACTCCGGGGCCCTGCTCACCAGAGCTACCCCCATGGTGACCACGGGACCCAGCTGCGCACAAGCATCTTCTGGGGGTACATCATCGACAAAATACACCGAGGGCACCTATGGCAGCATCCAGCTGAATTTTGGGAGCCCTGGAGGCATTACCCAGCCCATCACTGGGGCCCCTTATTGGCAGCTGCGAGGAATGCCCGCCTATGAAAGCTCACTCCTCTATTTGAAATGGAGAGCTCCAGCCTTTGTGTATGCTCCAGTCCCCCAGCTAAGTGCAGCCACACAGAAGCATCTCCTGGGTGTTCATTATCTTCAAATTACACAGTGGGCACCCATGCCAGCACCCAGCTGGGTTTTGGGAGCAGAGCAGCTGCCCAAGATCTGAGCTGCATCTTTTCAGCTGTGAGCATTACAGCAGGAACCAGGGTCCCCCGAGCACCACACACAGCAATGGGGGAAGTGGGGTCTTGACCTATTGGGCCCTCCTCACCAGAGCTAACCCCACGGTGACCACGGGTCCCAGCCCCGCACAAGCATCTTCTGGGTGTTCAGCGTCGACAAATTCCACCGTGGGCACCCATGCCAGCATCCAGCTGGATTTTGGGAGCCCTGGAACCACTACCCAGCCCATCACTGGGGCCCCTGATTGGCAGCAGTGAGGAACCCCCGCATATGACAGCTCTCTCCTGTATTTGAAACGGAGAGCTCCAGCCTTCTCACCTGTTCCAGCTCCCCCAGCTAAGTGCAGCCGTGCACAAGCATCTTCTGAGGGTTCATCATCGACAAGTTCCACCGTGGGCAACCATGCCAGCACGCAGCTGGGTTTCGAGAGCAGAGCGTCTGCGCAATATCTGAGCTGCCTCTTTTCAGCTCTGAGCATTTCAGCAGGAACCAGGAGGCCCCCGAGCACCACACAGGAATGGGGGAAACGTGGGCCTGAACTCCAGGTCCCACCTCACCAGAGCTACCCCCATGGTGACCACGGGACCCAGCCCCGCACAAGCATCTTCTGGGGGTTCATTATCTTCAAATTCCACCGTGGGCACACATGCCAGCACCCAACATGGTTTTGAGAGCAGAGTGTCTTTCCGAGATCTGAGCTGCATATTTTCAGCTCTCAGCATTACAGTAGGAATCTGGGCCCCTTGAGCACGACTCACAGCAATGGTGGAAGCGTGGCCCTGAACTCCAGGGCCCGGCTCACCAGAGCTACCCCCATGGTGACCACGGGACCCAGCCCCGCACAAGCATCTTCTGGTGGTTCATCATCGACAAATTCCACCATGGGCACCCATGCCAGCACCCAGCTCGATTTTAGGAGCCCTGGAGCCACTACGCAGCCCATCTCTGGGGCCTATATTTGGCAGCAGTGTGGAACCCCCTCCTATGACAGCTCTCTCCTTTATTTGAAATGGAGAGCTTCAGACTTCGCCTTTGCTCCAGCCCCCCCAGCTAAGCGCAGCCACGCACAAGCATCTTCTGGGGGTTCATCATCTTCAAATTCCACCGTGGGCACACATGCCAGCACCCAACTCGGTTTTGAGAGCAGAGTGTCTGTCCAAGATCTGAGCTGCATATTTTCAGCTCTCAGCATTATAGCAGGAATCTGGGCCCCCTGAGCACCACACACAACAATGGGGGAAGCGTGGCCCTGAACTCCGGGGCCCTGCTCACCAGAGCTACCCCCATGGTGACCACGGGACCCAGCCGCGCACAAGCATCTTCTGGGGGTACATCATCGACAAATTACACCGAGGGCACCTATGGCAGCATCCAGCTGAGTTTTGGGAGCCCTGGAGCCATTACCCAGCCCATCACTGGGGCCCCTGAGTGGCCGCTGCGAGGAACGCCCGCCTATGAAAGCTCACTCCTGTATTTGAAATGGAGAGCTCCAGCCTTTATGTATGCTCCAGCCCCCCCCAGCTAAATGCAGCCACACACAAGCATCTCCTGGGGTTCACTATCTTCAAGTTACACAGTGGGCACCCATGCCAGCACCCAGCTGGGTTTTGGGAGCAGAGCAGCTGCCCAAGATCTGAGCTGCATCTTTTCAGCTGTGAGCATTACAGCAGGAACCAGGGTCCCCCGAGCACCACACACAGCAATGGGGGAAGTGGGGTCCTGACCTACTGGGCCCTCCTCACCAGAGCTAACCCCACGGTGACCATGGGTCCCAGCCGCGCACAAGCATCTTCTGGGTGTTCATCGTCGACAAATTCCACCTTGGACACCCATGCCAGCACCCAGCTCGATTTTGGGAGCCCTGGAGCCACTACCCAGTCCATCTCTGTGGCCCATAATTGGCAGCAGTGAGGAACCCCCGCCTATGACAACTCCCTCGTTTATTTGAAATGGAGAGCTTCAGACTTCGCCTTTGCTCCAGTCCCCCCAGCTAAGCGCAGCCGTGCACAAGCATCTTCTGGGAGTCCATCATCGATAAATTCCACCGTGGGCACCCATGCCAGCACTGAGCTGGGTTTTGAGAGCAGAGCGTCTTCCCAAGATCTGAGCTGCCTCTTTTCAGCTCTGATCATTATAGCAGGATCCGGGGTTCCTGAGCACCACACCCAGCAATGGGGGAAGCGTGGGCCTGAACTCTGTGGCCCTCCTCACCAGAGCTACCTCCATGGTGACCACGGGACCCAGCCCTGCAGAAGCATCTTCTGGGGTTCATCATTGACAAATTCCTCCGTGGGCACCCATGCCAGCACGCAGCTGGGTTTTGGGAGGACAGCGGCTACCCAAGGTCTGAGCTGCATCTTTTCAGCTCTGAGCATTACAGCAGGAACCAGGGGGCCCCCGAGCACCACACACAGCAATTGGGGAAGCGTGGGCCTGAACTCCGGGGCCCTCCTCACGAGACCTACCCCCATGGTGACCACGGGACCTAGCAATTAGAATAAGCGTCGGTTTGAATACACTACTGCCCCCATCTTAAGTCACATCCCTGGTGGCACACCCAGGCAGGGCCCCACTACTTCTAGCGGAGGGCACAGCCGATGCCCAGTCAAGGCTGCCTTGTGGGGCGTGTTGGTTCCGGCCTCTACTCCTAGCTGCCTCACTTCCACAGTGGGCACAGCAAGCTGCAACCTTGCTGTTAGGGCAAGGTGCTTAGCTGGACATAAAACCACTGGGCAATCGACCAAGTCATTCTCCTCCAGGCCGAGATTCTTTACCTTGGGGTGTAAGAGGAGAAAGTTGGCCTGAGCCAATAAGTTTGGGCAGGGTCCTCCCAGGCTGGGCCTCGTGTGGACCCTGTTTCAATGTGAAACGGACGTCTTAGCCCTAACCTCTGTAATCCTGGAGCAAACTGGGCACCCAGAGATACAGCATTCCGTTCCCACCCCCGGCCTACAGTCTTCCCCCCAAAGGTGGATGGTTTGAGGCTGTTGTCCCATCCCAGCGCTCAGAGTCCTCAGGACAGTAAACAAGAAGCCCTAGCCTCGTCCCCTTCAGTCCTGGAACAAGGGGACACCCTTGTGTTGTCTTCATAACTTACAGTAAAGCTTTGCTCTTGTTCTTTTGCATAATCCTCACGTGTCTGTGATCTGTAGATCAAGTGTGGTAAAGCACTGGCTCGTGTGAGTGGTGACATGGAAAGCCAGACCTGTTTACAGTTTCCTGTGGACCCACTCATAGGGTGTGGAGAAGAGCACAATGTGATGGCTACAAGGACTGACCCCTGAATATTAAAAGTGTGTTTTGAGTTTAAGTGATGCAGCCAGGATAAAATGAGCCCAAGGTAGGGAAAATAGGGAGGATCATCCTTGTCTGTTTGAATTGCTACTTCTCACCCACCTTGACTTGGAGGGGGCTAGGTCATCCCGAGTGTACAACAGGAGCCCACACTCTATACACTAGTCTTTTCTCATGCAGCAAATCTCTTTTTTATTTTCTACTTTTTTACTTTTAGAGTCCTAGGCCAATCACCTACATACATGTCTCCCCTAAAGAATATAGGCTTGACCTCAACGTTTCTGGAATGGGTCAAACAAGGAAAGCTTTAATTCTAGGATGTGACCTCTAGGTCGGCACGATTAATCAAATCATTTGCTGAATGACTGAAGTGAATCTCCAGCCCCCTCCCCTCTTCCTGGAGGTCACTTTGGCTTGAAGTTACAACCATCTAATCCTGCAATTGGCCTTTCACTCCCATCCTAAAGCCATCCAGGGATCCAAGATGAGTCACTTCTTTGGCCTAACAAAGGCTATCTTAGCATGCAGGAAATTCCAAGGATTTTTGAAGCTTTGTGCCAGGAGCCAGGGACAGAGACCAGACACCATCATTATTATACTCTAGGATGTATGTCCAAATTTATCAAACTGCAAACCTTCAATATGTACAGTATACTGTATGCTAAGCACACCTCAATAAACTGGAACAAAATACTGTTGCCTTCCAGGAAAACATTCACAGAGTTCTAAATGGACAAAACTGTGGCTTCAGAATCACTATTACTGAGACATTAAGTATTCGTTTAATAATAAATCTCCACTCTGAGTTGGCCTTTATGTTCCCCTCATTTTGGTTGATCAAATACAAGAAAAGAATCTCTAACTGTATTTATTTGACTTATGAGAAATGGGAGGCTTGAGAACCTGGGGGTATTCTGAAAAGTTGTAGGACCAGCAAATAGGGAACCAGGCCCTGTAGATTAACCCTTCAGTTCCGAATCCTGTGGAGTTTCTCTGGTGCCTCTGCTTCTTGGGACAGGCTCTAAACTTCTCCTATGAGTTTGGCATGTCAATTATGACTTTAATCCTTGTTCTCAATCCTTGTGTGGGATGCTCAGCAGGCCTGAGATTGCAGTAATCCCAGCCCTTGCTCCTTCAGATACTTTAACATTAAAGGGGGACTTTCTCAAGGATGCCTCCTTCCCGTCCCTCTCCACATTCCCAAAGCTTCTTTTTGTTATTACAGGAGGCTTCAGAATTAATCCTCCCCCATCTAAGCTGGGCGCTGCGGCAGCATTCCTTCCTTTTGCAGGAGCCCCAGGTGAACCCACATGTCACACCCAGTTCTGGAGGAATCTGAGAAAGGAGGATCCTCCAGGGATAAATGAAGGAGCTTCACTCCAACTTTTTGTATTTTGCTTCAGAAAATGTTGCCAAGAATAGGAAATGCCATTCTGATGTGGAAAGTCAGTCTCCCATCACTTATGCCAACCCTGGTTTCTGTGTGCTGGGCACGAAACACTGTACAGAGATCTCCTTCAGGGACTGAGCGTCAGGGTAGGCACCGGGCTCCCTTCCTGGGAGGATGAAGGGGAGGTTATGCATTGCAAGGTGGGGAGAAGGGAACTCAGCAGTGGGACAGGAGCATCGCCACTCATGTCCCTGTCAAACCTGCCAGAGGAAATAGGCTCTGGGTTTCTTCTGAAGCCTTAGCAAGTAACAAGTCAAGGGAGTTGTTTGAAGTCAAAACAAATATAAAATGAGGCAGAGTCTGACCTGAGGATCCTTTTGTTTCATGGCTCCAGTGCATTTTAATAGAATGTGATTGTCCTACAGGAGTGTTGATATTTTTCCCCACAAAATAAAAAGAGGAGACTAGGGTTTCCCTGCTGGCGCAGTGGTTGAGAGTCCGCCTGCCGATGCAGGGGACGTGGGTTGGTGCCCGGGTCCGGGAGGATCCCGCATGCCACGGAGCAGCTGGGCCCATGAGCCATGGCCGCTGAGCCTGCGCGTCCGGAGCCTGTGCTCCGCAACGGGAGAGGCCCGCATAACGCAAAAACAAAAAGAGACTACTTGATTAAAAATATCAATTTTTCCCCCCAGAAGCAAGTTTCTCATAACAAGATTATCCTAGAAATCCTTCATCTCTAGATCACAGATTCACAGGGGTGCTTGAGGGGACCCTGGCCGTGTGTGATTAAAGGTTACAGTGAGAGATACCAAGAGCAGCTGCCCAGTGGGTTCCATAGGAGACATCAGGGCCCAGAACCTTGGGCAGGATGTTGAGAGGGAAAATATATACAGAGACACAAGAAAGACACAAGAGTACCCAGGCCATGGGAAGGAAGAGGGGTGAGAGATTCCAAAGTCTTCAGATGGGAAAAATCAGTGGAGCATCACCACCTGTGTCCAGCCATGGCCATCTCTACCTCTGTGCTCCTTCCATGTGGGGATGAAGGAGGATGAGGTGCAGTGGTTGCAGTGAGAATAACAGGGACATCCACCTTATTGTCTGCAGAGGGGAGCTGCCTTCCTATTCTGTTGTCTTCTCCATCAGCTGGAACATACCTGGCACTTTGCATCATGGCAGTTGGTGAGAGGCAGGGAAGAGGAGTCAGGTCTGACCTGGGTCAGCAGGAATGGACTACAGCGTCCGGCCAGAGACAGGAGGCTCTGAGACCTCTTCTCCCTCATGCTGGGACAGGGACCAGTTTTTACTTTTCATCAGCTTCTAGAGGTTGCATGACTACTACTCCTTTTCTAGACAATATTAACCAAGGATTTTTCGGCCCAGAAAAGCGTTTAAACTGAAGAGAGCTCACAGCATGTGGCCAGGCAGCTGTAGAACGCTCCAGGTGCAGTGGAGGTGGGGAGGGGCACAGGCACTAGCACGGGGCAAGCTCAGCGAAGACATGAGGGATGTTCCCAGAGTCGAGGTGGTCCTTGCTACTCTTCTCTATGACTGAGAGGCATCAGTTAGAGGGTTTCTTAGACATCGTCTTGGAATTCCCAGGCCCAAACTCTGTGTCCTCCCACTTGTGGGGACAGGAACCTTGGACGTAGGTGACCACTGCAAGGGCACTGCCTGTATCTTCCTCATCAATTCTCACCCCAGTGGTCAGCCCCAGACAACCCGTCTTAGGCCCCATAAATGTCTAATGTACATCCCCCCACCCTGGACTGGGATCCTGTTCAGGGGTGGAGACGGTCCCTCCTCAGCTTGTCCAGGCCTGCTGGGTCCACACCAAGCCAGGGGCCTGCCCAGGTTCTAATCCAGATCAGGAATGAGACAGGTGGGCTCCTGAAGCATCCCTCCCTCACCCCTGACCCTGCTGTTCTGATTACATCTAGGACAGGTGTGCCCGGCCTTGCTCTTCATCTCTGCTGACAGGTGGGCTCCCTGCTGGGAATCCTCTAGGACCTGGGTGTTGACCTTACTGTCTGTGTCCCCAGGGCCTCACTTAATGCCTGGCACGTGTGCGTGAGTCCAGGCAGAACCTACAAATGCATGGTCAGATAAGACCAGCAAACTATACTTACAAGGAACAAGTCGGAGCGGGGGAGACTATGTCTTCCTCATCTTTGGATTCTATAGCTGTGACATCCAGTGTGGTGTTCCCTTGCCAGATTTGCCTGTTTATAACTAACTAATTAATTAATTATAAATAAAATGAGCATTCAGTCCATCCATCACACCAGCCACGTTTCATGTGCCTTATAGAGTTATGTGCTAGCGGCCACTATATTCAACAAGGCAGAGAGAACATTTCCATCCTCACAGGACACTGTCTTGTGCAGCTGACCCAATCTGGGCACAGGTTTATTGGTTGAACTTATCTAATTCAAAGTGTTTCAATCACAGGTGGAATTTCAGGTTGATAAATTTGCAGGTGAGAGTGGTAGTTATCCGGTGGGAATTGGGGTAGTGAGAAGTTGAAGAGGGACCCTCTCTCTCATGAGAAGATTTGCAGCTATGATCTTGGTGAAGGGCTCTGGCTCCAGGGAGCCCAGGGAAGGCTGAGAACCCAGAGGAAAGAGCCGGGTGATGCCGAGTGAGCCAGCATGGCCTCCACTGGAGTAGAAGGAAGGAGTGAGCCACTCTCTCTAACAACATTACTGCGCAAGTTTGTGTTTCTAAAGAATGGCTTGAGGAGAGCATATATGACTCAAGCAGCGAGGATGAAGACTCTCCATGTAGGGAACAAGGCTCAACTGCTTTAGTAGGCTGAGCAAGAAAGGTGTAAAATCAGAAGGAAGATGAAACATGGAGGCTTGTTCTGTGTTTTCCGTATTTTTTTAAATTTATTTATTTATTTATGGCTGCATTGCGTCTTCATTGCTGTGTGCGGGCTTTCTCTAGTTTCTGCAAGTGGGGGCTACTCTTTGTTGTGGTGCACGGGCTTCTCATTGCAGTGGCTTCTCTTGTTGCAGAGCATGGGCTCTGGGTGCACTGGCTTCAGTAGTTGTGGCTCGTGGGCTCTAGAGCACAGGCTCAGTAGTTGTGGCACACGGGCTTAGTTGCTCTGTGGCATGTGGGATCTTCCTGGACCAGGGCTCGAACCCGTGACCCCTGCATTGGCAAGTGGATTCTTAACCACTGCGTTGCAAGGGAAGTCCCATGTTTTCTGTATTTTAACGACCTAATAGGAAGAGGTGTATTACGTCTGTGGGCTTTGAGGGTGCTGTGTTTGTAATCAAATTTTCTTGCTTTGTTATTTAAGATAATCATTTCCAGACCAGTTCTTGCTGCCTTTGCCACTGCCAAACACCAGAACCTTTGCTTACGTTTGGTTGGCATCTCTTGGGAATAAAGCACAAGCGTTATTGGTTTGGGGTTTGGGGGTTGAGCTGGGATGAGGCCATCTGGTGGGACACGACTCCCTCACGAACACTTGAACCTGGAGACACAGCTCTTTGTGTGTGGTCCCGGTGCTGGGTGAGAAGCAGACACGCTCCCTCTGCACATTCAGGTCTTGTGGTGGCACCTTCATGTCCTGTCCTCAGGTTTACTCCTGGTTTAAGGGCGCTCCCAGGGGTGGGGAGGTTAGAGATGATGTCCTCCCAGCTTCCTGCACGGGTTCCTGGGTCCTCCTGGAGAGGTGAGGGGGGAGCACACCCTGGAGCACATTTCTCGCCTCCACTGCTCACCCACAACCCAAATCCTGGGACCAGGAATGAGGCCTATGTTCAGCTGCCCCTCGAGCCCCTCCATGGCTGGCAGGAATTCTCGAGGATGCTGTGAAGGGTTGCTGGGCTGGCCCCACACACTTGTCCTCATAGCCCTGCTGACCTTGTCCTCTGGGACTGACCTGCCCCAGGACAGAGCGTCTGGAAGGCAGGGCCAGGGGGTCACTTCTCCTCTCAGAACCCACTGCTGCAGCCAGGCAGCGCTGCCCCTGCTCCCCCATACCCCAGCCATGCCCACCCTGTGCCCTTCCCCCAGGCCGGCCCAGGTCCCCTCCTCCCCAGTCCTTCCAGGACTCCGGGACAATCTAGCGGGTACTGTTTACTCATGTGGGCATATATCCTCCTGCTGGAGAACCCTTGTTGCCTCACTTGCAGACCAAGAGAATTTGGACAAGTTTCTTTACCTCTAAGCTTGTGTTCATCCCCTCTAAGGAGCTAGAAAACGTACAGGGTTGTTGTGAGCACTAAGTATCTAGCAAGTAACTAAGGTCATCGCCTCAGGCACAGGACAGATAAGTTGTATGTGGAATTGGCTGCCATTCTCTCCCAGGAGGCCCATCGAAACCCTAGGTCCATGACAGGTGCTTCCTGCGTTTGGTTGGATTGGTTTATCGATCCATTGATTGATTGGGGAGAGTGGCAGGATATCCACAATTGTTCCTGCAATGTTCCCATATGTTGGAGAACAATGTGGTTGGTGGAGGTTGTCAAGGAGAAGGGACTTTAAGCCGACAAGGAAGGGAAGAAGTAAGGAAGAGGAGGGCGCTGGGAGGAGGGCAGTGTTGTGCACAGAAAGCCGTGGAGATGTGACTGGCTGTTGGAGGCACAGGAGGACACAGGCATGGCTTCCTGGTCATAGTTACAGAATCTGAGGGCTGGGAAAGGGGCCCTAGAGATCCTAGACCCTCTCCCTCATTGCAGAGGTGAAGCCATCAAGGCCCTGGGAGAGATGGGGACAGAAGGGGCCCTGAGTTCTGACCTTGACTCTGATTCTCAGCTCTCCTTTCACATGCACCCACCCCCAGTATCATTGCTGTCTTTGGGCACTAAAATACTCGTTTGCTGACAGTGAAGACTCTGAACGGGAGGGCAACAATCTGCCTGTAACTTACTTACTCTTTCATCTCCTTTACATTTTCTCTCTTTTTCTAATCCATAAGCTCCTCTATGTAGCTCTTCCCCGTCCCCTCCTTCCCTCTTTTTAATGATTCTCATCCAGAAGGACCTGTTCTCATCCAGGCACTTGAGGTCCTGGGATCTTCTATAAAATCTGTACAAACCCTCTGCAGCCATCCTCCTCCACTTTCCTAGCATTGCCCAGGCTCCAGAGTGCCTGCCCACCACCCTGTCTGTATCACTGAATCGTGTTGAGCAGCCCTGAGTGCCCCCCTCCCTGGGGCAGGAGGCAGGTCGGAGTCAGAAGGACTGGGCCCACCCTGCTGGAGCCACCCCAGCCCCACCTGTGAAGTCTGGCTCTGCCCTGCCTCCTCCCACCACTGCCACCAATGGGTGTAGTCCTGCCCTGGGCGCCTCTGACATGTGCCATTGTTTTCTCTCCAGCTGTCAAGAAATTCTCTCCTACCCTATTAGAATGAAGGAAGGAGATCAAGTGGAAGAACAAGAGGAAATGGGAGTATGAAACAAGTAAACTGCGGAGGGGAGGCAAATAAGGGCACGTGGGTTCCATTGCTTCCTAACTTTCTTTCTGGCACTTTGGTAGAACCAGCAAAACTGAGGAGCACACTAGGGTGGCCAGTATTGCATGCAAGGAGACAAGAGGATGGTAAAAATCTATGCAGACAAATGAAGGGTGCCCTGAGAACATCTTTCCTGGAAGCGATAACCCACTCCACATAACCTTTTAAGGTTGCTGGGCCAAACCCTCCAATGGCTCCTCCATTTGGAGGAGAGGGCTGTAGGTTACTGTAAGGCCACCTGTGCCTGACTCCAGGCTGTGTTGTTCACGTCATACACATTTGTAAGAGTCTTCCAGGATTCATGTAATATCTTGGTAGTGCGGGACCCAGCTCTGCTCCACCAACCCCCTTAACATCAACAGGCGGCATCCCCCACTCAGCGGCTGAATGCTAGATCCGCTAACATTGGATAGGATGAGATAGCATGGCGTGGTCCTGACGCTCCCCCTCCTTCAGGCCTCCTAGGAAAAGGGTGAGAAGGACAGAGGCACCTGGGACTCCTTCTCATGCAATCAGGACAGCTCACCTGGGCCAGCTTAGAGCCCTGTCTGCCGTAGTAGTCTCAGGATCAAGTAGGGGACTCTGCAGGATCCACACCCAGCTGGGAGGGAGCCAACCCCTGGGGGCCCCTCAGCCTCTACAGAGCCCTGCGGAGGGCCTGAGTCACCTCATGGCAACGTTTCTCAGGCTGAGGTTCTGTAGATTTGTCCTATGTATGTAAGAACAAAACACACACACACAAATGGAAGGAAACTCAATACCATGCTCATTTGGGATAGGGTAAGGGGGAAGAATTATAAATTGCTTATGTTTCTTTAATTTCCAAATTTGTAAATAAGTAAAAAAAATTATATATTTGATTATATTTCATTTTTTATTTATTTATTTTTAAAATATTTATTTATTTATTTGGCTGCATCAGGTCTTGGTTGTGGCATGTGGGATCTTTAGTTGCAGCACGTGGGATCTTTAGTTGTGCATGCGGACTCCTAGTTGCGGCATACAAGCTCTTAGTTGGGGCATGTGTTACCTAGTTCCCTGACCAGGGATCGAACCTGGGCCCCCTGCATTGGGAGCACGGAGTCTTAACCACTGGCCCACCAGGGAAATCCTTATTTCATTATATTTTATTTTATTATTATTATTTTTTAAATAAATTTATCTATTTATTTATTTATTGGCTGAATTGGGTCTTCGTTGCTGAGCGCGGGCTTTCTCTAGTTGTGGCAAGCGGGGGCTACTCTTCTTTGCGGTGCATGGGCTTCCCATTGTGGTGGCTTCTCTTTTTGCGGAGCTCGGGCTCTAGGCACACAGGCTTCGGTAGTTGTGGCACGTGGGCTTGGTAGTTGTGGCTCGCAGGCTCAGAAGTTGTGGCACATGGGCATAGTTGCTCTGCAGCATGTGGGATCTTCCCAGACCAGGGCTCCAACCCATGTCCCCTGCATTGGCAGGCAGGTTCTTAACCACTGCACCACGAGGGAAGCCCTCATTATATTTTACATAGCAGTGTTTTCTATAACCTTTTCACATTGGAGTACTTAGGCCATAAACTTTATTTTTTTATTACCACTGAATAATCTTTTTCTAAAGTGAAAGAAGCAAGCAAGGCTTGGTGGGGATGTTAGGAAAAAAATTATTGGGGGTAAAATGTGACTTAACAATTAATTGCTCATTTCCACTGTGCAGGTCTCCTGATGGGTCGGGTTGAGTAGGGCTGGAGGGACAGGGTTACTACTCCCACCTGTGTCATCAGACCTCCCACTCCTCAGAGCGCCCAGGTGGGAGGGACCCACGCTCTTCACCCTGGAGCCCCAGAGCCTCCCCTTTCCTCTGCATCACTTTCACAGTTCAGGGTACCAGTCACTTGAACGCCGCCTGGCCAAATGCCCAGGTTAAATTGCCCCTGTAGGACATGTCTCCCTGCTACCAGAACACACTTGGCAAAGAGCAGCAAACAGGCCCCAGTGCCCTGGGGATGTCAGGGCCCAAAGTCACTTCCAGGGTCTGAGTAGGCCCCTGGGTCCCACACACCAACCCCAGGGAGCCCACCTCCCCACTGACTCCAGTCCCTGACTTTGTGTGGCAGGTTCTGGTCTGACACCTGTGAAGACCTTGACCTGGAGGCCTCAGCCTGAGACTCAGAGGGGATGGAGCTTGTGCAGCGTCTGGCAGCTTAAATGAGACATGAGGCCAAGGAAGGAGGGCCGCCTCTCTGCTCCCCCTCCGCTCCTGAGTCAGCTAGTTTGTGCCGGTTACTTCCTGTCTGAGCTGTACAGATTTAGCATTAATTTTAGATATATGTCTCATTTTTAACACTGGAGCCTCTTACATCAAGCAAAATTGATCTCCTCCTTGGTTTATTTTTAAAACATTTCTATGTAGAATAACACACAAGTATAGAAAAGTACCCTCCACAAAGGGAGGGCTCAGTGAATTACAATGGGTGCTCCACTCTGGGGAGCAGTAGTTTTTCCCTCTGTAAAAGCCCAGATGCTTCTGAGAAGCTCCTTTCAGCTTCCTTACTCTGGCCCCAGACCTCCACAGCAGAAATCCCAAAGGTACTGGATTCTCCCAACCCTCCAGCGCCCTCCACTATTTTCTGATTGTGCTGCCACACTAATTTTGAGTTGTTTGTGTGTAAATCACTGCACTTGGAATAACATGGAGTAACTGATTTCATTCTTATAACCGAATAAGTTAGCACTTATTCTTCTCCCCTTCTACAGGGGGCTGCCAGGGTGCTGGGGACATCCTGTATATTGAACTGGGTGTTGGTAACAGATGTGTTTATATTTACAAGAAACCATGAAGCTCTACGCTTAAGATCTGTGCCCTGTACAATACACCAAGTAAACTTCAATTAGAAAGAGATGCAAAAAAAATTTCCCCACAAAACAAACTTCAGGCCCAGGTGGCTTCCTCTGATTTCTACCAAGCATTTAAGACAGAAATGATGCCCGTCTCCTACACACTCTTCCAGAGAACAGATACAGAGGGAACACACCCACACTGCTTTCATTGGACCAGGAGAATACTCATGTCATACCAGCAGCAGATATTACAGGACAGGAGAAATTACAGGCTAAACACTTCTGAATGTCGATGTCAAAATCCAAAAGCAAATATTAGCAGTCTAAATCTAGAGGTTTTCAGAAGGGAAGGAAATTGGGATTTCGTGGCAGTATTTCCAGTGGTTGATGTAGACAGGATCACTGGGTGTTTGGGCGCTGCCTGGGAATGTGGAGAGAAGGGGCAGTGCCATCGGGTTAGTGGAATGAACATTTGGTGACAGAGATTAGGAGGGCCTGGGTCATCCTCAGAGACAGTCCTTGGATGGGGTCTCTAGATTGTGGCTATGGAGGGGTCCCTCTAGGAGGACAGGGGCCTCTCTCCTGTGCCACGGCAGGGTCTAGGCATGGATGAGGAGTTTGTAGGGGCTGGATTTTGATGAGGAAGGAAAAGCAGGGAAGGTGCGCCCTCGGAGCCAGTGCAGCCACGGCCCCTCCCCAGCCAGGCCGTAGCCCAGGCTACTCAGACAGTTGCTCACATCAATAGTCAGGCGACAGTGGGGCACGCCAGCTTCACCCACTAAACCACCAAGCACAGCCCAGCAGGCCACTGTCCTCATTAATCAGCACTAACTGTGCATCCAGGGCTGGTTGTTGAAGACCCAGCTAATTTGTTAGAGACGTGCCATGTGGGCAGCTGGCTTGGAGAGACCAGGGCTCTGAGCCACGTGGAGACAAGCCAACCACTGGTCAGACCACCAGGAGGCTCACCCGGTGTGTGAAGATGCAGAGGGAGGAGGGACGTAGATGGGACCCCCTGATCCTTCAAGGGACCTTCTTTCAGGGATATTTAACAGCTGTGGGGTCAGGGATCAACATGTAAGGGAGGCAGCAGGTCAGGCATGGGCCCTCCTGTTGGCTCAGACCCCTCCTGTCCTTGGAGCAACCATGGGGCAGGCAGGAGGATTGGGGGGATGGAGGGAGGGGAGCCCTGGGTTCAGGAGTCCAGGGCACCATCTAGAGGATTCAGGGGTTCAGGGATTTCTGTCCCAGGGAACCAACCACATTCCTGTCCCACATCCATCTGTCATCAGCTTTGCGACTCTGGGAAAATCACTTAAAATCTCAACATTTTAGTGCCATGTACCATTAAATATGGATCACAGCACCTGCTGTGAGCTCCCCATGGAGCTGATGTGGGGATCACAGGAGATGATAACAGATATTCTTCACAAGCTCTAAAGCATCACACCCATAACCTTCCCCACTCCCCTGGCCTGTGGCATCCAGGTCCCCTCTCTGGAGGCAGCACTACCACATTTCTTGCTTATTCTTCCAGACATTTAATATTTGAACACTTAGGTAGCACTTATGAAGTACCCATCATTTTTCGTCAGGGTCTACCTGATTTGTTGTATTAAGCTTCATCATGTAATACTAACACATGGGCCCTATTAACATTTCCATTATCACAGAACAAGGAACTGAGGACAGAGGGTCTGCATGACTTTCCCAGGTTCATGTGGCTTCTGGTATGATTTGAATCCAGACCATCAGGCACCAGCCCCCACTCTGTCGGTCACTGTGCCGTGCTCCCTTTCTATATTATCTCACTAAATAAAGTCATGTCTCCATGCAGTCACCCTGCTGGCTGTTGTAAGTGCACACCACATTGCAACACCCTCTTCTCAAGCCCAGCTTTGATTCACTTGACTCCCCTAGACTCCCCTAGGAGGCTGGTGAACAAAGAGAACAGACGTGTGACCTGGGAATGAATTGACACCTCCGCATGGTCTTCTCCCAGCAACATATCAATAGTTCTCTCAGTTTTTGTTGTGTTTTCCAGGATCATGACTCGGGTAGCAAGAAGAAAAGGAAGATTAAAAAGGAATCAAACACAGGATACACAAGAATATCATCTGCGATCAAGATAATCTGCTGGCCATCTGCAGCGGTCGTTCAGACACATCAGAATCAGCATCTGGCCAAACAACAGGGTAGGGACACAAATAGCACCACCACTAACCACTCCATCGAAGGTACTGTGGAAATAATACCAGTTAGTAGATTCAGGAGTAATGGCTGTAGTTTGTACAGCAGAGCCTGGATCTGGCTGAGGGAGGATTGGACAGGAAAGGTGCCCACTCAGAGCCCGTGCAGCCACTGCCCGCTCTTAGCCAGGCCTTAGTCCAAGCTGTTCAGACGACTGGTCAGTTTCTAGTCACTGAGACCCTGGGGGCCTGTAAACGTCATCTATTAAGCCACCAAAACACCAGCCCAGTAGACCCTGTTCCCAGCTAATGAATATTAACTGCTCATCATCTAGGTTTGGTCAGTTGAAGATGATGCTAATTCTCTGTGCAACTGTTGTGTGGGCAGTTGGTTTGGAATGTCCTGGGTTCTGAGTCAGTTAGGGAGTCAAGTAGACTACTGGTCATTCAGGGTGATCACCTGACCACCAGGAAGTCTCACTGCAAATCAGCTGCTAGAATCAAGTGCTGAGGGGGAAGGGAGGGGAGATGCACACATATTTGGATACCCCGGTCCATCAGGTGGTCTTCATTTGGGGGAAAGGCATTGTATTTGGGGTCAGGGGTTGAAATGTAGAGCCAGGAGGTGGGTCCAGATTTGAGCCATTCTCTTGGGCCAGGCACCTCCTCCGACTACCAGCTGTCTCCTTGCAGCATCCTTGGGGCAGGAGGATGTGGGAAAGGAAGTGAGGAGAGCTCTTGGTTTGTGTATCCAGGGCATGATCTCATGTCCATATGTTCAGGAATCTCTATCCCCCGGGAATCAACTCCCTCCCCTGCCTCAGACCCATCACTCATCAGTGTTGTGACTCTGGGCAAGTTACTCAATCTCTCTAAATTTCAGTGCCCTGAACCATAAAATATGGGTCACAGCCCCTACTCTGCCCACCCCACAGTGCATCACAAGAAATAGTATTCTTTCCACGAGCTCTAAAACTTCTTACTCATGTCATCAATGTGAAAAAGTAGGCTCTATCCTCCGTTTGTAGCCTCCTAGGTGCCCTTTCTGGAGACAACCTGCTTATTCTTCCAGGCATTTAATACTTGAACATTTCAGTAGGTAGCACTTATGAAGTGGCCATCATTTTTCTTCAGGCTTTGTATTTACTAATTTTTAGCCTCAGAACATAATACAAATAAGCAGGTCCTATTAATATTTCCATATCACTGGCCAGGGAACTGAGAAACAGAAGGGCTAAGTAACTAACCTTCCCAGGTACACGTGGCTTTCAAATAGGATTTGATTTCAGGCCATCAGGCACCAGCGCCCATACTCTTCCTCACTGTGTTGTGCTGACTTTGTACTTGTCTCATGTAAATAAAGTTATTTTCCCCATGCGATCAGCCTGTTGGGTATTTTAAGTGCACGCTAAAATGCAAGGTCCATCTTCGTAAGCCCTACTTTGATTCAGGGGGCTCCCCGGGCAGCTAGTAATAAGGAGATCTGAAGTTTGACCTGTGAATTAGTTAAGACTTTTGCCAGGAAGATGTCAACACCTCTCGCCATTGTGAATGTATTTCCTAGGAACTCGTTTCAGGAATATGAAGAGAAAAAGGCAAGGATTCTAACCAAGAATACATATGGGGATTGATCCTCAGCGAAGAAAATATACTGGCTGGCCCTCACCGTCATTCAACAGCTCAAAATGAACATCTAGTCCCAAAGGGTTGAGCCTCAAATATCATCCCATACAAGCCACTCCATTGAAGTCACTGTGGGAATTCCATCATGAAACTGATCAAGAGTAATGACTATAAAAATGTTAAGTCATATTATCTTTTTATTGAGATATAATTCACATTCCATCAATTCACATTTTTTTGAACTGTGTGATTCAGCGGCTTTTAGTATACTCAGGTTTTGCAATCAACATCTCTAATTCCAGTACATTTTCATCATCCCCAAGAGAAACCTCATACCTAATATCAGTCATTCTCATTCTCTCCTCCCCTTTCACCCCAGCCCTGGGTCTTTCTGTCTCTATTGATTTTCCTATGCTGGACATTTCACATGAATAGAACCACACAATGTGTGGACTTCTGTGTCTGACTTTTGCAGTAAGCAAAATGTATTCCAGGTGCCTCCATGTTGTAGCATGTATCTGTCCTTCACCCTTTTTATGGCTGAATAATATTCATTGTATGGATATAACACATTTTATTTTTCCATTCATCAGTTGGCGAATAGTTGGGTTGTTTGCACTTTTTGGCTATTATGAATAATGATATGACAATATAACACTCATGTACAAGTTTTTGTGTGAACATATGTTTTTTATTTCTCCTGGACATATACCTGGGAATGGTGTTCCTGGGCCATATTTTATCTCCGTGTTTAACTTTTTGAGGAACTGCCAAACTATTTTCTGTTTCATATTTGCACCAGCAGTGCTTGAAAGTGCCAATTTCCCCACATCATTGCCAACCCTTGTTTTTAAAAAAATTATATGCATACTAGTGGGTGTGAAGTGGTATCTCACTGTGGTTTCAGTTTGCATAATTTTGACTAATAATTTTGGACATGTTTTCATGTGCTTATTGGCAATTTGTGTCTCTTCTTTGGAGCAGTATCTGCAAATTCTTTTCCTCATTTTTAAAATTTGGTTATTTGACATTTTATTGTTGAGTTGCCAGTGCTCTTTACATATTCTGAATACTAGGCTTTATCAGATATAAGACTTGCAAACATTTTCCTTCCTTCTGAAGGTTGTATTATGTCTTTCTTGATGGTGTTCTTTGAAACACAAAGGGTTTTAATTTTGATAAAGTCCTATTTCTTTTTCCTTTTGTTGTTTGTGCTTTTGCTATCATATTTAAGAGTTTGTTGCCAAATCCAAGACTATGAAGATTTATCCCTTTTTCTCTTCAGAAATTTGTATAGTTTAGCTCTTGTATTTAAGTTTTTGATCTATTTTAAATTCAAAGTCTATTTTGTCTGATATTGGTATAGACACTCCTGCTCTCTTTTGGTTACTATTTGAGTTTTCTCACTGAGTTTGGAATTCCTTTCTCTATCCTTTAACTTTCAACCTGTTTGAGTCTTTTGATCTCAAGTGAGTCTCTTGTAGACAGCATATAGTTGGATCATATGTTTTTACCTATTCTGCCAATCTTTGTATTTTGATTGGAGAGTTTAATCCATTTACATTTAAAGTAATTACTGACAAAAAAAAAAAAACCAGACTTATTTCTGTTATTGTGCTATTTGTTTTCCATATGCCCAAAGCTTTTTTGCCCTCATTTCCTGCATTCCTATCTTTCGTTGTGTGCGTTTAGCTGATTTATTACAGTAAAATATTTAAATTACTTTCTCACTTCCTTTTGGGTATATTCTATAGCTATCTTCTTTGTGTTTACCATGGGGATTACCTTTAACATCCTAAAATTAAAACACTCTAACTTGAATTTATACCAGGTTAATCTCAACACCATCCAAGTTCTTGAAGCTAAAAGAGCATCCTACTATCTCAATGCAAAAGACCTTCTCCAAGACACATTATAATGAAATTGTCAAAAATCAAAGGATAAAGAATTCTAAAAGCAGTCAGGGGAAAAAAGATTTTAACTTACAAAGGAACCCCATTACACTATCAGCAGATTTCTCAGCAGAAACCCGACAGGCCAGGAGAGAGTGGAATGACATATTCAAAACATTGAAAGAAAAAAAAAGCCAACCGAAAATACTCTATGCATCAAAGTTATCCTTCAGATATGAAGGAGAAATAAAGATTTTCCTAGGCAGACAAAAGCTGAGGGAGTTCATCACCATTAGACCTGCCTTGAAAGAAATGCTGAAAAGAATTCTTCAAGCTGAAATGGAAAGACAGTAATCAGCAACATGAAAACGTATAAAAGTATACAACACATTGGTAAAGGTAAATATACAATCAGAAAACTCTAAATCTGTAACAGGAAGGTGTGTTAGCCACTTAATTATAAAAGTCAAAGGAAAAGAGTATTTAAAATAATTATAGCTACTGTAATGTATTAACAAACACACAATATAAAAAGACGTAAATAACAACATCAAAACCATGAAGAGTGGGGAGTAAAAAGGTAAAGTTTTTGTAGGCAATTGAGGTTAAGACGCTGTCAGCTTAAAATGGACGATTTTAATCTATGAGATGTCTTACGTAAGCTTCATGGTAACCACAAAGCAAGACCTAGAGCAGATGCACCAAAATATATGCACCAAAATATGCACAAAAATATAGAACAATCTAGAAAATTACAAATCAAGTGACCTTAGTGTTCACAGGCAAGCACTAGCACATTTTAATGTACCATGATCATATTAAAATAGAAATAACTAAGAAACATTTTCTACGAAGAAGCAGCCCCTGCGGCAGGCAGCGGGAAGGGACAGGAAGGCTGCGTGGCGCCCAGGCCCCCGATGGCCTAGGTCTCACCCCGCAGTACACTGTTGATGTGCCAGAGCGCTGCTTCCTTCTCTGAGTCTAGGTCTTCGTCGGTGACCCGGAAACCCAGCTGAGGGGGTGAGGGCAGCCTCAGAGTCTCCCCTCGCCTGTGCGGCAGCAGAGGAAACCTGTGTTTTTGGGGCCTGGGACTGTCAGATGTGGGGGAGCAGTCCCTCCAGGGTCGTTTCTGCCCTCTTGTTGCCTCCGCATCTTTGTCAGACTGGCATTTTCTCTGGGAAACCACCAGAGCTGCAGAGGGCGACGGAGGGCCCTCCTCGCTCCCTTTCTTTGAGGGCATCTGGGGCAGCCCTTGCGGTATGGCGGGACCCCTCCTTCTCTTCATGGGTGGGAAACCTCGGGTGGAGCTATATGAGCTCGTGATGGCATTTCTTTTGGGGCAGGAGCTCATACAAGAGGTGTGGAGTGTCCTGTTGGAACTGTCTTCTGCACTCTAGGCATGGAGGTTTCTCTGCAGAGGTCCAGGCCTGGGCACGAATAAAGAGACCCCCAGGGACAGAAATGCAGATTGTGCGTCCCGGTGCCATCGGGGCCACTTTTCTGGTCATAGTTCCCCCCTATGACTGTGGGGTCTTCCTCCTGTTGGCCATCCCTTTCCCGCTCTCTCCCAGGGCCCTCAACACCGTCTGCTCTGTGCTGCAGTTCGGGACACAGCTGGGTGTCGTGGGAGGCACTGGCTGCCCCCGCGCCACACTGACAGTGACTATGTCCACTGCGGACACTGAGCTGCGGGACACCATGGAGGTGAGAGCACCCATCACCGCGTTCTTCCCATGGCCTCGCCTGCAGATGGAGACAAGGACCCCCTGAAAGGAGCACAGGGCCTGCGGGATGGTAGAATGGGGTCTCAGAGACTCTGTGGCAAAGCGCAGATGCAGAGTCACTGGACACTTGTGGACCGGCCTGCGAGTGGATAGCCGGCCATAGACAGCTGGGTGACCCGGGCCGGCCACGGGAAGTCGGTGGGCGCGGTGAGCCGGCTGGGGGCAGCCGAGCCCTCCTGGCAGGTGCTGGTCCCCAGGGCCGGGGGCGGGTGTGAGGGGCAGGGCCTAACTAAGTAGCTGCCTGTAGAGAACTTGGGTGAGATCGGTCCATGGATAGGGAGCTGGGCTCCGAGCACTCTCCTTCAGCTGCCAACTCGGCCAAAGGCGAAGTGCACACTGTTTGGGCTGTTGCTGGTATTTATAGCTCTGCAACCTGTGAGCGAACAATGGGCACAAACGCGTGTCCCCTGCACCGGCAGGTGGACTCTCAACCACTGTCCCACCAGGGAAGACCTTGACATAATTCTTTTGAATTTGGATAGTGCTGATGGTTGCACAGCACTGTGAATGTATCTAATGTAACTGAATTGTATAATTGAAAATGGTTGATATACTAAATTTGGTTTTATGTATATTTTACTATAATAAAAAATCAGATGAACGAACAGCATAAACCAGGATTAGGTAAGATGATAGAACTCAGGACAGAATTCAAAATAAAAGAAAAAAAATTCAGAAAAGCTGACTAAATTTAAAATAATACAAGAGTGGGGACTTCCCTGGTTGAGGAACTGAGATCCCACATGCCGCAGGGCAGCCAAGCCTGCACGCCGCAATTACTGAGCCTACGTGTTGTGGAGCCCACGCGCCACAACTAAAGAGCCCACGAGCCGCAAGAAAGAGCCCACGCACTTCAACGAAGAGACCACGTGCTGCAACTAATACCCGACACTGCCAAACACAAATAAATTAAATTAAATAATACGAGTGAATGAACATAATGGATAATGCCTTAAGAGAAACAAACAAGAAAAGGAAACAGTTTTTTAAATCAAAAAGAAGATAAAAAGAAGTTTAGAGAAATGGCAAACATAAAAGATAGGCAAAAAAGAGTCAGGACAGCTCTGAAAAGAGTAACATAAGTTACTCTAATAAGAATCTATTATACCATAAAAGTGACATTTCAAATCAGTGGGACAGATTAGTCAATAAATTGTGATACATACATGTTGAGGTATAAGTAATTCTCTGGAAGATTCCACGGCACGGCAAAAGCAGATGTCTCTGAGGAGGGAAATGTGTGGCTGGGGAATGTGGGGAAAAGGGTGTCTTTCCTTTGAATACCCTTGTGTACCTTTTCTAATGTTCTGTCATGTGAATTTATTACCTCTGAAGTTCACCTGAGTTCAAACCCCAGTTCCCCCAATTGCCAGCTCTTAATCGTGGGCAAACTCTTCACACTCTCAAAGCCTCTATCTGTGAAATAAGGTCAGTAACTTAGCCTGGTGCTGCCTGGCACAGAAGACACTGTCAATAAATGGAGATTATTAGTGTAAAAAACCGAAATGCCCATCAATGGATGAATGGATATTTTAAATGTGGTGTATATGTGAAATATTACACAGTCATAAAAAGGAATGAAGTACTGACACGTGCTACGACATGGACGAACTTGAAAACATTATGCTAAGTGAAAGAAGTCCCACACAGTGGTCACATTTGTATTATTTCATGAAATGTCCAGAAAAGGCAAAAACATAGTGATAGAAAGGAAATGTGTGGTTGCAGGGACTGAAGGAGGAGGGGATGAAGAGGGCCTGCTGATGGTTACGGGGGCTTCTTTTTGGGGTGATGAAAACGTGATGGGATAGATGATGGTGATGGTTGCATAGGCTTGAGAATGTACGAAATGACATTGAATTTGCGGTCTCAGAAGGTGAATTTTATGGCATGTGAATGACATCTCAAAAAAATAATTTTGAAAATGAAAATTGCCAGTTTTCCCATTTTCACTATCCACTATCCACTGCCTCCATCTCTCCCTTCTCCCCACGTCATTCCTTTTGACGCCCACCCCTGCCTCTATCTCCCAACCTCACGCCCTCGAGCTGCCCCACGAGGCCTCCGAGGGAGCCCCTGAACCGCTGGGCGCCTGCGTCCTGTGGCTGTTGGAGCGGCTGCCCAGTGCGCGTGCCCCCACCGCTCTCACCCGTGAGAGTGGACGCTTCCGTCGGATTTTTCTCATGCATTTCAGTTGATGGTGATGTTTACAGAAGGTGGCACACCCCCTGGTCAATGGAGGAAGCCCCTCAAGTTAATACTTAGGCCTGTCCAGAAGTTTGATGTCGTCCAGCAGTAACCTCAGCATGTTGTGCTCTGAAAGCCAGGTTGGACGCTTGCAGGCACTTGCAAATACTGCGGACTTCAGAGGCATTTGGGCCTCAGATTGAGGCCTTGTACCTCCACATGCGATGTGACCTCAGCCCTTTGCTGCACGTCTCTAAGTGAAGTGGCACAGGAATACTGGCCTTGCCTGTCGTTGCCAGGATTAATTGAATAGTGCATTAGCTGCCCTGGTGCTTAGGTGTTGAGTACATGGTGAATTTACATACCAGGCCCTATTCGTGGGCCTCCTGAGGCAGCAGTTCCCTTGCCTCTGCCCCTAGGATAACTCTGAGCCCTAGCCACCTCTCTGGTAGATTTCCCTATACCCCCACTATAATCACACCTGCATAAGGCAACTCAAACCTTTCAGAGATGTGTCCTGAACCTCTTGTTTTCTTAAATACCTGTGTGGTGGTTGTGAGACTTAAGGCCAACCTCCCCAAGAGACTTTTTCTCTTTCTCCTAGTAAACCTAGACTCACATTCTGTCATCTTCAACTCTACTCACACTTTGTTCTTTCAACCCTGACCTCTGACCCTGCTCTTTACTTCTGCCATTTCATCCTCACCCCTGCTTCCTTTCATAAATCCATAAATCTCTTCTGGCCTTCCTAGCCCTAGGCCACGTTCCTTCCTCTTTGCTCAGTTTTTACCCCTTTCCTCCCCTTTCCTTCAGTCTCCCATCCGACTTTCAGTCCTTCCTTTCTCATGCAGACTTTGATTCCAACCCCATCAAAAACAAAACAAAACAAAAAAGCTTAAAGCACACCACAGTTAGCAGTATCTCAAAATTCAAAAGGTTTATTACTCATCTATTAATTCGATGACATTCATTTATTCAGTTTTATTGTTTTAATAAATATACAGAAATAAAACCAGAAATATATAATTAGAGAATAAATAGAGAAATTTATACCTGGTACCCAAGGTGGCACCAACAATCCTAGCAGCTCTTACTATAAATATCCATAGTAGTCAGCAATTTCCATTTCTTTTTCCCTCTCAATGAAAACTTGCAGTTTCCCCAAAGAGGTGTATTTGGCAGCATTCTCACGTTCTTGTTGAGCCCGCCTCTTCATGGCCTCCCGCTCCGGTCTCTGCTCTTGTTCGATGGGCTTTGACATGACTGGCTCAGAAACGTTGGGTTCCCTCCATGGTCTTCGTTGCTTGCTGAAGTCTTGGAGTAGAAATGGGGTTTGGATCTTGGGTGGGGACTGACGCTTAGTTACAGTGGGGGGAACAGGCCCCCGCTGGAGAGAAGCGAAAGATGAAGTTTTGTAGGGTGCAGGCCTAGGAGCAGCAGACTGAGGGACACTAGGATGGATATGGGTGGTCCAACCCGGTTGGGTTGGGTTGGTCACAGTTGGCTGAGCTGGTTTGGCAGGACCTGGCAAAGAGGCAGGAGCTGGCTGGGATGAACGGGCTGCAGCAGGTTGAGCTGAGTTAGACGAAGCAGGCTGGGCACGGTCCGCCACAGCAGGCCGATGTGAGGCCAGAGACTGTGGCCTCCGAGGAGCAGGTCGAGCTTGAGGCTTGTCCCAGGCAGAAAACTTGACCTTCTTAGGTGGAGGCAGCTCATACTGGGATGGAGATGGACACTGTTTTTCAGCACTGCTGCCTGGTTTCTGGGCTTCGACTTGAGTTTTCTCAGGACTCTTACCCTCACGTGGGGTACGCCACCATGGCTGGATAGCTGGGGGTGGCTGGGGGTCTTTAGGGTTGCTTGAATTTCCCAAGACCCGACAGGAAGAGAGCCCAGTTCTCTTATCATTCTTCTTCCCCAGTGCATGAAAAACCTTCACGGACTCCAGCATGCGCATGCCTAGGGAGGTTCGAGGCTTTTTAATGCTCTCGTGGATAAGCTCAGTTTGGTGTTCCTTTCGCTTCGTCTTGGGAATTGTTGGCTTCTCTTCTGCCTTGACTTTGTTCCCTGACTGCTTCTTCTCTTCAGCCTTCTTTCTTCCTCTGGTCCTTGTGGTCTTTTCCTGCCCGTGGCTCTTAGTTTTGCTGATCTTTCTGGATGCAGCTTTCTGAGGGTTGCCTTGAGAATGCTTGGCCGTGTTCACAGGAGCCCTGTCACTGACTGCAGCATTGCATAGAACCACTTGTCCCCCTAACAGGCACTGTGGATTCTTTGGCTGGATTTTGGCCTTGGGAGCACCACTGATAGGTTCAGAGGCTTTATGTTTGTTCTTCCTGGGTTGATCAGAGGGATCCTTTATGACACTTGGCTTTTCCTGCACCTGATTCACTTTAATGACCCTGGTGTCTTTGGCTTTGATCACGTTGGGACCTTTGGATTGATCAAGATCTTTCAATGAATTAAAGAGCTGGGGAAGGTGAATATGCTCCGCCAGTGTAGTAGTGTCTGCAAAACCACTGCTAGATTCCATCCCATTTTCAAGTGTCCCTAGGTCCTCAAGACTCAGGCTGTTCTTTCCCAGATGAGCATTTTCAGAACCAGGCTGCTCCTCTTGGCTGATGGGGTCAGTGCAGCCCGGGAGCTGGTGAATATCAGGGATTTCTGAAGGGAGTAGTGGAAGCTCTTGGTTTTCTCCTGGGATCTGATAGGCATCCAGAGGCCTTGAAAGCTTGGTTGTAATATCCTCCAAGTTCTTACTCTCTATTTGTCCCTGCCTTGGAGCTGGAGGCAGGGCCAGGAGACTACTGGCAGTCTGGACTGGAGCTGTCCCTGAAATGTCCCCAAGTTCGGGTGGTGGATTTCTCTCAAGTATCTGAATACTTCTGCTCCTGCAGGACTCGGGGAGTTCTTGAGTTTGTGTCACACAAAATGTCTGGATTGGAGGTTGCCATCCCAGGGAAGTTTTCATCACCAGGGAAGTCTCCATCCCTACAAAGGAGTCAAGGTAGAAGTCAGTCCCTCGTAAGTGAGATGCTCCCCCTAAACACCAACACAGCAATCATGTACCTTTCAAGGTACATGTTTGCTGTGTTGGTGTTTAGGGGCAAGATGGGCAAGGCATTTCTACTAACTCTTCTTAAGGATCATGGACAGTGTTCTATGCTACGAGATAAGTGGTGACTGTTGTAATTCTTACTGGTGATCATTTCCTGTCACTGATTCTTGGTTTTCTTTGTATTTCATAGGATTGTTACAAGTCAATTAAACAATGAGTCTTATTTTTCAAAAATGAAATGTTTTACAAAGCCTAGCATTCTCATATAGAGTCCGTTCAATTCTCCCCACTTTCCTGAGAGGCTAAGAACACTTCACACCATGAACTAGGAGAGGGAGTAGAGCCCTTCCTGATGAAATAGATAAACAAAGACAGAGTCTTAGCCTGCTTGCTCTGGACAGGATCTCAGACCCTAAGGTCTTAAATCCTGGTATATATTAAGGAAGTGAGGACAGTTAAACTGGCACTATCATAACAAGAGTTCTCTTCCAAAGAGACTCTAGCAGTAGATTAGGGAAGGGAGAGATACAGTGTGTTAGTACAGGGGGAATGATCGGCTACAGCAGTGAAAAATGTGGTACCTATTGGTATGCTCTTGGGGTTCTTGTACATGTAGCATAGATGACCTTTACAGTGTCACTCCCACCTTCCCACCTGCATTAGGTGTTCTTTTTTTAAAAATTTATACTCATTTATTTATGTTTTGAACTTATTTATTCTATGTATGTATTTTTTTTGGCTTCACTGGATCTTCTTAGTTGCTGGGCTACTCTTAGTTGCTCCATGGCATGTGGGATCTTCCCAGCCCAGGGCTCGAACCTGTGTCCCCTGCATTGGCAGGCGGATTTTTAACCACTGCACCACCAGGGAAGCCCTAGGTGTTCTTATGTAGAGTCTAAATACAGACAGCCCTGAGCAAAGGTAGTGGTTATTAAAGACTCAGGATCTAAATTCTACCTGTCTATACACCACTTCCCAGCTGTAGATTTTTTTTTTTTAATTTTTCTTTCTTTATTTTATTTATTTATGGCTGTGTTGGGTCTTCGTTTCTGTACGAGGGCTTTCTCTAGTTGCGGCAAGTGGGGGGGCCACTCCTCATTGTGGTGCGCGGGCCTCTCACTATCGTGACCTCTCTTGTTGTGGAGCACAGGCTCCAGACGCGCAGGCTCAGTAATTGTGGCTCACGGGGCTAGTTGCTCCGCGGCATGTGGGATCTTCCCAGATCAGGGCTCGAACCCGTGTCCCCTGCATTGGCAGGCAGACTCCCAACCACTGCGCTACCAGGGAAGCCCCCCAGCTGTAGATTTGACCCCATTTTTGAATGCTGACCTCATTGTTCAACTTTCTTGCTGTTTGTACTCACCTTGAAAACTTGTTTCTGGGATGCGGTGAGCAGACACAGGGTAGTAGATTCCAGAGGTGGAAGCTGGTGGTAAGATATTTGTGGGCTGAATCTCCTTTAGTACCATTACCATTTCTGGTTGCACAGAGGCCCTACTTCCTGTGTATGACACAGAGCCATAGGACTGCAGGCAGGAGCCAAGTTCTCCATACAGTAAAGACCCCAGTGTGCCGTGGTTATAGTAATATACCTGGCTTCCTTCCTGGTAGGGAAGTGACAGGCTATGTCCCTGATTTGGAATCTGAGATGGTGTTCCCTGAGCAAGGCTGGCAGAAAGTGATGGATATAGAGGGGCCATGTTATTGGTGTCTGCAGTTTTATCATACTGGGCTGCCATAAACATGGAGGAAGCAGCTGTGTGCTGTTCAGTGAGTGCCAGAGTAAAGTCTCTGAGTGAAGAAGAATTCTTTTCAGTGCTTCCTGTGATGCCCCACTCAAAAACACCTGGATAGGAAGCAGCTGAAGTGGAGATCTGGCTCTGGTCAGTAACTCCAGATAACAGAGTTGTGCTAGAATGTTGGTGAAGGTAGGCACTACCCATGTGTGTCTGGAAAGAGGTGGCCGTAGCTGATGCCGAACTGACGGCAGGAGCAGAGACTCTGGAGAAGTTGCAGACACTTGCTGTTAGGGAAGCTGCATTGCTCACCACAGGAAGAGAGTGCTGCAGAGAATTCAGAGTTCCAAGTACAGATGGATTTTGGCAATTTTCTGTAAGAACAAGGGGGTGATGAAAAAATCAGGGAGATTGATAAATTCTCACTATGTTTGAGGAAGGTTCTTGCTATCAGGACACCTCTACTGTCAATACTTACTGAGAATCCAAAAATCAGACAGTTATGATGGTTGTAAGGACTGAGCAGTTTTACACTCTTCTGTATTAACTGCCTGTGCTCCCATCTTGGGCACAGATGGGCAGAAGACCCAAGTGGTATGGTTCAGACATTGTTCTCTAGGATGGAAGCAACCTTCTCCCTGCCCTATCTTTCCCTTCAGCCTGCACTAGTATTGACTTCTATGCTGTTTCCTAGACTGGAAGCATTTTAGAACTAGGAGGGCCTTAGAGAACTTCTATTTTCACAGTCTCATTTCATGAGGAAGGAAACTGAGGCTCAGAGAGGTCAGGTTGACTTGTTCAAGTTCTCTCATTATGTTAGTATCCTTACCAGGTTTCAGAACCTAAGTATCCTGACTTCCTTGCCAGGACGCTGCTCTGAGCATGACACTGCCAGAAAGCAGGAGCAATAGAACTTATAATATAGGCATTTTCTTTGTCCATTAGAAAACAGTACGGCTATTAATTACCATTGTGATCTTCAGTGTCTCACTTTGCTTGTGCAGTTCCCACGCTCTTACCTAGAGTTCACATATAGCTCAGTCCAAGTGGTAAATTTAAAGAGTCATTTTTACCCTCTTCAAGCCTGGTTTCTCATCCTACCTCAAAATGATTACCCGAAAGTGAATTTCTGAAGTGCTTTTGGAAAGAAAAAAGCGATCTGATTCCTTCAGATTGCTCATCTGTAAAGTGGTTATAGCACCACCACCAATAAAAATGGGGACTTCCTCCTGCTTGGCCATCCCTTTCCCGCTCTCTCCTAGGGCCCTCAACACCGTCTGCTCTGTGCTGCAGTTCGGGACACAGCTGGGTGTCGTGGGCGGCACTGGCTGCCCCCACGCCACACTGACAGTGACTGTGACCACTGCGGACACTGAGCTGCGGGACATCATGGAGGTGAGAGCACCCATCACCGCCTTCTTCCGATGGGTCGCCTGCAGATGGAGATACGGACCCCCAGAAATGAGCGCAGGGCCTGCGGGATGGTAGAATGGGGTCTCAGAGACTCTGTGGCAAAGCGCAGATGCAGAGTCACTGGACACCTGTGGGCTGGCCTGCGAGTGGATAGCCGGCCATAGACAGCTGGGTGACCCGGGCCGGCCACGGGAAGTCGGTGGGCACGGGGAGTGGGCTGGGGGCAGCTGAGCCCTCCTGGCAGGTGCTGGTCCCCCAGTGCCTGGGGCAGGTGTGAGGGGCAGGGCCTACCTAAGTAACTGCCCATAGAGAACTTGGGTGAGATCGGTCCTTGGATAGAGAGCTGGGCTCCGAGCATTCTCCTTCAGTTGCGAACTCGGCCAAAAGCGAAGTGCGCACTGTTTGGGCTGTTGCCGGTATTTATAGCTCTGCAACCTGTGAGCGAACAATGGGCTTGCGTTTGCGGGACGCAATAGTTTAGGGAGGGGTGGCGCATGCGCAGAGTACACGTCACGCCCTGGGGCGCACAGGTGGGGATGCGCGCCTGGATCGTCTAGCGCTTCTGAATCTCCCAGGGTCTGAGGGTTGGAGGTGTTTGCCTTGAGGGTGATGAGCTTCTTGGCGGCACAGCTGGCCCTTCCCCCCTGGCCTGGCCCCAGTGCTGTCGGGGGAACTAACTGTACTGGACGGGGTCCCTGCCCAGCAAAGTGGAGCAAGGTTGCTGGCTGTGCAGCTCCCACAGGAGGCGGCAGCTTTGGCAGCAGCGCCTCTGCGTCCTTCTGCCCTTTCCCCTGGCGGCACTGGAGGGGAGAGCCGCTAAGAGCAGAAGTGCCGACACCACCGGGAGCTCGATCGTGCAGGCTTCTGTTTAAGGTTTCAGACTTTAAGAGTAATAGAAAAGCGTGGAACTTTTTTTGTTGAAGGTGAGTGTGTGGAACATACCCAGTTGCATTTTCAACCTATCATTTTGCTACCGAGTGGAGAAGGCACTGCAGGGAGAAAGAGTGGAAGCGAGGAAACAAGTTAGGAGACTTTTGTAGAAATTGGGCATAATGGTGGCTTGGACCAGGGTATGGTGGTCATTTTGGTGGAAAGATGTGGACAGATTCTAGAGGTATGTAGGCAGTATCATTGTTAGCACTGGTGGTGGGTTGAGGATGAGGGCGAGGGAGAAATAGCCGTCAGTGATGGTGATTCCTAAGTTTCTGGCTCCTATGGTTGGTTGGATAGGGTTTTTTAGATATGATGTTCATATTTATCCTAATTTGTCTTTTGTTATTTGTTGGTTCTTGATGAATACTCTGTCCTATTAAGTCTCCTGTTTTTAGCGTGCAGAGCATTTTCACCGAAACTGACTGTTGCATGTTATCAGATAACTTTTTACCATCTGCCAGTTTGGTCCTGTATTTTATTCTCTTTCATTTATTAATTAAATTGTTGTATTAATGTAAATAGTTATATTAATAGATTTTCTAAAGTTGCGTTACCCTTGAGTCCTTGGAATAACGCCTTTCTGTAGTCATGGTGTATATCATTCTTTAATAATTATTGATTAGACATGCAGATATTTTCTTAGGATTTTTCTACCTATATTTGTAAAGCGAAATTGTACGTTTTTTTGCAAAAACTTGATTTTCTTTCCTTTTTATTTACAAATGACTCGAATTTTGTTGTTTTGTAGTTATTTGATTGATGTAGAAGGCATGTGGCCAGATGATGCATTTGGATATAAGTATAAGGGTTGTCACTACTTTTCCGTTTTTATAAAATTTGAAGGTAGAAGTGTAGGGGAATTTCTCAAATTTTGGAAAAAGAGAAAAGTTTGTAATTCATTTTTTCTGACATAAGATAACCTTTTACTAAAAGTTTGTAAAGGGATGTATCTGGAAATAGTTAGATATAACAGCCTGAATAAATAGTCAGTGGATTTCAGCATTTTTTTCTTTTTTAAATTTATTTAATTAATTTATTTATTTTTGATATTATATGCACTGCACAACCAAGGAAGTCCCTTTTTCTTCCTTCCTTCCTTCCTTCCTTCCTTCCTTCCTTCCTTTCTTTAAAGCTCCAAGTCATTTAAAATACATGACTTCTTACTAAAAATCTGCAGTTCATATAACCAAGGGGTTTATAACTTCTCCTCTAAAAGTTATATTCCTGGGACTTCCCTGGTGGTCCAGTGGTTAAGACTCTGTGCTTCCAATGCAGCAGGCATGGGTTCAATCCCTAGTTGGGGAGCTACGATCCCACATGCTGCACAGCCAAAGAAATTTTTTTTAAATGTTATATTGCTGTATGATTGAATTTAGTGGTTTAGACATTCTTTTTCTTTCTTTCTTTTTTTTTTTTTGGTACACGGGCCTCTCACTGTTGTGGCCTCTCCCATTGCAGAGCACAGGCTCCGGACACACAGGCTCAGCGGCCATGGCTCACATGCCTAGCCCTCCACGGCATTTGGGATCCTCGCGGAACGGGACACGAACCCGTGTCGCCTGCATCGGCAGGTGGACTCTCAACCACTGCGCCACCAGGGAAGCCCTTGACATAATCATTTTGAATTTGGATAGTGCTGATGGTTGCACAGCATTGTGAATGTATTTAATGTCGCTGAATTGTATACTTGAAAATGGTTGAAATACTAAATTTGGTTTTATGTATATTTTACCATAATAAAAAATCAGATGAACGAACAGCATAAACCAGAATTAGGTAAGATGATAGAACTCAGGACAGAATTCAAAATAAAAGAAAAAAATTCAGAAAAGCCAGCTAAATTTAAAATAATACAAGAGTGGGGACTTCCCTGGTTGTCCAGTGGTTAAGAATCTGCCTTCCAATGCAGGGGATGCAGGTTCGACCCCTGGTTGAGGAACTGAGATCCCACATGCCGCAGGGCAGCTAAGCCTGCACGCTGCAACGACTGAGCCTACGTGCTGTGGAGCCCACGCGCCACAACTAAAGAGCCCACGAGCCGCAAGAAAGAGCCCACGCGCTTCAACGAAGAGACCATGTGCTGCAACTAATACCCGACACTGCCAAACACAAATAAATTAAATTAAATAATACGAGTGAATGAACATAATGGATAATGCCTTAAGAGAAACAAACAAGAAAAGGAAACAGTTTTTTAAATCAAAAAGAAGATAAAAAGACGTTTAGAGAAATGGCAAACATAAAAGATAGGCAAAAAAGAGTCAGGACAGCTCTGAAAAGAGTAACATAAGTACGTATAAGAATCTATTATACCATAAAAGTGACATTTCAAATCAGTGGGACAGATTAGTCAATAAATTGTGATACATACATGTTGAGGTATAAGTAATTCTCTGGAAGATTCCACGGCACGGCAAAAGCAGATGTCTCTGAGGAGGGAAATGTGTGGCTGGGGAATGTGGGGAAAAGGGTGTCTTTCCTTTGAATACCCTTGTGTACCTTTTCTAATGTTCTGTCATGTGAATTTATTACCTCTGAAGTTCACCTGAGTTCAAACCCCAGTTCCCCCAATTGCCAGCTCTTAATCGTGGGCAAACTCTTCACACTCTCAAAGCCTCTATCTGTGAAATAAGGTCAGTAACTTAGCCTGGTGCTGCCTGGCACAGAAGACACTGTCAATAAATGGAGATTATTAGTGTAAAAAACCGAAATGCCCATCAATGGATGAATGGATATTTTAAATGTGGTGTATATGTGAAATATTACACAGTCATAAAAAGGAATGAAGTACTGACACGTGCTACGACATGGACGAACTTGAAAACATTATGCTAAGTGAAAGAAGTCCCACACAGTGGTCACATTTGTATTATTTCATGAAATGTCCAGAAAAGGCAAAAACATAGTGATAGAAAGGAAATGTGTGGTTGCAGGGACTGAAGGAGGAGGGGATGAAGAGGGCCTGCTGATGGTTACGGGGGCTTCTTTTTGGGGTGATGAAAACGTGATGGGATAGATGATGGTGATGGTTGCATAGGCTTGAGAATGTACGAAATGACACTGAATTTGCGGTCTCAGAAGGTGAATTTTATGGCATGTGAATGACATCTCAAAAAAATAATTTTGAAAATGAAAATTGCCAGTTTTCCCATTTTCACTATCCACTATCCACTGCCTCCATCTCTCCCTTCTCCCCACGTCATTCCTTTTGACGCCCACCCCTGCCGCTATCTCCCAACCTCACTCCCTCGAGCTGCCCCACTAGGCCTCCGAGGGAGCCCCTGAACCGCTGGGCGCCTGCGTCCTGTGGCTGTTGGAGCAGCTGCCCAGTGCGCGTGCCCCCACCGCTCTCACCCGTGAGAGTGGACGCTTCCGTCGGATTTTTCTCATGCATTTCAGTTGATGGTGATGTTTACAGAAGGTGGCACACCCCCTGGTCAATGGAGGAAGCCCCTCAAGTTAATACTTAGGCCTGTCCAGAAGTTTGATGTCGTCCAGCAGTAACCTCAGCATGCTGTGCTCTGAAAGCCAGGTTGGACGCTTGCAGGCACTTGCAAATACTGCGGACTTCAGAGGCATTTGGGCCTCAGATTGAGGCCTTGTACCTCCACATGCGATGTGACCTCAGCCCTTTGCTGCACGTCTCTAAGTGAAGTGGCACAGGAATACTGGCCTTGCCTGTCGTTGCCAGGATTAACTGAATAGTGCATTAGCTGCCCTGGTGCTTAGGTGTTGAGTACATGGTGATTTACATACCAGGCCCTATTCGTGGGCCTCCTGAGGCAGCAGTTCCCTTGCCTCTGCCCCTAGGATAACTCTGAGCCCTAGCCACCTCTCTGGTAGATTTCCCTATACCCCCACTATAATCACACCTGCATAAGGCAACTCAAACCTTTCAGAGATGTGTCCTGAACCTCTTGTTTTCTTAAATACCTGTGTGGTGGTTGTGAGACTTAAGGCCAACCTCCCCAAGAGACTTTTTCTCTTTCTCCTAGTAAACCTAGACTCACATTCTGTCATCTTCAACTCTACTCACACTTTGTTCTTTCAACCCTGACCTCTGACCCTGCTCTTTACTTCTGCCATTTCATCCTCACTCCTGCTTCCTTTCATAAATCCATAAATCTCTTCTGGCCTTCCTAGCCCTGGGCCACGTTCCTTCCTCTTTGCTCAGTTTTTACCCCTTTCCTCCCCTTTCCTTCAGTCTCCCATCCGACTTTCAGTCCTTCCTTTCTCATGCAGACTTTGATTCCAACCCCATCAAAAACAAAACAAAACAAAAAAGCTTAAAGCACACCACAGTTAGCAGTATCTCAAAATTCAAAAGGTTTATTACTCATCTATTAATTCGATGACATTCATTTATTCAGTTTTATTGTTTTAATAAATATACAGAAATAAAACCAGAAATATATAATTAGAGAATAAATAGAGAAATTTATACCTGGTACCCAAGGTGGCACCAACAATCCTAGCAGCTCTTACTATAAATATCCATAGTAGTCAGCAATTTCCATTTCTTTTTCCCTCTCAATGAAAACTTGCAGTTTCCCCAAAGAGGTGTATTTGGCAGCATTCTCACGTTCTTGTTGAGCCCGCCTCTTCATGGCCTCCCGCTCCGGTCTCTGCTCTTGTTCGATGGGCTTTGACATGACTGGCTCAGAAACGTTGGGTTCCCTCCATGGTCTTCGTTGCTTGCTGAAGTCTTGGAGTAGAAATGGGGTTTGGATCTTGGGTGGGGACTGACGCTTAGTCACAGCGGGGGGAACTGGCCCCCGCTGGAGAAAAGCGAAAGATGAAGTTTTGTAGGGTGCAGGCCTAGGAGCAGCAGACTGAGGGACACTAGGATGGATATGGGCGGTCCAACCTGGTTGGGTTGGGTTGGTCACAGTTGGCTGAGCTGGTTTGGCAGGACCTGGCAAAGAGGCAGGAGCTGGCTGGCATGAACTGGCTGCAGCAGGTTGAGCTGAGTTAGACGAAGCAGGCTGAGCATGGTCCGCCAGAGCAGGCCGATGTGAGGCCAGAGACTGTGGCCTCCGAGGAGCAGGTCGAGCTTGAGGCTTGTCCCAGGCAGAAAACTTGACCTTCTTAGGTGGAGGCAGCTCATACTGGGATGGAGATGGGCACTGTTTTTCAGCACTGCTGCCTGGTTTCTGGGCTTCGACTTGAGTTTTCTCAGGACTCTTACCCTCACGTGGGGTACGCCACCATGGCTGGATAGCTGGGGGTGGCTGGGGGTCTTTAGGGTTCCTTGAATTTCCCAAGACCCGACAGGAAGAGAGCCCAGTTCTCTTATCATTCTTCTTCCCCAGTGCATGAAAAACCTTCACAGACTCCAGCATGCGCATGCCTAGGGAGGTTCGAGGCTTTTTAATGCTCTCGTGGATAAGCTCAGTTTGGTGTTCCTTTCGCTTCGTCTTGGGAATTGTTGGCTTCTCTTCTGCCTTGACTTTGTTCCCTGACTGCTTCTTCTCTTCAGCCTTCTTTCTTCCTCTGGTCCTTGTGGTCTTTTCCTGCCCGTGGCTCTTAGTTTTGCTGATCTTTCTGGATGCAGCTTTCTGAGGGTTGCCTTGAGAATGCTTGGCCGTGTTCACAGGAGCCCTGTCACTGACTGCAGCATTGCATAGAACCACTTGTCCCCCTAACAGGCACTGTGGATTCTTTGGCTGGATTTTGGCCTTGGGAGCACCACTGATAGGTTCAGAGGCTTTATGTTTGTTCTTCCTGGGTTGATCAGAGGGATCCTTTATGACACTTGGCTTTTCCTGCACCTGATTCACTTTAATGACCCTGGTGTCTTTGGCTTTGATCACGTTGGGACCTTTGGATTGATCAAGATCTTTCAATGAATTAAAGAGCTGGGGAAGGTGAATATGCTCCGCCAGTGTAGTAGTGTCTGCAAAACCACTGCTAGATTCCATCCCATTTTCAAGTGTCCCTAGGTCCTCAAGACTCAGGCTGTTCTTTCCCAGATGAGCATTTTCAGAACCAGGCTGCTCCTCTTGGCTGATGGGGTCAGTGCAGCCCGGGAGCTGGTGAATATCAGGGATTTCTGAAGGGAGTAGTGGAAGCTCTTGGTTTTCTCCTGGGATCTGATAGGCATCCAGAGGCCTTGAAAGCTTGGTTGTAATATCCTCCAAGTTCTTACTCTCTATTTGTCCCTGCCTTGGAGCTGGAGGCAGGGCCAGGAGACTACTGGCAGTCTGGACTGGAGCTGTCCCTGAAATGTCCCCAAGTTCGGGTGGTGGATTTCTCTCAAGTATCTGAATACTTCTGCTCCTGCAGGACTCGGGGAGTTCTTGAGTTTGTGTCACACAAAATGTCTGGATTGGAGGTTGCCATCCCAGGGAAGTTTTCATCACCAGGGAAGTCTCCATCCCTACAAAGGAGTCAAGGTAGAAGTCAGTCCCTCGTAAGTGAGATGCTCCCCCTAAACACCAACACAGCAATCATGTACCTTTCAAGGTACATGTTTGCTGTGTTGGTGTTTAGGGGCAAGATGGGCAAGGCATTTCTACTAACTCTTCTTAAGGATCATGGACAGTGTTCTATGCTACGAGATAAGTGGTGACTGTTGTAATTCTTACTGGTGATCATTTCCTGTCACTGATTCTTGGTTTTCTTTGTATTTCATAGGATTGTTACAAGTCAATTAAACAATGAGTCTTATTTTTCAAAAATGAAATGTTTTACAAAGCCTAGCATTCTCATATAGAGTCCGTTCAATTCTCCCCACTTTCCTGAGAGGCTAAGAACACTTCACACCATGAACTAGGAGAGGGAGTAGAGCCCTTCCTGATGAAATAGATAAACAAAGACAGAGTCTTAGCCTGCTTGCTCTGGACAGGATCTCAGACCCTAAGGTCTTAAATCCTGGTATATATTAAGGAAGTGAGGACAGTTAAACTGGCACTATCATAACAAGAGTTCTCTTCCAAAGAGACTCTAGCAGTAGATTAGGGAAGGGAGAGATACAGTGTGTTAGTACAGGGGGAATGATCGGCTACAGCAGTGAAAAATGTGGTACCTATTGGTATGCTCTTGGGGTTCTTGTACATGTAGCATAGATGACCTTTACAGTGTCACTCCCACCTTCCCACCTGCATTAGGTGTTCTTTTTTTAAAAATTTATACTCATTTATTTATGTTTTGAACTTATTTATTCTATGTATGTATTTTTTTTGGCTTCACTGGATCTTCTTAGTTGCTGGGCTACTCTTAGTTGCTCCATGGCATGTGGGATCTTCCCAGCCCAGGGCTCGAACCTGTGTCCCCTGCATTGGCAGGCGGATTTTTAACCACTGCACCACCAGGGAAGCCCTAGGTGTTCTTATGTAGAGTCTAAATACAGACAGCCCTGAGCAAAGGTAGTGGTTATTAAAGACTCAGGATCTAAATTCTACCTGTCTATACACCACTTCCCAGCTGTAGATTTTTTTTTTTTAATTTTTCTTTCTTTATTTTATTTATTTATGGCTGTGTTGGGTCTTCGTTTCTGTACGAGGGCTTTCTCTAGTTGCGGCAAGTGGGGGGGCCACTCCTCATTGTGGTGCGCGGGCCTCTCACTATCGTGACCTCTCTTGTTGTGGAGCACAGGCTCCAGACGCGCAGGCTCAGTAATTGTGGCTCACGGGGCTAGTTGCTCCGCGGCATGTGGGATCTTCCCAGATCAGGGCTCGAACCCGTGTCCCCTGCATTGGCAGGCAGACTCCCAACCACTGCGCTACCAGGGAAGCCCCCCAGCTGTAGATTTGACCCCATTTTTGAATGCTGACCTCATTGTTCAACTTTCTTGCTGTTTGTACTCACCTTGAAAACTTGTTTCTGGGATGCGGTGAGCAGACACAGGGTAGTAGATTCCAGAGGTGGAAGCTGGTGGTAAGATATTTGTGGGCTGAATCTCCTTTAGTACCATTACCATTTCTGGTTGCACAGAGGCCCTACTTCCTGTGTATGACACAGAGCCATAGGACTGCAGGCAGGAGCCAAGTTCTCCATACAGTAAAGACCCCAGTGTGCCGTGGTTATAGTAATATACCTGGCTTCCTTCCTGGTAGGGAAGTGACAGGCTATGTCCCTGATTTGGAATCTGAGATGGTGTTCCCTGAGCAAGGCTGGCAGAAAGTGATGGATATAGAGGGGCCATGTTATTGGTGTCTGCAGTTTTATCATACTGGGCTGCCATAAACATGGAGGAAGCAGCTGTGTGCTGTTCAGTGAGTGCCAGAGTAAAGTCTCTGAGTGAAGAAGAATTCTTTTCAGTGCTTCCTGTGATGCCCCACTCAAAAACACCTGGATAGGAAGCAGCTGAAGTGGAGATCTGGCTCTGGTCAGTAACTCCAGATAACAGAGTTGTGCTAGAATGTTGGTGAAGGTAGGCACTACCCATGTGTGTCTGGAAAGAGGTGGCCGTAGCTGATGCCGAACTGACGGCAGGAGCAGAGACTCTGGAGAAGTTGCAGACACTTGCTGTTAGGGAAGCTGCATTGCTCACCACAGGAAGAGAGTGCTGCAGAGAATTCAGAGTTCCAAGTACAGATGGATTTTGGCAATTTTCTGTAAGAACAAGGGGGTGATGAAAAAATCAGGGAGATTGATAAATTCTCACTATGTTTGAGGAAGGTTCTTGCTATCAGGACACCTCTACTGTCAATACTTACTGAGAATCCAAAAATCAGACAGTTATGATGGTTGTAAGGACTGAGCAGTTTTACACTCTTCTGTATTAACTGCCTGTGCTCCCATCTTGGGCACAGATGGGCAGAAGACCCAAGTGGTATGGTTCAGACATTGTTCTCTAGGATGGAAGCAACCTTCTCCCTGCCCTATCTTTCCCTTCAGCCTGCACTAGTATTGACTTCTATGCTGTTTCCTAGACTGGAAGCATTTTAGAACTAGGAGGGCCTTAGAGAACTTCTATTTTCACAGTCTCATTTCATGAGGAAGGAAACTGAGGCTCAGAGAGGTCAGGTTGACTTGTTCAAGTTCTCTCATTATGTTAGTATCCTTACCAGGTTTCAGAACCTAGGTATCCTGACTTCCTTGCCAGGACACTGCTCTGAGCATGACACTGCCAGAAAGCAGGAGCAATAGAACTTATAATATAGGCATTTTCTTTGTCCGTTAGAAAACAGTACGGCTATTAATTACCATTGTGATCTTCAGTGTCTCACTTTGCTTGTGCAGTTCCCACGCTCTTACCTAGAGTTCACATATAGCTCAGTCCAAGTGGTAAATTTAAAGAGTCATTTTTACCCTCTTCAAGCCTGGTTTCTCATCCTACCTCAAAATGATTACCCGAAAGTGAATTTCTGAAGTGCTTTTGGAAAGAAAAAAGCGATCTGATTCCTTCAGATTGCTCATCTGTAAAGTGGTTATAGCACCACCACCAATAAAAATGGGGACTTCCTCCTGCTTGGCCATCCCTTTCCCGCTCTCTCCTAGGGCCCTCAACACCGTCTGCTCTGTGCTGCAGTTCGGGACACAGCTGGGTGTCGTGGGCGGCACTGGCTGCCCCCACGCCACACTGACAGTGACTGTGACCACTGCGGACACTGAGCTGTGGGACATCATGGAGGTGAGAGCACCCATCACCGCCTTCTTCCGATGGCCTCGCCTGCAGATGGAGATACGGAACCCCAGAAAGGAGCGCAGGGCCTGCGGGATGGTAGAATGGGGTCTCAGAGACTCTGTGGCAAAGCGCAGATGCAGAGTCACTGGACACTCGTGGGCTGGCCTGCGAGTGGATAGCCGGCCATAGACAGCTGGGTGACCCGGGCCGGCCACGGGAAGTCGGTGGGCACGGGGAGTGGGCTGGGGGCAGCTGAGCCCTCCTGGCAGGTGCTGGTCCCCCAGTGCCTGGGGCAGGTGTGAGGGGCAGGGCCTACCTAAGTAACTGCCCATAGAGAACTTGGGTGAGATCGGTCCTTGGATAGAGAGCTGGGCTCCGAGCATTCTCCTTCAGTTGCGAACTCGGCCAAAAGCGAAGTGCGCACTGTTTGGGCTGTTGCCGGTATTTATAGCTCTGCAACCTGTGAGCGAACAATGGGCTTGCGTTTGCGGGACGCAATAGTTTAGGGAGGGGTGGCGCATGCGCAGAGGACACGTCACGCCCTGAGGCGCACAGGTGAGAATGCGAGCCTGGATCGTCTAGCGCTTCTGAATATCCCGGGGTCTGAGGGTTGGAGGTGTTTGCCTTGAGGGTGATGAGCTTCTTGGCAGGACAGCTGGCCCTTCCCCCCTGGCCTGGCCCCAGTGCTGTCGGGGGAACTAACTGTACTGGACGGGGTCCCTGCCCAGCAAAGTGGAGCAAGGTTGCTGGCTGTGCAGCTCCCACAGGAGGCGGCAGCTTTGGCAGCAGCGCCTCTGCGTCCTTCTGCCCTTTTCCCTGGCGGCACTGGAGGGGAGAGCCGCTAAGAGCAGAAGTGCTCACACCACCGGGAGCTCGATCGTGCAGGCTTCTGTTTAAGGTTTCAGACTTTAAGAGTAATAGAAAAGCGTGGAACTTTTTTTGTTGAAGGTGAGTGTGTGGAACATACCCAGTTGCATTTTCAACCTATCATTTTGCTACCGAGTGGAGAAGGCACTGCAGGGAGAAAGAGTGGAAGCGAGGAAACAAGTTAGGAGACTTTTGTAGAAATTGGGCATAATGGTGGCTTGGACCAGGGTATGGTGGTCATTTTGGTGGAAAGATGTGGACAGATTCTAGAGGTATGTAGGCAGTATCATTGTTAGCACTGGTGGTGGGTTGAGGATGAGGGCGAGGGAGAAATAGCCGTCAGTGATGGTGATTCCTAAGTTTCTGGCTCCTATGGTTGGTTGGATAGGGTTTTTTAGATATGATGTTCATATTTATCCTAATTTGTCTTTTGTTATTTGTTGGTTCTTGATGAATACTCTGTCCTATTAAGTCTCCTGTTTTTAGCGTGCAGAGCATTTTCACCGAAACTGACTGTTGCATGTTATCAGATAACTTTTTACCATCTGCCAGTTTGGTCCTGTATTTTATTCTCTTTCATTTATTAATTAAATTGTTGTATTAATGTAAATAGTTATATTAATAGATTTTCTAAAGTTGCGTTACCCTTGAGTCCTTGGAATAACGCCTTTCTGTAGTCATGGTGTATATCATTCTTTAATAATTATTGATTAGACATGCAGATATTTTCTTAGGATTTTTCTACCTATATTTGTAAAGCGAAATTGTACGTTTTTTTGCAAAAACTTGATTTTCTTTCCTTTTTATTTACAAATGACTCGAATTTTGTTGTTTTGTAGTTATTTGATTGATGTAGAAGGCATGTGGCCAGATGATGCATTTGGATATAAGTATAAGGGTTGTCACTACTTTTCCGTTTTTATAAAATTTGAAGGTAGAAGTGTAGGGGAATTTCTCAAATTTTGGAAAAAGAGAAAAGTTTGTAATTCATTTTTTCTGACATAAGATAACCTTTTACTAAAAGTTTGTAAAGGGATGTATCTGGAAATAGTTAGATATAACAGCCTGAATAAATAGTCAGTGGATTTCAGCATTTTTTTCTTTTTTAAATTTATTTAATTAATTTATTTATTTTTGATATTATATGCACTGCACAACCAAGGAAGTCCCTTTTTCTTCCTTCCTTCCTTCCTTCCTTCCTTCCTTCCTTCCTTTCTTTAAAGCTCCAAGTCATTTAAAATACATGACTTCTTACTAAAAATCTGCAGTTCATATAACCAAGGGGTTTATAACTTCTCCTCTAAAAGTTATATTCCTGGGACTTCCCTGGTGGTCCAGTGGTTAAGACTCTGTGCTTCCAATGCAGCAGGCATGGGTTCAATCCCTAGTTGGGGAGCTACGATCCCACATGCTGCACAGCCAAAGAAATTTTTTTTAAATGTTATATTGCTGTATGATTGAATTTAGTGGTTTAGACATTCTTTTTCTTTCTTTCTTTTTTTTTTTTTGGTACACGGGCCTCTCACTGTTGTGGCCTCTCCCATTGCAGAGCACAGGCTCCGGACACACAGGCTCAGCGGCCATGGCTCACATGCCTAGCCCTCCACGGCATTTGGGATCCTCGCGGAACGGGACACGAACCCGTGTCGCCTGCATCGGCAGGTGGACTCTCAACCACTGCGCCACCAGGGAAGCCCTTGACATAATCATTTTGAATTTGGATAGTGCTGATGGTTGCACAGCATTGTGAATGTATTTAATGTCGCTGAATTGTATACTTGAAAATGGTTGAAATACTAAATTTGGTTTTATGTATATTTTACCATAATAAAAAATCAGATGAACGAACAGCATAAACCAGAATTAGGTAAGATGATAGAACTCAGGACAGAATTCAAAATAAAAGAAAAAAATTCAGAAAAGCCAGCTAAATTTAAAATAATACAAGAGTGGGGACTTCCCTGGTTGTCCAGTGGTTAAGAATCTGCCTTCCAATGCAGGGGATGCAGGTTCGACCCCTGGTTGAGGAACTGAGATCCCACATGCCGCAGGGCAGCTAAGCCTGCACGCTGCAACGACTGAGCCTACGTGCTGTGGAGCCCACGCGCCACAACTAAAGAGCCCACGAGCCGCAAGAAAGAGCCCACGCGCTTCAACGAAGAGACCATGTGCTGCAACTAATACCCGACACTGCCAAACACAAATAAATTAAATTAAATAATACGAGTGAATGAACATAATGGATAATGCCTTAAGAGAAACAAACAAGAAAAGGAAACAGTTTTTTAAATCAAAAAGAAGATAAAAAGACGTTTAGAGAAATGGCAAACATAAAAGATAGGCAAAAAAGAGTCAGGACAGCTCTGAAAAGAGTAACATAAGTACGTATAAGAATCTATTATACCATAAAAGTGACATTTCAAATCAGTGGGACAGATTAGTCAATAAATTGTGATACATACATGTTGAGGTATAAGTAATTCTCTGGAAGATTCCACGGCACGGCAAAAGCAGATGTCTCTGAGGAGGGAAATGTGTGGCTGGGGAATGTGGGGAAAAGGGTGTCTTTCCTTTGAATACCCTTGTGTACCTTTTCTAATGTTCTGTCATGTGAATTTATTACCTCTGAAGTTCACCTGAGTTCAAACCCCAGTTCCCCCAATTGCCAGCTCTTAATCGTGGGCAAACTCTTCACACTCTCAAAGCCTCTATCTGTGAAATAAGGTCAGTAACTTAGCCTGGTGCTGCCTGGCACAGAAGACACTGTCAATAAATGGAGATTATTAGTGTAAAAAACCGAAATGCCCATCAATGGATGAATGGATATTTTAAATGTGGTGTATATGTGAAATATTACACAGTCATAAAAAGGAATGAAGTACTGACACGTGCTACGACATGGACGAACTTGAAAACATTATGCTAAGTGAAAGAAGTCCCACACAGTGGTCACATTTGTATTATTTCATGAAATGTCCAGAAAAGGCAAAAACATAGTGATAGAAAGGAAATGTGTGGTTGCAGGGACTGAAGGAGGAGGGGATGAAGAGGGCCTGCTGATGGTTACGGGGGCTTCTTTTTGGGGTGATGAAAACGTGATGGGATAGATGATGGTGATGGTTGCATAGGCTTGAGAATGTACGAAATGACACTGAATTTGCGGTCTCAGAAGGTGAATTTTATGGCATGTGAATGACATCTCAAAAAAATAATTTTGAAAATGAAAATTGCCAGTTTTCCCATTTTCACTATCCACTATCCACTGCCTCCATCTCTCCCTTCTCCCCACGTCATTCCTTTTGACGCCCACCCCTGCCGCTATCTCCCAACCTCACTCCCTCGAGCTGCCCCACTAGGCCTCCGAGGGAGCCCCTGAACCGCTGGGCGCCTGCGTCCTGTGGCTGTTGGAGCAGCTGCCCAGTGCGCGTGCCCCCACCGCTCTCACCCGTGAGAGTGGACGCTTCCGTCGGATTTTTCTCATGCATTTCAGTTGATGGTGATGTTTACAGAAGGTGGCACACCCCCTGGTCAATGGAGGAAGCCCCTCAAGTTAATACTTAGGCCTGTCCAGAAGTTTGATGTCGTCCAGCAGTAACCTCAGCATGCTGTGCTCTGAAAGCCAGGTTGGACGCTTGCAGGCACTTGCAAATACTGCGGACTTCAGAGGCATTTGGGCCTCAGATTGAGGCCTTGTACCTCCACATGCGATGTGACCTCAGCCCTTTGCTGCACGTCTCTAAGTGAAGTGGCACAGGAATACTGGCCTTGCCTGTCGTTGCCAGGATTAACTGAATAGTGCATTAGCTGCCCTGGTGCTTAGGTGTTGAGTACATGGTGATTTACATACCAGGCCCTATTCGTGGGCCTCCTGAGGCAGCAGTTCCCTTGCCTCTGCCCCTAGGATAACTCTGAGCCCTAGCCACCTCTCTGGTAGATTTCCCTATACCCCCACTATAATCACACCTGCATAAGGCAACTCAAACCTTTCAGAGATGTGTCCTGAACCTCTTGTTTTCTTAAATACCTGTGTGGTGGTTGTGAGACTTAAGGCCAACCTCCCCAAGAGACTTTTTCTCTTTCTCCTAGTAAACCTAGACTCACATTCTGTCATCTTCAACTCTACTCACACTTTGTTCTTTCAACCCTGACCTCTGACCCTGCTCTTTACTTCTGCCATTTCATCCTCACTCCTGCTTCCTTTCATAAATCCATAAATCTCTTCTGGCCTTCCTAGCCCTGGGCCACGTTCCTTCCTCTTTGCTCAGTTTTTACCCCTTTCCTCCCCTTTCCTTCAGTCTCCCATCCGACTTTCAGTCCTTCCTTTCTCATGCAGACTTTGATTCCAACCCCATCAAAAACAAAACAAAACAAAAAAGCTTAAAGCACACCACAGTTAGCAGTATCTCAAAATTCAAAAGGTTTATTACTCATCTATTAATTCGATGACATTCATTTATTCAGTTTTATTGTTTTAATAAATATACAGAAATAAAACCAGAAATATATAATTAGAGAATAAATAGAGAAATTTATACCTGGTACCCAAGGTGGCACCAACAATCCTAGCAGCTCTTACTATAAATATCCATAGTAGTCAGCAATTTCCATTTCTTTTTCCCTCTCAATGAAAACTTGCAGTTTCCCCAAAGAGGTGTATTTGGCAGCATTCTCACGTTCTTGTTGAGCCCGCCTCTTCATGGCCTCCCGCTCCGGTCTCTGCTCTTGTTCGATGGGCTTTGACATGACTGGCTCAGAAACGTTGGGTTCCCTCCATGGTCTTCGTTGCTTGCTGAAGTCTTGGAGTAGAAATGGGGTTTGGATCTTGGGTGGGGACTGACGCTTAGTCACAGCGGGGGGAACTGGCCCCCGCTGGAGAAAAGCGAAAGATGAAGTTTTGTAGGGTGCAGGCCTAGGAGCAGCAGACTGAGGGACACTAGGATGGATATGGGCGGTCCAACCTGGTTGGGTTGGGTTGGTCACAGTTGGCTGAGCTGGTTTGGCAGGACCTGGCAAAGAGGCAGGAGCTGGCTGGCATGAACTGGCTGCAGCAGGTTGAGCTGAGTTAGACGAAGCAGGCTGAGCATGGTCCGCCAGAGCAGGCCGATGTGAGGCCAGAGACTGTGGCCTCCGAGGAGCAGGTCGAGCTTGAGGCTTGTCCCAGGCAGAAAACTTGACCTTCTTAGGTGGAGGCAGCTCATACTGGGATGGAGATGGGCACTGTTTTTCAGCACTGCTGCCTGGTTTCTGGGCTTCGACTTGAGTTTTCTCAGGACTCTTACCCTCACGTGGGGTACGCCACCATGGCTGGATAGCTGGGGGTGGCTGGGGGTCTTTAGGGTTCCTTGAATTTCCCAAGACCCGACAGGAAGAGAGCCCAGTTCTCTTATCATTCTTCTTCCCCAGTGCATGAAAAACCTTCACAGACTCCAGCATGCGCATGCCTAGGGAGGTTCGAGGCTTTTTAATGCTCTCGTGGATAAGCTCAGTTTGGTGTTCCTTTCGCTTCGTCTTGGGAATTGTTGGCTTCTCTTCTGCCTTGACTTTGTTCCCTGACTGCTTCTTCTCTTCAGCCTTCTTTCTTCCTCTGGTCCTTGTGGTCTTTTCCTGCCCGTGGCTCTTAGTTTTGCTGATCTTTCTGGATGCAGCTTTCTGAGGGTTGCCTTGAGAATGCTTGGCCGTGTTCACAGGAGCCCTGTCACTGACTGCAGCATTGCATAGAACCACTTGTCCCCCTAACAGGCACTGTGGATTCTTTGGCTGGATTTTGGCCTTGGGAGCACCACTGATAGGTTCAGAGGCTTTATGTTTGTTCTTCCTGGGTTGATCAGAGGGATCCTTTATGACACTTGGCTTTTCCTGCACCTGATTCACTTTAATGACCCTGGTGTCTTTGGCTTTGATCACGTTGGGACCTTTGGATTGATCAAGATCTTTCAATGAATTAAAGAGCTGGGGAAGGTGAATATGCTCCGCCAGTGTAGTAGTGTCTGCAAAACCACTGCTAGATTCCATCCCATTTTCAAGTGTCCCTAGGTCCTCAAGACTCAGGCTGTTCTTTCCCAGATGAGCATTTTCAGAACCAGGCTGCTCCTCTTGGCTGATGGGGTCAGTGCAGCCCGGGAGCTGGTGAATATCAGGGATTTCTGAAGGGAGTAGTGGAAGCTCTTGGTTTTCTCCTGGGATCTGATAGGCATCCAGAGGCCTTGAAAGCTTGGTTGTAATATCCTCCAAGTTCTTACTCTCTATTTGTCCCTGCCTTGGAGCTGGAGGCAGGGCCAGGAGACTACTGGCAGTCTGGACTGGAGCTGTCCCTGAAATGTCCCCAAGTTCGGGTGGTGGATTTCTCTCAAGTATCTGAATACTTCTGCTCCTGCAGGACTCGGGGAGTTCTTGAGTTTGTGTCACACAAAATGTCTGGATTGGAGGTTGCCATCCCAGGGAAGTTTTCATCACCAGGGAAGTCTCCATCCCTACAAAGGAGTCAAGGTAGAAGTCAGTCCCTCGTAAGTGAGATGCTCCCCCTAAACACCAACACAGCAATCATGTACCTTTCAAGGTACATGTTTGCTGTGTTGGTGTTTAGGGGCAAGATGGGCAAGGCATTTCTACTAACTCTTCTTAAGGATCATGGACAGTGTTCTATGCTACGAGATAAGTGGTGACTGTTGTAATTCTTACTGGTGATCATTTCCTGTCACTGATTCTTGGTTTTCTTTGTATTTCATAGGATTGTTACAAGTCAATTAAACAATGAGTCTTATTTTTCAAAAATGAAATGTTTTACAAAGCCTAGCATTCTCATATAGAGTCCGTTCAATTCTCCCCACTTTCCTGAGAGGCTAAGAACACTTCACACCATGAACTAGGAGAGGGAGTAGAGCCCTTCCTGATGAAATAGATAAACAAAGACAGAGTCTTAGCCTGCTTGCTCTGGACAGGATCTCAGACCCTAAGGTCTTAAATCCTGGTATATATTAAGGAAGTGAGGACAGTTAAACTGGCACTATCATAACAAGAGTTCTCTTCCAAAGAGACTCTAGCAGTAGATTAGGGAAGGGAGAGATACAGTGTGTTAGTACAGGGGGAATGATCGGCTACAGCAGTGAAAAATGTGGTACCTATTGGTATGCTCTTGGGGTTCTTGTACATGTAGCATAGATGACCTTTACAGTGTCACTCCCACCTTCCCACCTGCATTAGGTGTTCTTTTTTTAAAAATTTATACTCATTTATTTATGTTTTGAACTTATTTATTCTATGTATGTATTTTTTTTGGCTTCACTGGATCTTCTTAGTTGCTGGGCTACTCTTAGTTGCTCCATGGCATGTGGGATCTTCCCAGCCCAGGGCTCGAACCTGTGTCCCCTGCATTGGCAGGCGGATTTTTAACCACTGCACCACCAGGGAAGCCCTAGGTGTTCTTATGTAGAGTCTAAATACAGACAGCCCTGAGCAAAGGTAGTGGTTATTAAAGACTCAGGATCTAAATTCTACCTGTCTATACACCACTTCCCAGCTGTAGATTTTTTTTTTTTAATTTTTCTTTCTTTATTTTATTTATTTATGGCTGTGTTGGGTCTTCGTTTCTGTACGAGGGCTTTCTCTAGTTGCGGCAAGTGGGGGGGCCACTCCTCATTGTGGTGCGCGGGCCTCTCACTATCGTGACCTCTCTTGTTGTGGAGCACAGGCTCCAGACGCGCAGGCTCAGTAATTGTGGCTCACGGGGCTAGTTGCTCCGCGGCATGTGGGATCTTCCCAGATCAGGGCTCGAACCCGTGTCCCCTGCATTGGCAGGCAGACTCCCAACCACTGCGCTACCAGGGAAGCCCCCCAGCTGTAGATTTGACCCCATTTTTGAATGCTGACCTCATTGTTCAACTTTCTTGCTGTTTGTACTCACCTTGAAAACTTGTTTCTGGGATGCGGTGAGCAGACACAGGGTAGTAGATTCCAGAGGTGGAAGCTGGTGGTAAGATATTTGTGGGCTGAATCTCCTTTAGTACCATTACCATTTCTGGTTGCACAGAGGCCCTACTTCCTGTGTATGACACAGAGCCATAGGACTGCAGGCAGGAGCCAAGTTCTCCATACAGTAAAGACCCCAGTGTGCCGTGGTTATAGTAATATACCTGGCTTCCTTCCTGGTAGGGAAGTGACAGGCTATGTCCCTGATTTGGAATCTGAGATGGTGTTCCCTGAGCAAGGCTGGCAGAAAGTGATGGATATAGAGGGGCCATGTTATTGGTGTCTGCAGTTTTATCATACTGGGCTGCCATAAACATGGAGGAAGCAGCTGTGTGCTGTTCAGTGAGTGCCAGAGTAAAGTCTCTGAGTGAAGAAGAATTCTTTTCAGTGCTTCCTGTGATGCCCCACTCAAAAACACCTGGATAGGAAGCAGCTGAAGTGGAGATCTGGCTCTGGTCAGTAACTCCAGATAACAGAGTTGTGCTAGAATGTTGGTGAAGGTAGGCACTACCCATGTGTGTCTGGAAAGAGGTGGCCGTAGCTGATGCCGAACTGACGGCAGGAGCAGAGACTCTGGAGAAGTTGCAGACACTTGCTGTTAGGGAAGCTGCATTGCTCACCACAGGAAGAGAGTGCTGCAGAGAATTCAGAGTTCCAAGTACAGATGGATTTTGGCAATTTTCTGTAAGAACAAGGGGGTGATGAAAAAATCAGGGAGATTGATAAATTCTCACTATGTTTGAGGAAGGTTCTTGCTATCAGGACACCTCTACTGTCAATACTTACTGAGAATCCAAAAATCAGACAGTTATGATGGTTGTAAGGACTGAGCAGTTTTACACTCTTCTGTATTAACTGCCTGTGCTCCCATCTTGGGCACAGATGGGCAGAAGACCCAAGTGGTATGGTTCAGACATTGTTCTCTAGGATGGAAGCAACCTTCTCCCTGCCCTATCTTTCCCTTCAGCCTGCACTAGTATTGACTTCTATGCTGTTTCCTAGACTGGAAGCATTTTAGAACTAGGAGGGCCTTAGAGAACTTCTATTTTCACAGTCTCATTTCATGAGGAAGGAAACTGAGGCTCAGAGAGGTCAGGTTGACTTGTTCAAGTTCTCTCATTATGTTAGTATCCTTACCAGGTTTCAGAACCTAGGTATCCTGACTTCCTTGCCAGGACACTGCTCTGAGCATGACACTGCCAGAAAGCAGGAGCAATAGAACTTATAATATAGGCATTTTCTTTGTCCGTTAGAAAACAGTACGGCTATTAATTACCATTGTGATCTTCAGTGTCTCACTTTGCTTGTGCAGTTCCCACGCTCTTACCTAGAGTTCACATATAGCTCAGTCCAAGTGGTAAATTTAAAGAGTCATTTTTACCCTCTTCAAGCCTGGTTTCTCATCCTACCTCAAAATGATTACCCGAAAGTGAATTTCTGAAGTGCTTTTGGAAAGAAAAAAGCGATCTGATTCCTTCAGATTGCTCATCTGTAAAGTGGTTATAGCACCACCACCAATAAAAATGGGGACTTCCTCCTGCTTGGCCATCCCTTTCCCGCTCTCTCCTAGGGCCCTCAACACCGTCTGCTCTGTGCTGCAGTTCGGGACACAGCTGGGTGTCGTGGGCGGCACTGGCTGCCCCCACGCCACACTGACAGTGACTGTGACCACTGCGGACACTGAGCTGTGGGACATCATGGAGGTGAGAGCACCCATCACCGCCTTCTTCCGATGGCCTCGCCTGCAGATGGAGATACGGAACCCCAGAAAGGAGCGCAGGGCCTGCGGGATGGTAGAATGGGGTCTCAGAGACTCTGTGGCAAAGCGCAGATGCAGAGTCACTGGACACTCGTGGGCTGGCCTGCGAGTGGATAGCCGGCCATAGACAGCTGGGTGACCCGGGCCGGCCACGGGAAGTCGGTGGGCACGGGGAGTGGGCTGGGGGCAGCTGAGCCCTCCTGGCAGGTGCTGGTCCCCCAGTGCCTGGGGCAGGTGTGAGGGGCAGGGCCTACCTAAGTAACTGCCCATAGAGAACTTGGGTGAGATCGGTCCTTGGATAGAGAGCTGGGCTCCGAGCATTCTCCTTCAGTTGCGAACTCGGCCAAAAGCGAAGTGCGCACTGTTTGGGCTGTTGCCGGTATTTATAGCTCTGCAACCTGTGAGCGAACAATGGGCTTGCGTTTGCGGGACGCAATAGTTTAGGGAGGGGTGGCGCATGCGCAGAGGACACGTCACGCCCTGAGGCGCACAGGTGAGAATGCGAGCCTGGATCGTCTAGCGCTTCTGAATATCCCGGGGTCTGAGGGTTGGAGGTGTTTGCCTTGAGGGTGATGAGCTTCTTGGCAGGACAGCTGGCCCTTCCCCCCTGGCCTGGCCCCAGTGCTGTCGGGGGAACTAACTGTACTGGACGGGGTCCCTGCCCAGCAAAGTGGAGCAAGGTTGCTGGCTGTGCAGCTCCCACAGGAGGCGGCAGCTTTGGCAGCAGCGCCTCTGCGTCCTTCTGCCCTTTTCCCTGGCGGCACTGGAGGGGAGAGCCGCTAAGAGCAGAAGTGCTCACACCACCGGGAGCTCGATCGTGCAGGCTTCTGTTTAAGGTTTCAGACTTTAAGAGTAATAGAAAAGCGTGGAACTTTTTTTGTTGAAGGTGAGTGTGTGGAACATACCCAGTTGCATTTTCAACCTATCATTTTGCTACCGAGTGGAGAAGGCACTGCAGGGAGAAAGAGTGGAAGCGAGGAAACAAGTTAGGAGACTTTTGTAGAAATTGGGCATAATGGTGGCTTGGACCAGGGTATGGTGGTCATTTTGGTGGAAAGATGTGGACAGATTCTAGAGGTATGTAGGCAGTATCATTGTTAGCACTGGTGGTGGGTTGAGGATGAGGGCGAGGGAGAAATAGCCGTCAGTGATGGTGATTCCTAAGTTTCTGGCTCCTATGGTTGGTTGGATAGGGTTTTTTAGATATGATGTTCATATTTATCCTAATTTGTCTTTTGTTATTTGTTGGTTCTTGATGAATACTCTGTCCTATTAAGTCTCCTGTTTTTAGCGTGCAGAGCATTTTCACCGAAACTGACTGTTGCATGTTATCAGATAACTTTTTACCATCTGCCAGTTTGGTCCTGTATTTTATTCTCTTTCATTTATTAATTAAATTGTTGTATTAATGTAAATAGTTATATTAATAGATTTTCTAAAGTTGCGTTACCCTTGAGTCCTTGGAATAACGCCTTTCTGTAGTCATGGTGTATATCATTCTTTAATAATTATTGATTAGACATGCAGATATTTTCTTAGGATTTTTCTACCTATATTTGTAAAGCGAAATTGTACGTTTTTTTGCAAAAACTTGATTTTCTTTCCTTTTTATTTACAAATGACTCGAATTTTGTTGTTTTGTAGTTATTTGATTGATGTAGAAGGCATGTGGCCAGATGATGCATTTGGATATAAGTATAAGGGTTGTCACTACTTTTCCGTTTTTATAAAATTTGAAGGTAGAAGTGTAGGGGAATTTCTCAAATTTTGGAAAAAGAGAAAAGTTTGTAATTCATTTTTTCTGACATAAGATAACCTTTTACTAAAAGTTTGTAAAGGGATGTATCTGGAAATAGTTAGATATAACAGCCTGAATAAATAGTCAGTGGATTTCAGCATTTTTTTCTTTTTTAAATTTATTTAATTAATTTATTTATTTTTGATATTATATGCACTGCACAACCAAGGAAGTCCCTTTTTCTTCCTTCCTTCCTTCCTTCCTTCCTTCCTTCCTTCCTTTCTTTAAAGCTCCAAGTCATTTAAAATACATGACTTCTTACTAAAAATCTGCAGTTCATATAACCAAGGGGTTTATAACTTCTCCTCTAAAAGTTATATTCCTGGGACTTCCCTGGTGGTCCAGTGGTTAAGACTCTGTGCTTCCAATGCAGCAGGCATGGGTTCAATCCCTAGTTGGGGAGCTACGATCCCACATGCTGCACAGCCAAAGAAATTTTTTTTAAATGTTATATTGCTGTATGATTGAATTTAGTGGTTTAGACATTCTTTTTCTTTCTTTCTTTTTTTTTTTTTGGTACACGGGCCTCTCACTGTTGTGGCCTCTCCCATTGCAGAGCACAGGCTCCGGACACACAGGCTCAGCGGCCATGGCTCACATGCCTAGCCCTCCACGGCATTTGGGATCCTCGCGGAACGGGACACGAACCCGTGTCGCCTGCATCGGCAGGTGGACTCTCAACCACTGCGCCACCAGGGAAGCCCTTGACATAATCATTTTGAATTTGGATAGTGCTGATGGTTGCACAGCATTGTGAATGTATTTAATGTCGCTGAATTGTATACTTGAAAATGGTTGAAATACTAAATTTGGTTTTATGTATATTTTACCATAATAAAAAATCAGATGAACGAACAGCATAAACCAGAATTAGGTAAGATGATAGAACTCAGGACAGAATTCAAAATAAAAGAAAAAAATTCAGAAAAGCCAGCTAAATTTAAAATAATACAAGAGTGGGGACTTCCCTGGTTGTCCAGTGGTTAAGAATCTGCCTTCCAATGCAGGGGATGCAGGTTCGACCCCTGGTTGAGGAACTGAGATCCCACATGCCGCAGGGCAGCTAAGCCTGCACGCTGCAACGACTGAGCCTACGTGCTGTGGAGCCCACGCGCCACAACTAAAGAGCCCACGAGCCGCAAGAAAGAGCCCACGCGCTTCAACGAAGAGACCATGTGCTGCAACTAATACCCGACACTGCCAAACACAAATAAATTAAATTAAATAATACGAGTGAATGAACATAATGGATAATGCCTTAAGAGAAACAAACAAGAAAAGGAAACAGTTTTTTAAATCAAAAAGAAGATAAAAAGACGTTTAGAGAAATGGCAAACATAAAAGATAGGCAAAAAAGAGTCAGGACAGCTCTGAAAAGAGTAACATAAGTACGTATAAGAATCTATTATACCATAAAAGTGACATTTCAAATCAGTGGGACAGATTAGTCAATAAATTGTGATACATACATGTTGAGGTATAAGTAATTCTCTGGAAGATTCCACGGCACGGCAAAAGCAGATGTCTCTGAGGAGGGAAATGTGTGGCTGGGGAATGTGGGGAAAAGGGTGTCTTTCCTTTGAATACCCTTGTGTACCTTTTCTAATGTTCTGTCATGTGAATTTATTACCTCTGAAGTTCACCTGAGTTCAAACCCCAGTTCCCCCAATTGCCAGCTCTTAATCGTGGGCAAACTCTTCACACTCTCAAAGCCTCTATCTGTGAAATAAGGTCAGTAACTTAGCCTGGTGCTGCCTGGCACAGAAGACACTGTCAATAAATGGAGATTATTAGTGTAAAAAACCGAAATGCCCATCAATGGATGAATGGATATTTTAAATGTGGTGTATATGTGAAATATTACACAGTCATAAAAAGGAATGAAGTACTGACACGTGCTACGACATGGACGAACTTGAAAACATTATGCTAAGTGAAAGAAGTCCCACACAGTGGTCACATTTGTATTATTTCATGAAATGTCCAGAAAAGGCAAAAACATAGTGATAGAAAGGAAATGTGTGGTTGCAGGGACTGAAGGAGGAGGGGATGAAGAGGGCCTGCTGATGGTTACGGGGGCTTCTTTTTGGGGTGATGAAAACGTGATGGGATAGATGATGGTGATGGTTGCATAGGCTTGAGAATGTACGAAATGACACTGAATTTGCGGTCTCAGAAGGTGAATTTTATGGCATGTGAATGACATCTCAAAAAAATAATTTTGAAAATGAAAATTGCCAGTTTTCCCATTTTCACTATCCACTATCCACTGCCTCCATCTCTCCCTTCTCCCCACGTCATTCCTTTTGACGCCCACCCCTGCCGCTATCTCCCAACCTCACTCCCTCGAGCTGCCCCACTAGGCCTCCGAGGGAGCCCCTGAACCGCTGGGCGCCTGCGTCCTGTGGCTGTTGGAGCAGCTGCCCAGTGCGCGTGCCCCCACCGCTCTCACCCGTGAGAGTGGACGCTTCCGTCGGATTTTTCTCATGCATTTCAGTTGATGGTGATGTTTACAGAAGGTGGCACACCCCCTGGTCAATGGAGGAAGCCCCTCAAGTTAATACTTAGGCCTGTCCAGAAGTTTGATGTCGTCCAGCAGTAACCTCAGCATGCTGTGCTCTGAAAGCCAGGTTGGACGCTTGCAGGCACTTGCAAATACTGCGGACTTCAGAGGCATTTGGGCCTCAGATTGAGGCCTTGTACCTCCACATGCGATGTGACCTCAGCCCTTTGCTGCACGTCTCTAAGTGAAGTGGCACAGGAATACTGGCCTTGCCTGTCGTTGCCAGGATTAACTGAATAGTGCATTAGCTGCCCTGGTGCTTAGGTGTTGAGTACATGGTGATTTACATACCAGGCCCTATTCGTGGGCCTCCTGAGGCAGCAGTTCCCTTGCCTCTGCCCCTAGGATAACTCTGAGCCCTAGCCACCTCTCTGGTAGATTTCCCTATACCCCCACTATAATCACACCTGCATAAGGCAACTCAAACCTTTCAGAGATGTGTCCTGAACCTCTTGTTTTCTTAAATACCTGTGTGGTGGTTGTGAGACTTAAGGCCAACCTCCCCAAGAGACTTTTTCTCTTTCTCCTAGTAAACCTAGACTCACATTCTGTCATCTTCAACTCTACTCACACTTTGTTCTTTCAACCCTGACCTCTGACCCTGCTCTTTACTTCTGCCATTTCATCCTCACTCCTGCTTCCTTTCATAAATCCATAAATCTCTTCTGGCCTTCCTAGCCCTGGGCCACGTTCCTTCCTCTTTGCTCAGTTTTTACCCCTTTCCTCCCCTTTCCTTCAGTCTCCCATCCGACTTTCAGTCCTTCCTTTCTCATGCAGACTTTGATTCCAACCCCATCAAAAACAAAACAAAACAAAAAAGCTTAAAGCACACCACAGTTAGCAGTATCTCAAAATTCAAAAGGTTTATTACTCATCTATTAATTCGATGACATTCATTTATTCAGTTTTATTGTTTTAATAAATATACAGAAATAAAACCAGAAATATATAATTAGAGAATAAATAGAGAAATTTATACCTGGTACCCAAGGTGGCACCAACAATCCTAGCAGCTCTTACTATAAATATCCATAGTAGTCAGCAATTTCCATTTCTTTTTCCCTCTCAATGAAAACTTGCAGTTTCCCCAAAGAGGTGTATTTGGCAGCATTCTCACGTTCTTGTTGAGCCCGCCTCTTCATGGCCTCCCGCTCCGGTCTCTGCTCTTGTTCGATGGGCTTTGACATGACTGGCTCAGAAACGTTGGGTTCCCTCCATGGTCTTCGTTGCTTGCTGAAGTCTTGGAGTAGAAATGGGGTTTGGATCTTGGGTGGGGACTGACGCTTAGTCACAGCGGGGGGAACTGGCCCCCGCTGGAGAAAAGCGAAAGATGAAGTTTTGTAGGGTGCAGGCCTAGGAGCAGCAGACTGAGGGACACTAGGATGGATATGGGCGGTCCAACCCGGTTGGGTTGGGTTGGTCACAGTTGGCTGAGCTGGTTTGGCAGGACCTGGCAAAGAGGCAGGAGCTGGCTGGCATGAACTGGCTGCAGCAGGTTGAGCTGAGTTAGACGAAGCAGGCTGAGCATGGTCCGCCAGAGCAGGCCGATGTGAGGCCAGAGACTGTGGCCTCCGAGGAGCAGGTCGAGCTTGAGGCTTGTCCCAGGCAGAAAACTTGACCTTCTTAGGTGGAGGCAGCTCATACTGGGATGGAGATGGGCACTGTTTTTCAGCACTGCTGCCTGGTTTCTGGGCTTCGACTTGAGTTTTCTCAGGACTCTTACCCTCACGTGGGGTACGCCACCATGGCTGGATAGCTGGGGGTGGCTGGGGGTCTTTAGGGTTCCTTGAATTTCCCAAGACCCGACAGGAAGAGAGCCCAGTTCTCTTATCATTCTTCTTCCCCAGTGCATGAAAAACCTTCACAGACTCCAGCATGCGCATGCCTAGGGAGGTTCGAGGCTTTTTAATGCTCTCGTGGATAAGCTCAGTTTGGTGTTCCTTTCGCTTCGTCTTGGGAATTGTTGGCTTCTCTTCTGCCTTGACTTTGTTCCCTGACTGCTTCTTCTCTTCAGCCTTCTTTCTTCCTCTGGTCCTTGTGGTCTTTTCCTGCCCGTGGCTCTTAGTTTTGCTGATCTTTCTGGATGCAGCTTTCTGAGGGTTGCCTTGAGAATGCTTGGCCGTGTTCACAGGAGCCCTGTCACTGACTGCAGCATTGCATAGAACCACTTGTCCCCCTAACAGGCACTGTGGATTCTTTGGCTGGATTTTGGCCTTGGGAGCACCACTGATAGGTTCAGAGGCTTTATGTTTGTTCTTCCTGGGTTGATCAGAGGGATCCTTTATGACACTTGGCTTTTCCTGCACCTGATTCACTTTAATGACCCTGGTGTCTTTGGCTTTGATCACGTTGGGACCTTTGGATTGATCAAGATCTTTCAATGAATTAAAGAGCTGGGGAAGGTGAATATGCTCCGCCAGTGTAGTAGTGTCTGCAAAACCACTGCTAGATTCCATCCCATTTTCAAGTGTCCCTAGGTCCTCAAGACTCAGGCTGTTCTTTCCCAGATGAGCATTTTCAGAACCAGGCTGCTCCTCTTGGCTGATGGGGTCAGTGCAGCCCGGGAGCTGGTGAATATCAGGGATTTCTGAAGGGAGTAGTGGAAGCTCTTGGTTTTCTCCTGGGATCTGATAGGCATCCAGAGGCCTTGAAAGCTTGGTTGTAATATCCTCCAAGTTCTTACTCTCTATTTGTCCCTGCCTTGGAGCTGGAGGCAGGGCCAGGAGACTACTGGCAGTCTGGACTGGAGCTGTCCCTGAAATGTCCCCAAGTTCGGGTGGTGGATTTCTCTCAAGTATCTGAATACTTCTGCTCCTGCAGGACTCGGGGAGTTCTTGAGTTTGTGTCACACAAAATGTCTGGATTGGAGGTTGCCATCCCAGGGAAGTTTTCATCACCAGGGAAGTCTCCATCCCTACAAAGGAGTCAAGGTAGAAGTCAGTCCCTCGTAAGTGAGATGCTCCCCCTAAACACCAACACAGCAATCATGTACCTTTCAAGGTACATGTTTGCTGTGTTGGTGTTTAGGGGCAAGATGGGCAAGGCATTTCTACTAACTCTTCTTAAGGATCATGGACAGTGTTCTATGCTACGAGATAAGTGGTGACTGTTGTAATTCTTACTGGTGATCATTTCCTGTCACTGATTCTTGGTTTTCTTTGTATTTCATAGGATTGTTACAAGTCAATTAAACAATGAGTCTTATTTTTCAAAAATGAAATGTTTTACAAAGCCTAGCATTCTCATATAGAGTCCGTTCAATTCTCCCCACTTTCCTGAGAGGCTAAGAACACTTCACACCATGAACTAGGAGAGGGAGTAGAGCCCTTCCTGATGAAATAGATAAACAAAGACAGAGTCTTAGCCTGCTTGCTCTGGACAGGATCTCAGACCCTAAGGTCTTAAATCCTGGTATATATTAAGGAAGTGAGGACAGTTAAACTGGCACTATCATAACAAGAGTTCTCTTCCAAAGAGACTCTAGCAGTAGATTAGGGAAGGGAGAGATACAGTGTGTTAGTACAGGGGGAATGATCGGCTACAGCAGTGAAAAATGTGGTACCTATTGGTATGCTCTTGGGGTTCTTGTACATGTAGCATAGATGACCTTTACAGTGTCACTCCCACCTTCCCACCTGCATTAGGTGTTCTTTTTTTAAAAATTTATACTCATTTATTTATGTTTTGAACTTATTTATTCTATGTATGTATTTTTTTTGGCTTCACTGGATCTTCTTAGTTGCTGGGCTACTCTTAGTTGCTCCATGGCATGTGGGATCTTCCCAGCCCAGGGCTCGAACCTGTGTCCCCTGCATTGGCAGGCGGATTTTTAACCACTGCACCACCAGGGAAGCCCTAGGTGTTCTTATGTAGAGTCTAAATACAGACAGCCCTGAGCAAAGGTAGTGGTTATTAAAGACTCAGGATCTAAATTCTACCTGTCTATACACCACTTCCCAGCTGTAGATTTTTTTTTTTTAATTTTTCTTTCTTTATTTTATTTATTTATGGCTGTGTTGGGTCTTCGTTTCTGTACGAGGGCTTTCTCTAGTTGCGGCAAGTGGGGGGGCCACTCCTCATTGTGGTGCGCGGGCCTCTCACTATCGTGACCTCTCTTGTTGTGGAGCACAGGCTCCAGACGCGCAGGCTCAGTAATTGTGGCTCACGGGGCTAGTTGCTCCGCGGCATGTGGGATCTTCCCAGATCAGGGCTCGAACCCGTGTCCCCTGCATTGGCAGGCAGACTCCCAACCACTGCGCTACCAGGGAAGCCCCCCAGCTGTAGATTTGACCCCATTTTTGAATGCTGACCTCATTGTTCAACTTTCTTGCTGTTTGTACTCACCTTGAAAACTTGTTTCTGGGATGCGGTGAGCAGACACAGGGTAGTAGATTCCAGAGGTGGAAGCTGGTGGTAAGATATTTGTGGGCTGAATCTCCTTTAGTACCATTACCATTTCTGGTTGCACAGAGGCCCTACTTCCTGTGTATGACACAGAGCCATAGGACTGCAGGCAGGAGCCAAGTTCTCCATACAGTAAAGACCCCAGTGTGCCGTGGTTATAGTAATATACCTGGCTTCCTTCCTGGTAGGGAAGTGACAGGCTATGTCCCTGATTTGGAATCTGAGATGGTGTTCCCTGAGCAAGGCTGGCAGAAAGTGATGGATATAGAGGGGCCATGTTATTGGTGTCTGCAGTTTTATCATACTGGGCTGCCATAAACATGGAGGAAGCAGCTGTGTGCTGTTCAGTGAGTGCCAGAGTAAAGTCTCTGAGTGAAGAAGAATTCTTTTCAGTGCTTCCTGTGATGCCCCACTCAAAAACACCTGGATAGGAAGCAGCTGAAGTGGAGATCTGGCTCTGGTCAGTAACTCCAGATAACAGAGTTGTGCTAGAATGTTGGTGAAGGTAGGCACTACCCATGTGTGTCTGGAAAGAGGTGGCCGTAGCTGATGCCGAACTGACGGCAGGAGCAGAGACTCTGGAGAAGTTGCAGACACTTGCTGTTAGGGAAGCTGCATTGCTCACCACAGGAAGAGAGTGCTGCAGAGAATTCAGAGTTCCAAGTACAGATGGATTTTGGCAATTTTCTGTAAGAACAAGGGGGTGATGAAAAAATCAGGGAGATTGATAAATTCTCACTATGTTTGAGGAAGGTTCTTGCTATCAGGACACCTCTACTGTCAATACTTACTGAGAATCCAAAAATCAGACAGTTATGATGGTTGTAAGGACTGAGCAGTTTTACACTCTTCTGTATTAACTGCCTGTGCTCCCATCTTGGGCACAGATGGGCAGAAGACCCAAGTGGTATGGTTCAGACATTGTTCTCTAGGATGGAAGCAACCTTCTCCCTGCCCTATCTTTCCCTTCAGCCTGCACTAGTATTGACTTCTATGCTGTTTCCTAGACTGGAAGCATTTTAGAACTAGGAGGGCCTTAGAGAACTTCTATTTTCACAGTCTCATTTCATGAGGAAGGAAACTGAGGCTCAGAGAGGTCAGGTTGACTTGTTCAAGTTCTCTCATTATGTTAGTATCCTTACCAGGTTTCAGAACCTAGGTATCCTGACTTCCTTGCCAGGACACTGCTCTGAGCATGACACTGCCAGAAAGCAGGAGCAATAGAACTTATAATATAGGCATTTTCTTTGTCCGTTAGAAAACAGTACGGCTATTAATTACCATTGTGATCTTCAGTGTCTCACTTTGCTTGTGCAGTTCCCACGCTCTTACCTAGAGTTCACATATAGCTCAGTCCAAGTGGTAAATTTAAAGAGTCATTTTTACCCTCTTCAAGCCTGGTTTCTCATCCTACCTCAAAATGATTACCCGAAAGTGAATTTCTGAAGTGCTTTTGGAAAGAAAAAAGCGATCTGATTCCTTCAGATTGCTCATCTGTAAAGTGGTTATAGCACCACCACCAATAAAAATGGGGACTTCCTCCTGCTTGGCCATCCCTTTCCCGCTCTCTCCTAGGGCCCTCAACACCGTCTGCTCTGTGCTGCAGTTCGGGACACAGCTGGGTGTCGTGGGCGGCACTGGCTGCCCCCACGCCACACTGACAGTGACTGTGACCACTGCGGACACTGAGCTGTGGGACATCATGGAGGTGAGAGCACCCATCACCGCCTTCTTCCGATGGCCTCGCCTGCAGATGGAGATACGGAACCCCAGAAAGGAGCGCAGGGCCTGCGGGATGGTAGAATGGGGTCTCAGAGACTCTGTGGCAAAGCGCAGATGCAGAGTCACTGGACACTCGTGGGCTGGCCTGCGAGTGGATAGCCGGCCATAGACAGCTGGGTGACCCGGGCCGGCCACGGGAAGTCGGTGGGCACGGGGAGTGGGCTGGGGGCAGCTGAGCCCTCCTGGCAGGTGCTGGTCCCCCAGTGCCTGGGGCAGGTGTGAGGGGCAGGGCCTACCTAAGTAACTGCCCATAGAGAACTTGGGTGAGATCGGTCCTTGGATAGAGAGCTGGGCTCCGAGCATTCTCCTTCAGTTGCGAACTCGGCCAAAAGCGAAGTGCGCACTGTTTGGGCTGTTGCCGGTATTTATAGCTCTGCAACCTGTGAGCGAACAATGGGCTTGCGTTTGCGGGACGCAATAGTTTAGGGAGGGGTGGCGCATGCGCAGAGGACACGTCACGCCCTGAGGCGCACAGGTGAGAATGCGAGCCTGGATCGTCTAGCGCTTCTGAATATCCCGGGGTCTGAGGGTTGGAGGTGTTTGCCTTGAGGGTGATGAGCTTCTTGGCAGGACAGCTGGCCCTTCCCCCCTGGCCTGGCCCCAGTGCTGTCGGGGGAACTAACTGTACTGGACGGGGTCCCTGCCCAGCAAAGTGGAGCAAGGTTGCTGGCTGTGCAGCTCCCACAGGAGGCGGCAGCTTTGGCAGCAGCGCCTCTGCGTCCTTCTGCCCTTTTCCCTGGCGGCACTGGAGGGGAGAGCCGCTAAGAGCAGAAGTGCTCACACCACCGGGAGCTCGATCGTGCAGGCTTCTGTTTAAGGTTTCAGACTTTAAGAGTAATAGAAAAGCGTGGAACTTTTTTTGTTGAAGGTGAGTGTGTGGAACATACCCAGTTGCATTTTCAACCTATCATTTTGCTACCGAGTGGAGAAGGCACTGCAGGGAGAAAGAGTGGAAGCGAGGAAACAAGTTAGGAGACTTTTGTAGAAATTGGGCATAATGGTGGCTTGGACCAGGGTATGGTGGTCATTTTGGTGGAAAGATGTGGACAGATTCTAGAGGTATGTAGGCAGTATCATTGTTAGCACTGGTGGTGGGTTGAGGATGAGGGCGAGGGAGAAATAGCCGTCAGTGATGGTGATTCCTAAGTTTCTGGCTCCTATGGTTGGTTGGATAGGGTTTTTTAGATATGATGTTCATATTTATCCTAATTTGTCTTTTGTTATTTGTTGGTTCTTGATGAATACTCTGTCCTATTAAGTCTCCTGTTTTTAGCGTGCAGAGCATTTTCACCGAAACTGACTGTTGCATGTTATCAGATAACTTTTTACCATCTGCCAGTTTGGTCCTGTATTTTATTCTCTTTCATTTATTAATTAAATTGTTGTATTAATGTAAATAGTTATATTAATAGATTTTCTAAAGTTGCGTTACCCTTGAGTCCTTGGAATAACGCCTTTCTGTAGTCATGGTGTATATCATTCTTTAATAATTATTGATTAGACATGCAGATATTTTCTTAGGATTTTTCTACCTATATTTGTAAAGCGAAATTGTACGTTTTTTTGCAAAAACTTGATTTTCTTTCCTTTTTATTTACAAATGACTCGAATTTTGTTGTTTTGTAGTTATTTGATTGATGTAGAAGGCATGTGGCCAGATGATGCATTTGGATATAAGTATAAGGGTTGTCACTACTTTTCCGTTTTTATAAAATTTGAAGGTAGAAGTGTAGGGGAATTTCTCAAATTTTGGAAAAAGAGAAAAGTTTGTAATTCATTTTTTCTGACATAAGATAACCTTTTACTAAAAGTTTGTAAAGGGATGTATCTGGAAATAGTGAGATATAACAGCCTGAATAAATAGTCAGTGGATTTCAGCATTTTTTTCTTTTTTAAATATATTTAATTAATTTATTTATTTTTGATATTATATGCACTGCACAACCAAGGAAGTCCCTTTTTCTTCCTTCCTTCCTTCCTTCCTTCCTTCCTTCCTTCCTTCCTTTCTTTAAAGCTCCAAGTCATTTAAAATACATGACTTCTTACTAAAAATCTGCAGTTCATATAACCAAGGGGTTTATAACTTCTCCTCTAAAAGTTATATTCCTGGGACTTCCCTGGTGGTCCAGTGGTTAAGACTCTGTGCTTCCAATGCAGCAGGCATGGGTTCAATCCCTAGTTGGGGAGCTACGATCCCACATGCTGCACAGCCAAAGAAATTTTTTTTAAATGTTATATTCCTGTATGATTGAATTTAGTGGTTTAGACTTTCTTTTTCTTTCTTTCTTTTTTTTTTTTGGTACACGGGCCTCTCACTGTTGTGGCCTCTCCCATTGCAGAGCACAGGCTCCGGACACACAGGCTCAGCGGCCATGGCTCACAGGCCTAGCCCTCCACGGCATTTGGGATCCTCCCGGACCTGGACACGAACCCGTGTCCCCTGCATCAGCAGGTGGACTCTCAACCACTGCGCCACCAGGGAAGCCCTTGACATAATCATTTTGAATTTGGATAGTGCTGATGGTTGCACAGCATTGTGAATGTATTTAATGTCGCTGAATTGTATACTTGAAAATGGTTGAAATACTAAATTTGGTTTTATGTATATTTTACCATAATAAAAAATCAGATGAACGAACAGCATAAACCAGAATTAGGTAAGATGATAGAACTCAGGACAGAATTCAAAATAAAAGAAAAAAATTCAGAAAAGCCAGCTAAATTTAAAATAATACAAGAGTGGGGACTTCCCTGGTTGTCCAGTGGTTAAGAATCTGCCTTCCAATGCAGGGGATGCAGGTTCGACCCCTGGTTGAGGAACTGAGATCCCACATGCCGCAGGGCAGCTAAGCCTGCATGCTGCAACTACTGAGCCTACGTGCTGTGGAGCCCACGAGCCACAACTAAAGAGCCCACGAGCCGCAAGAAAGAGCCCACGCACTTCAACGAAGAGACCATGTGCTGCAACTAATACCCGACACTGCCAAAGAGAAATAAATTAAATTAAATAATACGAGTGAATGAACATAATGGATAATGCCTTAAGAGAAACAAACAAGAAAAGGAAACAGTTTTTTAAATCAAAAAGAAGATAAAAAGAAGTTTAGAGAAATGGCAAACATAAAAGATAGGCAAAAAAGAGTCAGGACAGCTCTGAAAAGAGTAACATAAGTACGTATAAGAATCTATTATACCATAAAAGTGACATTTCAAATCAGTGGGACAGATTAGTCAATAAATTGTGATACATACATGTTGAGGTATAAGTAATTCTCTGGAAGATTCCACGGCACGGCAAAAGCAGATGTCTCTGAGGAGGGAAATGTGTGGCTGGGGAATGTGGGGAAAAGGGTGTCTTTCCTTTGAATACCCTTGTGTACCTTTTCTAATGTTCTGTCATGTGAATTTATTACCTCTGAAGTTCACCTGAGTTCAAACCCCAGTTCCCCCAATTGCCAGCTCTTAATCGTGGGCAAACTCTTCACACTCTCAAAGCCTCTATCTGTGAAATAAGGTCAGTAACTTAGCCTGGTGCTGCCTGGCACAGAAGACACTGTCAATAAATGGAGATTATTAGTGTAAAAAACCGAAATGCCCATCAATGGATGAATGGATATTTTAAATGTGGTGTATATGTGAAATATTACACAGTCATAAAAAGGAATGAAGTACTGACACGTGCTACGACATGGACGAACTTGAAAACATTATGCTAAGTGAAAGAAGTCCCACACAGTGGTCACATTTGTATTATTTCATGAAATGTCCAGAAAAGGCAAAAACATAGTGATAGAAAGGAAATGTGTGGTTGCAGGGACTGAAGGAGGAGGGGATGAAGAGGGCCTGCTGATGGTTACGGGGGCTTCTTTTTGGGGTGATGAAAACGTGATGGGATAGATGATGGTGATGGTTGCATAGGCTTGAGAATGTACGAAATGACACTGAATTTGTGGTCTCAGAAGGTGAATTTTATGGCATGTGAATGACATCTCAAAAAAATAATTTTGAAAATGAAAATTGCCAGTTTTCCCATTTTCACTATCCACTATCCACTGCCTCCATCTCTCCCTTCTCCCCACGTCATTCCTTTTGACGCCCACCCCTGCCTCTATCTCCCAACCTCACGCCCTCGAGCTGCCCCACGAGGCCTCCGAGGGAGCCCCTGAACCGCTGGGCACCTGCGTCCTGTGGCTGTTGGAGCGGCTGCCCAGTGCGCGTGCCCCCACCGCTCTCACCGGTGAGAGTGGACGCTTCCGTCGGATTTTTCTCGTGCATTTCAGTTGATGGTGATGTTTACAGAAGGTGGCACACCCCCTGGTCAATGGAGGAAGCCCCTCAAGTTAATACTTAGGCCTGTCCAGAAGTTTGATATCGTCCAGCAGTAACCTCAGCATGCTGTGCTCTGAAAGCCAGGTTGGACGCTTGCAGGCACTTGCAAATACTGCGGACTTCAGAGGCATTTGGGCCTCAGATTGAGGCCTTGTACCTCCACATGCAATGTGACCTCAGCCCTTTGCTGCACGTCTCTAAGTGAAGTGGCACAGGAATACTGGCCTTGCCTGTCGTTGCCAGGATTAACTGAATAGTGCATTAGCTGCCCTGGTGCTTAGGTGTTGAGTACATGGTGAATTTACATACCAGGCCCTATTCGTGGGCCTCCTGAGGCAGCAGTTCCCTTGCCTCTGCCCCTAGGATAACTCTGAGCCCTAGCCACCTCTCTGGTAGATTTCCCTATACCCCCACTATAATCACACCTGCATAAGGCAACTCAAACCTTTCAGAGATGTGTCCTGAACCTCTTGTTTTCTTAAATACCTGTGTGGTGGTTGTGAGACTTAAGGCCAACCTCCCCAAGAGACTTTTTCTATTTCTCCTAGTAAACCTAGACTCACATTCTGTCATCTTCAACTCTACTCACACTTTGTTCTTTCAACCCTGACCTCTGACCCTGCTCTTTACTTCTGCCATTTCATCCTCACTCCTGCTTCCTTTCATAAATCCATAAATCTCTTCTGGCCTTCCTAGCCCTGGGCCACGTTCCTTCCTCTTTGCTCAGGTTTTACCCCTTTCCTCCCCTTTCCTTCATTTAACCTGGTATAAATTTGAGTCCAAAACTTTAAAACCATTGAGAGCACTTAACACCGTCCATCACTTTCTTGTACCTTGAGAACAGAGTAAAATATTTAAATATTTATATTTAAATATTTTAAATATTTAAATATTTTACTGTAATAAATCAGCTAAACACACAGAACCTCAGGTCCATCCTCGTCACACAGGGTGGTAAATTAGAGAACGATTAATATCACCGTTTAAAGAAGTGAGACTGAAATCTCAACCATCCTGAACATAGGAACTGAAGGGGCCTCTCAGCAGTTCAGAGAGTTATTACCAAGCCAGTCGGCTGAATTCTGTTCAGTTTTCTCTGTAGCAGAGCCCTCCAGGTCCTTGTTTTGAGCTTGTTTATTTTTATACACAATTCTCTATGCATACTGTACATAATACTAAATAGTTGTATTAACTGGGTTTAACTGGTGATGTATTTACGTGAAGATCTAACTTCGTTTTGTTGTTATCTTTTTAGTCGCTTTCCATTCATCAAAGCTCGTGATGTATGTAATCAGTTGCTGGTGTTTAGCTATCATATTTATGATATATATGGCTTGAATTGGGAAAGGTGGATGGTCATTCTTCTTGCTTTTTAAACTGACAGAGCCTTACAAGAAGCATTTCCCTCTCTGAAATAAATCCATGTAAAACATGTTTGGTTGCTCTCCCAATGCAAGTGTGTAGTTGTGTGGATTTGGCACACAACTGGCAGCCTTGTGGTTATGTCTGTAAACAAGGAAGCCTGTTTTCCAGTCCGCCAGTCAGCTGTTACCCAGTGAAACGAACTTGACTGCCATTTCTGACCCCTCACATGGAGCTGTCATACTCAAGAATGTTCACATGTTTTCAAGAAATGTTGTTTGCGGGCTATATGTACAAATTCCTGATCTGAAAGCCAATATAAAGCAACATCTCCCAAACCTCTGCTCTCTCACCAAGGCCACACACATTCCCTCGCTTATGGCCTCATGGCAAGCTAATACTGTCAGTATCAGATTCTCCTTCCCAGTGGTTCTGGGAGACTGCATAGTTGCTCTGCGAAAGGCACCACTGCTGAGGTTGAGAGAAGTGCATCTTGGGTGTCAGTCCTGCCCTTGCATGCCCAGAGAGAGGGGTGTGCACCTCGTTCTCCTGTTAGGGTTTTCCTATGCTGCAGGGTTTGCTGCTTGTTGTCAAGATGATGTCCTAGTGATTTGTCTTCTGCGTGGTTAAATAATCCCAGCACACTTCTTTATGATCTGTAGACTTTTATGGGGTTGTGGCCAGGTCTGTTTTTAAATATTTGGAAATGTCCAATTGAACAACATTGCAGTGACAGTGAAGCTTGATGGGAGAATTGTATTACTGTTACCCTAGTTTTGGCTTAAGGGTGGTGAGAAGATGAAATGTTTGATGGGTCAGTTTTAGTTGTGTATGTGTATGTGATTTATTTTTTAAAATTCTAATGTCTATTATTCACAGCTTATGTTGACTTTCTGATTATTCATCAGTCCCTTTAGTGATGTATTTTCCTCTGAAAAACTACATTTTCTTCCAGACTGTTTTTGTCTGAGGGTGAAGAATAAATTTTTCATTTGCAGTATAAAGTTGATCTGAGAAAAAATGTTTACCTTGGATCTTCACTTGGCTCCTGTGAAAGAAACATAATAAAATAATATGGGCAATTCCCAATACTAATCCTAACCATATACAACAGAGGTCTGTAGAGTAACATAGCAAAAATTAGTTCCTGTAATTTTACTTAGTCATTGCCTGTTTTAGACTAAGGAGCAGTGAGAGACATTTATAAATAATGATACCTCAGATCACTTTTGTTAAATGTCCTCTAATATTTGGATATTTGGATCTGGCTTGTGTTATCTTTTTTACAATCTTGTCTTCTTTCTTTGCACTTTAGTGTAACAACTCTGTGATTTCCTATCTTCTTCAGACACTCAGGTCCATCAGAATTTCCTGTGACTGTGACAGTAGAGAGTCCTTCCTCCTCAGAAATCGAAGAGGTCGATGATTCCTCAGAACGTGTTCAGGAAGAGCCAGAGAAAATCCGTTTGAAACAAGAAGCATTGCAGGTACAAAGATATCACTTTAAAGCTATAGAGAAGATTATTTTTCAAATGGAAGGCTGATTGCAACACTGCACAGCTTGTGTGAGGGTTCTGTTTTCTCCTCCCATCTGCATTGTATCCCCTTGAATGGTTCCTTAAGCTTAGACCAAGGTGAATGGTGGACATTTGAACTCTAAGAAATAAAAATCAAAACATGTCGTTAGTAATTTATTTTCCTTTCCTTAGAACCTTAGTATATTAGATTTAGAGAGAACCTTAGTGATCATACGATAAAGAAATTGAGTTCTGAATGAATATAATCAGCTGATTCAGTGCTCTTGTTTTACAGATGAGAAAATTGACAGTTCTAGTTGAACTATCTTTTTATAAGAGGAAAATATGGCCTCATTTTAAATAAAAGTAAAGTTGAAAAAAGTTTTGTTGTTGATATTCTCCTTTCCTAAAATCAAAATTATCAAGAAGCTACATTCTATTACCAAATAAACCTGACCTCTAATGTCATTCCATACTTTTGTTTGTATGGACAGAAAAGAAAAATTGATTTTCATAAGAAATTTTTGCACCTCATAAGTAATATATTTATTTTATTTCAACTTTAATGCAAGCTGAACACTTCTAGTAAATAAAGGAACACCATTTGGGGGGACCTTGTCTTTGTGTTACAAAGTCCATGTTTAATTTTAAAAATTATTTAATGTGATTTTCTTTTCATATGAAACATGAAACTTGACAGGTTTCAGAACTAATTATCCCATTATTGTAGAACTATGGGAATTACTCTTTGATTTTCAAAAGAGAAAGTTAGAGTTTTATTTTTTTAATTAAAATTAATGATAATATAGAGAAATTTTAAGAAAAGAACTTAGAAAATTATGAAATGTTAGAGTAGGAGAAATCTATAGTGCATGTAGAGTTACCCCCTTTCGTTTTATAAATGAGCACCTACAATTTGTAGCACGTAAGTTGTTTATTAGTGAATGGCAGAGTACGACAAGACCCTAGAGCATCTAACCCGCATTCCTTGTCATTTTAGATGTGGTGTATTCATTTCCTTCACGAGTAGACCAGGAGATTGTATTTCTAAAAGCAATGATAGACACTGGCGAAAACCAAGATGTTTAAACACTGGGACCACAGAATAGCAGATTCAGAATGCACTGAGAACCCTTTTAGCTCTTCTCCATTTTGACAAGACACTGCAATGATGGTATCAAAGTGTTTAAGTATATAAACCCACAACAATCAAGAGATTTCAACATAGTTTTGAAAGATGGAAGACAGGTGGAAGAGTGTGAAACTGAAGCAGTAGAACTGAGGAAAAGCATCACCTAGAATATGTACAGGGACCACCTGCAACTGAGGAGGATTCTGACCCCACCTGCAGAAGTAGCCCCATGCTCAGATGCTCATGTAGGAGAGAGGGTGGAGTTAGTTAAAAGTGTGACTGAAATAAGGGAGCTCATTGAAGGGTTGTGTTTGGAGGAGTGGACTCCCAGCCCTGCCCTCACGCTCCTGAAATGAGATGATTTCATTTTGAAAACAGTGAAACTGGCAAGAACTAGGGCAGCTAGTGTGAGTTTTTTTTTTTTTTTTTTTTTTTTTTTTGCGGTGCGCGGGCCTCTCACTGTTGTGGCCTCTCCCGTCGCGGAGCACAGGCTCCGGACGCGCAGGCTCAGCGGCCATGGCTCACAGGCCCAGCCGCTCCGCGGCATGCGGGATCCTCCCGGACCGGGGCACGAACCCGCGTCCCCTGCATCGGCAGGCGGACTCTCAACCACTGCGCCACCAGGGAAGCCCTAGTGTGAGTTTTTACACCCTAGAAAATTGTGTTTGGGGGAGATCCTGTTACAGTTACTCCCTGCTTCTTCCTGCATAGAAGCCAATCAATCGTTGACTTCAGGGAGCTTTCTGCACTCATTCTTAAATAGAAAAGAACTGTCATTTGCCTGATAGTTGAGTAAAGCTTACAACATGAGAGAGGGGGAAAAAGAGTGAAAACATATCCTAGTAGGACCAGGGACAATTTAGGGAACAAAATAATTTAAGAAAAAACCCTAATTAATATCCTGAGAGAGGTTTAAAAAGAGCTAGCAACTATAAAATAAGACTAGGGTGTTAACTAAAAAGAGAATGGTCAGAAAGCAAGAGAGGTCTCCTGGAAATGAAAATATGGTTGCTGAAATAAATTCAGTAGGAATTTAAAAAATTTCTCAGTATATAAAAAAGAAAGACACAATGGAAAATGTGATAGAAATATGTTAGAGAGGCTGCACCTGGGAGATCCAACATGTTACTATTAGAAACTCCAGACCCAGAAAAAAAATGGAGGGAAGCTGTCAAAGGGCAGCAAAATTCCCACAGCTGAAAGTAGACATCAGGTCTCAGATTGAAAATAGTTATTCAAGATGAGCAAGAATAGACTCATACCTAGGCACACTTCATTGTGAAACTTTAAAATACTGAAAAAATAAATTAACATAGAATAAAATACTGAGAGGATACATCCATTCCAGAGAGAAAAATACTGGTCACCCAAAAAAAAAAAAGTTAAAATCTGACTTTATCATACTTGTCATCAGCACCATGGATCCTGGAAGGCATTAGAAAGATACCTCCAAAGTTTTTCAGGCACATAATTTTCACCCTAGGGGTTTGTATCCAGCCAAACTATGAGTCATAAGTGGAGGCTGAAGAAGATATTTTGTACACAAGGAAATTTGAAAAATTGACCTCCTGTGCTACACCTTAAGTTATTTATAGAAATAATCCAGCAAAATGAGGCAATAAACCAAGAAGGAAGGTAATAGGGGATTCAGTGCAGATTGCAGCTAGTCTAGAGTGGAGAGGCTTCTATTGATTGTGTGATTGAGAGCTTAGAAACACCTTGAGGCATATTGTACTTACTAGGTATTAGGCACTGTTGGAAGGGAGGAGGGAGAGGAAGAGGAGAAGGAACTTGAACTCCAGAGGAGAAAAGGCTATATGGACATAAACCTGAAGCAAACTAAGCTGTGGTTGATTTTTAACCTACTATTGGTGAGGAAGAGAAGAATCCACTTAAACTTGACACTATAGATGTCCCCCTTTTCAGTGACACACAGGGGTAATGACCACCTATCTAATTTGTTGTCCAAACCAGAACTTGTCCAAACTCCTTACACTTCAATAGTGTAAGGAGGCACTCTAATGCTGTAACATCAGGACAACGGGTATAAACTGGAACAGCCCAAGGTGGCTTGGAGTATGTGGTCACCCTGCACAAGGGCAGTGACACTAGCACAGTATGGAACGAGGTGTAGTCTATACACAGAGACACAGTACATCTGCAGTGGGCAATATTAATTTCATTGTAATAATGGCAATATTGTCTTGGTTTGCAGGTTTTATTGTCAACTTGCATGTAATCACAAATAACTAAAGTAAACTCTACTTAGTATGTATTAGTATTAACTTGGTGTGTACTGAAATGTATTGTGTACTAGTGTGTACTTAGTATATATTAGGCTCTAAGTGTTTTTGCATATATTAACTCATTGAATCCTGTGAATAGCCTTATGAGGTTGGTGCTAATATCATTCCCGATTTTGAGAACAGGAAGCTAAGACAGGGAAGGAACTTGCCCAGGCTTTACCTAATTTAAGGTTGGATCGAGGCTTTGAGTTTAGGCTCTCTGCCTGTTCTCTTAAACCTTACTCCGTACTGACTCTCAAATAACACAAGACTTAACTGCACATAGAACAGAATATAAATTTCAACTTTGACAATGTAAAAGCTAGGTTTGGAAGGTAGACAGGAGGTAGAAAAAAGGGAAGATGGTATGAATGTCCTCATTTTACAAAGCGTGATGTTGAGAGAGTTTATAGTTGATGAACAATGTAAGTTTTTTAAGTATATCACTCCAAGTCAAAGAGATCATGAGCAGTGGAATAACTCATGATGACATAACTTTACTGAGCAGTGTGGACATAGGAAAGAGTGTAAAGGAACTAAACCCTTACTTATTAGTAAGTTAGAAAGTGAACAGATAATGTCTCCAATTTAGTGAGAAAATAGTCATGTAAGAGTATCACTTGGAAATGGAGAAGAATTCAAAATAACAATAATTGGACTTCCCTGGTGGCGCAGTGGTTAAGAAACTGACTGCCAAGGCAGGGGACACGGGTTCAAGCCCTGGTCCGGGAAGATCCCACATGCTGCGGAGCAGCGAAGCCCGTGCACCACAACTATGGAGCCTGCGCTCTAGAGCCTGCAAACCACAACTACTGAGCCCACGTGCCACAACTACTGAAGCCCGCACACCTGGATCCTGTGCTCCATAGCAAGAGAAGCCACCGCAATGAAGAGTAGCCCTCACTCGTCGCAAGTAGAGAAAGCCTGCACGCAGCAACGAAGACCCAACACAGCCAAAAATAAATAAAGAATAATAAAAAAATAAAAAATAACAATAGTTGATGTAGACCTCATAAAAAAGGAAATCCAAACAGCCAGTAAACACAGAACAGTGTACGACTCCATTAAGTAATAAGAGAAAAGTGAGTCAAAGCCAAGTAAACTACATGCCAATGAGATGGACAAATACATAAAATCTGGTAGTATCAGGTATTGTAGACCTGGAGTACTATGGGAATCTTCTACCCTGTTTTTACTGGAGTATAAATCGACACAACTACTTTGGAAAACATTTAGCACTCTCCATCAACTGAAGGTATATAAATAGCCTGTGAGCCAGCAGCCCTCACCCCCGCCCTGTGTAAATGCACCAAAATAACCGGTACAGCAGGATTCCTGTCCATGTTTTTTTTTTTTTTTTTTTTTTTTTGTGGTATGCGGGCCTCTCACTGCCGTGGCTTCTCCCACTGAGGAGCACAGGCTCCGGACGCGCAGGCCCAGGAGCCATGGCTCACGAGCCCAGCCACTCCGTGGCACGTGGGATCCTCCCGGACCGGGGCACGAACCCGCGTCCCCTGCATTGGCAGGCGGACCCCCAACCACTGCGCCACCAGGGAAGCCTCTGTCCATGTTTTGCATTAGCACAAACTGAAAACAAACCAAATGTCCATTAAGAGTCAAAATTAAAGATGATATAAATAGATGGAGAGGTATACCATGTTCTTGGAGTGGAAGACTCAACATTGTGAAAATGACTGTACTACCCAAAGCAATCTACAGATTCAATGCAATCCCTATCAAACTACCACTGGCATTTTTCACAGAGCTAGAACAAAAAGTTTCACAATTTGTGTGGAAACACAAAAGACCCCGAATAGCCAAATCAATCTTGAGAACGAAAAACGGAGCTGGAGGAATCAGGCTCCCTGACTTCAGACTATACTACAAAGCTACAGTAATCAAGACAGTATGGTACTGGCACAAAAACAGAAAGATAGATCAGTGGAACAGGATAGAAAGCCCAGAGATAAACCCACACACATATGGTCACCTTATCTTTGATAAAGGAGGCAGGAATGTACAGTGGAGAAAGGACAGCCTCTTCAATAAGTGGTGCTGGGAAAACTGGACAGGGACATGTAAAAGTATGAGATTAGATCACTCCCTAACACCATACACAAAAATAAGCTCAAAATGGATTAAAGACCTACTTGTAGGGCCAGAAACTATCAAACTCTTAGAGGAAAACATACGCAGAACACTCTATGACATAAATCACAGCAAGATCCTTTTGGACCCACCTCCTACAGAAATGGAAATAAAAACAAAAATAAACAAATGGGACCTAATGAAACTTCAAAGCTTTTGCACAGCAAAGGAAACCATAAATAAGACCAAAAGACAACCCTCAGAATGGGAGAAAATATTTGCAAATGAAGCAACTGACAAAAGACTAATCTCCAAAATTTACAAGCAGCTCATGCAGCTCAATAACAAAAAAACAAACAACCCAATCCAAAAATGGGCAGAAGACCTAAATAGACATTTCTCCAAAGAAGATATACAGATTGCCAACAAACACATGAAAGAATGCTCAACCTCATTAATCATTAGAGAAATGCAAATCAAAACTACAATGAGATATCATCTCACACCAGTCAGAATGGCCATCATCAAAAAATCTAGAAACAATAAATGCTGGAGAGGGTGTGGAGAAAGGGGAACACTCTTGCACTGCTGGTGGGAATGTGAATTGGTACAGCCACTATGGAGAACAGTATGGAGGTTCCTTAAAAAACTACAAATAGAACTACCATATGACCCAGCAATCCCACTACTGGGCATATTCCCTGAGAAAACCATAATTCAAAAAGAGTCATGTACCAAAATGTTCATTGCAGCTCTATTTACAATAGCCAGGAGATGGAAACAACCTAAGTGTCCATCATCGGATGAATGGATAAAGAAGATGTGGCACATATATACAATGGAATATTACTCAGCCATAAAAAGAAACGAAATTGAGTTATTTGTAGTGAGGTGGATGGACCTAGAGTCTGTCATACAGAGTGAAGTAAGTCAGAAAGAGAAAGAGAAATACCATATGCTAACACATATATATGGAATCTAAGAAAAAAAAATGTCATGAAGAACCTAGTGGTAAGACAGGAATAAAGACACAGACCTACTAGAGAATGGACTTGAGGATATGGGGAGGGGGAAGGGTAAGCTGTGACAAAGTGAGAGAGTGGCATGGACATATATACACTACCACATGTAAAATAGATAGCTAGTGGGAAGCAGCCGCATAGCACAGGGAGATCAGCTCGGTGCTTTGTGACCACCTAGAGGGGTGGGATAGGGAGGGTGGGATGGAGGGAGATGCAAGAGGGAAGAGATATGGGAACATACGTATATGTATAACTGATTCACTTTGTTATAAAGCAGAAACTAACGCCCCATTGTAAAGCAATTATACTCCAATAAAGATGTAAAAAAAAAAGTGTAGGCTGTTTTTATTAGTGGATGCAAGCTAGTGATGCTGTAAAAGCTTTCAGCAAGTATGTATTTCTTTCTTATATAAAGAACTGCCATTAAGGCTGCCCTAATTTTTTTTTAGATTACATTTACCTATAGATAACTTACAGGTTCAAATCTACAGTGGAAATAACTTTTTTTTTTTTTTTACTAGTTTTGGAAAGATGTTTTTAAACCAGTTCCTTAGAAAACTCCTATGTGACCCACACTAGTAAAATATACCTTCAGGTGCCTCCTCTGTCTCTAGGCAACAGCAGTGTAAAATATGTAAACAAATGAGTGTCCTTGTTTGCTAAAATTTAATCTGTTAAGCATGTTGTATTATTGCTCTTCCCCAAATTCTCTCTCCCCGTCAGGTAACATTCCTTATTATTAGGAAGAGGAAGTTCCTTAACATATTATTTCAACAGCATAATTTACCCAGATGATGGTCATTATGATGATGCTTTATTTTTTTTGATTTATTTTATTTTTTTTTGATAATGCTTTAGATTCATTTAGAGTCCACCATTCAGAGAGGAAGAAGCGCTGGCCTACATTATTTCTCATACTTATTAAAAATTGCTGCATTCCCATTTGTGAGTTTGTTGAACGACTGGGTAGCATACCTCTTTATAAAGATAAAATGGAGAGTAATAAATGAAAACACTCCCTAGCTATACTATTGATTTAATTGTTTATTAAAATAACCTCATATTGGACTTGTATTTTACTCTTAGAAAATTGGCAAAGTGCTAATACATTTAGTTTAACTGGACCTAGTACGTGTCTTATTTAACTTTGATTCCCCAGCACAAACTCATTTATTAAGAATAAATGCTTGGGACTTCCCTGGTGGTGCTGTGGTTAGGAATCCACCTGCCAATTCAGGGACACGGGTTCGAACCCTGGTTTGGGAAGATCCCACATGCCGCGGAGCAGCTAAGCCTGGGTGCCACACTACTGAGCCTGCGCTCTAGAGCCCATGAGTCACAATTACTGAAGCTCACACACCTTAGAGCCCGTGCACCGCAGCTACTGAGCCCACATGCCGCAACTACTGAAGCCCATGCTCTCTAGGGCCCACGTGCTGCAACTACTGGAGCCCACATGCATAGAGCCCCTGCTCTGCAACGAGAAGCCACCGCAGGGAGAAGTCTGCACACCGCAATGAAGAGTAGCCCCCACTCACCGCCACTAGAGAAAGCCCATGCACAGCAATGAAGACCCAACGCAGCCAATAAATAAATAAAATAAAATAAAATAAAATAGAATAAACAGTCAAGAATATTGGACTTTATTTTTTTAAAAAAAGAGTAAATGCTTGTTGAATCGAATTAATCAGCCAAACGGTAGACAAATGAAAGTTGTGGTTAATAAGATGGGCCAGACAAATACTATTCTTGTTGAGAAGCTTACTTTAATCACCTTCTTATTTTCCAGCCTTATATAATCCTGTATTAAAATGATAGAATATTTCTCATATTGAGAAAATAATAGTTGTGTATTATGCTGAATCTGCCTGGGAATAAAATAGACACCTTATCAAATTCAATGGAGGTGTCATGAGAATTGATACCTAAGAGTTGTTGTGGGAGCACATTTAAATTTTAAAAATATGCAAGATTTTTGATATTGTCTCATGCCCACTATTGTTTGGGAATAATGCAGTTTCAATTTATAGAATTGCATCATGTATTTTAGGGCTGGAGAGAAACTTAGTAAGTCCTGCATTGAACCTAAAGAGGAATGCATTGCAATAAGGTGCTCATTCAAAAATCAAATAATGATGTGAATAATGTTGATCATCTCTACTGGAGGAAAAACACGCTACACATGAAACACATTACTTATTATATATTTATTTAACAATCTTGGACTTTATTAATACAATGTTTTGTAGTATGTATGCCTTATTTTTTTTCTTATAGTTAAATATCTGAATTCTGAGAAATTTCAGCATGCTTTGGTGAGAGGAACAGTCATCTTATTTTCAAAAAGATGCAGGCACAGACTGTTTTTGATCCAAAGGTGTATTACTGACCAAAATTCAGCAATCTAGTCTGGAAAATAAATGAAGAATTCTGCTGCTGGTGAGATGAATACATAGGTAGAGGGAGGTGAAGAATATAAACTACTTAGCAGCCTTAAACTTTCTCTTGACTTTGATGTAAGTGCTGGAGAAACATCAGTGTTATCATTCCCAGAAGCCATTCATTTAGAAATGGAAATGAGAATAGATGGAAAAATACAGTGTTGGGAGTTACCTATCAGGAAACAAAATGGATGTGTGTGATATCTCCCCACTGTCATGGTGAGGGCCCTGCATTACACTTACTGTCTAAAGCTTACTGTGCTGAAACTTTCACAGCAAAGGTTCCAGTTTCTCATAATGACCTATAAGTGAAAGTGAATGAGGTTTAGCTACGAGGTATGTGCTTCTGGAACAACACACGATGGGACCTTTTTTTTTTTTTTTTACTTTATTTTTATTTTATTTTATTTTTTGGCTGTGTTGGGTCTTTGTTGCTGCATGCAGGCTCTAGTCGCGGCAAGTGGGGGCTATTCTTCATTGTGGTGCATGGGCTTTTCATTTCGGTGGCTTCTCTTGTTGCGGAGCACGGGCTCTAGGTGCACAGGCTTCAGTAGTTGTGGCTTGCGGGCTCTAGAGCACAGGCTCAGTAGTGTGGCACATGGGCTTAGTTGCTCTGCGGCATGTGGGATCTTCCCAGACCAAGGATCGAACCCGTGTCCCCTGCATTGGCAGACGGATTCTTAACCACTGCGCCACCAGAGAAGGCCACAGTGGGACCTTTTAACATTGTTTCCAAAGCTATTTTCTTTGGAATACTGTTCTGTGAGATTTGGTAGAAAACGAATCCCATGATCAGAATGTTAGGGAAACACTGAATATTTTATCCACACGTTATACATTCAAAATGTATATTTTTTACATCAGACATAAAATTCCTAGAGTAAACAAAAACTGAAAAAACAAAACAAAAAATCCTGCTAATTCGATTAATACAAGGTTTCCACCGAACACTTGTGAATGTTTTTGAGGGACTGGCTGATACTGAACACAGTCTTCGGAAGGCTGATCTAAGGAATTAAAATTCTGTAAATTATGAGGAAAACACGTTTAGGTGAGAAGAGATGCATATGGTAGCAGTCTTCAGTATTCTGTATTTCCATTCGGGAACTTGTTCTTATTTGATCCCTTCCACCCTTGATTCTTTTTCCTTTCAGTGGACTCTGTGGTAGGGATAAAGGGAAAAATGTCATTTAGTACCCTAGAAGAGCCAATTACTCTACTGTAAATACAGTGGAGGCTGGTAAAAGTGTGTTGATAATAAGACATATTAGCTTAGGTTCTCTTGGTAGCAAATAACAAAAACTAAATCAAAGTTGGATATATGAAACCCAAGGGCAGAAATACAGCCAGGCTCAGGAAAGGTCTAGGAAGCAGCTATATCATTTCCAGTAATCTGATCACCGAACTGCTTTTCAACAAAGGGCGTCTTCCTAATGAACTTCAAAATGAACTCTGCTGCTGGTTGGAATTAAAAAAAAAAAAATATATATATATATATACACACACATATATATATATACACACACACAAGCATGCATATATACATATGATACAAAGAAAGAAAACATAAAAGTGGATGTTTTGTTATTACAACATGCATGCCAGGCATTGGTGACCATGGGAAGTCACCCCCGTGTTTCTGAGCGAGACAGCCTAACACTCATTTTTCCATTATCACTATTGCCCAGAGTGAACTTGTCAAAGAGATACTCCACCATTCAGACTTCCAAACCCCTCCACCCCCCATCTTGCTACTCATACTTAACCATTAGTATTTGCATAATTAATGCACATAAACATTTCAGGTGAAACTGAAGACACCCTTTATTTTAATCCCTGCCCAATCCCATTCCCTTCACTTGTTCCCCAGAGGCAACTGCAATCATGATTTTCAGTCTATGGTTCTATACTTTTACTATGCACATGCACCCACATTCACCAGGGATCCCTACCTCACCCCACCCCACCCCAGTCTACCCCCATATACCTACATTATTTATAAGGGGAAGACTGATTTTGTGTTTTCCAGGGCCCCATGGAACACCTTCTCCCTCCCACTGTGGAGATCCTGAGCTGCATATGGTTGGGGTATGGCTGTGTTCAGAAACTCCTGGATACCTGTTTTAAAACTTAAAAAATGAGAGATTTGCCCACATGAATCAACCAGAGACCTTTATTTATTTATGAACCAATAACTTTATTGGAAGAAACGGAAAAACTGGAAGAAAAAAACTTAAGTGATAAAGTCCAGGAAAAGAGAATCCTGCACTTGTTGCAAAAAAAAAAAACAAACCCAAAACTTAAGTGAACTTCTTCAAGGGCACTATTGCCATCTGCATGGCAGGCACGGTGACCAGGGCTCTGGTCACCCCGTGGCTCTGGGGAAGTCCAGTCCAGGCTCAGTTCTTCTTGTCGCTGTCGCCCAGGGTGAGCTTGTCAAAGAGGCACCCTGACAGGTCGACGTCCGGGGCCCCCATCATGCTCAGGGTGGTGACATGACCCTCCAGCTCTCTGATGAACGCCACCTACTGGCCGAGGTAGTGAGTTGCCAGGAAGTGGCGCAGGTGGGGGTCGCACTTGTCGGTGGCCAGCTGGTGCAGTGGAGCAGGCTCCGGGTCACTTGCTTCTCCAGGAACAAGGCGCACTTCATGGCCTTGAGGCCGCTCTTCCACTCGTCACTGACTGGCTTCCTGATGTCTTGGAAGTTGAGGCGGCCCCCGCGCTGGTTCTGCAGGCGCTTCAGGCCCTGGGCCCGCCCGCTGTGCTCGTGGGAGTGGCGCAGGAAGAACCGGCTGAAGTGCTTCAAGGCCACGTCGTCGCGGTCGAGGTAAAAGGCCGTGGCCAGGCACACGAAAGAAGCGTGGAGCTCCAGGGTGAAATGGCTGTTGACGGCGGCGTCGCAGTCGGCGTGGTAGTTCTGGCGCACCTGCGAGGGCGGCGCGGGCAGCGTGGCGGGCGTGAAGGCCAAGGGGAAAGCGAAGCCGCGGGGCCTGCGGTAGCTGCCTCGGAGCCCCTTTCCCGTGATTTACCAATTTCCTTCCTCTTGGGTAAGTGCAGACTTCTCTTTTCTTTGTCAGAAAACAAAAGGCTTAGATGCATTCTTAGAGAAAGAACTTAACTGTGTGGATGTATTTATCCCCTCCAACCTCATTTGTCCTTTCACTGCCACTCAGCAAGCATTTTTTTTAACCCCTCAATTATGTTGTATGGAATGAGCCACAGAGGTAGGGAATACCACTGATCTCAAATTATCTTTCATTCATTCATTCAATAAATATTTATTGATTACTTAATATGGCCCAGGCACTGGTATGGGATTTGGGCATATATTAGTAACAAAGAGAGACAAAGTCTGTTCCCATGAGGTTTGTATTCTAGTGGAGAAGCAGACCAAAACAAAACAAAACAAAAAACTGCTGTTTTTCTCCCTTTATTGTCTCAAGTAAATACGTATAAGGTATTACACATGTATATGATATTAAAATGTCAATAGTTTCTTAGAAGTTAAGGATATTATAGTGGAAGACATAAGACCAATCTAGGTATTTATAATTAATTAATTCAACATTAATTCAACAGCCATTTACATACAGTACTCCAAATATGTGTCACTGTTTGACTCTGGAGATACACAGAAGAATCAAACATGGTCTCTGTTCTCAAGGTACAAGAAAGTGATGGACTGTGTTAAGTGCTCTCAATGGTTTTAAAGTTTTTGGATAAAATAGCTGTTTTCACTTAAAGTTTTATTACCATGGCTTTGACTAATGTACTTTTTTTGGGGGGGTCTCTTTATTTCTCTTTGAAAGCTCATGCTGTGCTATAATCATTGTTTATGAAGGAAGCAAAGGATCAAATATCAACTGTCACATTGTAAACTTATCTAAGCAATTTTAGAGGCATTTAATTGTTGAGTCTGTAAAGAAATAGAATAATAACAATGTCTATTTGATAAGTTGATTTTAATGATAGGATCATACATTAGAGATGGAAAAGAACTACATGATCAGTTTCTCAGTGAGATAAAATTGTATTCTATGTTTGCTTAACACCAGTGTTTAGTCTTAATATAATTGCAGTCTTTCAAAAATTTCCTTGGAAGAGTCCATTGTAGACTTCACTGGAAGAATCTATTTAAATAGAAGAAATCTTGATTTTGTAGAACATTTTCTCATTATGTCCCAAGATTATTTAATAATTAATTTATCTGGACAACTTTACTCTTCAAATATTAAAATAATACTATTGAATGGTTATATGTGTACTAAGGGGTGATAATGGTGTTTCTCAGATGTTTTATCCCTCATCATTACTTCCTAGGTTAGAAGATAATGTTAAAATACATGTTATAACTAAGAGAAACCTAAGGTTTAAAATCTAACTTTTCTAAGGGAAATCAATAAACTAGCATGAACTGTAACCTCAAATTTCCATGAAGGAAATATACATATATATAAACAAAAACATTGCATCCAGTTTTTCTTTAATGAGGAAAGTAAAGCTAAATACAAGCACAGAATGAAAAAACTTCAGAGCAGATCATGTTTTTAGAAAAATTTTAAATTTTATTTTTTAAATTTATTTATTTTATTTTTTAAATTTTTGGCTGCATTGGGTCTTTGTTGGATGCGGGCTTTCTCTAGTTGCAGCGAGTGGGGGCTACTCTTTGTTGCAGCGTGTGGGCATCTCATTGCGGTGGCCTCTCTTGTTACGGAGCACGGGCTCTAGGTGCTCGGGCTTCAGTAGTTGTGGCATGCAGGCTCAGTAGTTGTGGCACGTGGGCTTAGTTGCTCCGCAGCATGTGGGATCTTCCCGGACCAGGGCTCGAACTCATGTTACTTGCATTGGCAGGCGGTTTCTTAACCACTGTGCCACCAGGGAAGCCCCCAAATTAAAAAAAATTTGATAATCAAATTTTATAGTTTATAACTTGGTCTGTGCTAAGATAATGTCTTTTAAAATATCAGTATAGGACTATAAGATGAAGCTTTCTTTGAAATGTTTGTGGTCAGTGTTGGCATTATGTTAGGATTCTCCAGAAAAACAGAACCAATAGAAGATATATTTGAATATTATATAAAATAAGGAATTAGCTCACGTGATTATGGAGGCTGACAAGTCTCAAAATCTGCAGTTGCCATACTTGAGATCCAGGAGAGTCCATGGTGTAGGTCCAGTCCAAAGGCCAGGAGGCTCAAGACCCAGGAAGTTCAAGTTGAAGGCAGGAAAAAGCAATGTCCCTGCTCCAAGGCAGTCAGGCAAGAGAAGTTCCGTCTTACTCAGAGGAAGGTCAGCATTTTTATTTTATTCAGGCCTTCAAATGATTGTATGAGGCTCATCGACTTTAAGGAAAGCAATCTGCTTTACTGAGTCTACTACTTCAAATGTTAGTCTCATGGAAAAACACCCTTTCAGGCACAAACAATAATATTTGACTAAATATCTGGGTACCCCCTGGCCCTTTCAAGTTGACATATAAAAATTAGCTATCACAGTATTATTCATGATAAATGCAGAGTCAACAAATAAAAATTCTCATGCTATAATCTGCAGAAACTGTTTTGACTTTCAGTTCCCTTCATTAATTTAAAAATGTTACAGAACTAATAGTTACACAACTGATATTAGACAATAAGTTCTGACTCCATGTCAATGATTAGCTCTCATTCATTCATTCAGCATATTTCTATTGAGCACCTATTATATGACAGGTACTTTATAGGTACAAACATAAAAACTTGTTCTATAAGCTCTTCATATTTGTATTTCTTTTGTAGCTAAGTGCTAGTAAATGTTACATATAATTCCTTCTTTGAAAATTAATACATGAAGTAGGATCAATGGTATAATCTTAAGGAAGTAGACCATAAGTAGCAGCAGTTGGTGGCTTATCTCACTCTCTGTGTTGTGTGTGTGTGTGTGTGTGTGTGTATACATATGTATAAATAAATCATTTAATGAGAGGTAGTGAAAAGTGATACATCAATATTCTATATCTCTGGGCTGTTCACTCTGCATTACCTCATTATTACAGATACTGGATTAAATTTGATTATTATTACTCATATTTTACAGATAAAGAAATTGTGAATTAAAGTATGTAACATGATCAAACACAGAGCTTGTAAATAGCAGAGAGTGACACTCTGAATTGGATTCCTCTCTAGGTAGTTTGGGAAGTTTGGCTGGACCATGAGCTCCTTTAGAACAAAGACTGTTCAACTTGTGATGCTAAATAGAACAAAGACTGTTCAACTTGTGATGCTAAATTTCACATAGTAGGGGCTCAAAAATATAAATTAAAATGTTGAGTGGCCTATTAAAAGCTTTAGTCTCATTATTTCTCCAAATTAAAAAAATGAATGGGAGTAGATGTTGAATATATATTTAAACTCTGTTTCCTTTAGAAGGAAAAAAAATCAAAGACACCCAATGGTGATAAATTACTATTATAATTTTACTTTACTATGCATAAACATAAAACCAGGCATAGAAATTGGTATGCTTTTATAACTGTAACCAAACAATTTGTAAATATATGCAAATACAACTATAAAACTATTAAAATTAAAATTCAGAAATTCTAATTATGCATCAGATTATGCTTTTTGTCTTAAACACAGTCCCTTCTCACTGAGAACATACTAGTTGACGAGATGCAAGTTTCCTTTTGAGTGTGCCATGCCTGTGCCCCGATATCCATGAAACATCTCAGTTCTCTACCACCCTTCTTTACTGAAGACATGATATACTTTAGCTCATATGATGATTCATAATGTACTTTTGCTTTCAGGTAGTGGAAGTCATCATTCAACTATTGTCTGTCCATGTTCTTTTTTTATTAGTTTGTGAAAAGTAATTCTGATGCAGTTTGTTGATTTCATGAAATACCATTAAAAGTCTCAGTAACTTCAATAACTGAAGAGGCTGTTCAAACTGGGAATTGAGGGGGAAGAGAACTACTGACAGAATTTTAAGGGATAACACTCTTCCCTTTGAGTTTCATTCTATTAAACTATTTTTCACTTCCCAGTCATCACTTTAAAAGGAAATTTTAGTGTTTGCAGCTGGTAAAATGTGACTATAAGGGTGGACATGCAACAGTTGTCCTTTTTACACTAGAACATGCCAGCCTAGCAGCAGTCACACTCAGTGTGATTCAAAACACACACGCAGGCATGGACAGTGAGTTTGTGCTGCTGCGTTGAGCTATAGACAGATCAAGATAATTCTGAAAATGCTTCCAGTAATTTTTCATTTGGATGTAAACACAAGAACAGATCCATGGAATTCACAAATACAGGTAGAGAACACTGAGTTAGAATGGCATGGACACACCATATATCTAGTCAATAACTATTTAGGACCTAATATATTCCAGCTTTGTGCTAAATGCTGAATGATTGCAACAGGCGTTGACTTTAATCTCATGGGCCCTAGAGTCGGTTTCAGTTCACTATGTTCACTGACAGAATGTATATGTGATGAACGTAAAATTAGATGCTAATGAGTTGATAATAGAATATGTATATATATATTAAAATATTCATATATATTCAATAATATTTTGTTTGAAATCTTTACTACTATTGTCACAGATACAGAAATTGCTACAGACGTTCTCATACCTTTTCCTACATAGCAATTAGGTTTAGGGAAAATAATTTTGGTGGAATAGTGTTAGTCAACCTACAAATCCAGAATGTCTTGGTTGAAGGTGTAGATACTTTGTTTCACTAAAATCAAGTGTAAGTTTTTCCAAACAAGTTAGGAAAAAAACGCAAAATCCTTATAAAATGTTCCTTATGATTCCATACCTTACTATACTATTAACCCAATGTGTTAATAAGCTTATATTTAATGTAATCATTATTCTTCATAATTTGACATGAGTAATGTGCTCACATTTTAATTTTCTAAACTTTTTTTTTTTTGCGGTATGCAGGCCTCTCACTGTTGTGGCCTCTCCCGCTGCGGAGCACAGGCTCCGGACGCACAGGCCCAGCAGCCATGGCTCACGGGCCCAGCCTCTGCGCAGCATGCGGGATCTTCCTGGACTGGGGCATGAACCCGTGTCCCCTGCAATGGCAGGTGGACTCTCAACCACTGTGCCACCAGGGAAGCCCTAATTTTCTAAACTTTTATACCATATTCTCAATGACTTATTTGCTGATTTCCTTTTTTATAAAAATATGATACCTCAACCAACCACTGTTAAACTCAGCAAAAAATACAGTTTCCAAAGTAAATGTTTTATAAAGTGTTTCCTGTGTATTATTCAAACTTATTACTTTTCCTCTGACCTTTTTATATTTCAGTTCATACATGAAAAATAAACAATGTCCTTTTGACTTATTTTCTTGAAGTCTTTTGCCATTTTCCAAATATATCTGAATAGTTAAGGTCAGTTAAACCTATTTAAAGTTTCAAATTTCTAGGAAATATCTGATATTTAGTAACTTTCTGCCCAAATGATTTTAAATCTCATTTATTATAAAGTGAATTAAAAGATTGGCGTATATTCTTTAAATAGAAAGATTATCAACCTGCTTTTGCTAATGTAGATGGGGCTCTTAAGTTCTGATTTCATACATGACAAACAACCCATGATTAAAGGCTCATTAATAATCTGCCAAATACTGTCAGCTGTATGACTCAATTCTCCTATTAGTAATGTAATCCCTTGATTTTCTTCTGCCAGAAAAGTGATTCTTTGAAACCATTGGCAGTAATATGAATTTATACATTATATATATATGTGTGTGTGTGTGAGTATGTATATGTCTCTTGGAATAGAGACTGAATGCCAAGACAAAACCTTGCATTCCTTTACAGGACGTGCAATGCAGATCTGTTGTGGAGTAACTGCTGGATCTGGGAAGGAAGGTGAGGCTAAAGGCAGCCCATTAGAAAGGGAAGAGGCTGTTGGAACTGGGAATTGAAGGGAAGAGAACTACTGACAATTTTAAGGGATAACACTCTTGCCTTTGAGTGTCTCTCCGTGGCCTGGAGTAGAAGGGGGAAGCTGTACTAGAGCAGCTTCTGGTGGCAGGAATATTATTTTCTTATACATGCAGCTATTGAAACATTGCTTAACATTCCTCAGATCTTAACTGTCAAGGACAAAAAACGGTAATGATAACTGGAAATGTCAGTTCCACATCCACAATAATCTATTTACAATTGCTTCCCTCTTTCACGAGTTCTCTATCAATTATCCATGCTTTTATCTCCCCCTAAATCATCACTTTTTCCTTAATCACATGTATTCCTCAATTATGCTGTAGAGAACTGCAATTTTCCCTACGTGGCCCTTCCCCCTTAATCCTTTTTTTTTAAAATTTTCCACATTAACAATCCCTAATTTTTAGAAAAAAGACAATAGCATATAAATGAATCAAGGTGCAGAATTCCTCAAATTATAAAAATCAATTCCTGGAGCGTTATTAATTGGTAACTATATTGATCACATCAATATAAGTATTTTAATCAGTCTGTCTACAGAGATTGCAGCTACAAGATAAAAAAACATAATCAGTTTATTCAGTTGTTACAAATGTAGGAGGGAGAAATGGAAATAGGATTAACAAGATTTTATGCAGAACCAAGAGTCCACTTCCTTTTCTTTCCAGAGACACTATTCTATAAACCATGGTATTGCTTCTCCTAGCCAGACTATTAAGCATGTTTGGTTAGATTACATTTTGAATTATACCAGTTCATTGGAGTAAATATCTCTATGGGACACTTGGGTTTATAAAACTCTGTTTCATAGCTGGATGATGTAGAGCATCCCTCAGACTATCTTCTTGCAAAAGATGCTGTTGGGTCAAATGAACAAGAGAAAACAGGTAATAATATAATATTAGAACTGTCTACAAAATAACATCTCAATTCACATTTTGTGCTACGTTCAGTGACATTTTTGAAAACCATGTTGTGTGTATGTATGTATGGAGCACACACATTTGTACATACATATTGGGCTTTGATCACTAATGTTAATGTTCGCTAAAATTTGTACCTTAATGTGGATTGTAGTATGAATATATATGTAGTAAATTATTATAAAGAGATATGATTATTAATATAGAATAGTATTCTATATTTTATAATTAGGGTTAGAGTGGTATAATTTAAAAATAATATTGAATATTTTTGCCTACCCTTCCAATATTGGACATTAGTTAGGTAAAGTAGACATTAGTGGAAACATGCATCTTAGCTGATTGTGTATGTATATACTCTGTCAATTTTTAATTCTTTAAAAAATACAAATATTGTATTAGAAACCATGGAGTGTTAGAAGTCAGCGGTAGTGGAAAACTGAGGTTATTGATTATTTTGTGTTTTCATATCCACAATATGAAGTGACTTTGGAAGTTTTTTGCTAGCTACTAGAAAATAAGCTAAGATTTATTTTAGCTCCTTGAATGCATCTACCGAAGTTCCATCACTAGGAAAGTGAGGTCACCCTTCTTTGATTAAATCATCAAACATAACATAGTACCATTTACATGTCCTCAAAGTTTTATTACAACACAATTAATTAGCCAAGATTTTAGCTATTTACGAGGTCTTCTAACTATATACCAGATAGTTTCTGTGTACATGGCATGAACTACCTTATAAAATAGAGCTGCCTCTTTTTATTTCCTAAATATTATAATCTATCTATATTAGTGAACTGGAGCTGTGGATCAGATGATAAGATATGCATAACTGTGTGCACTGAGTGATTGGAATGCCACTTGTTATCTTTTTTCTGGAAATGTCTATATAAGAAAATAAAAGGTACTTTATAGAAATATGAAAAAAATAGCAGCCTGATGCTGTTCATTCTTACCCTTTTTGGGAATTTGAATAAGTAATTTATTCTCCCTTAACCTCAAGTTCTCTATTTAAAAAAGTGACCTTGGACTAGATCCTGTTGCAGATACTGTGGTCAAATGATTTTATGCCCAGGGATTTCAGCCGTTGGCTGTGAATCAAAATCAGTTGAGGAAATTCTGATTCAGCAAGTTCAGGGTTGAACTCTGGCATATGTACAGTTGACCCTTGAACAACTTTGGGGTTAGGGGTGTGGACCCTCACACAGTCGAAAATTCAGGTATGACTTTACAATCGGCCTTCCGTATCTATGGTTGAACATCTTCATATTCAGTCAAGCCCAGATTGAGTAGTACTGTAGATTAAGTGAACCCACCCAGTTCAAGTCCGTGTGGTTCAAGGATCAACTGTACTTTTAAGAAGTGCCACAAGTGATTCTAATACTCAGCCAGGATATGGAATATTGATTCTATGCTATTTGGCAAAGAACAAAATGGGAATCTCTAAGTCTATATATTGATTATAACTTATCTAAATATCATACCTTAGTAAGAAAAAATATCATTGGGTGTAGCAATGGTAAAATAGCTGCAGTGTATTTCATTATAAGAGAAGATGGTTACAGTGTTACTGGTAGAAAAATGATCAGAATAGTGTATTAGTTAGGGTACTCCAGAGAAACAGACCTAATAGGATATTTATATTATATTGGATTGGATTGGATATATAATAGGTCATTGTATTTTACATAATAGGGTAAAATATCCTATTGCGGTTGACCCTTGGACAATATGGGTTTGAACTGTGTGGGTCCACTTATACACGGATATTTTTCAGTAAATACTGCAGTGCTACATGATTCATGGTTGGTTGAATCTGCGGACGCAGAACCGGATTATGCAGTTTTTAACTGCACCCTAACCCCCATGTTGTCCAAGGATCAAATGTATATATGTGGGGAGGGGTGATTTCTTTTAAGGAATTGGCTATTGGCTTTGGTTTATGTGATTGTGGGGCTTGGCAAGTCAGAAATCTTCAGGGTAGGTCAGCAGGTTGGAAATTAAGGTAAACGTTCATGTTGCAGTCTTGAGTCCAAAAGCTAGAAACTCAGACAGAATTTCTATATTGCAGTCTGGAGGCATAGTTCTTTATTCATGGGAGAACTTCAGTCTTCATTCTTAAGGGCTTCAACTGATTGGATGATGTCCAGCACACTATGGAGGGATCATCTGCTTTTCTCAAAGTCTACTGATTTACAAGTTAATCACATCTAAAATATACCTTCACAGCAGCTTCTAGACCAAACAACCAGGCACCATAGCCTAAGTTTACATGTAAAATTAACCATCATAAATGGTAAACATGAGTGAGGGCTGGCTGATGCAGGCAGAAGAATGCCGAAGTGGGTTCATTCAGAGGGAATGTGATTGGGTATCAGAGGAGGGCTGGCCTATGCTGTGTGGGTGGAGGACGCAGCAAGGTTGTGGACTACTTGAATCTGTTGGGACTCAAAAATGGTGCCCTGAGCCAGCATGAAGTCTACCACAGTAAATGTGGTAGGCAAATGAGGGTAGGCAGAGGCACATAGGATGTCATACTTGAGACCAATTAGGCTTCATTTAACCAGTGAGTTTCATCACATTGATTTTCATAGTTTATTCTCATTCCCTTGTTCATCTGTTCATTATATAATACTCCAGTCAGAGCCTTTCAACTTGCTTGAGCATTTGTTTATTAGCTTGGTGGTGTTGGTTTTGGTTGTCAGTACTGCACTATTCATTTTTGGAGTAGTATCACTTCATACTAAGGCAGTGGTTGCCTGTTGATTTAACAGGCCCATTGTAATTTCTCTGCACTCCATAGCAATATCACTTTTCTTCAACCCAGGAAGGGTTGTTTGAATAAGCAAGTTGCTTCCACTTTTAGTCTTTCAGCTGCCACTTGGATACTTACCATACTTTGAATCCACTTGCCAAACTCTCATGACCCTGTTATCCTGTGTGCCCACCAGTTATACACATGTTATCTTTCCTTACCTATCTTGCATATGCTGAATTTTGACTTTCTTCAAATTTGGTTACCTTGGATAATACCATTACTACTTTGGTTTTTAAAGCCTTTAAAAGTCTTTTGGGACTGTAAAAGGTGCAGGGCTCTAGAAATGGAATCCTCAGATTTTGGTGTGCATAAGATTCACCTATAGCTATATGAAATGCAGATTCTTGGCTCCATTTCTAGAAAATTCTGATACAATTTATATGGAGAGAGGGGGGTCTGCAAATGTGCATTTTACAGGAGCTACAGTTTCTACTATGCTTAATAGCTATTCTGTGTTGATTCATCATAATGCAATGCAACTATGCACGTAAAATAAAACTAAATAAAACTTTTTTTGAGAATAGTAGATTTATCAAACAGTTGCAGAAATAGTACAGAGAGTTCTCATGTACTCTTCACCCATCTTACTCTAATGTTACTATTTTACATAGTACATATGTTAAAACTAAAAAGACAGCAGTGCATTACTTTTAGCTAAACTCCAGACTTTATTCACATTTATCGATTTTTTTTACAATTATGTCTTTTTTCTGTTCTAGGATCTAATCAAGTATATCACATTGAATTTAGTTATAATCTCTCTTCTATGCTCTCTGACAGGTTCCCAGCCTTTCCTTGTTTCCCATGACCTTTATAGTTTTGAGAAGTACTGGCCAGGCTGTTGTAGAATGGCCCTGAATTTGGGTTTGTTTGGTGTTTTTCTCATGATTAGACAGACCAGGGTTTTTTGGGTTTTGGGGAAGATTACCATAGAGATGAAATGTCTTTCTCATCACCTTGTGTCAGTAATGACTTATTACTGGTGATGTTAACCTTGATCACTTGGTTAAGGTGAGGTCTGCCAGATTTCTTCACTGTGAAGTTACTACTGTTCCCTTTCCAAAATCTGTCTTTTGGAATCCAGCCAATACTCCTAAGAGGGAGTTTAAGCCCCATCTCCTGGAGGGCAGAGTATTTACATATGTTATTTGAAATTCTTTGTAAGAAAGATTTGTACCTTCTTCCCCGTTTATCTATGTATTCAGTTATTTATATCAGTATGGACTCATGAATATTTATTTTATATTTCTCTATAACTCTAAAGTTTAATTAATTTTATTACTCAAATTGTTCCAGCTTAGGCCATCAGGTGCTCCTTCAGTTGGGTTCTTGTGTCCCTTTGATCTGCCTCTATCCTTTTGATTTTTGAGTGCTGCCTTATTTCCTGCCACTACATAATGCTCCAGGCTCATCGTGTGTTTTCATTGCCCCAGGCCTAGAATTAGTCATTTCTCCAAGGATGTCTGGTTTTTGTTGTTTTGGAGAACCATGTTTAGAAACTAAGGCCTGGATGCTAGATGTGTTTGTTGCTACTTGGTGTCATTGTTTCTAGTCTCTCTGCAGAGTTATGAAATATATGCATGTATATTAACCAATATATACACACATATCTATAATCATTTCTATAGGTTGTCTATCTCTATACCTATTAAACTAAACGTGAGTTCATACTAATGTCTAAGACTCTAATCCAGTATCACATGGTTCATTCTAGCTTTTGCCCCTTGCTTATTTGTAACTTCTTTTACTGACAGTGAGAAACCTGACTCAAATTATTTACCATTTATTTACTTATTTGTTCTACACTAGTGTAAATGTGTTTTCAGATTTCTTAACTGTATTCCTGTGAGAAATAAACTTACCAACTAAAATTGTGTTTATGTACAGTTATTTTTGCGCCGTCTTATATTTACCAATCAAAACATCATTTTCCAAAGTCACTTATGTCAATTCCTTTTTCTCCACCCCCTTCAGTGCCGTTTTATCATATATTGGGAATACAGTTAAATTTATTTGTCACAGTATGCATTACATCCAGGATACTCTGATTAAATTTGCATACATTAAAGTTCACCCTGTGATGTACTATTCTATGTGTTTTGACAAATGCGTAGTCATGTATCTTATGCCTAGTACCATACAGTACAGTTTCATCAACCTAAAATATTCTCTGTGAGTGGCCTTTGTAGTCATTCACTCCCAACCTCTGACAAATGCTGATTTGTCTTCCATCCCTATAATTTGTCTTTTCCAGAATGTTGAATAAATGGCATCATACAATATGTAGACTTTTGAATTTGGCATCTTTGACTTGGCAACATGCATTTAGGATTCATCCATGTTGTTGTGTGAATCTATAGTTTCTTCCCTTTTATCACCTGAAGTAACCATCATCTCGAATACCAAGTTTGTTTATCCATTCACCTGTTGAAGGATAATATGATTATTTCCAGTTTGGGACAATTATAAAAAAAAGCTGCTATAAACATTTGGGTATAGGCCTTTGTGTGAACATAGATTTTCAATTAACTGGGGAGTATGATTGCTGGATCCTATTGTAAAACTATGCTTAGCTCTGTAGGAAACTGTCAAACTGTTTTCCCAAATAACTGTATCATTTTATATTCTCACTAGCAATGGATGTATGTTCCTGTTGCACTTCGTCAGCATTTGGTATTGTCAGTTATTGGATTTTAGCTATTCTAATAGATGTGTAGTGATATCTCATTGTGGTTTTATTTGTATGTCCCTAATGACATATGATGTTGAGCATCTTTTCATATGCTTATTTGCCATCTGTATATCTTCTTTGGTAAAAATATGTATATATGTATTTTTCTTTCTTTTGTTCTTATAGATTGTGTGTGTGTGTGTATATACACACATATATAAAGTTAGGTGGCTTGTTTTCTCATTGTTGAGTTTTAAGAGTTCTTTATATATCCTAGATATGAGTCCTTTATACAATATATTCTTTTGGAAAGTAAAACAAATGAAATGGATACAAGGTACAAATAAAAGTTTTAATCAACAGTCATATGAAAAATTTTGAAGCTTCCCAGTTGAACTTTAGGATATTTTAGATAAGTAAATACTCATTAGCTTGCTAGTTACAGTATTATTAAAGGGAATGGTTGAAACATTGGCTCTTATACAAGTTCCTCAGAATTTTTCTAAGTAAGGAAGCTAAAATTATACCCTTATGAAAATTCTCTTACTATATAAATAAACATCATGAAATCTAAATATCTTGAGACTTTAAAGCATATTCCTATAAATAAAAGAAAATATTTGTGAGATATAAGAAGATCTCTATGACTTTTGCTTCCCCTTTATGCTTTGAATATAGTTTACTTCTGTTTTCTGATTATAATTATACTGTATGAAATAGCAATATTATACTGGATGCTTATTCTGAGACAGATAACATGCAAAACCATGTTACATAAATTATATTGATTTACAAATAACCCATTTGTTTGATTTCATACGAAATTTAGAAAGAATATATATTGTGTCCAGTTTACAGAGGAAGAGCCAGAGGCAAAAGAGGCATTTATCATTCCTCATTCACAAGGAGAAACTAAGGCATACTTGTTAGTAAGGGTAGAAAGCATCATTCAGCTACATGTAACAAAGGAAATGATAAATATTCCCTTGACAAGTTAATAAACATGTTTAGAACAATTAATTCTGTCATGAAAAATACTGTGATAAAAGAATAATCCAAGATGAATTTGTCTGTATTTCAAATCTTTAGAAACCAGCTTTTTCACGGGCATTGTTGTAGCACCGTAAAAGAGATAAAAATCTAACTGTTATTATTCATGGAAAAATCAAGGATTGCAATTGGATCTATAGAGTAACAAATATAAATCTGTGCTGTTAATCACCTACTGCTTAAGACGTAAATGTCTCAGTTTTCAAAGTCTAATGTATTTATTTATTTATTTATTTAATTTATTTATTTTAAAAAATTTATTTATTTGTTAATTTATTTTTGGCTACATTGGGTCTTTGTTGCTGCACGTGGGTTTTCTCTAGTTGCAGCGATAATGTATTTGTTTTTATTTCTTTGGAGATTTATTTTCTTCTTACAGATCATATGGTATCACCACTGTTTAAAAGTCTCATATTATTCTTTCATTTAAAAATTATTTTGTTAAAGTACTTAAAATTTTTATACAATTTTAAAGGTTACTTTCCATTTATGGTTATTACAAAATATTGGCTATATTCCCCGTGTTGTACAATATATCCTTGAGCCTATCTTACACCCAAGAGTTTGTACCTCCCACTCCCCCACTTCTATATTCCTCTTTCCCCTCATGTCTGGTAACCACTAGTTTGTTTTCTATATATGTGAGTCTGCTTCTTTTGTGTTATGTTAATTAGTTTGCTGTACTTTTAGCTGATACATATAAGCGATATCATACAGTATTTATCTTTCTGTCTGATTTGTTTCACTTAGCGTAATGCCCTCCAAGTCCATCCGTGTTGCTGGAAATGGCAAAATGTCATTCTTTTCTATGGCTGAGTAGTATTCCATTATATATATATTTGTATATATATTATATATATGTATATATATCGCATCTTCTTCATCCATTTATCTTTTTTTTTTTTTTTTTTTTTTTTTTTTTTTTTTTTTTTTGCGATACGCGGGCCTCTCACTGCTGTGGCCTCCCCCGTTGCGGAGCACAGGCTCCGGACGCGCAGGCCCCGCGGCCATGGCTCACGGGCCCAGCCGCTCCGCGGCATGTGGGATCCTCCCGGACCGGGGCACGAACCCGTGTCCCCTGCATCGGCAGGCAGACTCCCAACAACTGCGCCACCAGGGAAGCCCCATCCATTTATCTTTTGATGGACATTTAGGTTGCTTCCATACCTTGGCATTGTAAATAACACTGCTTTGAACATTGGGATGCATGTATCTTTTTGAATTAGTGTTTGTTTGTTTGTTTATTTTTTTGGTATATACCCAGGAGTGGAATTGCTGGGTCACATGGTAGCTCTGCCATTCGTTTTTTGAGAAACCTCCACTATGTTTTCCACAGTGGCTGCACCGATTTACTTTCTCAACAACAGTGTACAAGGGTTCTCTTTTCTCCACATCCTCACCAACATTTGTTTTTTGTTGACATTTTGATGATAGCCATTCTGACAGGTGTGAAGTGATATCTCATTGTGGTTTTTATTGGATGGGCCAAAAGTTTCGTTCAGTTTTTTCTGTAAGATGGCTCTAATAGCACTTAGTTGTCTTTAACTTTATTCAAAACAATTTTGTTAGATTGTATGTGACAGCTGTCATATCAGCATGCATATAAAGAAAGACTTATCAAAATTGGTAAATTTTTGTGTAGCCATTTTAATATTGAAGATGGAAGAGAAAAGCAACATTTTTGGCATATTATGCTTTATTATTTCAAGAAAGGTAAAAATGCAACTGAAATGCACAAAAAGATTTGTGCAGTATATGGAGAAGGTGCAGTGACTGATTGAACATATCAGAAGTGGTTTGTGAAGTTTTGTGCTGGAGATTTCTTGCTGGATGATGCTCCATGGTCAGGTAGATCAGCTGAAGTTCATAGTGATCAAGTCGAAACAGTAATTGAGAACAATCAACATTATACCATGTGGGAGATAGCCAACATACTCAAAATATCCAAATCAAGCACTGAAAATCATTTGCACCAGCTTGGTTATGTGACTCGCTCTGATGTTTGGGTTCCATATAAGTTAAGTGCAAAAAATCTTCTTGACCATATTTCCACCTGCGATTCTCTACTGAAACGTAATGAAAACGTTGCATTTTTAAAACACATTGTGATGGGGGATGAAAAGTGGATACTGTACAACAATGTGGAATGGAAGAGATCATGGGACAAGCGAAATGAACCACCACCAGCCACACCAAAGGCTGGTCTTCATCCCAAGAAGGTGATGTTGTGTATATGGTGGGATTGGAAGGGAGTCCTCTATTATAATAGAGCTCCTTCCAGAAAACCAAAGGATTAATTCCAACAAGTAGTGCTCCCAATTAGACCAACTGAAAGTGGCACTCAACAAGAGCATCCAGAATTAGTCAACAGAAAATGCATTAATCTTCCATCAGGATAACACAAGACCACATGTTTCTTTGATGACCAGGCAAAAACTGTTACAGCTTGGCTGGGAAGTTGTGATTCATCTGCCATATTCACCAGACATTGCACCTTTAGATTTCCATTTATTTTGGTCTTTACAAAATTCTCTTAATGGAAAAAATTTCAATTCCCCGGAAGACTGTAAAAGGCACTGGGAACAGTTCTTTGCTCAAAAAGATAAAATGTTATGGGAAGATGGAATCATGAATTTGCCTGAAAAATGGCAGAAGGTAGTGGAACAAATGGGTGAATATGTTGTTCAATAAAGTTCTTGGTGAAAATGAAAGATGTGTCTTTTATTTTTACTTAATAACTGAAGGCACTTTTTGGCCCACCCATTATTTGCGTTTCCCTGATGATTACTGATGTTAGGCATCTTTTCATATGCCTATTGTCTATCTGCATTTCTTCTTTGGAAAAATGCCTATTCAGTTCTGCCCATTTTTTAATTGGGTTGTTTGTTTTTGATGTTGAGTTTTATGAGCTGTTTATATATGTTGGATATGAATCCTATATTGGTCATATCATTTGCAAATATTTTCTCCCATTCAATAGGTTGTCTTTTCATTTTGTTGATGGTTTCCTCTGCTGTGCAAAAACTTTTAAGTTTAATTAGGTCCCATTTGTTTATTTTTGCTTATATTTTCTTTACTTTAGGAGAGGAATCCAAAACATAGAGCAGAAATAAATGAAATAGAGTCCAAAAAATCAATGAAACTAAAATACGGTTCTTTGAAAAGATAAACAAAATTGATAAATCTTTAGCCAGACTCATCAAGAAAAAAAGGAAGGGCTTCCCTGGTGGGGCAGTGGTTGAGAGTCCACCTGTCGATGCAGGGGACACGGGTTTGTGCCCTGTCTGGGAAGATCCCATATACTGCAGTGCGGCGGGGCCTGTGAGCCATAGCTGCTGGGCCTGTGCATCCGGAGCCTGTGTTCCGCAGCGGGAGAGGCCACAGCAGTGAGAGGCCCGCGTACCACAAAAAAAAAAAAAAAAAAAGGGAGGGGGCCCAAATCAATAAAATCAGAAATGAAAAAGAACTTACAGCTGACACCACAGAAATACAAAGGATCCTAAGAGACTACTATGAGCAACTCTATGCCAATAAAATGGACAACCTAGAAAAAAATGTACAAATTCTTAGAAAGGTACAATCTCTGAAGACTGAACCTGGAAGAAATAGAAAATATGAACAGACTGATTACCAGTACTGAAATTGAATCAGTTATTTAAAAACTTCCAACAAACAAAAGTCTAGGACCAGATGGCTTCACAGGTGAATCCTACCAAACATTTAGAGAAGAATTAACACTGATCCTTCTGAAACTAATCCAAAAAATTGCAGAGGAAGTACCACTTCCGAACTCATTCTTTGAGGCCACTGTCACCCTGATACCAAAACCAGACCAAGATACTACAAAAAGCGAAAATTACAAGCCAGTATCACTGATGAACATAGATGCAAAAAGTCTCAACAAAATACTAGCAAACTGAATCCAACAATACATTAAAAGGATGATACACCATGATCAAGTGAGATTTATCTCAGGGATGCCAAGATTTTTCAGTATCCCAAATCAGTCTGACACACCACATAAACAAATTGAAAAATAAAAGCCATATGATCATCTCAATAGATGCAGAAAAAGCTTTTGATAAAATTCAACATCATTTATGATAAAAACTCTCCAGAAAGTGGGTATAGAGGGAACCTACCTCAAAATAATAAGGGCCATATATGATAAGCCCACAGATAACATCATACTCAACAGTGAAGAGCTGAAAGCATTCCCTCTAAGATCAGGAACAAGACAAGGATGCCCATGCTTGCCACTTTCATTCAACATAGTTTTGGAAGTCCTAGCCACGGCAATCAGGGAAGAAAAAAAAAAATAAAAGGAATCCAAATTGGAAAGGAAGAAGTAAAAACTGTCACTGTTTTCAGGTGACATGATACTATACATAGGAAATACTAAAGGTGTCACCAGAAAACCACTAGAGCTCATCAGTGAACTTGGTAAAGTTGCAGGATACAAAATTAATATACAGAAATCTGTTGCATTTCTATATGCTAACAATGAAATATCAGAAAGGGAAATTACGGAAACAATCCCATTTACCATTGCATCAAGAAGAATAAAATACCTAGGAATAAACCTACCTAAAGAGGCAAAGACCTGTACTCCAAAAACTATAAGACATTGATGAAAGAAATTGAAGATGACAGAAACAGAGGGAAAGATATATCGTGTTCTTGGACTGGAAGAATCAATATTGTTAAAATGGCCATACTACCCAAGGCAATCTTCAGATTCAGTGCAATCCCTATCAAATTACAAATGGCATTTTTCACAGAACTAGAACAAATAATTTTAAAATTTGTATGGAAACACAAAAGAGCCTGAATAGCCAAAACAATTTTGAGAAAGAACAGAGCTGGAGGAATCATGCTTCCTGTCTTCGGACTATACTACAAAGCTACAGTAATCAAAACAGTATGGTACTGGCACAGAAACAGACACATAGATCAATGGAACAGGATAGAGAACCCAGAAATAAACCCACATACTCATGGTCAATTAATCTATGACAAAGGAGGAAAGAATATATAGTGGAGAAAAGACAGTCTCTTCAATAGAGGTGCTGGAAAACTGGATAGCTACATGTACAAGAATGAAATTAGAACGTTCTCTAACACCATGTACAAAAGTAAGCTCAAAATGGATTAAAGACCTTAGTTTAAGAGTGGACACTATAAAACTTCCTAGAGGAAAACATAGGCAGAACACTCTTTGACATAAATTGAAGCAATAGTTTTTTGCAAAAATACTTTTAATAGAATTTTTAAAATATGAACACATGGTGGGAAAATTTTCTTCGCATTTGCCTTTTTATGTTCTTTCACAGAATTGGTCATCTAACTGGGTATAAAATATTGGTATAAAATAGTTTTTATCAGGCATTATTCTGTTGACATCTAGTATCCAGCAGTTCTGGTAAAGGGTTAGATGTACATCTGATTCCTTAGTAGGTCCCTTGTTTTTCTGCTCTGACATCTTTTTAGAAAGCCTTATACTTGAGTTTCTGAAATTGCCTCAGCGTATGTTTCGGTATGGATCTTTTTTTAATACTTTGAACTCTGTACTTTACTCTGTGGACCTATTTCAGTCTGAAAACTCAGTTATTTGTTCAGCTAAGGGATATTATTTTATTAATGTCTCTTTGATGATTTCTTCTCTATTTCTTATGTTAACTGATTTTAGAACTTCTGCTAGTTTTGTGTTGGACTTAATCACCACATTTCTTAATTATCCCTCATATATTTAATCATTGTACCTTTTATTCAACATTCTGTAGTATTTCCTCAATTTTATTTCCCTTTGGCCTGATTCATTGCATTATTCAGTTCATATACTGAAGATTTAAATTCCAGAAATAGTGTTTTAATTAATTATTTATAATATATAAATGTTATATTGCGTTAATTTCAAAATATTAATCTTTATAACTTGCTTAAGCTGGATTGTAAATACACATAATATTCTCATATCTGATGTTTTTCCAAAGGATGTTCCACTTGATATATGACAGTTTAATAGGTATTACTTGAAAAACAAATCTTCTCTGACGTCAAATGAGTTTAAGGAAACACTGCATTTAACAAATATTAAGTTTATTTCTTGAATCCGTCATTGTAAATAGCATTTAATGAACTCATGGGCGTTGGGAAACTCTAAGAAGCTATTTTATAGGGCGAATTTTTCAGATTTATTTTACTAAAATATTTATAAATTAAAGAACATATTAAGCGCACAGGACAGTTTAAGAAATGGAACAATGTCACTTTAGAATATACAGCATTGGAAATACATTTTTTACATCAAATTTTATTAAATTTAATGTGGTGTATTATTAGAAATTTCTAATATCTTTGTATTAAATAAATTAAGAAGTACTTTATGAAAATAGGAGCAAGGGAATATCATTTATTCCTCCATGCCCCATTTCATTTCCTCCTCCAGGATTTTGAAACTAATTTTTCACATCTTTATTTTGGTGACAAGTTAAAGTTTGGTTGTCTTTTTTCTAGATGATTGAAATTATACAAAATGAAGGGAATTAAAGTACTACAGAAAGGCTTGACTAAGTTTATTTTAGCTTTCCTCCTTATCACTGTTAGGAAAACAGTATTCAATCAAGATCTGTCTGTATGGAGACTAACTGTTGATAGGGTCTAAAAAAACAGTGTTAAGATTATTTCTTGTATAAAATTTATTATAATGAGATCAACAGTGGGCCACAGAAATAGCTCTTTAAAAGTAAAACCAATCAGTCAACATACATATTGACTGCGTATATATTTGTAATAAGAAGAGCTGTATTGTATATTGACTGTTTTGTTGCCAGATTACAGGAAAAACCACAGTTGTTTACAGCAGTGATTTTTTTACCCAGCAGGATGGACAAAAGATTCTCAGAAATGTTATAAATATTTTCAATGTAGTCAATTTTGTGATTGCAACTATATTTATTTTGATTGATTCAACTCATGGTTAAGTGTTTGCAAGGCCCTGTGTATGTAAGTCTGTGGTGCATTATTGTGCATTATTGAACTAGAGTTCCTTAGGTAATGGAGTTTTATGAACTTTATTAACTTTTTCATTTTCTTACCCAGGAGTAAATAAATAAGGTTCTTGCTCTAAATAATAAATTTCATAAACTATTGGTAAGATGGCTTTACTTTAAAAAAGGCTAGCAAAAATAAATAAATGAAAAGCTTGTTGCTATCTTCTGTCATCATCATCTTGCAGAACACAAATTTCATATTCACATTAAAAAGACATATTGCTCATGTTGATCATTAACTAGGAAAATGAGCCATAGGGGATACATTATGCTAAAGAACAGTTAAGTGAGAAAAATTCCCAAGACATTTGCCTCTTGAAAACAGCCTATAAGTAAAATCTTTTAAGCACCATGCTGTCATTTGATAAACTGTTATACTGAAAAGGTAAAAGTCAATACCCAAACTTGAGATGTCACCACACACATATACTGTGTGTCTTCACTTGTCTGTAAATTGAAGTCCTCTTTTTAATTTTAGTTATAATAGTCAATATTCTGGTAGTTAGCAGAAGTTAACCATAATAGCTTAATGATATAATAGCAGCCCTGGGAATTGAGATAATTCATGATCTATATATAGTCTCAGTGTACTGCTACTTCATTTAAGATACATAGGTACAAAATGAATGCGATAAGCATTCTTTATTTCTTTCACAGGTGTGAAAGACTTGGGCTTCTGTGTGAAAAAGTCCTCAGTTGAAAGCTTGTTCCAAGCTATGTGAACTTGCATATAGTGATTTACTCATCAGAAGAATGGGACTAATAATACCATATATTATAAGTATTAACTTAGATGATTCATTTAAAATGATGCTAATGTTACACTTAGCTCATTGGCTTCAATTAATATGTGGTAGCAATTATTTTTAAAAGACTGACCTTGATAAAGTAGTCTATTCATTATGTAAAACCTCAAGTTCATTTTTAAACTTTAGGTTCTTCTGTTATAAGTTTGGAAGGTTAACATAATACCTTTCCCCCCTTTTTTCTTTTTTGTTCTTTTCCAGCTAGTCACTGAAATCTCATTTATATTTTTTCTTGTAGAAGTGTTAGTAGGTAGTACATTTCCAGCATGTGAATAGCTTTTGGAATCAATAAATCCTGAAGATTAGTTTGAGACAGAGGAACTAAACTTCAAAAAGTAGCTTATCAAGGGCTACATTTATATGGCCTTTAGACATTTCTTATATTATTGTCCTGAATTTTTATTTAATTTCAAGAGTAACTGTCTTGTCTCTCTAACAACAACAGAAAAGGAACCTTAGATATTGTCTGTGTTTCCATTACAGATTTTTCTCTCCCAGAGGCTCAATAATAATGGTGTAATAAGTAGTAGATCTTATGGAGATTTTTAGTCCACTGAATACAGATCCACTAAATATTGGTACTGATACACTGTACTGTACTGTGAAAATTTTGAAGGTTCATCATGCTGATTTTGCTTTTTAAAAAAATTGGAGGAAAGATTGCAAATATGCAATATGTAGTAGATTTCAGTGATTTTTATTTTTTTATTTATTTTAAAAAATAAATTTATTTATTTTATTTTTGGCCACATTGGGTCTTTGTTGCTGCGCATGGGCTTTCTCTAGTTGTGGCAAGCAGGGGCTACTCTTTGTTGTGTTGTGCGGGCTTCTTATTGCGGTGGTTTCTCTTGTTGCAGAGCATGGACTCTAGGCACACAGGTTTCAGTAGCTGTGGTGCGTGGGCTCAGTAGTTGTGGCTCACGGGCTCTAGAGTGAGGGTCGGTAGTTGTGCACGGGCTTAGTTGCTCTGCGGTATGTGGGATCTTCCTGGACCAGGGCTTGAAACCGTGTCCCCTGTATTCGCAGGCAGATTCTTTTTTTTTTTAAATTTTTGAATTTTATTATATATTTTTATGCAGCAGGTTCTTATTAGTCATCAGTTTTATACACATCATGATACACATGTCAATCCCAATAGCCCAATTTATCACACCCCCACCCCCAACCCCCTGCAGCTTTCCCCCGTTGGTGTCCATATGTTGGTTCTCTACATCTGTGTCTCAACTTCTGCCGTGCAAACTGGTTCATCTGTACCATTTTTCTAGGTTCCACATACACGTGTTAATATACGATATTTGTTTTTCTTTTTCTGACTTACTTCACTCTTTATGACAGTCTCTAGGTCCATCCACGTATCAACAAATGACCCAATTTCATTCCTTTTTATGGCTGAGTAATATTCCATTGTATATATGTACCATGTCTTCTTTATTCATTTGTATGTTGATGGGCATTTAGGTTGCTTCCATGACCTGGCTGTTGTAAATAGTGCTGCAGTGAACATTGGGGTGCATGTGTCTTTTTGAATTATGGTTTTCTCTGGGTATATGCCCAGTAGTGGGATTGCTGGATCATATGGTAATTTTATTTTTAGTTTTTTAAGGAACCTCCATACTGTTCTCCATAGTGGCTGTATCCATTTACATTCCCACCAACAGTGCAAGAGGGTTTCGTTTTCTCCACACCCTCTACAGTATTTGTTGTTTGTAGATTTTCTGATGATGTCCATTCTAACTGGTGTGAGGTGATACCTCATTGTAGTTTTGATTTGCATTTCTCTAATAATTAGTGATGTTGAGCAACTTTTCATGTGCTTCTTGACCATCTGTATGTCTTCTTTGGAGAAATGTCTATTTAGGTCTTCTGCCCATTTTTGGATTGGGTTGTTTGTTTCCTTAATATTGAGCTGCATGAGCTGTTTATATATTTTGGAGATTAATCCTTTGTCCGTTGACCCGTTTGCAAATATTTTCTCCCAATCTGAGGGTTGTCTTTTCATCTTGTTTATGGTTTCCTTTGCTGTGCAAAAGGTTTGAGGTTTCAATAGGTCCCATTTGTTTATTTTTGGTTTTATTTCCATTACTCTAGGAGGTGGATCAAAAAAGATCTTACTGTGATATCTGTCAAAGAGTGTTCTTCCTAAGTTTTCCTCTAAGAGTTTAATAGTGTCCAGTCTTACATATAGGTCTCTAATCCATTTTGAGATTATTTTTGTGTATGGTGTTAGGGAGTGTTCTAATTTCATTCTTTTACATGTAGCTGTCCAATTTTCCCAGCACCACTTATTGAAGAGACTGTCTTTTCTCCATTGTATATCCTTGCCTCCTTTGTCATAGATTATTTGACCATAGGTTAGTGGGTTTATCTCTGGGCTTTCTGTCTTGTTCCATTGATCTGTGTTTCTGTTTCTGTGCCAGTACCATATTGTCTTGATTACTGTAGCTTTGTAGTATAGTCTGAAGTCAGGGAGTCTGATTCCTCCATCTCCGTTTTTTTCCCTCAAGACTGCTTTGGCTATTCGGGGTCTTTTGTGTCTCCGTACAAATATTAAGATATTTTGTTCTAGTTCCATAAAAAATGCCATTGGTAATTTGATAGGGATTGCATTGAATCTGTAGATTGCTTTGGGTAGTATAGTCATTTTCACAATATTGATTCTTCCTATCCAAGAACATGGTATATGTCTCCATCTGTTGGTATCATCTTTCATTTCTTTCATCAGTGTCTTACAGTTTTCTGCATACAGGTCTTTTGTCTCCCTAGGTAGGTTTATTCCTAGGTATTTTATTCTTTTTGCTGCAGTGATAAATGGGAGTGTTTCCTTAATTTCTCTTTCATATTTTTCATCATTAGTGTATAGGAATGCAAGAGATTTCTGTGCATTAATTTTGTATCCTGCTACTTTACCAAATTCATTGATTAGCTCTAGTACTTTCCTAGTGGCATCTTTAGGATTCTCTATGTATATATCATGTCATTTGCAAACAGTGACAGTTTTACTACCTCTTTTCCAATTTGTATTCATTTTATTTCTTTTTCTTCTCTGATTGCCATGGTTAAGACTTCCAAAACTATGTTGAATAATAGTGGTGAGAGTGGACATCCTTTTCTTGTTCCTGATCTTAGAGGAAATGCTTTCAGTTTTTCACCATTGAGAAAGATGTTTGCTGTGGGTTTGTCGTATATGGCCTTTATTATGTTGAGGTAGGTTCCCTCTATGCCCCCTTTCTGGAGAGTTTTTATCATAAATGGGTGTCGAATTTTGTCAAAAGCTTTTTCTGCATCTATTGAGATGATCATATGGTTTTTCTTCTTCAATTTGTTAATATGGTGTATCACATTGAGTGATTTGCGTATATTGAAGAATCCTTTCATCCCTGGAATAAATCCCACTTGTTCATGGTGTATGATCGTTTTAATGTGTTGTTGGATTATGTTTGCTAGTATTTTGTTGAGTATTTTTGCATCTATGTTCATCAGTGATATTGGTCTGTAATTTTCCTTTTTTTGTAGTATCTTTGTCTGGTTTTGGTACCAGGTTGATGGGGGCCTCATAGAATGAGTTTGGGAATGTTCCTTCTTCTGCAATTTTTTGGAGGAGTTTGAGAAGGATGGGTGTTAGCTCTTATGTAAATGTTTGATAGAATTCACATGTGAAGCCATCGGGCCTTTGTTGGCCCTTCCCTTGCTTGTTGGAAGATTTTTAATCACAGTTTCAATTTCATTACTTGTGATTGGTCTGTTCATATTTTCTATTTCTTCCTGGTTCAGTCTTGGAAGGTTATACCTTTCTAAGAATTTGTCCATTTCTTCCAGGTTGTCCATTTTATTGGCACAAAGTTGCTTGTAGTAGTCTCAGGATGCTTTGTATTTCTGCGGTATCTGTTGTAACTTCTCCTTTTTCATTTCTAATTTTATTGATTTGAGTCCTCTCCCTCTTTTTCTTGATCAATTTTGTTTATCTTCTCAAAGAACCAGCTTTTAGTTTTATTGATCTTTGCTATTGTTTTCTTTGTTTCTATTTCATTTATTTCTGCTCTGATCTTTATGATTTCTTTCCTTATGCTAACTTTGGGTTTTGTTTGTTCTTCGTTCTCTAGTTTCTTTAGGTGTAAGAGTAGTTTGTTTATTTGAGATTTTTCTTGTTTCTTGAGGTAGGTTTATATAGCTATAAAGTTCCCTCTTAGAACTGCTTTTGCTACATCCCATGGGTTTTGGATCATCTCGTTTTCATTGTCATTTGTCTCTAGGTATTTCTTGATTTTCTCTTTGATTTCTTCAGTGATCTCTTGGTTATTTAGTAACATATTGTTTAGCCTCCATGTGTTTATGTTTTTTACGTTTTTTCCCCTGTAATTCATTTCTAATCTCATAGCATTGTGGTCAGAAAAGACGCTTGATATGATTTCAATTTTCTTAAATTTACTGAGGCTTGATTTGTGACCCAAGATGTGATCTATCTTGAAGAATGTTCCATGTGCACTTGAGAAGAAAGTGTAATCTGCTGTTTTTGGATGGAATGTCCCATAAATATCAATTAAATCTATCTGGTCTATTGTGTCATTTAAAACGTGTGTTTCCTTATTTATTTTCATTTTGGATGATCTGTCCCTTGGTGTAAGTGAGGTGTTAAAGTCCCCCACTATTATTATGTTACTGTCGATTTCCTCTTTTGTAGCTGTTAGCAGTTGCCTCATGTATTGAGGTGCTCCTGTGTTGGGTGGATATACATTTATAATTGTTATATCTTCTTCTTGGATTGATCCCTTGATTATTATGTAGTGTCCTTCTTTGTCTCTTGTAACATTCTTTATTTTAAAGTGTATTTTATCTGATATGAGTATTGCTACTCCAGCTTTCTTTTGATTTCCATTTGCATGGAATATCTTTTTCCATCTCCTCACTTTCAGTCTGTATGTGTCCCTAGGTCTGAAGTGGGTCTCTTGTAGACAGCATATATATGGGTCTTGTTTTTGTATCCATTCAGCAAGCCTATGTCTTTTGGTTGGAGCATTTAATCCATTCACTTTTAAGGTAATTATCGATATGTATGTTCCTATGACCATTTTCTTAATTGTTTTGGGTTTGTTTTTGTAGGTCCTTTTCTTCTCTTGTGTTTCCCACTTAGAGAAGTTCCTTTAGCATTTGTTTTAGAGTTGGTTTGGTGAATTCTCTTAGCTTTTGCTTGTCTGTAAAGCTTTTGATTTCTCCATGGAAACTGAATGAGATCCTTGCCGGGTAGAGTAATCTTGGCTGTAGGTTCTTCCCTTTCATCACTTTAAGTGTATCATGCCACTCCCTTCAGGCTTGTAGAGTTTCTGCTGAGAAATCTGCTGTTAACCTTATGGGAGTTCCCTTGTATGTTATTTTTCTTTTTTCCCTTGCTGATTTCAGTAATTTTTCTTTGTCTTTAATTTTTGCCTATTTGAGTACTATGTGTCTTGGCGTTTTTCTCCTTGGGTTTATCCTGCATGGGACTCACTGCGCTCCCTGGACTTGGGTAGTTATTTCCTTTCCCATGTTAGGGAAGTTTTCGACTATAATCTCTTCAAATATTTTCTCAGGTCCTTTCTCTCTCTCTTCTCCTTCTGGGACCCCTATAATGTGAGTGTTGTTGCGTTTAATGTTGTCCCAGAGGTCTCTTAGACTGTCTTCATTTCTTTTCATTCTTTTTTCTTTATTCTGTTCCACAGTAGTGAATTCCACCATTCTGTCTTTCAGGTCACTTATCCGTTCTTCTGCCTCAGTTATTCTGCTGTTGATTCCTCTAGTGTAGTTTTCAGTTATTGTATTGTTGATCTCTGTTTGTTTGTTCTTTAATTCTTCTAGGTCTTTGTTAAACATTTCTTGCATCTTCTCAGTCTTTGCCTCCATTCTTTTTCGGAGGTCCTGCATCATAATCTCCACTATCATTATTCTGAATTCTTTTTCTGGAAGGTTGCCTATCTCCACTTCATTTAGTTGTTTTTCTGGGGTTTTCTCTTGTTCCTTCATCTGGTACATAGCCCTCTGCCTTTTCATCTTGTCTATCTTTCTGTGTATGTGGGTTTTGTTCCACAGGCTGCAGGATTGTAGTTCTTCTTGCTTCTGCTGTCTGCCCTCTGGTGGATGAGGCTATCTAAGAGGCTTGTGCAAGTTTGGCATGCAGATTCTTAACCACTGTGCCACCAGGATAGCCCAATTTTTATTTTTTTAATTAAAAATTTTTTCCAACTTTATTGAGATATAATTGAGAAATAACATTGTATAAGTTTCAGGTATATAATGTGATGATTTGATACCTGTATGTATTATGAAATGATTACTACAGTAAGGTTAGTTTATCCATTGCCCCACATAATTAAATGTTTGTGTGTTTGTGGTGAGAACATTTAAGATCTGTCTTAGCACCTTTCAAGTATATAATATGGCACTGTTAACCATAGTCACCATGTTGTATATTAGGTCCCCAGAACTTACTCACCTTATAACTGGAAGTTCGTACGCTTTGACCAACATCTACCCATTTCCCTCACCCTCCAGTACCTAACAACCACCATTCTGCTGTTTCTGTGAGTTTTTTGGTTTAGATTCAACATATAAGTGAGATCATAGAGTGTTTGTTTTTCTCTGTCGAACGTATTTCACTTGGCATAATGTCTTCAAGGTCCAGCCCTGTCACAGATGGTAGGAGATCCTTCTTTTTTATGGTTGAATAATATTCTTTTATATTTAGATATATGTATGTGTATATATATATGTATGTATATATGTATGTACATGAGATAACATATTCTGCAAAGCAACTTGCCTAAAGCCACAGGATAACAACATGGCAATGCTGGACTATGAACTCATTTCTGCCTGCCTCAAAAGGCTGGGCTTTTAATGCTCTTTCATGCAGACTGTCAGAAATGAAAAACAATTTCCTTTTTCTTTATTAAACTACATATTCCTAGAACGAAATTCTCCAAAGGTTTTGTTACCCCTTATGTGACACTGTAATACAATTGATTATTATAATATTTGTATAATATACCATCAACTTTAGGCACGTGGCTGGCTTAAAGTGGAGGCTAACATGGACACACATATCACCAAAGGAAATTTTAACAGAGAGAAAGTTTGCTACAGCCTACTGTAACCTATTTTCCTAACCTAAGCAAATCTTTATTTTAAACAATTTTAATATGAGCATAATTAAACTGGTTAACAATGTTTAATAATTACCCAGTGTTTATTTTCACTAGGGTTGTAGCAAATAGAAAATATATGTTTCAAAAAAAAGGATGAGGTATAATGTTTTCCCTTTTTTAGTGGGATACAATTTGATGTAAAAAGTTAAGTGCTGTGCACTTGGGCAAAAAAGAAGCAGTGAAAGGGCGATAATTAAGAAATCACAGGTTTCCATTTTGTAAGATACTAAATAACAGGAGTGGCTATTCATTACCTTTCAATTCTTCCATGTACTGTCAGTTTCTTCCTCATGATGCAAATATCTGTTGAATAAATTATGCCATAAATATTTGCTTACTTAAAGGCATTGTCTTTGTTTTGCACAACAAAAGTTCCTTATTTACTCTAATGATAGATTGAAAAGAGAACAATATCCTTAACTTTTTTTTAAATGGTGAAAGATCAGGAGAGCACGATACGAGTATCAGTGGCCATGCAGTCCACTTCCACCTTGTCTGTGGCTTTTACATCCAGAAAGGAATTTATCCCCCCTCCTGCCACATAACTGACCAACAACAGGCAAGATGGAAAAGCAGGGTACAACTCATTCCAGAAAATGAAAGTATATCTTTATGTTTTCTTTATTAGAGGCTCTGGTACATATGTTATTGCCCTAGTTTCAATAGTTGGGGTCCAAGGCTTCAATATGTATATTTCATTTTTCATAATATTGCTGAATGTCAGTGTGGAAATAATGCACACAATTAGAAGACACTGACTCAGATCTCACACTTTAGGTAACTCAAGTTATCTGGAGTTTTCTCAGTTATTAAAATGAAGATAATAATACTTTCTGGTTTCTCTATATCGTTAACCTCAAAAAAACCAAAGATTGTGAATGGGCTTTGAAAACTTGAGGAGGCTACACTAACACAGATAAATAAGGCTCTCCTGATTTCTCTCTCCTAAAAACTACAGATTTGAGGGCAGGTTATTTCTTAAAGTCTCATTGATGCTAAAAAAAAATCCAAAGAGATCAAACATTGCTCCTGTTTATTTCTATATGACAACTTATGCCAATACAGGTAATTACAGCAATGGAAAAAAAACCACACAATTTCTCCAAGGAAAGTTTATTTCACTGGAAGTAGCCATCACCAATAAGCAATAGGAAGCTTTTCTAGTGACTCTCATTTTGCAAATACATTTTTTTCATCTTAATAGATAAGATTGAGCTTTAATTGAAGGCTATCACACAAGATAAACACCATTAAAGCTTTTTTTTCCCTTAGGTTCTTTGTACATTTTTGGAACTCTCCTTCCTTCCTCTCTTGCTCCTACTCTTCTACAAATATTTGCTGAGTATCATTCTGTGATGCTTGTAATATTAGGGACTTATGTAAAGTGATCATTTAATTCTCACCAAAGTTTGAGTTTGATGATATGGTTTCCACTTTATAGTTGAGGAAACGTGTTCTGTGAAATGCAAGGTCACGTAACCAAAATGTGGAAAAGCAGATTATATGGGATGGAATAGTGTAAGGGTGAAAGCTGCTTCACAAAGTCAAAGGCTTGAATGGAGAGCCACAGAAACCAGATAATGCTGAGCCAGAGGGCATAATATTGGCCTCTTTGATGTGTGAATAAATAAGTTTGGCAATTTCCTAGATTTGTTTTTTGTTTTTGTTTTTTTTGGCGGTACGCGGGCCTCTCACTGTTGTGGCCTCTCCCTTTGCGGAGCACAGGCTCCGGACACGCAGGCTCAGCGGCCATGGCTCACGGGCCCAGCTACTCCGCGGCATGTGGGATCTGCCCAGACCGGGGCACGAACCCGCGTTCCCTGCATCAGCAGGCGGACTCTCAACCACTGCACCACCAGGGAAGCCCTACTAGATCACTTTTTTAAAGAGTAATTCTGCTTTTACTTATGGCTTCATTTTCACCAGTAATTGATACAACAGTGTAATGTTCATAGCACTACAAAAATATGAGAGAAGTATATATGAATGTTGGTCTCATAGTTGATAAGTTATTGATGAACCTGAAGCAAAATTCAACTTCTTTAATAGATATAGGTGTATTCATATTGTCTATTTATTCTTGAATGAACTTGATTAGTTTGTGTATTTCAAGGAATATATCTATTTCATCTATCTTGTCAAAATTATAGTCAAAGTATTCACGTTACTTCTTGTTATCCTTTAGATAGCTGTGGAATCTGTAGAGTGATGTCACCTATTTCATTGCTGATTTTAGCAGTTTTTTTTTTACTAATTAGACTGGCTTGAGGTTAATATACTTTATTGGTCTTCTTAAAGAATCAGCTTTCACCTTCATTGATTTATCTCTATTTTTTTCTGTCTTCTATTTGATTGAGTTCTCCTCCCAATTTTGTTCTACTGTTGACATCCATTTTGCTCTTATATATCTTATAAATTCCATACTACTTAAAAAAATTACCTTTCTTTAAATACTGAATCACCAATGATTTTAATATATAGGAAATCTTACTTATTTACCCATGTAGTTATCAATTTCACTACTCTTTATTCCTTTAGACACTTATTTCCATCTGGTATAATTTTTCTTCTGCCTAAATGAAATTATTCAACTCTTTTGGGGGTACTTTATGTCTGCTGGTAATGAATTTGTTCATCTTTTGTATGACTGAAAAAAATCCCTATTTTGCCTTTGTTTAAAGAGATGTTTTCACTGTACATAGAATTCTAAGTTTACCAGTTTTTTTTTCTTTCTTTAAGGAGGCTGTCTACTTTTTCTCAGTTGCATTATTCAGGTAAGAGATCTGATTTCATCCTGATTTTTGTTTCTTTGTATGTAATGTGTCTTTTTTTCCCTCTGGCTCCTTTAAAATTTTTCTGTTTATCACGGTTTTTGCACAATTTGTTTGTGATGTGACTTGTCCTTTTTTTAATGTTTCTTGTGCTTGAAGTTTGTTGAAGTTCTTGGATTTGGGGACTTATAGTTTCCATTAAATTTGGGGAAGAGTTGCCATTATTTCTTCAAACATGTTTTCTGTCTTGCCTTCTCTCTCCTCTTCTTTGGAGACTTCAATTTTATATATATATACATTAGATTGTTTGAAGTTTTCTTCAAACAGTTTAATGATGCTCTGCTCATTTTGAAAAAATTTTTCTTTTTGTTTGTGTTTTATTTTGGATAATATTTCTTGCTTAGTCTTCAAGTTCACTAATCTGCAGTGTCTAATATGTCATGGATGCCATTCATGTGTGTTTTTTTATTATCTTACAGTTTGAATTTTTCATTTCTGGAAGTTTGATTTAGGACTTTTAAAAATATATTCCAGGTCTCTAACTTAACTTTTTGAACCTTTTGAGTATAGTAATAAGAATTGTTCTATGGTCATTTCTGCTAATTCTACCATCTGTGTCGATTATGAGTTGGCTTTGATTGCTTCATTTCTTCATTACAAGGGTGATTACTGCCTCTTTACTTCGTTGATAATTTATTATTGGATGCCAGCCATTGTAAATTTTACCTTTTTGGGTGCTTGATAACTTTGTATTTTTACAAATATTTTTTACCTTTTTTCCTGGGATACTGTTAAGTTGCTTGGAAATGGTTTGATCCTTTTAGGTCCTTTTAAAGATTTGGTAGAAAGAAATATAGCAGTCTCCTGTTATATTATATGGCTAAATAATGTTGCTGTATTGTTCTTTTATAGTATATGGTTAAATATTCCCCACCACTGGGGCAAGACCTTTCCATGTATATTGTCCATTGCCCTGTTAATCTTAAGGTTTTACAGTCTGGCTGATAGCAAAAGTCAGTATTTCAGGCCCTATATGAATATTAGGCACTGTTTTCTATAGTCCATTTAAGTGGTTCCTTTCCTGCCCTCTAGTAATGTAGTCACACCCATAAGCTGATCAGTAATCAGCTGAACAGTTAGTGTGGAGGTGCAAGATTCTGGAGTTCCCTCTCTGTGAATCGTTCTCCTCTCTGGTACTCTGTCTTGAGAACTCTAACCATCTTGTTCTCTAGAGTCTCTCAGCCCTTTCTCCTTTATTTAGTGAGACTGCTGGTCTCTGCCTGGGATGCCCCTCCCTGAGCTGTGGCCTGGAAACTCAGGTAATGTGAAGCAATCATAAGGCTCACATCATTTATTTCCTGTCTCTCAGGAATGAGTCTCTGCTCCTTGATGTCCAGTGTCTTGCAAACTGTTGTCTTATTTCCCTACCCTTTTTTAAAGGTGTTCCAGAGGGTAACTCTGATCCTTGTTACTCTATTTTGGCCAGAACACAAAATGTAATTTACTTTTTCCTGCTTTGTCTCCACCAATTTGTCAATCTACCTTCTCAAAAGTCACCAATGACTTCCAAATCATCAAATACCGTCAGTCCCTGACTTACCATGGTTCGACTTTGTGATGGTGTGGAAGTAATACACATTCAGTAGAAACCATACTTCAGAGTTTGAATTTTATCTTTTCCCAGGCTAGTGATATGTGGTATGATACTCTTACGTGATGCCGGGCAGCAGGAGTGAGCTGCGCTCCGAGTCAGCCACGCTGTCATGAATGGGAACAACTGGTACACTTAAAGCCATTCTGTACCCATTAACCATTCTGTTTTTCACTTTCAGTGCAGTATTCAGTAAATTACATGAGGTATTTAACTCTTTATTAAAAATAGGCTTTTTGTTAGATTATTTTGCCCAAATGTAGGCTAGTGTAAGTGTTCCAAGCCCGTTTAAGATAGGCTAGGCTAACAAGCTATGTGGTTCGGTAGGTTAGGTCTATGAAATGCATTTTCAGTATATGATATTTTCAAGTTACAGTGGATTTCTCAGGATATTACCCCATCATAAGTTGAGGAAGATCTGTACCTTATTACATTCTTACTGATCTCCATCATTAGAAATTATAGCTCACACTTACATCATTGAAACCAAGTTCTCGCTTAACATCCATCCCATTCTATTTTTCTTTTCCCCCAATACTCATGATATTTATCTACTTTAAAATCCGCGAAATAAATACCAAACTCCTTAGCATACAACATTAGGTGTTTTACAGGTTTGATGCAGCATAGCTCTTCTTTTGCCATAGCCAATAATACTCCAATACACAAATTACATATTAGTTGTAATTCTTCAACCATGGCTGCAACTCGTATCTTTTCTTAAAATCCATTTTTTATTCATTTGTTTGCTCAACACATGTTTGTTAAGTTCCCATTTTGTGTCACAGTGTGCTGTATCCTCAAACTATTGCAATTAAAGATACAAACATTATGTTTTCCTATAATAAAATTTCTACCAATTCTTTGCCAGATGAAATAAATTTTGTCATATGAATTATTTCAGAGATTTTGTTCAGACTTCATCCTTGAAGTACATTCTTTCTGAGTAAGTTTTGAGTGGGGCAGGTTAAGATTGCAGATCAGTGTAATAGAATTAAATGTGTCAGTACAACCAGGATGACCTAAGATTGGTGTGTCAGAAGCTAAAGTATGAAGCAAAGGAATAAAAATTTAGGTGACCGTCATTCAATGGGAACTTGGTTTAGTCTAGTGACCATTGTGTGTAACTGTTATTATTATTATTATTATTCCCTGCAGTATGAATCACAGGCAGAACATCTCCACTTAAGGTCAAAGACAACGTGACATTTTCATTTAAAGAAGAAAAGATGATTAGCAAATTGCCTACAGTTAATGGCCAGTTAGGAAAACATCTGATATTCAGATACCTTTGAAAGTTCACTATCTCCCTACTTTGTGATATGGCATATACTTTTTCCATATGATGAGAGATGTACAATTAAAATTACACACACCCATTATTACAATTATCAAGTGAAATGTAATGAATCAGCATCATGTGTTCCAAGTAATGCTTTCAGAGCTCACTTCACTCAAATGAAAGAGATTACATTACTGTATGAAAATCAAAATCTTCCAATTATCCGTCCTACTCTGGCCATGGAAGTCAATATCAGGAGATACAGCTATCGAAAAGGAGCCTGCGAGGTTGTTTAACATCTCTCTCTCAAAGCCATATTTCTGAAAAGTGATTATCGATGTAGGATCCCATCTCTTTGCTCAATTGCCCCATGTTTTGCTTCTTGAAGTATTAGGGAGCGTGTTAATGTTGTATCTTAAAGGTAATTGTTACCATAATTTTGGTTTTTTATACCAACGCACAATAAAAACATTTTTGACACCTTGTTGTCTAGGAAACCTTTTCAATATCAGATTATTCTACTAGCTTCCTCTTTTAGTTTTCATTTTGATTTTCCTTTTTTTTATCAACATGACATTGTTAATTCTCTATATGCTTGGCTTCTATGTGTCACTTCTCTCTCTTTGGATATTATCAAATATTTGTATATAATTATGTTTCCACTTAGTCACCTGCTTTTCCAAGTTTTCCAAATTTAGTCTCCCTTGTTTAATATTTCTTTATAAATCATTCAAGGCATGCGTCATTATGTTCGTCTTCTCTGAGCTTCAATTTCACCTAATTTTGCCCTTAATTTTCACTATGGAAGCATGCAAAGTTTGTTCTTCCTGAAATATCAAGAAACTTCATATTTTATTACTTGAATAATGAAATGAAAAGAACATGACTGTGGAATTTTAGATTCATTTCTGACCTAGCAAAAGGAAACACTACCAAGCAGCTGTGTTGTGTAAAGTTCAACTATATAGGAGAAAAGTATCAGCCATTATAGCATTGAAAGCGTAATGTGAATAATCACAGACCAAAACTTTGTGAATTTTAGAAATTAAAGTGTTAAAAGATTAAGTTCAGCATTCAACTATCATGAGAGGCACAGATTCTTTCCTGTAATAATGTACTTTATATAGGGAAAAATACCAAAGTACAGACTCATTTCTGATTTCTTAAAGAGGAAACACCTTTTATCTTTTCAGAAATGTAAGTCTGATACATGTTAGTTTTCCTTCATTTTCCTGGATCAGATTTTCAGTGTGTCTCACCACAAAAAAAAATATCATTCTCACGGTCTCTCTTATGTCAGGCTTGTACCCTCCACTTTCTACACTGATGGTAGAATATTACTCTTCTTTTTTTTAAATACCAGCTTTATTTTGATTATGATACACGTACCATACAATTAACCCATTTAAAGTGAACAATTCAATGGCTTTTAGTATGTTCACTCAGTTGTGCAGCTATCACAACAATCAATTTTAGAATATTGTCATCATCCCCAGAAGAAACACTGTATCTATTCGTAGCCACTACCTTTTACCCCCATCTCCCTCAGCCCTTGGCAACCACAAATCTACCTTTTGTCCATAGATTTGCCATTCTGGACATCTCATATAAATGATTACATAGAATATGTGGTCTTTTGTGGCTTATTTCACTTAGCATGATGTTTTCAAGGCTCATCCATGTTGTGGCATATATCAATACTTCATTTCTTTTTATTGCTAAATAGTATTCCATTGCATAGATAGACAATATTTTATTTTTCTACTGTGAATAAGGCTGCTATAAACATTTACATATACTTTTTTTATGTGGCATACATTTTCAGTTCTCTTGGGTATATACCCAGGAATGGAATTTCTGGGTCATAAGGTGGTAACTCTATGTTTAACTTTTAGAGGAACTGTGAGATTATATCAAAGCAGCTATACCATTTTACATTCCCAATAGCAGTATATGAAGGTTCTAATTTCTTCACATCCTCACCAACACTTGTTGTTATGTCTTTTTGATAATAGCCATGTCAGGGTGTGTGAAGTGGTATCTCTTTGTTTCAATTTGCATTTCTCTGCATTTCTCTCTCTTAATGTCATTAACCAATGACATTAAGCATTTTTTCATGAATTTATAGACCATTGTATATCTTCTTCAGAGAAATGTTTATTCAGATATTTTGCCCATTATTGGATTATTTGTCTATTATTGATCTGTAAGAGTTCTTTATATATTCTAGATTACAGGCCCTTTATTATATATATGCTTTGCAAATATCTTCTCCCATTCTGTGGATTGTCTTTTCATTTTCCTGATGGTGTCCTTTGAAGCACAAAAGTCTTTGTAAAAAAATGTTTATGAAGTCTGATTTATCTATTTTTTTTCTTTCGTTGCTTGTGCTATGATTTTGGTATCATATTTAAGAAGCTACTGCCTAATCCAAGGTCACAAAGATTTACCCCTAAGAGTTTAATAGCTTTAGCTGTTACATTTCCATTTTGAGTTAATTTTTTTTTATGTGATATGATATAAGAGATGGGTCCAACTTCATTCTTTTGAATATGAATATTCAGTCATCTCAGCTCCATTTGTTGTAAAGACTGTTCTTTCCCCCATTGAATTATCTTAGCAATGCTGTTGAAAATCAATTAAGTGTAAATGTGAAGATTTATTTCTGGGCTCTCCATTATATTCCACTGATCTATGTCTAGGCTTATGCCAGTACCAAACTCTCTTGATGATTGTAGCTTTGTTTTAAGTTTAGATGTATGGAAGTGTGAGTCCTCCAATCTTTTCAAGATTGGTTTTGCTAGTCTGGGTCCCTTGACTGTCCATATGAATTTAGGGGCAATGTGTCAAATTGTGCAAAAAAGCTAACTGGAATTTTGATAAGGATTGTGTTTAAGGTATAGATAAATTGGGGGAATATTGCTACCTTAACAATATGAAGTCTTCTGATCCAAGATGTCTTTCCATTTATTTAGGCTTTTAATTTCTTTCAGCAAGGTAATGCTACTTTCAGAGTATAAGTTTTATACTCTTTTGTTAAAGGCCTCTGCCCTATGAGTAGAGGCTTTAAGTGGTTTAAAAAAAAATTCTTTTCACCAGCTATGATTGTTAGGCTTGGGAATGGGTCTGCTTTTCATATCATCATTCCATAAGTGCTAGCGTGAGAATAATCTTGAGGTTGATTCTGACTGCATCCATTTCTTCCTTGAATTATATTGCTTTCTTATTGCCCTATAAACAATTAATGATCATTTTCTAAATATGGTGATGTGCCATCTGCCTTACAAGCATTGTTTTTCATTTTTTCTCCATGATAATCTGGGCATAGAAAATGACTCACTATGTCCTGAAAACCCCTGTACCTTTTAGTAATTTTACCTTTAAAATGAACCTTTTTACATGGCTCTTTCCTCTACCTCTGTCAAAGAGTTTTTGGTCTTTGAAGGATCCCTCAAGTACCACCTTCTCCTTCATGAATCCTTTTGCATTCTCAGGAGGCAAAAATATTTCCATCATATACCTATATTAACAATTTGAAATTCTTCCATAGCCCTTATCCCATTAAACTTTGCTCTAGAGTCATTTTATGTATACTTTTCTAATATACTATTCCATGAGCTCTTTGTAGGCAAGATTTCTTACCTTTTTATTAGTTCACTTCCACAGTACTTAGCCCAATTCCTTTCATATAATACGATCTCAAATTTTTGCTGAATCCAAGTGAATGTGTTCTGTATCAAAGTACTATGCAGCTTTTATTCCCTTAAGGAATTCTAAATATAAAACATTCAAGGGGCTTCCCTGGTGGCGCAGTGGTTAAGAATCTGCCTGCGAATGCAGGGGATGCAGGTTCGAGCCCTCGTCCGGGAAGATCCCACATGCCGCGGAGCGGCTAGGCCCGTGAGCCATGGCTGCTGAGCTTGCGTGTCCGGAGCCTGTGCTCAGCAACAGGAGAGGCCACAACAGTGAGAGGCCCGCGTACTGCAAAAACAAACAAACAAAAAACATTCAAAATTGATCATGGAGCAATTTAAATTTGATCTCTTTTAATTCTTTTACTGGACAATTAAAGCGCTATATTTCATCTTCTAATTAAGGGATCTAGCGAAAGGAACAAAGCTGGCCTTTCAGTCTTTACTGTGACTGCAGCAACACCATGGATTACAGTGTAGATTACACTGATTTACTGCTAAGTAAATGGAGACTTGTGGACTAGTCAACACTGTGTATACTCTGCTCATTGGTCATATTAAGTCACAGTATTGCTTCTATTTGCAATGGCTTCACTGACTTATGGGGAAAATAATGTCTTTTCCTCCTAGGAGCTTTAACAGATCATATTTACTTTATTCTGGTTAAAATAAATACTTATGAAAAAGTAAAATTTCCAAGGAGTGGGTAGCATTAATAAGCACTGATTTGATAATTTAGGAGTATGAAAAGTGGTTTGAGAAGTGTTATGAGCATTCATAGTCATTTAGATATTTTTTTCTAGAGCTTTTTGGAAATGTGAAATTGAAAACAGTTAAGATTTGGACTTGATGGTAAACAGCCCTTAGATTTGCCATGAGACGGCATAGAATCCATTTTCTTCTTCAATACAAAAGATAATGGACAATTTGAGTATCATACTTGAGCAATCTTATAGACTTGTTTTCCGATCTGTACATTTTGTTTCTGTGATAAGGCATGATTCATTTCAAATTTATGTTATATTTTGTGATGGCTTTTTAAAAATTCCTGTTACATATTGGTTGTTTTGTTTTTTTCCATCTACTAGGATATATATATAGGACAGAGAATTATATATAAATATATAGGACAGAGAATTACAACAGGGCATATAAGTACATATATATTGAGTATATACACACATACAGAGAAAAATACAAATAAGAGAAAATAAAATAAGGAAATTTTTAGGATCTTTCTAATATTATTCTAATGTCATTTTTCTTATTTTAACCTAAATCTGTGCTTGAACAAATTCATCAAATAAGATAGAATACTTCTTTAAGATGGGATCATATATTTTTTTCTACTTTAATGTCTTATGACAAGAATTTTGCACTTACATTCCCAGATTGCCTTTCTAAAATTGGTAATTTTTATTAGTGGCATTTAATTGAGTTTTAAAAATGATTAAAACTATGACTTTATAAATAAATTATTTGAAATTTCTCACAACACATGCTATGTATGTAGTCCATAGATACAAGGCAACAACAAGATGTGTGGGCTCGGGTAAAGCTCAGATTTCAATTTAAACAATTAATAGTTTATTTTCTAAAAGATATGTATTTACTTATTTTTTACAAAGAACTGGAAGTGATACAACATTGGTGGAGTTGTTCCTCTTTGAACCCCTAGCATCTAATATGAGGGAAATTTTGCTCAGTGCCTCTGTGACCTCCTAATTTCTTAGATTTATTTGACCGAACTTCCTGTTCTTTTTCCTTTTCACTGCTCCATTTGTGTTCTTCTTGAAGGTGAGATCTTTAACAGGATAAACTATGTACTTGTTCAAATAGTCTTTAATTCAATTAAAATAAAATTACCCAATTAAAAGTCCTCATCACAAGAAAAAAAATTTTGTAACTATGTATGGTGGTGGATGGTAACTAGACTTTTTGGGATGATCACTTCACAATATATACAAATATGAAATCATTATGTTATACATTTGAAATTAATATAATGTTATATCAATTATACCTCAATATTTTTTTTTTAAGTATTGAAAGAAAGAAAGAAAAATCTGGACCTCAGTAGTCTCTATCACCAAGAAACTTTTCTTTTTGTGATACTTTTTGTGTCCCTGGAACTGTCTTTCAGAGTGGCTGATGTCCCTCACCTTGGACAGACCTGGGAAACTGCTGTGGATGCTTTGGTTGCTGGAAAGAGAGAGTATGATAAAGTCTAAAATTGGCTAGATTGTGTCACAGTGATCATGGAATATCCAACTAGCTAAAGAGGTGCCAGAAGAAAAGTTTCCAAATAACCAGCATCTTTCCTTATGTTCCACAGAAAGCTTCCCCCCGTCCTCAGTGCTGACTAGTGTATCTAAAGCAAAATAACCTGCACTCAAGTGCCTGCTTATTAAGAGAAGAGGTAAATATGCACGTTCAGGGGTGAGAATATAGGTATTAAGCATTTAAAGATGAGTTTCAACAATCCCTTTCTTGATCTTTTGCTTAGCAACAAATGGCTTTGACAAAAATCTCTGGGTACACACACATGCGCGTGCAGGCGCGTGCGCACACACACACACACACACACACAAAGGGGGGGGGAGAGAGAAGCATTTGTGTTATTGCTTATTTAGCCTTATTTAGAAGACTGTAAGAAGACCATGTTTTTCTCAACCCTCACTGTCCAAAGAACCAGACTTCAGGTTATCTGCTAAAGAGTTCAGTATTTAATCACAATCAACAATTCAGTAAGTTAAATGTATATTTTGCTCACTAAATGCAAGGGGTTTTAGATACAACTTCTGGGTTGAATATTAAATTTCCATATTTAAGCTTTCTTCTTCTTATATCTTGCATTCATTATTCAAAACTTTATCCTCGTTGTGTTGCTTATACTTAGAGTTATCCCTATTGCAAATTTCCTAGACTTTTCTTTCCCACCTCTAACCTACCTGCTCCTAATTTCTTCTTTCTCATTTTCTTTCTATAAATCTGTTTTGCAAAGGTTTTGTCAGAAAGCAAAGTAGATTTTGGAATCCTAGAGGTCTATTTCAAAGTTATTATAATTATTATATTACTATTATTTTTACTATAGTTTTTTGAGCTCATGCTATCTGCCAGACACTTTAAAAATGTTCTAAATATATTAGTTCATATAATCTCCATAAGAAAAAAAATTATCATCAAAGTAGCATTCTCATTTTACAATCAATCACTCTCATAAATATTGTTTCTCTGGATCTGTATTCATCAGTTTAGTAAATAAATAGTTCGTGTGTTCATTTTGTACCGTGTAATGTATAAGTTACTATTGTTAAACAGTGATTAGCCTCATAATCTTTTTCTTAATGAGGATAATAAATAAGCAAAGAAAAAAACTCTTAATAGCAGGTAACAAATGCAGTGGTACAGATATCCTTGTCATCTCATAAGATAAAGATAGGGATGTCAGAGGAATGTTTTAGATAAGGTAATATACTTTTCTTCTTGAAAGAGGAATTAATCAGATACACAAGGTTGGTGTGGACATGACCATGGAGAGAGTATCCCAGGTGAATGGAAAAGAATGTGAAAGATCTCAGAGACATAAAACCTATGATATTTTCAGGTAATTTAAAGAAAGTCAATGAAAGGAAAATCAGAAAGAACAGAAAGTACCAGATCTTGAGAGCTGGCTAAAGCAGAGTTTCTTTTTAAACCCCCCAGTTTTATTGAGGTATAATTGACCAAAAACATTGTGTAAATTTAAAGTGTACAATGTGATTATCTGATATATATATATATTGTGAAGTGGTTACCACAATAAAGTTAGGTAATGTGTTTCAGAAGTTGTATAGCCTTAGTTCAAATCCAAGTTCTGCCCACTGTTACCTTTTTGTGCCTCAGATTTATATCTGTATAATTGAGATAATAATAATATTTTCCTTATAAAGTTATTTAGGGATTAAATCAGTTAATAGCTGCAAAGATTTTACGGTAGCCTCTATCACGTAGCAAATGCTATAAGAATGTTGGCTGCTATTATGCTCTGCTAAAGAGACTGAAGGGACAGGTATATATTTAGATTTTTTTTTAACAGGATCCCTGCGGAATAATGGAGATGAATGGATAGTGGGATGCATAACTGCCCTCACTGAGACCAGTATGTAGGTTAGAAATGTTGCATGAACCAACTAAGATGGTACCTGTGCATATGGAGAAGAGGGCTTGGATGTAGTTTGGCCCTGACTCAGGACCTTTATTATATGGAGAAGGAAAATCTGTTCTGAAAAACTGGCTATACTGTGGTTCTGCTTACAGAAATAGGAAAAAAAAAGTAGGAAGAGGTTTTTCATTTGAACACCTTGTCTTTAGTTGCCTATCATGCATAGTAATGGAGGTATCTGGTAAGTGGTTGAAAATGTATGTCTGGAGCTTACATTTAGATTTGTAAGAGAGTCATCCTGAGAAAAATTGGTAAATTTTTGAAGTATTGTTGGAAAAATTATGAATCATAAGTGCATAGCTCAATGAATTTTCACAAAATAAAACACCCATAACATCACTATATTTTAATCTGAAGATAACTCACTTGAACACATGAAACATATATTCTAGTCTGAGAGTGGCATTTTAGTATAAGAAACAGACCATAAACTAAATGAACTTCAAAATAATTGGAATGGGCTTCCCTGGTGGCGCAGTGGTTGAGAGTCCGCCTGTCGATGCAGGGGACACGGGTTCGTGCCCCGGTCCGGGAAGATCCCACATGCTGCGGAGCGGCTGGGCCCGTGAGCCATGGCCGCTGAGCCTGCGCGTCCGGAGGCTGTGCTCCGCAACGGGAGAGGCCACAACAGTGAGAGGCCCGTGTACCGCAAAAAAAAATAAAATAAAATAAAAATAAATAATTGGAGTTATTTACTTGTGTTTATAAAACATTAGCAACGATATACGGAGTTTAGAGAAACCCTTATTAAAATGCCATTTTCTTTCCCTTATAGTTCCTTTCACCCATAAAATTTCTCAGCTATCTATTCCAAACTCTTCAATAGAACCTCAACCCTCTCTACAGTTTTTTTTTTTTTTTTGCAGTACGCGGGCCTCTCACTGTTGTGTCCTGTCCCGTTGCAGAGCACAGGCTCCGGACGCGCAGGCTCAGCAGCCATGGCTCATGGGCCCAGCCACTCCGCAGCATGCGAGATCCTCCCAGACTGGGGCACGAACCCGTGTCCCCTGCATCGGCAGGCAAACTCTCAACCACTGCACCACCAGGGAAGCCCTCTACAGTTCTTTTTAAAAACTCTGACAAAATATCTTTTCTTTAAGCAATAATATATTTCTTTTAATTGTTTATCTGTTCCTCTTCCCCTAATTTTATGTCCCATGCAACTCAAAGAACTAGGCTGTGAATGTTCAGACCCTTTCAGAGAATGGATATCAGCAAAAACACTAATAAAGAAGAATCAGAGCCTCTTTTATAGGAAAATATTGGGAATGCTCACAGAACAATATTTCTTTTCTTTTTTTTTTTTTTTTTTTTTTTGCGGTACACGGGCCTCTCGCTGTTGTGGCCTCTCCTGTTGCGGAGCACAGGCTCCAGACGCGCAGGCTCAGTGGCCATGGCTCACGAGCCCAACCGCTTCGCGGCATGTGGGATCCTCCTGGACCGGGGCACGAACCCATGTCCCCTCTCAACCACTGTGCCACCAGGGAAGCCCAGCAATATTTATTTTATATGTACATTTAAAAAGCTTTGAGAAGGAAGCTCTGGAAAACATCAAAAGTAGACATTGCAGCAGGAAAAACAAGCAAGGGACATCTGGAGAGGAGTCACAGAAATCAAAGGAGGAAGAAATTTCAGAGAAATGGAGGGTGGCAATCAGTATAGTAGGTTTCAGAAGTAATGTAGGATGGTTTCCAAAAATTTTCAATTGGCTTTGACAAATTGGAAGTTTTGGGTGATTTTAGTAATTGCTTCTAGTGGAGTGACTAGAAAAGCTAAATTCCAGTGGGTTGGGAAGTGCATGGGGATTAAAAAACAGAGATAAAGGGGCTTCCCTGGTGGCGCAGTGGTTGAGAATCTGCCTGCCAATGCAGGGGACACAGGTTCGAGCCCTGGTCTGGGAAGATCCCACATGCCACGGAGCAACTGGGCCCACGAGCCACAACTACTGAGCCTGCGCGTCTGGAGCCTGTGCTCGGCAACAAGAGAGGCCACGATAGTGAGAGGCCCGCACACCGCAATGAAGAGTGGCCCCCGCTTGCCGCAACTAGAGAAAGCCCTCACACAGAAACGAAGACCCAACACAGCTAAAAATAAATAAATAAATAAATATATTAAAGAAAAAAAACGTAGAGTTAGAGAATTTAGATGACATTTCAAAAGAACTAAAGTATGAGGGACATGAAAGGAATAGTAAGATTTCTGGCAGGGTGAGGGAGATGCAGAATAGATGGAGAGTTGCTTTTGAAGATTTGAGTGGCTTAAATGAATATTTTCTTAAATTCTGAAGAGGAAAGAACCAGTAGAAAGGAAGAAGATAGTGATATATAAATCAGATGAATTACGATGATTGAAGAAATGAAAGCATATGGAATCCAGAACACAGATGGAAGGATTGTCACAGTCATGGGGAAGAATACTTCCTTTAGTGGGACAGGTAAGAGAAGTGGATATGACTGTAGATACATTACAGAGGGATCAGGGAGGTGAGCTATGCCTTGCTGAAAAGGCAGTGTTTCTTGCTGAAACACTTGAAATCAGGTATGTTGCTTCCATGAGAAGTGATTCAAGTCCACTTTCTGACCTTTTCCTAATCCCTCACATAACACGTCTGAAGGGAGAAGGATAGTTTATGAATTGGTTAGAATGAATGTTTTGTTTACTTTTGGAATTGGATGTGTTAAATTTTAGTTTATCATAGTGGTTCTTTCTCTTTTACTCAAATGGTTGGAACATTAAGCAAACCAATGACCTACTCTGTTAGGTAGTCTTTTTTTTTCTTCTTCTGCCTCTTCTTGCCACTCAAATAGGAGATAGAAAGTAAGGAGGATTGAGTTTGGATGCATGCCATGTCATCTACATTCCTGCTTACCTGTTTTCCCCTGGTACCTTCCTCTGCCTAATTCCTATTGGTAGGACCTGGTGAAATTCTCCCTTCTTCAAAGAGATTGCTAACCCCACATCTGAATCATGACCAGTGTTATATTTATGTGTCTCATAATAACCCATTTTTTATATCAAACAACTTGATATTTATAATTGCATGTTTTTGGTATTGTTGTTTCAGTGTTGCTTTCCCATAAGACTGTAAGCTTTGGAAAGGTAGGTACAAAGTATAATATAACTTTAAGTTCCCATTGTTCCTTTTACAGTGATCTGTTTAGAGCACCTCCTGGCCAAGGAACCATATGTCTGTGGTCCACAGCAGGATTAAGGTAATCTTGATTCTATGAACAAACACTGAAGTGTCACTATAGCTTGTATACTAGTTGGAGTTAAAGGCAATTGATTATTAATGATCTGGCTTACATAATGGAAAACATACTCATTAAATTTTAAGAGGACACTGGCAATGTATTATTGGGAATTTTAAGTGGTCCAGTGGCATTTGTTTCCTTTTTGTATTCTCACTTGATTTACTGTTTCTTAGTTAAAAAGAAAGCAAACATCTGATTACAGACAGCCTAAACAGCTAAACAGCAGACCAAACAGGAAAAGAAATGAGAAACAGATTAAAATTAATTTTTGATGTCCAGCACATCATTAGTCAGTAGGCACATAAGCAAGTGATTATTTTCTTAGTTAATTCAGGAGTGCTAGACCAAAGAAGTTAAGAAAAAGCTCTTCAACTTTTGTGTGTTTCTGTTTTTAAAACTTTCAGAGCAGTGCAAGTAAACCTCAAAAGTGACAGGTAACTTGGTTCAGAGGCATAAGCCCTGCTGGAATTAAGCCTAAAGTTACTGTTAATCTTATAATAAAATTGTATTATATGTGTGTTTAAAGTGCTTCCCCTTTATGAATATGGAATAACTCAGAAGGCAAGGCAAGGCTTATTTAAATAAAGCATAAAAATAATTCCAAGCATACAATGATTGTTTCTGACCTCTGAGTTTCTGTAGGATGATAGCAGCTTCTTAAATCCTAATCTTTCCACACATGCTCTAGAACCCATAGAGATCAACAAGGAAAGAAAATAAAACCATGAAAAACTTATGCCAAAAGCATAGAAGTCAGAGGATACTACAACTTGCGTTTATGTCTAATAGGAAGACATCTGAAACCAACAAAACTTGTTTTGCAGCCCAGGCTGAAGGGGAGATTCAGATGAGACTGCTGAAAATCACGAGCATGCAGCAGGATAAAACTGGTGCCAGAACGCAGATAAATTTCTCCTAGAAAAATGAGGTCATACCCTGAGTGGAAAAATACCGAAAACAAGTAAGAGACGAGAAGAATCAGAAAACACTGGGTACTAAGAATCCAAAGGAAGGGACCTAAAAGTGTGGGACCAGAGGTAACAGTCATAGAAAGGCACTGCTTCTGGGAGAGAGGGAGCAACTTGGAAGGGATGAGCATCCCCTGGACTTTTGAAAATGAAGAGAAAGAAAAAAGTATATGGAGGAGATTAGAGGTCCTACAGAAACAAAATAATGCATAATCAGAATATATAACCCTCTTTTAATTGTGTCATTCATTAAAGAAACTGTACTTCACTATAGCAATTATATTCTAACTCTAGAAAATAATGAGGAAGAAAAAGAGAGAGTTATACATGATTATAGGGTTTTGACATTTTGACCTGCCAGTAGCAAAGAGCATAAATAATACTGAGATCTTGGTTTTTAAAAATCATTCCTTGCTGAAAGGAAACAGGATTCCTTGGAGATATGGCCTGTTGTAGGAAAGGTCAGAGAAAGTACAGGGTAAACCAGAAAGCAAGGAAGTGCTCAAACACAGATGAGACCATATCCAAAAAATTCAGTAGTTGACTTGAAGTTGGGCCCAATGAATACATTTGGTACAGTGTGAGCATTACAGAGAATAATGATGGTAGTACATTAAACAGTAATAAATATCTATGAATAAGAGTAAAGAAAATTTCATAATTATTTTGGAAAGAGAGGAGAGGGATAGAAAAGATAGGAAATGATCTCTTAAATGTAGGATTTAAGATCATACCAAATGATCTGAGCAAGTAAATATAAAAAGAATTTCAGAATTAGAAACTCACTATTTTGTAACTCCTGATGTCATAATCTTTTCAGTTAAGGGTCAATGGCTGAAACCATATGGTAAAGAAATGTGGAGAACAGGATCTTTACAATCCCTTAAATTACGAATTAATTACAAATGGAAAATATGTCTTTACAACAGAGAAATAAGTGGCCCTCTCATAAATCACTAATGTTATGACCTGGCATTAATAAAATGCAGAGAAAGTTACACAATATTACCTACGTGGTGTCCTTGCCAGAAATATTTTATCTGAATTTAAACATGGGAACACACTCTGATGAATCCTGAAAGTATAACATACTGAAGAACAACTGGCCTTGACTCTGCAAAGGATTCAATGTAATTAGAAATACAGGACAGTAGATCAACTCTTCCAGATCATGGAAGACTTCCAGGTCATAGCAAAGTACGATGGTTGATGGTTGAATTAGATTGAATCATGGGGAAAACCAGCAGTAAAATGTACATTTTGAGGGAAATAAGAAAAGTTTTAGTGTTGTATGGGAGGAAAAAATAGTTTTCCCTTCACCCTTCTAGATTCTTGGCTAAGATGCTATAAGGGTAGTAAAACTTTCCTTCTATCCTTCTAAGTTCTTTGGCTGGTCTAATAATCAAATAGACATAAAACAGATTAACAGGAGAAAGACAAATTTAATTTCATATGTAAGAGAGTCCCATAAAATATGAGACCCAAAAGGCAGCCAGGTAATTGAAGCTTATATAACATCCTGAGCTAAGGAAAGGGGTAGGGGTCTGGAGATACAAAAGGAAGGAAGGCATTCACAGGAATGCAGAGGAGATGTTTAGAAAACAATGGTTATCCTATTATGCAGGTAAGTTTCTTAGGTAAAAAGTTATCTCTGGTAATAGCTCTCTTCCTGTATAGGCTCCCTTTCCAATGTAAATTTAGGAACTTGAGGTAGAGGTAAAGAGCTTTTCCTGAATCTTTTGGGTTTTGATTGTTTATAGCTCAAAATAATCCTCCTGCCAAAGTAGCATATTTTGGGGTGGCAAATGTTGCTCCCCTTAAGTTCCACCTTTGAAACTTCAAGTAAGTTTCACAACCCAGATGCTAAGTTGATAGATTGCTGCCTATCTCGTTGACCCAGTCTCAGTCTTGAGAATAGGTCAGTTGAGTTAACAGTTGTGTTTCATTTCAGGAGGTGGATGATGCAGGTGGGCTCCCAAAGTTAGGCTTGTATTGCATAAACAAGCAAACAGGTATTTAATAAGAGGATTTCCATGGAATAGAGAGTTTCTATGGAAGAAAAAGAAAAACGAAGGTTAATGTTTGGAGCAAATTATGAACCCAGTGTCTGAGTCCTGAGAGCTGCCAGTCAAGAAGACCTCTAGATATCAGGTTTAAAACATCTTCAGATGGAGAGAGGGCAGACAGACAGTGGGAATCTGATGGATTTTCCTGGTTTGCAGTTTGAATGTCTCTGATGAGGGCACTGGGTGTACCAGTCTGAGTGGCCCATGCAGTAACAGGCACAAAGGAGATTGTCTGAACAAGCTATTGTGGTGATTTCTCTGAAGTTTATATCAAGTGATTCACATTCTGTTTGCAGGGGTGCAGGAAAAAGCTTTTGTTCTCCCATCTAAGGATGGGAGAAAATCAGAAATATTAGTTTGGAGAGTTATAGCCAGGTATTTGAGGGAACTGAAGGAACTAAAGATCCAGTCCACTTTACAGGCAAATAATAAAACCTCAAAGACAAGAAACAGCCCTAGAATCTAATATCCACAAAGGTGTGTTGCTGAAACATACTTTTTCTCTCTAAAAAATGTCTATACCCTCATTTTTACAAAGAAACCAAAATAAGACTAATTTGTTTGCAAAGTAAGTCTAATTTCAATAAAACTTGTCCTGATTTTGTACAGAAGTGCAGCAAGAATAGTGATTGACCACATAAGCTCTTTTAAACATGCTTTGCCAGAATTTTTCATAAGGAATCTCAGATTGAACTTTTGAACTTTTCTTTTTTGGCTGTGCCCCGCAGCTTGTGGGATCTTAGTACGCCAACTGGGGATCGAGCCTGCACCCTCAGCAGTGAAAGCACGGAGTCTTAACCACTGGACCGCCAGGGAATTCCCCAGATTGAACTTGTAAAAGCCTCTCGAGGGTAGGAAGCCAAACCAAAGACTTGCTATCTGACTTCACTTGCAATACCTATAGATATAGGTGAATTCTTCTCTTCTCGAGGTTCCCCAATTATCCTGAGATTACTGCACCTGTCAAGAAGTTCATTACTCACCTGATTAGGCTGTTGGGAACCCTGTAAGCAAGGTTCCAAGCTGTCTTTTCAAGGGTTTTTATTGGCTCCATAAAGTCACCCTTAATTTCTTAAAGTTGTCTGGTCATATTTGATTCTATGTACATTATTCTCAAATATGACATTCCAGTCAAAGCCTTGGTTAATATAATCAGTTTCCAATTGTGTCCTGTTACAAGGAAAGCAGATATCTATTGCACTTATGCAAATAACTAACTGTATTGCCGTGAGATGAATACTCAAGAGTTTCCAAAATCTGGAGGGTCAGGTAGGGAGAAAAAGTAAATGTTTCATCTTTGTTTGCAAAGGTGTATCTTACCCAACTGCTGCTAGCTTAAGAGAAAAAGTTTTCTCTTTTTTTTTTAACGTCTTTATTGGACTATAATTGCTTTACAATGGTGTGTTAGTTTCTGCTTTATAACAAAGTGAATCAGTTATACATATACATATGTTCCCATATCTCTTCCCTCTTGCGTCTCCCTCCCTCCTACCCTCCCTATCCCATCCCTCTAGGTGGTCACAAAGCACCGAGCTGATCTCCCTGTGCTATGCGGCTACTTCCCACTAGCTATCTATTTTACTTTTGGTAGTGTATATATGTCCATGCCAATCTCTCATTTTGTCACAGCTTACCCTTCTCCCTCCTCGTGTCCTCAAGTCCATTCTCTAGTAGGTGTCTTTATTCCTGTCTTACGCTTAGGTTCTTCATGACTTTTTTTTTCTTAGATTCCATATATATGTGTTAGCATACGGTATTTGTTTTTCTCTTTCTGACTTACTTCACTCCGTATGACAGACTCTAGGTCCATCCACCTCACTACAAATAACTCAATTTCGTTTCTTTTTATGGCTGAGTAATATTCCATTGTATATATGTGCCACATCTTCTTTCTCCATTCATCTGTTGATGGACACTTCGGTTGCTTCCATATCCTGGCTATTGTAAATAGAGCTGCAATGAACATTTTGGTACATGACTCTTTTTGAATTATGGTTTTCTCAGGGTATATGCCCAGTAGTGGGATTGCTGGGTCGTATGGTAGTTCTATTTGTAGTTTTTTAAGGAACCTCCATACTGTTCTCCATAGTGGCTGTATCAAGTTACATTCCCACAAACAGTGCAAGAGTGTTCCCTTTTCTCCACACCCTCTCCAGCATTTATTGTTTCTAGATTTTTTGATGATGGCCATTCTGACCGGTGTGAGATGAAGTCTCATTGTAGTTTTGATTTGCATTTCTCTAATGATTAATGATGTTGAGCATTCTTTCATGTGTTTGTTGGCAATCTGTATATCTTCTTTGGAGAAATGTCTATTTAGGTCTTCTGCCCATTTTTGGATTGGGTTGTTTGTTTTTTTGTTATTGAGCTGCATGAGCTGCTTGTAAATTTTGGAGATTAGTCTTTTGTCAGTTGCTTCATTTGCAAATATTTTCTCCCATTCTGAGGGTTGTCTTTTGGTCTTGTTTATGGTTTCCTTTGCTGTGCAAAAGCTTGTAAGTTTCATTAAGTCCCATTTGTTTACTTTGGTTTTGATTTCCATTTCTGTAGGAGGTGGGTCAAAAAGGATCTTGCTGTGATTTATGTCATAGAGTGTTCTGCGTATGTTTTCCTCTAAGAGTTTGATAGTGTCTGGCCTTACATTTAGGTCTTTAATCCATTTTGAGTTTATTTTTGTGTATGGTGTTAGGGAGTATTCTCATTTCATATTTTTACATATACCTGTCCAGTTTTCCCAGCACCACTTATTGAAGAGGCTGTCTTTTCTCCACTGTATATTCTTGCCTCCTTTATCAAAGATAAGGTGACCATATGTGCATGGGTTTATCTCTGGTCTTTCTATCCTGTTCCATTGCTCTATATTTCTGTTTTTGTGCCAGTACCACACTGTCTTGATTACTGTAGCTTTGTAGTATAGTCTGAAGTCAGGGAGCCTGATTCCTCCAGCTCCATTTTTCGTTCTCAGGATTGCTTTGGGTATCGGGGTCTCTTGTGTTTCCATACAAATTGTGAAATTTTTTGTTCTATTTCTGTGAAAAATGCCAGTGGTAGTTTGATAGGGATTGCACTGAATCTGTAGATTGCTTTGGGTAGTAGAGTCACTTTCACAATGTTGATTCTTCCAATCCAAGAACATGGTATATCTCTCCATCTATTTGTATCATCTATAATTTCTTTCTTCAGTGTCTTATAATTTTCTGCATACAGGTCTTTTGTCTCCTTAGGTAGGTTTATTCCTAGATATTTTATTCTTTTTGTTGCAGTGGTAAATGGGAGTGTTTTCTTAATTTCACTTTCAGATTTTTCATCATTACTGCATAAGAATACCAGAGATTTCTGTGCATTAATTTATATCCTGCTACTTTACCAAATTCGTTGATTAGCTCAAGTACTTTTCTGGTAGCATCTTTAGGATTCTCTATGTATAGTATCACGTCATCTGCAAAAAGTGACAGCTTTACTTCTTCTTTTCTGATTTGGATTACTTTTATTTCTTTTTCTTCTCTGATTGCTACAGCTAGAACTTCGAAAACTATGTTGAATAAGTGTGGTGAGAGTGGGCAACCTTGTCTTCTTCCTGATCTAAGTGGAAACAGTTTCCGTTTTTGTTCATTAAGGATGATGTTGGCTGTGTGTTTGTCATATATGGCCTTTATTATGTTGAGGAAAGTTCCCTCTATGCCTGCTTTCTGTGGGGTTTTTATCATAAATGGGTGTTGAATTTTGTCCAAAGCTTTCTCTGCATCAATTGAGATGATCATATGGTTTTTCTCCTTCAATTTGTTAATATGGTGTATCACGCTGATTGATTTGCATATATTGAAGAATCCTTGCATTCCTGGAATAAACCCCACTTGATCATGGTGTATGATCCTTTTAATGTGCTGTTGGATTCTGTTTGCTAGTATTCTGTTGAGGATTTTTGCATCTATGTTCATCAGTGATACTGGCCTGTAGTTAGTTTTCTTTCTTTGTGATAACTTTGTCTGGTTTTGGTATCCGGGTGATGGTGGCCTCATAGAATGAGTTTGAGAGTGTTCCTCACTCTGCTCTATTTTGGAAGAGTTTGAAAAGGATAGGTGTTAGCTCTTCTCTAAATGTTTGACAGAATTCACCTGTGAAGGCATCTGGTCCTGGGCTTTTGTTTGTTGGAAGATTTTTTATCACGGTTTCAACTTCAGTGCTTGTGATTGGTGTGTTCATATTTTCTATTTCTTCCTGGTTCAGTCTCGGCAGGTTGTTCATTTCTAAGAATTTGTCCATTTCTTCCAGGTTGTCCATTTTATTGGCATAGAGTTGCTTGTAGTAATCTCTCATGATCTTTTGTATTTCTGCAGTGTCAGTTGTAACTTCTCCTTTTTCATTTCTAATTCTATTGATTTGAGTCTTCTCCCTTTTTTTCTTGATGAGTCTGGCTAACGGTTTATCAATTTTGTTTATCTTCTCAAAGAACCAGCTTTTAGTTTTATTGATCTTTGCTATCATTTCCTTCATTTCTTTTTCATTTATTTCTGCTCTTATCTTTATGATTTCTTTCCTTCTGCTAACTTTGGGGTTTTCTTGTTCTTCTTTCTCTAATTGACTTAGGTGCAATGTTAGGTTGTTTATTTGAGTTGTTTCCTGTTTCTTAAAGTAGGATTTTATTACTATAAACTTCCCACTTAGAACTGCTTTTGCTGCATCCCATAGGTTTTTTGGTGGTCGTGTCTCCATTGTCATTTGTTTCTAGGTATTTTTTTATTTCCTCTTTGATTTCTTCAGTGATCACTTCGTTATTAAGTAGTGTATTGTTTAGCCTCCATGTGTTTGTATTTTTTACAGATCTTTTCCTGTAATTGATATCTAGTCTCATAGCCTTGTGGTCGGAAAAGATACTTGATACGATTTCAATTTTCTTAAATTTACCAAGGCTTGATTTTTGACCCCAGATATGATCTATCCTGGAGAATGTTCCATGAGCACTTGAGAAAAATGTGTATTCTGTTGTTTTTGGATGGAATGTCCTATAAATACCAATTAAGTCCATCTTGTTTAATGTATCATTTAAAGCTTGTGTTTCCTTATTTATTTTCATTTTGGATGATCTGTCCATTGGTGAAAGTGGGGTGTTAAAGCCCCCTACTACGATTGTGTTACTGACGATTTCCCCTTTTATGGCTGTTAGTATTTGCCTTATGTATTGAGGTGCTCCTATGTTGGGTGCATAAATATTTACAATTGTTATATCTTCTTCTTTGATGGATCCATTGATCATCATGTAGTGTCCTTCTTTGTCTCTTGTAATAGTCTTTATTTTAAAGTCTGTTTTGTCTGATATGAGAATTGCTACTCCAGCTCTCTTTTGATTTCCATTTGCATGGAATATCTTTCTCCATCCCCTCACTTTCAGTCTGTATGTGTCCCTAGGTCTGAAGTGGATCTCTTGTAGACAGCATATATATGGGTCTTGTTTTTGTATCCATTCAGCCAATCTGTGTCTTTTGGTGGGAGCGTTTAATCCATTTACATTTAAGGTAATTTTCGATAGGTATGTTCCTATTCCCATTTTCTTAATTGTTTTGCATTTGTTATTGTACGTCTTTTCCTTCCCTTGTGTTTCTTGCCTAGAGAAGTTCCTTTAGCATTTGTTGTAAAGCTGGTTTGGTGGTGCTGAACTCTCTCAGCTTTTGCTTGTCTGTAAACGTTTTAATTTCTCCATCAAATCTGAATGAGATCCTTGCTGGGTAGAGTAATCTTGGTTGTAGGTTTTTCTCCTTCATCACTTTAAATATGTCCTGCCACTCCCTTCTGGCTTGCAGAGTTTCTGCTGAAAGATCAGCTGTTAACCTTGTGGGGATTCCCTTGTGTGTTATTTGTTGTTTTTCCCTTGCTGCTTTTAATATGTTTTCTTTGTATTTAATTTTTGATAGTGTGATTAATATGTGTCTTGGCATGTTTCTCCTTGGATTTTTACTGTATGGGACTCTCTGTGCTTCCCGGACTTGATTAACTATTTCCTTTCCCATATTAGGGAAGTTTTCAACTATAATCTCTTCAAATATTTTCTCAGTCCCTTTCTTTTTCTCTTCTTCTTCTGGCACCCCTATAATTCGAATGTTGGTGCATTTAATGTTGTCTCAGAGGACTCTGAGGCTGTCCTCAGTTCTTTTCATTCATTTTTCTTTATTGTTCTCTGCAGTAGTTATTTCCACTAGTTTATCTTCCAGGTCACTTATCTGTTCTTCTACCTTAGTTATTCTGCTATTGATCCCTTCTAGAGTATTTTTTAATTTCATTTATTGTGTTGTTCATCGTTGCTTGTTTCCTCTTTAGTTCTTCTAGGTCCTTGTTAAATGTTTCTTGCATTTTCTCTATTTCCAAGATTTTGGATCATCTTTACTATCATTATTATTCTGAATTCTTTTTCAGGTAGACTGCCTATTTCCTCTTCATTTGTTAGGTCTGGGGGGTTTTTATCTTGCTCCTTCTCCTGCTGTGTGTTTTTCTGTCTTCTCATTTTGCTTATCTTACTGTGTTTGGGGTCTCCCTTTTGCAGGCTGCAGGTTCGTAGTTCCCGTTGTTTTTGGTGTCTGTCCCCAGTGGCTAAGGTTGTTTCAGTGGGTTGTGTAGGCTTCCTGGTTGAGGGGACTAGTGCCTGTGTTCTGGTGGATGAGGCTCGATCTTGTCTTTCTGGTGGGCAGGTCCACGTCTGGTGGTGTGTTTCGGGGTGTCTGTGGCCTTATTATGATTTTAGGCAGCCTCTCTGCTAATGGGTGGGGCTGTGTTCCTGTCTTGCTAGTTGTTGGCATAGGGTGTCCAGCACTGTAGCTTGCTGGTCGTTGAGTGAAGCTGGGTGCTGGTGTTGAGATGGAGATCTCTGGGACATTTTCGCCGTTTGGTATTACATGGAGCTGGGAGGCCTCTTGTGGACCATTGTCCTGAAGTTGGCTCTCCTACCTGAGAGGCACAGCCCCGATGCCTGGCTGGTGCACCGAGAACCTTTCATCCACACGGCTCAGAATAAAAGGGAGATAAAGTAGAAAGAAAGAGAGAGAGAGAGGGAGAGAGGGAGGGAGGGAGGGAGAGAGAGAGAGGAAGGAAGGAAGGAAGGGGATAAAATAAAATAAAATAAAGTAAGATAAAATGAAATAAAGGTATGGAAACAATTTTTTTAAGTAAAAAAAAAAAACAAAAATATGGACGGACAGAACCCTAGGACAAATGGTGAAAGCAAAGCTTTACAGACAAAATCTCACACAGAAGCATACCTACACACTCAGAAAAAGAGGAAAAGGCGAAAAAATAATATATCTTGCTCCCAAAGTCAACCGCCTCAATTTTGGGGTGATTTGTTGTCTATTCAGGTATTCCACAGATGCAGGGTACATCAGGTTGATTGTGGAGATTTAATCCTCTGCTCCTGAGGCTGCTGGGAGAGATTTCCCTTTCTCTTCTTTGTTCGCACAGTTCCCGGGGTTCAGCTTTGGATTTGGCCCCGCCTCTGCATGTAGGTCGCCTGAGGGCATCTGTTCCTCACTCAGACAGGACAGGGTTAAAGGAGCAGCTGCTTCGGGGACTCTGGTTCAGGCCGGAGGGAGGGAGGGGTACGGAGTGCGGGGCGAGCCTGTAGCAGCAGAGGCCGGCGTGACGTTGCACCAGCCTAAGGCGTGCCATGTGTTCTCCCGGGGAAGTTGTCCCTGGATCACGGGACCTTGGCAGTGGCGGGCTGCACAGGCTCCCTGGAGGGGAGGTGTGGATAGTGATCTGTGCTTTCACACAGGATTCTTGGTGGCGGCAGCAGCATCCTTAGCGTCTCATGCCCGTCTCTGGGGTCTGCGCTCTTAGCCATGGCTCAAACCCGTCTCTGGAGCTTCTTTAAGCAGCGCTCTTAATCCCCTCTCCTCGTGCACCAGGAAACAAAGAGGGAAGAAAAAGTCTCTTGCCTCTTCGGCAGGTCCAGACTTTTTCCCGGACTCCCTCCCGTCTAGCCGTGGTGCACTAACCCCTTCAGGCTGTGTTCAGACCGCCAACCGCAGTCCTCTCCCTGGGATCCGACTGAAGCCCGAGCCTCAGCTCCCAGCCCCAGCCCGTCCCGGCAGGTGAGCAGAGAAGCCTCTCGGGCTGGTGAGTGCTGGTCGGCACCGGTCCTCTGTGCGGGAATCTCTCCGCTTTGCCCTCCGCAACCCTGTTGCTGCGCTTTCCTCCGTGGCTCTGAAGCTTCCCCCCTCCGCCACCCGCATCTCCGCCCATGAAGGGGCTTCCTAGTGTGTGGAAAGCTTTCTTCCTTCACGGCTCCCTCCCACTGGTGCAGGTCCCGTCCCTATTCTTTTGTATCTGTTTTTTCTTTTGCTCTACCCAGGTACGTGGGGAGTTTCTTGCCTTTTGGGAGGTCTGAGGTCTTCTGCCAGCGATCAGTGGGCGTTCTATAGGAACAGTTCCACATGTAGATGTATTTCTGATGTATTTGTGGGGCAGAAGGTGATCTCCACTTCTTACTCTTCCACCATCTTCCTCAACTCCTCCAAGCTATGTTTCTTGCTGACAAATTTTGCAACAGAGATAGTATGAATTTTACTAGTAAACTCAGGTAGAATAAAATGTGTTTACATTCATTATTTTAATTAAACCAACACACATATTTTAATTAAGCTAACAAACTTAAACTAGGTTTTATTTACTGAAGATTATCCCAGATTAACACTTGGGTTAGTTTCTATATTTCTGAGAGTTTTAGAAGACCCAATTTTTTCAAGCACTTGACCTTCAACCCAACTAAATAGAGCTCTTTTACAAATTAATTTTGGCAATACCATCCTAAGGTAGAAAAATACCACACATATACAACGTACATATATAGACACACTTAAACATACAGACAGATGCAAACAGAGACCTTATAACTAAAGTTTTAAAATTTTAGCTATGATTAAGGTACAGTAATGTAAAACTCACTAGTTTATAAATGAACAGGTGGATCCAAATTTTGTTTTGGCAGTTGGAATAAGTGAAGTTCACCTGCTCAGATGGCTAAAGCTTTTTATTAATATTTGTGGAGAGGACATTTAAGATTTTTTTATTTGCCCAATTTCCAATTACCATCCCACCCCTTTTTTCTGATGAGGAACATCTCCCTAAAATTTGCATTTTCAGGAATGGCTGTTAAGTCAATAGAGGAGATGGAGGTAGAAAATCTACATCATAGAGGAAGTATCCAAGTTTTCTCCAAGATGGAGTTTTTCAGGCATATTTGCCTGTTTTAAGGGGTCCAGGGTAATTACTATTTAAAGTTTTCTTTTTCTTAAGTGCAAGACTGTTCTGTCTTCAATGTCCTGGTTTTAAACAATATCTACAAGCATTTTGAGATGAATAGGGGAGATTTGGAGATTGGTAAAATAGGTGGAATTTGATTTGCTTCTAGAGCCACATTTCTGGTTTTTTAGAGATTTGTAAGACAAAGATTGTTGTTTCCAATTCCCCAAAGACCTGGATAACAGCCTAACTATCAAGGGACTGATGTGCCCATCCAACTAAAGTTGCTTCTTTATATCAGGGAGATTTCCAACTAAGATGAAAATCAAAAGATTTCTAGAGCTTGAGGGTTTAATGCAGTATGCCTTCAAAAAGTCTGTCTAAAGCATTTAACAAAGACCTTTCTGAGTACAAAATTCAACCTCAGACCAATTCACCTTAGGGGGAAACCTGTACTATTGCTTCTACTAGCCCTTAAACATTGGCCTCCAGGTGATCCATTTCCTGATCATTTGTAGGAGGGCCTGGGAGAACTTCTGGCCATGTGTTTCCTCTGCAGCGGGGAGGTGTTCCTTGGGGGACTGCCTGGCTTGTCTGATAGTTATAGTATAATCAAGGGTGGGAAGAACATCCCTTAACAGGCAATCTAGGTTGCTGTGAGTGTGGTTGTGAATGGCCACTAAGCTTTCCATTCCTCTCTAAATTTGGTAAGATGTTCTGAAAGTTGAGGTAAAAGGCTTTATAACTTAGAAGATCTGCTGCTGTCTGGGGGACATGAATGTTTTGTGTTATGGGTCCTGGAAACAACCACAGAGGCATTGCATAGGAAGGCCTGGAAGAGCCTGTTTACAGAGCCCTGGAAAGTGGAAAGGGTCATAAGGGATGGAAAAATGATCCCTACCATCTGTCTCTGGTACTTCTGCTGAATTCAGTTCCTTGCTTTTAGTATTTTAATGCGTAATCTGTATACCCCAGGCCTAGAGGTTAGGCCAGAGTGCTCTCTGTAAATCTTGTAAAGAAATGGAAGTCAAAACAGGCAACTTGATGTTTAAGGGATTTGGGGGGAAGTTGGAGGAATCTGGGGACCTAAGGGAGTTCACTGAGGTGATGGAGTTGGATTTTGAGAGGTAGGGTTTAGACCAGAGGCCCAGAGAGCCAAAAGATCTGGAGGGTCAGGGACAGGGAGTTGGGGGTAAAGGAATGTATAAGAGGATGAAAAAGGGGAATTTATGTCAGGTGTAGATTTTATTTTTGTTCTGAGTCTAATTTCTGTTCTCTCATCTTATTAAGGAAGTCCCTAACAATAGCCATTACACTTAAATATAGCCAATTCGAAGCTCCCATTGTCTGGCAATTGACAGGTAGGATCTTATATTAATCTCAATATCAAATCAAACCAATAAGACTTTTTATGGCTTAACCATGGATGCAAGAGATGTCCCAAAGTAGACTGCAAACATGCAGCCCTAATAATATCTAGAATGAGACAATGAAGGTTGAGATGACAAAGGCCCCTTATGGATCAGGGCCCCTTGTGACAGACTCCCCTGAGAGCTGGCATAGTCAGACAAAGAGATGCCAGTTGCAAGCCCAGATTGTTACCAGTGATTCTGATCAACTGGCTACCGCACTTGGAATCCCAGTCTTTTCAACTGGATATGCACCTAAGTATAGGTACCTTCCAGGTGGTGGAGACTAGAGGTGATATTCTCACTGGTCATAAAGCTAAGCTCTTAAGCATAGAACAACACAAAAGGAAAACCTCCTCCACTTCTTTTTTTTTTTTTTTCATGTACACATTAATGGCTTCAGCTAAGCCTTGGGTCTCTTGGAGCCAAACTGATACCTAAGAGGGATGTGCCACTGGATTGGGGATTGTGGTATTTTACCATGTACCTCATGGCATGGAAATTTTCTTGAGGTTGGTGGTGACCTAGTCAATTTAACCCATTCATGACCAACTTATCCTAACCTGGGGGTCTTTGAGTTAGGTTGCGAGTGCTCTAACAGCTTTTAAGTGCTCAACTGTGCCCACCAATTTTGTGGCTTGCTTCTGAAATTCCCATTAGTAATAGCCTTTACCTCACGTGCATATTAACTCACAGTGCCTGTCTGGTGAGAACTGTGAACTCACCAGTCTGTGGGGCAGGCTCAAATGACAGGCTTATAGGACTTTTGCCTCTGTTATACACTGTGGTTTTCATCCTTATGGCAAATGACACAAAAGACATAAACAAAGAAAAGAAACAGTAGGAAAAGAATCAATAGAAAACAAGAGTACTCATGTCAAATTTTTACCAGAGTAGGTATTCCTAAGTAACGAATTCATCCAAATATTTTCTCCTGCTAATCTAAATTTAGAAAAAGAAAAGGACTCTCACCACCTTCACTTCCATCAGACCCTGCAGGCAGAGATCTGGGAGACTGACATGAGATTTCTTCTTTTGGCTTTTGTCAGAGGTCCCAGGTTCTCACAGCTGCAGCAGCCACAGGGTGAGCAGTGTCCAGCCAGTGAAGGTCCCTTCATGGTTGCCAACTCAAGTGGAAGGATTTGCCTACTACCTTTCTAGGTTCTTTGGCTGGTCTAATAATCAAATTGACCTAAGACATTAACAGGAGAAAAACAAATTTAATTTTATATGTATGGGAGTCCCATAAAAATAAGAGACCCAAAAGGCAGCCAGGTAATTGAAGCTTATATAAAACTCTGAGCTAAGGAAAGGGGTAGGGGTCTGGGGGTACAAAGGGAAAGAAGGCCATTCACAGGAAGGAAGAGATGTTTAGAAAACAAAGTTTGCCCTGTTACGCAAATAAGTCTCTTACGTAAAAAGTAATCTCTGGTAATAGCTTTTTTCCTGGTACAGGCTCCCTTTCCAATATAAATTTAAGCTGTTGAGGGGGAGGTAAAGGGCTTTTCCTGAATCTGATATATTTTGATTATCTTTCACTCAAAATAATCCTTATGCCAAAGAGACATATTTTGGGGTAGAAAAATGTGTTCCCCTTTAATCCTCCTATAATAAAATACAGAGTAACAGGAATAAAAACAGAATTTTTAAAATAAATTTATTTATTTTATTTTATTTTATTTATTTTTGGCCACATTGGGTCTTTGTTGCTGCATGCAGGCTTTCTCTAGTTGCGGTGAGTTGGGGATACTCTTCTTTGCAGTGTACGGGTTCTCATTGCGGTGGCTTCTCTTGTGGTGGAGCACGGGCTCTAGGCCTGCGGGCTTCAGTAGTTGTGGGTCTCAGGCTCTAGAGTGCAGGTTCAGTAGCTGTTGTGCACGGGCTTAGTTGCCCCACAGCATGTGGGATCTTCCCAGACCAGGGCTCGAACCCATGTGTCCTGCATTGGCAGGTGGATTCTTAACCACTGTGCCACCAGGGAAGTTCCCAAACAGAATTTTAATAACAGGTATACCTCCTATATACATGGGAGGTACCCAGGAAAACTGAGTATCTCCCCAAAATGGCCCAAGCCACCACCTTGGATACCATCTCCAGCTAAAGACAAAGAAGATGTTTAGTGTGGGGGGGCAGTTATGGGAGGTTACCAGGCAAAGCACAGTAAATAAGGATATGTTTGTTATGCAGATTTAAGTCATTGTCCTCTCTACTGATAAGAGTTTCTAGAGATTTAGAGTCATCCTTCCTTTTCTGATATAGAGGGGGAGACACCCTTACAAATGGAGATTTCACCTTGTAAATGTCCTTTACAAAAGGGTAACTTCTACTTGGTTTTCTGAGTTTCTCCTGAGTCTGCTCTTTTTTAAAAAAAAAACAGTCTAAAATAATTCTTATGCCAAAGAGGCATATTTTAGGGTCCCAAATTTTCCTCCACTTTTGTATAATGGATGATAGAATTGAATTAATGTTAATTTTCATAAATGTGGTAGTGGTGATATGGGTTTGTATCCTCGTTACAGGCATAATGAAGTATTTAGAGGTGAAATATAATATCCTCAGGCTAATATCAGATTGTTTGATAAAAGAGAGATAGGTGTGTGTGTGTGTGTGTGTGTGTGTGTGTGGAGAGAGAGAGAGAGAGAGAACTGACATTGTGGTACATTAATAGTTGGCATATTTATTCATTATACTGGTCTTTCAACTTTTCTTTGAGTTTGATACTTTTCCCACAAAAACGCAAAAAATAAAATATGAATTAAAAATTTGGTTTAACTGCTTATAGACATTATCAACTGTATGTGTATTTATGAGATTTTATAGATTTTAATATTTCATCTATTTTTCTGTAAATAATTGTATACCAAAAATCTATGGAACATCAATTTGAAGGAAACACTGTATGAATACCAAAAGTGTTGTGTGTAGTGAGTATCAGCTCATGTTTTTTTGTTATGTATATAGATGATTCTCAAGGAATCTATGTGTGGACTCAAGGGACATTCTGATATCAGCATTCAGTTCTCTCCTTGAGTCCATAGAATAAATGTACAAAAATCATAGTTGACTATGAAAGAGAGTTTGACTTAGAATAGATTTTCAAGAAAGGTTCACAGTATTTTTAAAGAACAGTAGTAAAATTAATGCTAGAGTAGATTAATGTCTGTGAATTTGGATTTTTTTTCAAGTCTTGAGATCATTTCTCTCCAATTAATTTCACGGAATTATTGTATAATGTGTCACCTAAGTAGAACTAACTATAACATATGGATGTTCATACATTATTTCAATTCTGTTTTGTTCTTTTTATACTATGAAATCTCATTATGAGGACACTGGATAATGATAGGTTTTACTCAATCTCACAGTAAGCTTAATATTCTATTTTCATATTGTGTGAAATATTGCGGTTTGGGGGGGAATACATATTACTTTTAGAAATCATAACCAAATCAGGTATATAGAATGGATTGAAATGGGAATTAAATGATCTGGTTAAAAGTATTCTAGCAAGACCTAGTAACTGGAAAGAAAATATTTTTAATAAAAACTATTATTTTGTAATTTCATTTTCATTGCTAAAGCATATATTTCACACTTTTATGTTCAAAAAGCTAAAATTTCCATTATTCTTTCTTTCACCTTCCACACTTGAGAAACCTATTTTTCTGTACCAGCGAGTGTCCTACTTTATAATAGTATCTCAAGTGCAATTCTGATAGCATTTATGCTATCATAAAAATTGGCTGTCTACTCTCACCTCTCTTAAAAATTATACTCTTAGATTAATAGATTACCTTCGCATGCTAGATATTTAATAGTCTCCCACCAAAGTTATATATAATTGTGCACCAGTAAGTACTTTATTCATAAATGCTTTGGTTCCATCAGTGTTATATGATGTCACTTTCTCTACAGAAACTTTTATTTGCAAAAATAGGTCTACAGGATTCACGTCAGAATCATATTTAGAAAATTCCTCAGTCTACAATTTTCTGTAGTCTAGCAGTTTTCTGGAAGGACATCTAACAAAGCAATGTTTACCTAATATACTGATGCTAGTTAATTGTTTCTTTTGTTTTTAATGTTCTTTAAGATAGATTTCTAATTATGGTACATATTATTTTCACATTTACTAATTTTGAGGTACTCTGTAGCACATAACAGAGTTTATTATAGTGGTTCACTTCTTGGAAGAGAATTGTGCTATTTTGTGAGGAGTTTATGTTTATGATAATGGCTTTAGTTTGAAAAGCTCATTCATGTGAATTATTCATGTCAACACATGTTTAATGTGTACTTACTATGTTCCATATACAAGGTTATGTACTAGAGATAAAAGGAAAAGGAGGAAGAGAGAAGGACTGGCCCAAGGAGGAGGAGAAAGCATGATCTAAGACTCAAGGATTTAGTAAAGGACATTGATCCATTACAGTTTTTTTAACTTTTACTGTTTACAACTATTTAAACTTAATAAAACAGCACAGAATCACTAGTATATCCTGTAAGGTCGGATCTTAACAAATGGCATCGCGAAACAGAGGAAAGCTTCAAGTGAGCTTTATTAGGGGGCACTCCCAGGCAAGGTTCACTGGTCCGAGAGAAAGGGACCAGAGAAGTCGCACCCGGGCGGGGGTTGGGCAAGATTTTATAGGGGAAGAAGGGAAAAGGGTGTGGTGAATCTGGGAGGGCGCAGGGTATTCCTTATTTGGTGGTCTCTTCGGGTATCGTGGCAATATCTGGTGCCGGTTGCATCAGTCTTGGGACCGCTAGTCCCGCCCCTCAAAAGGTGGGAAGGCTGGGCCGGGTGGAAAGTCCCCAGGTTCGTTCCTGGAACTGAGTGGTCCAGAGAGTTTCGGTCTGATGCAACCTGTGAATCTGATTGTGTTCCCCTGCCTCGGGCCAGTTGGCCTTACATATCCAAAACTCAGATTCAAGGTGTGATTTTTCCCTATTTAATTGGGAAATATTAGTGATACACATGAGAGCTCTCAAAGTCCATGGCATTTTCCTTACTGCTTAGTTACACACTGTCTAAAGTTTGACTATACTCTAACATCCATATTTTTATAAATCAAGACATTTGTTTATAGCTAGAAATAATATTCTACTCTTTTATATTTTGAACTTGCATATATAATATATTTCCTTTTGTAACTTGCATTTTTCATTCAATGTTTTTCCCCTCAACAGATTTGGAGTTTATCTATTCTAATTCTAGATTTTTAGTAATCAAAGGTCTAACATTCCTACTTGCATGATCACAGTCTTATATTTAATAGCTCTAAACCTTACAGAAAACAAAATTGATTAGTTTCAAAGCATTGGTTCTGATTGTATTTTATATCATCTCCTTGTAATTATCATCTATATTTTAATTGTACTTTATTCATTATTATTATTTTTTTAGTTTCTAATTTCTTTTTTTAATATCTTTTTTTAACATTCTTTTATTAGTTTCTGCTTTATAACAAAGTGAATCAGTCATACATATACATCTGTTCCCACATCCCTTCCCTCATGCATCTCCCTCCCTCCCACCCTCCCCATCCCACCCCTCCAGGCGGTCACAAAGCACCGAGCTGATCTCTCTGTGCTCTGCGGCTGCTTCCCACTATCTATCTACCTTACGTTTGGTAGTGTATATATGTCCATGCCACTCTCTCACTTTGTCACAGCTTACCCTTCCCCCTCCCCATATCCTCAAGTCCATGCTCTAGTAGGTCTGTGTCTTTATTCCCATCTTACCCCTAGGTTCTTCATGACCTTTTTTTTTTTTCTTAGATTCCATATATATGTGTTAGCATATGGTATTTGTTTTTCTCTTTCTGACTTCACTCTGTATGACAGACTCTAGGTCCATCCACCTCACTACAAATAACTCAATTTCGTTTCTTTTTATGGCTGAGTAATATTCCATTGAATTGCACTTTATTTTTGACTTGGCCCCCAAATTAGTCACACAATTACACAGTGTTTAACAGTTAATCCTTCTTGGATTTATCTACATGTATATCACTTTCTTTGCTCAGTATTGTTCTTTAATCCCACTTCTTCACAGGGACTTTAATTCCCTTCAGTAAGAAACCTATTCCTTGGAAGTTTTACTATTGAGGGTCTATAGGTAGAAATTTCTGTCTTTGTCTGAAAATGTCATCTCTTTCATTTTTTAATATGGTTAGTTAAATGTTATATTCTAGGTTAAGAGTGATTTTTCCATTAGTAGTTTAAGGATAGTGCTTTCAGTTATCTTCTGGTATCTATTGTTACTGATGAGAAGATTGCTACTAGTCTAATTGCTCTTTTTATTTGATATTCTTTCTTTCTTCCAAATTGCTTTTTAGACTTTCCTCTTTGCCATTATGTGATGTGGTTTACCAGCTGTTTTTTAGCCTTGGTTCCCCAGAAAGCAGAGCCTCAGGCCCAGAGTTTATATGCTATTATTTAATTAGAGAGTACAATCCAAGTGAACAGGATTGCAGGGCAAAAGCAGTAAAGCAGGGAAGGATGGCGATTCAATATGAGAAGGCATGATCAAGCTGGGATTTGACCTCTGGAAGTTCTGTAAACTGGATCTCAAAATTATGGGGAGGGAATATGAAGAAAGGAGAAAGAATTCATCCATGGGTTTAGCCTGTGGGGGAACTGAAAGGGTTGCTTTAGGAATATTCTCACCTTCTGGAGTAAGGAGAGAGATGGGGGATAGATTTGTTGGAATCATGAACACAGTGAGACACTGTCAGATTGTATATATAAGTAGTCTGCCAGTGTTGCACGTTCTTTTAATGTGGAACAAAGGAAGGATCAGGCTGAGGTCAGGTATACGATACAGGATATAGTCATATATTTGTTTTCATTTCTTTTACTGGTGACTCCATGCACTTCTTTTATCTGGGGATTTATTTCTAACTTAATCTCTGAGAAGTACTATTTCTTCAAATACTTGTTAAATTCACTCTAATCTCACCTTCTAAAAATATTATTAGATGAATGTGGGTCTTCTATTTTATCCTTTATTCCTTTATCATTCACATTTTCATTTAATCTCATAATTTTTTCTGGCTTATTTTCAACTTAAAAAATTCAAATTCAGTTTTATCAAATATGTTATTTAAACTTTCTATGGAGTTTTGAACTCCAGTGAACATGCTTTTTAGGCCTTTTTCTGTGTCAATTGAGATGATCATGTGGTTTTTCTGTCCTTCATTCTGTTAATGTGGTGTATCACAATGATTGATTTTCGTATGTTGAACCATCCTTGCATTTTACAAATAAATCCCACTTGGCCATGGTGTATAATCCTTTTAATATGGTGTTCAGTTCATTTTTCTAGTTGGATTATAGCTTATCTTTGAAGGTTCCAGCTTATCCTTGATCTCCTAACTTCAAATCATCTCTCATTCCTGACTGCCATCCCTACTGACTTCAGGACTTGCACCAAGAGGCAGGGGCAGTGGATTTACATAGACTGCTTAACCAAGTCCCACTATCATGTAAGGTTTAATCTCTATAATAAAGTCCTTCTAGTGGTTCTACTTGTCCAATCAAACCTTAATATAGAGTTTATCTAATGTCATTTGATATTCTGATCAAGGAAAAAGGGAGAAAGCCAAGGTATAAAGTATAGGAACAAAAAGAAAAAAAATACAAAGGGAAATATATTAAATTTAGGATGATGCACTGAACATAAATATGCTTGCTGTAAAAATGTAAAAACTGGATGAAATTCATTATTTCCTAGTAAAATATATATCACCAGAATTGATTCAAGAAGAGTGTGAAAAACAAAAGAGAACCCTTAGAAGACCTTCATTGCTACTTTTGGTGAATTTGTCCACATTTCCATCTGGTTTGGCTTGGAAATCCCACTTCTATATTCTCGTGCTGGGCATGTGACCAAGACCTGGCCAGTTAGAATTCCCTGAACTTGAGGTTTTAACAGAAATCCCAAGCTGAGTCAGTCTTTTGTATAAAGTCTTTCTCTTTGCCTGGGTTCAGTAAATTGGTAATATATAAAAATAGAGTTGCTTTTGGTCATTTTTCTTGCCACCCCTTGGAGAAAGCTTTCCCTCAAATAATACAAAACAAAACAAACTGCAGAGGGAAGAATATCTAAGTCAGAGAAACATTTTCTATTTATATCCTTTGGGCCCCCACACTTACCTGTGTCTGAAAGTATCAACACTTTCAAACTTTGGTGTATTGTGAGTCAATAAATTCCTTTTTAGCCTTTAAACTAATTTGTAAGGGTTCTCTAAAATTACAACTTATAATTAATACAATGACCATGGCAGCAATTGCATAAGATTTCAAGAAGCTAATTTTCTTGCAAAAATGAAGTTATGGGTATATACTCTTTCAAGTTCAAATACTCTGAAACTCTTTCCCTGTTGCTGAATTTTTAAATTCCTTTATATTGGATTTCAAAATACAAAAGAAAATAGGCTCTGGTTCAAGATGTTTGTGAATGTAAGCATACGTAGCCATTACCTTTGCCTCTCAAGAACCTATCATAATAATGGTGAAATCTGAAAGAAAGGGAAGCCCACTACTATAATATGCAAGGAGGGGGCTTCAGCTTCTGAGATATATATGTGCCCAGCAGAAGAACTCCTGAGTAACTCTGGATGGCAAGAGGGAGAAGTAGACTGAAAGTCTATGTGGGGCAGAGTTACTTCACCTACACCTTTTCCTCCCAAGCAAAAAGCCTCACAGAAAGGCATTAAATCCACCCTCTTACCAATTCTTTCTTTTAAAAAGGAGCCTTTTAAAAAAGATACGTAAAGACTCTTTCCAGGTGATTATAATGGCCAGTATGTTTGTTACAGTTCCTGCCAAAGACTTATTCTTTCAACATTTGTAGGTTTTTAGAATAGTGGCAGGTCTCCATCTGTTCATGGTAAAACTAAGCCTTTCAAGTTCTTTCCTAGTCCATGAATTATTCCTATTTCTCCCAGGATTTATTTTTCTATTTTTAATATTTATCTTATTCTCTTTTATGTCATGCCTATCTCAAATATCTCAACAAATATTTGTGGAACATCTACTTTGGGCAAGGCAGTATTTTGGGTGCTATGACTATTGTAGTGAAAATTACAAAACCCTTGCTTTCCTAGGAGTTTACATTCTTCTTAACATCTAGAGATATTTTGTTTTCTCTTCATATTTACGAATGAAGACCGTGAGCTCTGTGTTTATCTTTACACCTCTCAGTTTTCTGTCTTGATTATCTTTGCTATCTTCTTTATGTCTGCCTACTTTATAATTGCGCATGTTCCAAAGGCTTCCATCCATCTCCCTCCACTACTACCATGGAACATACTTTCACAGGCAATACCTCATACTTCCTTGACATCAGTCTGGCATCTTTATCCTAATTTTAGAAGCATACTTGATATTCCATGATAGCTAGATGAACATTGCCACTAAAATATCACTGTGACATCTGAAATCTCAGAGATTCCAGCTGAATTGTCATCTATTCCTCTACTATGACAAACAAGTTATATTGCATTTCTTATATCAATGGAACTTCTCACCATCTACTCAGTCACCTAAACCAGAAACTTAAGGTCATCTTTAAATTATCCAAGCAGCCACCAAGTTTTATTGTGCTTCTTTAATACTACTTGAATCTATATGCATCCATATCTCAACTGTCTCACTATTATTTCAGGACTTTATACTTTTTTTCTTCCAGTTAATGCCATAACTCCATAAGTGGGACAATCTAAATTTTGACAATCTGTTCATATCCCTGCTAGTGTGACCATTCTAAAAATTGAAAAATTTTATTCCTATTAGAAAAATCATGTTGACTGTGCATTACTTAGGAGATCTAGTTCAACTCTTCAGCCTGATACACAATACCACTTGTTACCTCTTTGGCCTCATCTCTTCATTTTTTGCTAATGTACTTACATCTCTTCCTCTTCTACCCCAGAGTATGATGATTCATACTTACTGTTTACTGAGCCCTAAATTTTCAATGCATCTTTACTGTTGCATGCAGTGTTTATTTTGCTTAGAATAAAATTAATGACTTCATTCCATTGGCTAATTGCTACTAGTCCTGTAAGATACAACTCAGATATAACCCAACTTTAAGGAGTTTTGAATTATTAGTGTAGATTTCTCCTCCTAGATCATTCCATTATATCCTGTATCTGAATCTGTGTCAGGGCATCCCTCACATAGAGTGTTACTGTATGTTTATTCATCTGCCTTCTTTAAAATGTAATACATTTCTTAATGATAAGTGCTGTACTTCTTAACTATAACCCTAGCACCCAGCATTGGGCATGGCACATTCTTGGTCAGTGTTGAGTGCCTGAAATAGTGATTTAGAAAAGGGTTGGCAGATGTTATAACTTAATAGGCAAGAAACCCTATACAAATATGTTAAGTAAGTGAGAGAGATCTAGGTTGAAATAGATCAAATCCAGGATGGTAGGTAACAGTATTAAAATAGGTTTTCTTTGGAGAATAAAGGGTGAAAAATAAGTCTGGGATGCTCACAGTGGCCAAAAATTCTGAAGCAGTGTGTGTGTGTGTGTGTGTGTGTGTGTGTGTGTGTGTGCCAGTAACTGTTCTAGTTTTTAGAAATGTAGTAGTAATTTAAAAAAAGAAAGAAAGATCTTTTGGAGCTTCTATTTTGGGAAAGGAATGGGGAAGAAAACAAGCACAAGATAAATAAAAAATGTTTTAGATAGTCACAAGTGCTACTAAAGAAAAAAAAATACACTGCCAGAATAGAAGATGACAAGGCCAGGGGTGGTAGATAACTGTGTTGTGACTAGTGATGTCAGAATGGAGAACCCAGAGCCCAGAGTTGACTTATAATTAGTGTCTGTCCTCTACGAATGATGGATGAGAGAAAAAGGAATTTCCCCAAAATGCTTTTCCAAATCCCCACATTTTTGCAGTGATGTTAAAGATGCTGGCTTGCTGATTAAAAATGGAGAGTTTTGAATATCACACAAAGGAGAGCCTCTTATTTCATAGTGAAAAAGCCTGACTTAGGATGGTAAAGAATTTTCAAATCTTAAATGAAGTCACAGAAAAGAAATGCAGTTCAGATTTACATTCGAAATTCTCATACCAGGAAACTTCTCATTGAAGGGAGTATACATTCACCTCTCAAATAATGAAAAGACATGAAATGTTTGGTTAATTGTAGTAAAGAAGATACTGAGGATCTCAAAGTATTGTATATTGATAACAAGTAATATTACTTAACAGAAACATCACATTTCTTTGTGAACTTTCCAGTACATGCAGTGTTTTGATGTTCATGTTGTTCAATGCTCAGGCTTGCTTGCATTTACAAAAGAAACCTTATACTTAATTCTTCATGGAATATTGAGAGCACAACTTATTTTCATGGTTAGCCAAAACAGATAGACTTTATATTGCTATCAAAAACTTATCCACAGGCTATAACTACTTTCAAAAAGAATTTGTTATTCAGATAAGGGGTTTTTTTGGAATTAGGCCAAAATAAACAAATATTTAAAAAACTACAAAGAAAATACAGAGAAAATTCTTAAGATGGAAATATTTATGCTCACAATCACAGTGATGCTGTGTATTTAAACTGATATACTGTAATGTAAAAAACATATCAGGTTGAGCTCAGAAGATTCAGGTACAAATCTTCTCATTTTCTGATTTGTCAGGGCAGATAGGAATATGATTTGGAAGAGCAATATAATACTCAGCAATCGCTTTGAGACAAAAATAAGTGGCTATATAGTTTCAAAGTCAGAATGTTAAATTGGGTTTATGATATAAGCAGCATACACTGGTAGAATGAGATAGGGTGATGTGAAGTAAAGTTAGAGCGATAAGATATTGGTGGTTGTTCAAACAGGAAGGATACTGTCTTCTAGGAGCTTCAGTAGCAGGAATTAGGGATTCCATTCTTGGGAAAAATGGTTGACTATAATGTCATAGTGGGCCTAGAACCAAGACATTAAGCCATTTACTTGTCTGGGACTCATTATAATCATTTTCTAGGTACAGGATGGATCCCAGATGAGAAGTTGTATTAGTTTTCTGTTACTGCATAAGAAATTAGTACAAAGGTAATGGCTTAAAATAGCATCCCTTTATTAGCTCACAGTTCTATAGGTTGGGATACTGGCATGGAGTGACTAGGTTCTGTGTTCAAGGTCTTAAAGGTCTGAAATCAGCATTTTTAAACCCTTGTCAGGTAATTCTGACATCTAATTCATCTTGGGTTGGCATCATCTGTCACATCTTATTCAAGCTGTCATGTATCTGGTTCTTGGTATAAGTAGTGATATTTTATTGTCTTTTGGACATTTTGGCTATTATGTTAGGATACTTTGGTCCCTATTTAAAGTGTTTTTTTTTTAAATTTTTAGCAGGCATTCACTCTTTATAGGTTTGGCACACATTTCCTGTACTTTTATGGACTGTGGTTCCATGATAACCTAATTTTCAGAACCTTTGTGGTACTCTTTTGGTCTGTTTCTCTTGTGCAGGTGGGTTACCTCTGGTCCCTTCTCATGCTGCTTATGGGGTCTGAAGTAGCTTCCCCAGGATACGGCACTTGGTGCTTCTGGTGAGGGAAGGGAATCTCTGGAACACTTGATGAAGAGTCCTTCCTGGGCCAGGCACTTGTAACAGGGTCTCCCTGGACTGTAAGGAGTGGAGGGTGCTTACCAGGTTGAGAGCTTTCTGTGGAGGGATCTCCGTTGCTGGTACCAGCAAGTTGCCTCATGTTTCTGGGGAAGGGAGAGGAGTCTCAGGCCCATCTGAGGAGAGCATTTTCCAGGTGGGAGCTTTTTGTGGTAGGAGCACTTTTGCTGGTACCCTTAGCCACTGATGTGTCTGGGTGGTGAAGGGGGATCTCAGGCCCAGTGGGGAAGGAAAGCACTTTCCCTGGTCATTTATTGTCATCAGGGCTTCCATTTGTTCCTCCTTGCAGGTTCTGCAAGGCTCACCTGGTGTTTGGGGGATTCCCATTTGATGTGATGGAGGAAGAGCCTCTTAGAGCCACCACTTCCTGTTACTAAGTTGGGAGTTAGGAAATGCTGGGCCTGGATCATATTTTTTTGTTGGTAGAGGGTCATAAAGTGACCTGCCATGAGGTTGTTCATCCATTCTGAGGGTCCCTAGGCAATTCACCTTCTCTAGACCTTTCAGAGATCTCCTTTGGTTGTCTCATCTTATTTCCAGGATATATAGTTGTGTGTATAAAGGGGGAGCAGGGAGAGGGAAGTATAAACCATCTTATCTGGATTAGAAGTCCTCTCTGTGCCTTTTAAGTGCTCACCTGATTAGGTCAGGCTCACTCTGGATAAGCTCCCAATCAACTGTGCTATATATCATAATCTAATAATGGGAATGATATTCCATCACATTCACAGGTCTCATACTCAAGGGGAGGGGCTACTACAAGGATCATTGGGCATCATCTTAGAATTCTGTCGACCACAGAAGGTGCATGTGAATGTACTGAAGCATTAATTAAGCAATTATCATCCTTTGGAAGGTTTTAATCTGTTAGGATAGTATGAAAGCCAAGTACTGTTATAATTATTCTACTCACTTTAAATGAAGTATATCTGATATCAATCAAAAATACTTCATAAAAATCAGAATATTCAAACAACTTTCAGAAGTTAATGTAAATTTCAGAGGTTTGCTCCAAGCCTTCATTTCTGGCCATGCAGATATCTTCTGTGTGAAAAATATGCTACCTCAAAGATGTTTTAAAAAACTTCACCACCACTCCCCATTTATATTTTGTAGTTACGTGCAAATACTGTGGCTGCCAGCAATTCACATAGAAAATAAAGGTCAGTGATGTTTCTGACTTTAACTTTTTAGAGAAGGTTTATACTTAACACTGCCTACATCTGTATAGGTTGCACATTGCACAAAATTTCTGATTATTGCTTTAGGTTATAATACAATGTACTCTCACCTATACCAGGATTGAAAATTTTAAGCAAAATTTTCTGGACTGGCCAATACAACCCCCCAAAAATAGTTTTCAGGGTGAATTAGGAGAAAAATCCTTCACCATGTTTAGGTTGGAAGGAAGCATGACCTAAATTTTGATTTCAAATACTCAGGGTTTTGGGTGAAGGTTTTACTGGGGACAATTAGAATTGAACCATGTAGACATGGTTTTTGAAGCCAAGCTTTACCTTTAAGGCTTTCATATTGCAGCTTGTGAGGCTCCAAGCAGCAATTGGGTACTTTGGGTCATTCACACAAGGATTAAGAGTCATATATAAACCATAAAACCCTTTATAAGAAATCAGAATCTGTTTTAAAAATTAATTATGTGAACTAAACATATATAGAAAGAAATGGAAGCTTGAATATATTTAAGAAGCAAAAATTAAAGACATACCTATAACTGCCCTTTTTTCTTAGTTGTTTACAATCACAACAAATCAAAGTGTGACATGTTTAAGAGAAAGGTAATTAAGTTCTAAGGCTTTGTCATCTTATCACTTTTAAAAATACAAGATCTGAGTAAACGAAAGGAAAATAGAGAGGGTTGTTAAAGAGCTGAGTCATAGAGTGGAATAGAGAACAAGCGGAAGCGGAAGAGGCAAGAAAGCATACACAGGCTGGGTTTGAAGAGAGTTGGGAATCCTGGTTGTGGTAGATGGTCTCTGATTTGCTTACCGGATCTACTCGCCATCCTTCTTAACCATGCTCCGTGATTCCAGGAGGCTGACCTTTATCAGCTTCATCGACCAGTCTTTCTGTGTCTTCAGGTTGGGTTTGGTTAATATGAACTACTGACAAGGGATTAGAAGTCAGGAGGAAAGAAGGTAAGGGTATTTATTTCCATGATCTGCCCCCTTCCAAACTTTAGGTTGGCAGTGGATGCCATTTTCTAAGGTTACATCTTTTGTCGGGTGGGCTCCTACTACAACTCTAATAAGACATTCTGGGTTGCAGGAACTGCTATCTCTCTATGCCCCTTCAAACCTAGTGGTTATAATACTGGCTTCTCACAGTTGCTAGCCTCAGGGTACTTCATCATCTCTTGGTTTCCCTTCATTCTTTACACACCTTAGTCTCTTCATTAAATGCTATTCCATCACTCTTTTAAAGTGTGCCATCAGTTTTTAGCTAGAACTGACTGATACATTGGTCGTGGGGAATAGGAGAAACTTTAAGGTAGTGTTAGGGAGGTGGGATAAACTGCTGTGGAGAGAGATAGGAAGAGAAGGGTTTCAAAGCTTTTTATGGCATTCTATGAGTGTAACATGACTTCTTTATGTGAATGACTCTAATGTAGTCTTAAATTGCTTCTTAATTATTGATATTTGGTTGGGTTTCTGTTTCTTTGCATGCACAACCAGGATTGAACAGGGCTAAGAGATGTCTGGGATTTACATGACTAGATAATACTATTAGGATCTATCTAGATTCATTATATCATATTAAGACATTTCTCCCATAGAATCAGGAACATCCCAACCCAGTGCACATGCTAAGTTTTTATTGAAATTCAGTGAACTGGTATGGTGTGAAATTAATTTTTATTGTCAGATTGAACAATATTGTTTGACTTTTTAATATTTCCTTTTATTATGGAACAGAAATTGGGGAAAGCCCAATAATTCCTTCAGGAACTAGTGATTCAGTTCAGATTGTTACATATGGCTCATGGGCCCAGCCGCTCCACGGCATGTGGGATCTTCCCGGAGCAGGGCATGAACCCGTGTCCCCTGTGTCGGCAGGCGGACTCTCAACCACTGCGCCACCAGGGAAGCCCTATAACACTTTATATAGCTGAGAATTCAGATCTCAATTAGGATTTTCACTCTCATTGGAATCCACTACTTGCCCACGACAAATCAGACAGGTAGAGTTCTCTGACAGCCAGCGATCAATGCAGTGAATGTGATATTCATGGGAGCAAGGTAGTATGCGAAGCTTGCTGTTTTCTGTGTACTCTGTAAGGCAAATGCTGCAGGCTTTTAGTGCATCATTTTCACCAAAAGATCTTACAGCCAAGTTGTCAATCTGTGCTTTGGTGAGTCCTGTAGTTTGGTATAGATCATCTTCATTTAAGAGGAAAAACTGTTGCAGATTATGGGAGGACCCAGAGTCACTTTCATCAAATATTACTAGGATAATTTGTCTACCCCCTTGGCTGGTCTCTGATGATAAGTCTGATGATAAGTTTGTTTCTTCACTGCCTTCACACATCAGTGAGATAATTCCTGAATTTTCATCACTTGAACTGGAACTGGAAATAGGACTAGAACTGGAACTAGACATACAATTGGGGCTTGAATGACAAATCAGTGTGGAACTTGAATGGGTATCATAGCTAGGATTTGAATCAGAACCAAATATACCACTAGTACTACCATTAGGTGACTCTGGCCATTCCATGTTTTGACTTGGAGGTGAGACACTATGCTCTAAATTACTGACACTGTCCATAAGGCTACTTGAGTTACTAAATTCTGTCATTGTCTGCCTTAACGTGCTCTGAATTGGAACAGATGTTGTATCATTTAAGCTAGTATTTAAAATTCTACAAATGGGATTTCTGATGGTATTGACATAAGCTCTCACATCTGCCTGCTCAAAATGTGAATACATTTGCCTCAGTCATCGTTCACTTTCAGAAGTGACAGTGTTGTTTGGTGTCTCAGATGTTAACTGAGTTCTACTAGCTCTGCTGTCTCTCTGAGAATATGCTCCAGAATGAACTTGTCCTACTTCAAGATTGAAGGGTATGGTTGGATATATTTCCCTCATCCCCCAAGATTCACCACCGCTGGTTGTATCTGGAGAATTTTCTCCATGAACGGCATTCTTTGTTCTAGAAGTTTCAATAAGACTACTATTTTGCAACTCAAATCCAGTCATTTGCTATCTCAGTATTTCTTGGTGCTCAGTTCTAGAAAATCTCGCATTCTCACTTAGCAGAGGCTGCTCAAAATTCTGAGATGGTATACGATGATTAAGTCTTTGTACAATTTCCCTAAGTGAACGTGGAGGCGACCAACTTTCAATTCTTGCTCTGGTTCTCCGATACTCTGGGCTCCTACTTCTTGCTCTTCTCTGACTTCTGGTAGGTGGGAATTCCATTAATGTTTCAGTTGTATCTTGTTCAGACATAGAGGGTCTTGTAAATATTTATTCAGATTGTGGATTTTCCACTTGCCTTTGGCTGTCTTCCATATTTTCTCTTCTGGGAAGTCTTGCAGATGCTACATATTCATTCTCTGGATTTGGACTCCCATTATCAAGGTTAACATTTATTTCTAAACTGAATATGAACTGATCACTTTTAGGATTAATTTGGCTCTCTTCTCTCCAAGATTGGTTTTCTCTTTGTCCACTTGTCATATTTTCAGTTTGTCCAGAACAGTTAAGCCAGTCTATTATACAGTCACCACTAGACACATCATCTGAAGAGTCTCCTCTATCTGTTAACAAAAAAAATGGGGAGGGTGCATAAAAGAACTACCAAAATTAGAACCATCATAAAATAGCACTCTGAAACTTTGATCAAAAACAAACAAAAAATGAGAACTTAAATACTCAGATGTTTTAAACTGATTTCGCATTTATAGAGTTAATATTTTATAAACTACACTGTGTAGATTTATAAGTAAAGGTAGAAAATCCAATTCCATCTGAAAAGAGTGAGCTAATCCTAGATAAACTTAGAGAATTTTTTTAAAAGGGAATCTGGAGGAAGTCTATTTTTCAATATTTCATCATATACACAGCCCTGTGTACCACTGTAGGAGGAATGTCAAGAGACTTTTTTTTCAGTCCACTGTCAAAACACTAATGCAATTAAACAAGGTAAACACCAGTTAAGGTACAATGCTAGTATTTTAGTTCAATTTACATTATTGTCTAATTTTCATTAGTCTCCAACATGACTACTTCTAGGCTCTTCACTTATGTGCTTTTGATAATATATAAGCTGTTTTAAAATATAAGATTATTGCCCAAACATAAACAAGTTTTATAGGTTTAAAAGTGTTTGCATTTTGAATACTTCTTAATGTTACCAAGATTTTTAATTGACATTAAATTGAAGGTCAGATCAAATGAAGAGACTGAACCTAGCATGGTACATATAAGACCATATTCAAGAACCAAAGTATTATAGTCTCCTTTTCATTAGACAGTAAAATCCTCTACTTCTCACTGGGAGGGAGGACACCAGACCTGAGGTTCGAGCAGGGTTTCTCAGCCTTAGCACTATTGACATTTTGGTGCTGGACAATTCTTTGTTTTGGGGAGCTATCCTGTGCATTGTGGGATATTTGGCAGTATCCCTGGCCTCTGCCCACTAGATGCTAGTAACACCCATGCCTCCCCTGTGACAACCAAAAATATGTCTAGCCATTGTCAAATGTCCCCAGTGTTGGAGAGAGCAAAATTGTCCCCAGTTGAGGAATATTTCTGTTTGCTTTTTATACATGTCTATGTAGAAAAAATAATTCAGGAAGTAGGAGGGACTTTCAATTGAGGTAGAAAACCAAGAAAAATACAAATACGCTACTTCGCACTGTTTCCCAATTAAAACAACCCAAATGTGAATCAGGAAAACAAACAAGCATACCTTGACATTCTCACCAAAAATCAAGTAAATGCCAGTTCTTTTTATGAGAAGTTACTTACCAAATTAAGTTATGTCACTTCTGTATAATTTACTATTTACTCTTATGAAGTTCCTTATTCATCCCATCCTATTCCCTCTAAAAGCAAAATATACCTGTATTTTCATCTGAGTCTTGTGGTGCGTTTTCTTTAATTGGCTGAAGTCTTCTCAGCAACTCTTCTTCTGTACTTTCACCTGGAATGCCTAGAAGATTGTTGTCTCTCATAAATTTGTAATCTTCTCCACTCAGATTATTTACGAACCTGGAGAAATCTTCTTCCCGAACCAATCGGTCCGTTTGACTTATGCGCTGGGCCGAAAGTCCATCTCCTTCATCGTTGGAATCCGAGTTTTCCATCTTAATAAACAAGTGGAAAATTATCTGAAATTCACGACGTAGTGTTGAAATTCACCCATGGTCGTTTAGTTTTCTTCGCTTTCTACTTCCTGCCAGAGTGTCCGGTTCCGACTCAGTCGGATGACCCTCCACATAGATTCCTCCCTTCTCCCGTCCCGACTCAGTTCTGTAGCCCCTGGTGACGCAACAGTTGGGAGCCGCCTCTATCCCAGAACTTGCTAGACGTTGCCTAGGCACCCATTATGTTCCCCGCTGTTACCGAGTAGGGACTGGATTCAGGTTAGGTTTCATTTCATTCAAAACCAGCCAATGTTACTGAGGGTTTATAGTGTACCAAGCACCATCCTTCACCTCGTTTCACCCACATGAGCCTATTCTCAGGTTTTCAGGAGGCGTTTTCAGGCTCTGATATGCTCTATTTATTTGTTACATTACATATGACTGCCTTCTTCAAAATGCCATGCCAAAGTCAGCCTAGTTAAATGCAGCAATTCTCATTTTCAGGTGCCCAGGGACCTCCGCCTTTTCTCCTCATGATTTCTCAAATCATAGACTCTCACTAAGAAAGCCCACAATTTTTGATAATTTACCAGGGCCCTGGCTGAGTCTCTTTAGTGTGTCCTCTCCCTTTTAACTGTTAATGGCTTCATCTTGCACTATACGGTCCTTCAATCTTGTTTCAAACAAACAAACAAGAAACACCAAAACTTTGGCAGCCTTTTCTGCTCAGCCAGGGAATTCCTTCTCCACAAAAGCATCAGGTTCATTTTTGTCCTCCTTTCTCATAAATATTATAAATATTACTTTAAAAAAAGTAGCCAGAACATCACAGGAACTTTTAGGACAGATACATAATAGTTACTTTGTCTGCCACAATGAGTACTGACTTTGCTGATTTTGTTGCATGTATCACCTGAAAGGCTTGGTGAAAATAAAATAATGCTCATTTGCAATGCTATCTGAAGGAGATCTCTAAGAGCTTCTGGACTCATTAATATTACCAGGCCCACTTAACACTTGTTTAGGAGCTCTTCGTTCAACTTACTCATGTAAAGACAATACTTGGCTGCTGAATTTGAGACTTTATTCAATTTGACTTATTTAAGAATTAATCCATCCAACATAAACTGGGTCAGTTATTGCCTTAGCAGCTAGAGATATGTCAGTTGTTGAAGCAGTTTGTACTCCCAAGTAATTCACACACCAGGTGAGGGAAACACCACATAGAAACTATCAAAATACAGTATATTTTATAATAGACTTATATATGCAGTATTGTGTAAGTACAGAGAACTGTGTGGCAATTATTTAATGGGAGTTGGGAAATGTTTCACAGAGGTATTATATTTAAATCTGAATCTTTAAATATAATTATACTTTCTATAGATGGAAAGTGGCAGTTATGTGTTGCTAGAGAAGGACTATGTCAGATGGAAGAAGTAGACTTGAAAGACCTTGGCTTGTTTGGGCAACTGTGGCCACAGTTTTGGGGTTGGTTGGAAATGTGGAGTTAATCTCAGAAAGAATAATTGACACAAACTATAAGTTGAGTTTTGATTTTTTTCATGTAAGAAATAGGACACTGATTAAGATGTTTTGATATTTTTTTGATAACAAGCAGTAGATTTTATTTTTATCTGCTTAGTGTCCCCTTAACATACTTATGCTAATAGCATCCTGATTTTCATGGGGGAAAAACCCATTCTACAATCTTAGTCCACTTGGTTTAGGTTTAGCTGAATTCACTGCCATGGCTAGAGGAGAGGACACATGATGCAGCCATGTCCAATCAGTATATCTCGAATTGGTTATGGTAATTGGTTTAAGCATGGGCATGTGACCAAAAGTACATTTAAGAGTTAAATCTGAGATGTTAGCTAGAACTACTGAAAATGAGAAATCATTTTCCACTGCGGTTGTTAAGCTGGTAGGATGTAAACCTGAAGATGCTTGTGGCTATGTTATGTCCCAAGAATGAGGAACATTGACATAAGGAGACAGAGGAAAATAATAATGGAGAAAGAGCAAGATACCTGAGAAAAAAATTGAGAAATACCTGAAGCTACATGTGCCTTAAGATTTTTAGATCTGTAAAACACCGTATTTCATTTTTAAAATGTAAGCTTGTGAAAGATTCCTGCCACTTATCATTGGAAGGCTCCTAATAGTTGTTACAGGAGAGCCATATGATTGGTGATGTCATCAGATGTCAAAAAGTAATTTGATACAGGGGAGGGGGTCAGGGAATGAGTGAAACATGTGTGGGAGATTAAGTGGTACAAACCTCCAATTACAAAATAAAGGAGTCAAGGGAATGAAATGTACACTATGGAGAATATAGTCAATAGTAATGTAATATCTTTGTATGGTGACAGATGGTAACTAGACTTGTGATCATTCTATAATGTACAGAGATATCTAATCATTGTGTTGTGCACCAGTGACTAACATAGTGTTGTAGGCCAAGTATACTTCAAAAGACAAACAAACAAACTAATAGAAAAAGAGATCAGATTTGTGGTTACCAGAGGTGGGTAGAGAGGTTGGATGAAGGTGGTCAAAAGGTACAAACTTCTAGTTACAAGATAAATAAGTATAGGGATGTAATGTGTAACATGATTAATATAATTAATACTGCTGTATGTTGCATATGAAAGTTGTTAAGAGTAAATCCTAAGAGTTCTCATTACAAGGAAAAATATCTTTTTCTTTTTCTTTTATTTTGTATCTATATGAGGTCATGGATGTTTGCTAAACTTATTGTGGTAATCATTTCATGATGTATGTAAGTGTAGGGGAACAAAACTTTCCACCACAAAATGTTTCTTTGGTATGCAGATTATTTCAAGCTAAAAAAAAATCTAGGCCCAAAAGTCTCAGGAAGAAACTTTGACCTTGCTCCTGCCTAAAAAAATTTAGATAGAGGACCAATTATTCCCCAATAGAGCTATCACCAGAGATATCTACAAAGAATGTGGGCTAGTAGTGGTAGGAGAAACTCAGCAGGGCCTAGAGATCAGAGTCCACTCTGTGTCCATTGTCTCTCTACACGGCCCATCTACCAAACATTTGCTTTTCCATCTTCATATAAATCACCTTGCTCCCATTTGAAGTCTCAAACACTACCCACAACATCCTCTTTTGTTTTTAGCTGAAGATCATATTTAAGGTGAGGGTTTCAGCCATATTGGTCATTCAGTTTTCCTGGGTCTCTCCCATATGTACATGTTATTAAACTTTGTTTGATTTTCTCCTGTTAATCTGTCTCATGTTAATTTAATTCTTAGACCAACCAGAAGAATCTAGAAGGGTAAAGGAAAATTTCTTATTGCCCAACATAAGTCAAATCATTATGCTGTACAGTAAGTCCCCTACAAAGGAACGAATTCCATTCCGAGAGTGCGTTCATAAGTCCAATTTGTTCCTAAGTCCAACAAAGTTAGCCTAGGTGTCCAATTAACACAATCGGCTATCTACAATAGGTTTATAATACTTTTCACACAAATAATACATGAAAAACAAACAAAATGAAACATTTCTAATCTTACAGTACAGTACCTTGAAAAGTACAGTAGTACAGTACAACAGCTGGCATCCAGGGGCTGGCATCGAGTGAACAGTCAAGAAGAGTTACTGACTGGAGGAGGGAGAGGAGGTGGGAGATGGTGGAGCTGAGGTATCGTCAGCAATAGGAGACGGAGGGCAAGCTGCAGTTTCACTCACGCCTGACGCTGATGGCATAGGTTCTGGTTCCTTGCTGGATTCAGTTCTATCTAGCCTCTTTTCTCGTCATAGATGACATGGTAGCACTGGATTGCATTCTGAATGGCTGCTGCAACCTTTGTGTACTGTTCTTTGTTTGGATCCTATGCCTCAAAAACTAACAGTGCCTCCTCAAATAAAGAAAATCCCCTTGCCATTTCCTGCATGGTGAATCTCTTCGGTTCCTCAGTTATTTCTTCTTCCTCTTGTCTCTCTTCAACCTTTCTCTGGGCTGCCAATTCCATCTTCTCGCCTCGCTCCACTCTCTCAATTTTTTTCAGTTTTGTTTCCATCGTTATCACTGCTTCTTAGCAGTACCAGCTACATCATCACTGCTTTTATGCTTGCTTCTGGACATCCTGGGCTTGAAATAAAGATACTGTACTACTGTATTCTATACAGTACTGTAAAGTACACAAAAGCACAACCACTTGTAGAGGATGCACACACATGACAATGTACACCAGACACGTGAACTAACTTACATGATTGGACATGTGACCACACGTTCGCATATTTGACCTTTCACAACTTGAAGGTTCATGTGTAGGGGACTTACTGTATGCCTTAAACTTAGACAGTGCTAAATGTCAAGTATATCTCCATAAAACTGGAAGAAAAAAAGTAATTTATAATAAAATTGCCATGTAAAACTTACTTTTGTCCATTCTATAAAGTTAACATGTTTATACAACTTAAGTTTAATTGGATTTAGTTTTTATGAAAAAATAAGCAAACAGAATTTTTCTGTCATTTATTTGTTTAATAAGTATTTATTAGGCTTTGAAATTCTGTAAAGTTGAAGGAAATGAACATTTTCATTTGATTATGAATGAAATGTGGTTATCACATATAATATTAATATTTTGAATAAATTTCCTACTTCTTTGGACCATGAGGTCCTTTCAGAATGTCCCTATTTTTGTATGTGTTTCATTTATTATACAATGTATTCTGATACCTTGGCCCAGTAATACTCATTTAATTCTCATATGAAGAGAAAATATCCCGAGTTAAAGTACCACTGAACATTTGGCTTATATTCAGAAACAGAATGGTCCTGGTGGGAACTAAAATGTCTTTCACCGATACCTTACTAATGAGTGAGATAATGTTATGTGACCGATTAGCTCCCTGGTGGGATTTTTAGGATGCCTAAATTTAGCAAAGTCTTAGTGTGAGTAAGTGTGTACTTATGTGTGTTCTTGCATGTCTATGTGTGGTGTATTTAAAAAGTTTTAACAGATGTTTGGTTAGGTTAATAACCATTGGCTTAAGTGTGGTTTCTGGATACTAGTAATAGGTCTATTTCACTGAAGTTTTGAAAATTCCTCTACAGTGTGAACATACTTTATCTAGAACTTTGAATTCCTATAACACTGTACTTATTGTCTACTTTAATGTCTTGTTTTTAATATTTGTTCTATGCATAAACAAAAAGATACAGCATGTTGTTAGCACTTAGAAAGTTACAATTTACTTCGTAACATTTTTCATATTTAAGTTCGTAACTGAAGGTGGTCAGATTGACCACTTTGGGAGTGAAAGGAAAAATAAAGGCATCTTTACTTTTAAATTCACCTGCTAGATGTGCTCACTGTATGCTCTGTTATATATGCAAGGCCAGGGTGACTGGAAGTGCAATTGTCAGGCTTTTTCATGAACTGGATGACCATTTGTTTCTGCGCAGCACATTACCTTTACATAGGAGCAATCAGGAGAAAAGGTGAAATAGGCAAGCATTCTGCACTACAAAACACCACCTTTAACAGCTAACCAGCATTACTCAACTGCTGTACAGCTGTGTCTAGTGCACAAAAATACATAAGCGATTAGAACTATGTTTGATAAATAATCCTTTAAAAAAATTCTTTTCACCTTAAATGTCCCTATACCAGTGCAGGTCCAGATTACCAGTTAAACCCAAAGGTAAACAGCACATGTAAATAAATGTATAATAACTTCAAGGAGGTCTTTATTTTTAAAAGAATGATGGCAATGATGAGTCAATCACTAGACAGTTTTTGACTCAGAAAGAAAAGGCTGCACACATTTTCTTAAGTCAGGAGGGCCACAAATTAGATAGCAATCTGTTTACTTTCAAACAAAATGCAGTAAAGAGAAATGAAGTTTTACCTCAAATATTCAAACCAATAATAACTTGAAGTTGTTCACCTCACTAACTTAGAAGATAGTTGAATAACAGCAACAAAATACCATACAAAATGAGGTTTACCACTTGAGGCAAAACTTAAAACAAGTAAAAACTTATACAACATGCTAAAGAATAACCTTTTCAACAGCTAGTGGCTTATTTCAAGGACTCTTTGATCACCTGAGAATGTTGCTCCCCTCCCCTCCCCCCAAGTCCTCAGGTTGTTTGCTAATGACTCGTTATCCTAAATGGGGCACCGCTCCTTCCTCTTCAGGAAACTTGGAGGCATTTTTCTTTTTTTTTGAAAATATTTTTTTTATTAGTATCTGCTTTATAACAAAGTGAATCAGTCATACATATACATCTGTTCCCACATCCCTTCCCTCTTGTGTCTCCCTCCCTCCCACCCTCCCTATCCCACCCCTCCAGGTGGTCACAAAGCACCAAGCTGATCTCCCTGTGCTATGCGGCTGCTTCCCACTATCTATCTACCTTACGTTTGGTAGTGTATATATGTCCATGCCTCTCTTTCGCTTTGTCACAGCTTACCCTCCCCCCTCCCCATATCCTCAAGTCCATTCTCAGTAGATCTGTGTCTTTATTCCTGTTTTACCCCTAGGTTCTTCATGACATTTTTTTTTCTTAAATTCCATATATATGTGTTAGCATACAGTATTTGTCTTTCTCTTTCTGACTTACTTCACTCTGTATGACAGACTCTAGGTCTATCCACCTCATTACAAATAGCTCAGTTTTGTTTCTTTTTATGGCTGTGTAATATTCCATTGTATATATGTGCCACATCTTCTTGGAGGGATTTTTCAATTGTGATCTGGACTTGGGATTTTTTCTGGTGTAAGGCTTATGGATCTAGACATGGACGTGGTTGCCGAGGAAGATCTGGACCCAGAGGAGGACTTGGACTTGGAACTTCGAGTAGATCTGGATCTAGGGGTTGATGGAGATCTATCGTCAGAGCAAGATGGAGACTTCGCATGGCTGAAGGGAGATTGACGCTGAGATCAAGATCTGCTCCTGCTGCTGGAACAACAGTGGCAAGGAAGCCTCGGGCTGCTTCTCTGGGTGGCCATCCAGCACGATCCCGTCGAGGGCATCCATGGCGTCCTCGGCGTGGTGCTTGTCGTGGAAGCGGACGACAGCAAAGCCACTTACTCTTTGGTGAAGCGGTCCCACGGGATGTACACGTCGCCAACGTGCCCATACTTCTCAAAGACGCGCCTCAGGGTGTTGGGTGAGTTGCGGTAGGTCAGATTGTCCACCTTGGGGGAGATCATGCCGTCCACGTTGGGAGGAGGGCAGCTGTAACTCATGGCCTTTGCGTGCTCAGCTGGGGCCCCGTGAACTGAATTCTGTCTGAGCAAGCAGCAGTTCGACAAGGCTGAGAGCACGGCCCAGGCGTCATAACGGTTGCCCTGAGTTTATTCTGCCTGAAGCTCCTCCTCTTTGTATCATTTGCCATCAGCGTGTGGCTGCTTAGAGAAACAAGAATGTTCCATCCGCCTGGACTATCTTCAGGGCTGAGACCGCCTGAGGAACAGCTCTGTACCAGTTTTTCTTTTTTTAAGGGAAAGTTCATGACTGTAACATCATTATATGACTTTCCCAGTATGTTTCTAAACATCCAGATTCAATTATGGATAAAAGTATATACATATAGATATAATTATGTGATGAAGTACATGGCAATGCTGATTCACGTATGCTAGAAACATTTGTCTACTTTAGAGACAAAAAAATACCAAATCATGAACAGATAGGGTGATTCAGTAATACTAACAGGCAAGGAGAGCATGAGAGCCACCTACAGGGTGTGAACTGTAATCAGAAACTCAATATGGGTCCCTTATTCTGCTTGAAAAAAATAAAAGAGTCAAAGCTGTCATGATCTGTGATTCCAAATTATATAATTGAATATAACTCAGATTACTAAAATTAAACTTTCTCATTAATTAACCAGATATACTTTCTGATGGAGTAAGTTCATTTGCTGTGACTTTCATTTAAAAAATTTTTAGAATTAATATTTCATCAAATTGTTGACAAGGCATCTTTTCTTATGGATCATGTCCATGGGACTCGTAAGAAATGAGCTTGACAATGATAGGAGTAGAAAATAGTATTCCATTAAGTATTTCTCACCTGCAATGAACATTGTGTGCTCTTTACAGGTGGCAGGGAGGGGGAAATTTCCCCTTCTACCCATCTTGAGTTCTTGTGGCTGGACTAATAAGAAAATTGGCACAAGGCAGATTAACAGGAGAAAAAGAAACACGTTTTAATTCTTGTGCACAGAAGTCTCATAGAAATGGGACCTAAGTAGTAGCCAAAGCAGGAAGATTTTATACTTTCTAGATAAACGATAAATTTGTGAGGAGTTGACAGGACAAACTTAGGCTTTTGGTGCTTAATTAGTGAAAAATCTAAACAGAGTTTGGGCTTGCTGTAGTCAGTTAAAGAAGTAATAACGTTTGTTTATACAGGCTTTTCTGCCTGAATTCCCTGTCTCTGGTGATAAGGTTGTCCTTCTACCTCCAGATGCAGGGAGAGCGCCTTTCAGATGAGAGATTTATCTCCTGCTTTCAGAGGGACAGAGAAGAAGTATCTTGTGTCCCTTTTGTACTGGCTTTTTCTTAAGTAACTTTAATTTAAAATAATCAATATGCCATTGATTGGCATTGTTGGGCCCCAACAAAAGCCACAACATCTTCTGCACATTATTAATTCCTATGTATGTGCTCTGGTTATCCACTACTGTATAACAACCTACATCAAAATTTAGTGGCTGAAACAAATTTATCATTATTTTATCTCATAATTCTAAGACACTGGAATCCAGGCAGGGCTTGGATTAAGATGGCAGGGCTTAATTTCTTAAGCTTCTTTCTTAAGCTTCTTAATTTCTTAGGGCTTCTTTCTTCATTTTATTAGCTGAATTAGCTAAGGAGACTGGGACGGCTCTTTTCAAACTACTGGGTGTTGGCTGGTTCCTATCTCCCACCCCCCACACCCCTTTCCAGAGCCAGTCCATGTAGTCTGGTAGATTTTTATTTTTAAACCCTGGCTTGCAATTGATCCACACCTTTGAAAATGTCTTTCCAGAGACTTCCCTGGTGGAGCAGTGGATAAGACTTCGCACTCCCAATTCAGGGAGCTGGGGTTCAATCTCTGGTCAGGGAACTAGAAAAAAAAATATTCTTTTAGAATTTTATTTTATTTATTTTTTATACAGCAGGTTCTTATTAGTTATCCATTTTATACATATCAGTGTATACATGTCAATCCCAATCTCCCAATTCATCCCACCACCACCACCACCCACCACTTTCCCCCCTTGGTGTCCATATATTTGTTCTCTACATCTTTGTCTCTGTTTCTGCCCTGAAAACTGGTTCATCTGTACCATTTTTCTAGGTTCCACAGATATGCATTAATATACGATATTTGTTTTTCTCTTTCTGACTTACTTCACTCTGTATGACAGTCTCTAGATCCATCCACGTCTCTACAAATGACCCAATTTCATTCCCTTTTATGGCTGAGTAATATTCCATTGTATATATGTACCACATCTTCTTTATCCATTCATCTGTTGATGGGCATTTAGGTCGCTTCCATGACCTGGCTATTGTAAATAGTGCTGCAATGAACATTGGGGTGCATGCGTCTTTCTGAATTATGGTTTTCTCTGGGTATATGCCCAGTAGTGGGATTGCTGGATCATATGGTAATTCTACTTTTATTTTTTTAAGGAACCTCCATACTGTTCTCCATAGTGGCTGTATCAATTTACATTCCCACCAACAGTGTAAGAGGCTTCCCTTTTCTCCACACCCTCTCCAGCATTCGTTGTCTGTAGATTTTCTGATGATGTCCATTCTAACTGGTGTGAGGTGATACCTCATTGTAGTCTTGATTTGCATTTCTCTAATAATTAGTGAAGTTGAGCAGCTTTTCATGTGCTTCTTGGCCATCTGTATATCTTCTTTGGAGAAATGTCTGTTTAGGTCTTCTGCCCATTTTTGGATTGGGTTGTTTGTTTTCTTAATATTGAGCTGCATGAGCTGTTTATATATTTTGGAGATTAATCCTTTGTCCGTTGATTCATTTGCAAATATTTTCTCCCATTCTGAGGGTTGTCTTTTCGTCTTGTTTGTAGTTTCCTTTGCTTTGCAAAAGCTTTTAAGTTTCATTAGGTCCCCTTTGTTTGTTTTTATTTCAATTACTCTAGGAGGTGGATCAAAAAAGATCTTGCTGTGATTTATGTCAAAGAGTGTTCTTCCTATGTTTTCCTCTAAGAGTTTTATGGTGTCTAGTCTTACATTTAGGTCTCTAATCCATTTTGAGTTTACTTTTGTGTATGGTGTTAGGGAGTATTCTAATTTCATTCTTTTACATGTAGCTGTCCAGTTTTCCCAGCACCACTTATTGAAGAGACTATCTCTTCTCCATTGTGTATCCTTGCCTCCTTTGTGATAGATTAGTTGACCATAGGTTTGTGGGTTTATCTCTGGGCTTTCTATGCTGTTCCATTGATCTGTATTTCTGTTTTTGTGCCAGTACCATATTGTCTTTTTTTTTTTTTTTTTTTTTTTTTTTTTTGCGGTACGCGGGCCTCTCACTGTTGTGGCCTCTTCTGTTGCGGAGCACAGGCTCCGGATGCGCAGGCTCAGCGGCCATGGCTCACGGGCCCAGCTGCTTCGCGGCATGTGGGATCTTCCCGGACCGGGGCACGAACCGGTGTCCCCTGCATCGGCAGGCGGACTCTCAACCACTGCGCCACCAGGGAAGCCCACCATATTGTCTTGATTACTGTAGCTTTGTAGCATAGTCTGAAGTCGGGGAGCCTGATTCCTCCAGCTCTGTTTTTCTTTCTCAAGATTGCTTTGGCTCTTTGGGGTCTTTTGTGTCTCCATACAAATTTTAAGATTTTTTATTGTAGTTCTGTAAAAAATGCCATTGGTAATTTGATAGGGATTGCACTGAATCTGTAGATTGCTTTGGGTTGTATAGTCATTTTCACAATATTGATTCTTCCAATCCAAGAACATGGTATATCTCTCCATCTGTGTCACCTTTGATTTCTTTCATCAGTGTCTTATAGTTTTCTGAGTACAGGTCTTTTACCTCCTTAGGTAAGTTTATTCCTAGATATTTTATTTTTCTGTTGTTGTTGCAATGGTGAATGGGATTGTTTCCTTAATTTCTCTTCTGAACTTTCATTGTTAGTGTATAGAAATGCAAGAGATTTCTATGCATTAATTTTGTATCCTGCAACTTTACCAAATTCATTGATTAGCTCTAGTAGTTTTCTGGTGACATCTTTAGGATTCTCTGTGTATAGTATCAAGTCATCTGCAAACAGTGACAGTCTTACTTCTTCTTTTCCAATTGGTATTCCTTTTATTTCTTTTGCTTCTCTGATTGCCATGGCTAGGACTTCCAAAACTGTGTTGAATAATAGTGGCGAGAGTGGATATCCTTGTGTTTTTCCTGATCTTAGAGGAAATGCTTTCAGTTTTTCACCATTGAGAGTGATGTTTGCTGTGGGGTTGTCATTTATGGCCTTTATTATGTTGAGGTAGGTTCCCTCTATGCCCCCTTTCTGGAGCATTTTTACCATACATGGGTGTTGAATTTTGTCAAAAACTTTTTCTGCATCTATTGAGATGATCATATGGTTTTTCTTCTTCAATTTGTTAATATGGTGTATCACATTGATTGATTTGCATATATTGAAGAATCCTTGCATCCCTGGGATAAATCCCTATTCTGGCAGATTTCTACTGTATTTAGATTTCTTACAAAATGGTCAGGTTTATCAGAGACCATAGTAGAAGCATCAGTCCTCTTAAAGGCTAGGCCCAGGCCAGTATATAGTATCAGTTCTGCATCACTTCTATGATATTCCATTGGTTAAAGGAACCATAGGCCAGACCATGTTCAAAAGAAAGGAAAAAAGAATCTCTCAGTGAAAGAAGTGTGAAGGATTTGCAGCCATCTTTAATCTACCACAATCAATCCCCTGGGCAGATAATATTTACATTTTTCTCACATGAAAAAGTACATTCACCCCCTTTCAAGACCACTAAACTCTTATTTCCTTATGATAATATATGAACGTCCAGGACTTTGTCATCTTAATTAGGTCTAGAAATCGAAGAGACTCTTCAGGTGCATCTCCTCGAGCTGTATTCCTCTTAAGGAGAATACCTGGGAAATAAAAAGACAGGTTATCTGCCCTCCTCACATCTATATGTACAATATTAGGATAGGCATAGGATAGCATTAGTTGACAGTTCTGTTCAAGAGAAGGAATAGTTCACAGTAATTCCAAAATTCTACTGACTGCATGATTCCAGTTTCTTGGTTTAGGGCCCAGGCCCGTTTCCTGGGTCACCAGTTGGTCCTGTAATATCTTAGTTCAGCCTTCTGAGTCATCCTGTCTTCATTAAATGGTCCGTGTTTGTAGCTGAGTAGCTTTCTTAGTGTTCTTCCTGTGTGCAAAACTTTGAGGGTACCAAGAATTCTTCTCATTCTGAACTGTGTCTGTCCCTTTTAGTCTAAGCTCATGGTGCTTCTAATAGCACAAATTCTCCATCTCCCTCTCTCTTTCCCTCTCTCCCTCTCCCCCCACCACCACCTGTTGGGTTGCTTATGATTCTTTTTGGGTGTTCAATCCATTAAACAAAATCTACACCCACATTTCTTTCTAAGACAAAGTCCTTATCTACCTTGGGCCACTTAAAATCTTTCTGAGATCTTAAACAAGGACCTGTAGCTATAGCCTTTACTTCTTTACCCTGAGACTGCATTTTACTGTCCAAGTTCTGTTTTTTTGCTCTGAGGTCATTGTTTAACTTTGACTCTTCTTAGCTGGAAAGGCTATCCTGGGCACTCTTATGTTTTGTCTACATTCTTTTCTAAAACTGAATAATTCCTTTCTTAGTTTATCTCTTTCTTCTCGTATATTATTAGAGGCATTTAAAGAAGTTAATTGATTTTTTTTTTTTACTCTTTCTAGACATCTTCTTAGTCAGATTTATGAGTTTATTAGGTATACTTGCTATTTTCCAAAACCCTCCAGGGGATAGTTTTGCTAATTGTTTGTTTTACAGTAGATAACTTAGGGTCTAGTTCTCCATGTACTCATTGACTGTCTTTCAATTCTTTCAAATTTTAACAGAATTATATCATGGCCTACTAAGGGACACATAATATGCATTGTTTTCATTGTTCAAGCTCCTTTATTACTTTCTCAATAAAAAGGATTTTAGCTCTTAATTACATCAGTTCCCTTAAGAGAAACCATTCCCAGGAAAAGGTGAATTGATAGGTATTTTGTCCCAGTTAACAAAAATAACAGTGTACGTGTCAGAAGTGTTAAAAATTGTATGGACTTCTATCCATTTAAAGGACTGTATGTCTTTACATAAATTAGTTTTATCAGAACAAGATGTATATTATATTCTTCATGAGAATTGTGTTTGATTTATGTCAGAGAGGAGAGAGTGCTGAACCAGCTTTTGGGGACTTAGATTCCTGTCCTGGCTCCGCTATAAATAAGCCACAGTACTTGAGACAGTCAACTCCTGGGCTCAGGTTTTAATCTCTCTTAAATGAGGGAGTTAAACCAGTTGATCTTTGTGTTCTATCCAAGCTGTAAAATATCACTTACGTAAAATTGTTGAAATGTTCATTTTCATAACTTTGACAAAAATTTAAATAAATTTATTGAAACTAATATTACAATTAAAATGCTAAAAGTCCTTTTCCGAATGTTAGTTTACAGACTGTGTTGGATTCAATTCTCTGGCAATACTTTACTCATTTAAAATGATAATCACTATATGATTTGGACCAAGTAAAGAATAATTTCAGAAACTTTAGAGTTTCGTTATCTAAGAGACTTATACCTGATTTGAAAGTCAGGAAACACATGTTGCTGTTTTATTGTCTGCCTTACATTGTCTGATTTGGGGCAATAATTCTTTTTTTTTGTTTTGCGGTATGCGGGCCTCTCACTGTTGTGGCCTCTCCCGTTGCGGAACACAGGCTCCAGACGCGCAGGCTCATCAGCCATGGCTCATGGGCCCAGCCGCTCCGCGGCATCTTCCCGGACCAGGGCAGAACCTGTGTCCCCTGCATCGGCAGGCAGACTCTCAACAACTGCGCCACCAGGGAAGCCCTGGGGCAATAATTCTTAACACATTTTAACACCTGTTGTAATAAGCAGGGTCATGTGTTTCGTGAGGTGATTTGAGAATTTCTCAATTTGGCATCAACTTTGTCCTTGCAACTGAAATAATTAGAAGTCCAATGGAAACTTCTCCTCATGGAGTTTATCCTCCTTGCTCAATATTCCTATTTCTTTATCATCCACAAATATTTGTAAACTTACTACTATGTGTATGTACCTGTTCTAGATGCTATACATTTCTGATTTTATTTATCTACTACATGAAAGGATTGAAGTGAATTGGTTAAATATATTCTCCGGCTGTTCCAAACCTCTTTATTTGATAGAAAGGATAGGAAAACTGAGCCACTAGAAGAATAATGAACCATATATTGTGGGTGGCATTCCAAGTAGAGTTGCCTCTGGGGAGAGTGTGCTGATCAATATGTACAAGTAATTAAAATCCATTTTAAAGCAGTATTTACAAATATAACTTAATAAATTCATTTTTCAGTTTCATTCCCAAATTTTCCAAATTTCTTATGATTTTAGATTTGTTAACTAGAATTATAAAACTAATAGCTTCTGAGTTTATTAACTTATAAGGAACATAGCCTAAAACCCAATATATAATTCTGGAATATGGTAACTCAGTCAAGGTCTTTTCACTTCCTAGTTCTGTGTGAAAGACTGGACAGCCTTCCCAGTCAGAGCTTCCTTATTTTATTGTCTTGTTGCTATTTTCAAACTGCAACACTTGGTATAAACTGGGTGGAAGATATTAATTATCTTAAGGCAGGGCTGTGATTTGCTTAAGTCTAGGCCCTTCAGTCCTGAAAAAAATGTATGCCTTACAATGGAATATTTTCATCCTTTAAAAGGAGATGCCATTTGTGAAAACATGGATGAACCTGGAGGATATTATATTAACTGAAGTAAGGCAGTCTCAGAGGTACAAATACTACATTCCACTTATATGACCTACATAAAATAGTCAAACTCATAGAAACAGAGAATAGAATGATGGTTGCTAGGGACTGCGGGAAGGGAGAAAAAAGGTGTTCAACAGGTATGAATTTTCAGTTATGCAAGATGAATAAGTTCTAGAGATCTGCTGAACAACATAGCACCTATAGTTAACAGTACTGTATTGTGCACTTAGAAGTACGTTAAGTCGGTAGATCCCATTTTAAGTTTCCTTATCACAAAACAAAATGAAACAAAACAGAAAATACCCAAAGAGATGCAAGGAAACTTTGGGAGGTGATGGACATGTCTATCACCTTGATTGTGGTGATGGTTTCACAGGTTTATGCATATGTCCAAACTCATCAAATCTGTATGCATTAAATATATATTAAATATATATAAATTAAATATATTAAATATGCATTATATTGCATACATTAGGTATATGTGATTTAAATGTATACATTAAATATGTGCAACTATATATAAATATATATTAAATATAAATTATGTACATTAAATATGTATAATTATACCTCAATAAAGCTGTTTTAAAAACAGCAACAAAGAATGGTTGGTATTCAGAAAGGAGCAACAGCATGAAGCTTTTACCACCTCTAGAGCTGAGGGGCAAGAGTTGGAAAAGGTATTACCAAAATTTGTGAGAACTAGCACTTTGGAAGTGGGCCTGCCCAGTGGGAGAGCTAATTATCCAGAGATTCAGAAATTGCCCAAGACATGGCTCTGGAGCATGGAAGGAATGGAGGAGATATCCACCAACCCTTTTTCTCCTAACTTACATCCAGTTAATGTTCCTCTGGCTGAACTCAAAATGAAGCTAAGACAGCCTGGGAGATGGAGTTTGAATGGTACAAACTTCCAAGGCACAGATCAATTAGAGAAGAGCGGAAAATGAAGCAGAATATGTGAACAAACAGAGAATGACTAGTGTATCCTGTGTGTTGGTCTTGCCTTCCTAGGATCATGAATACCTTGATTCTGGCACTTATCTGTTTTACATTAAAGTATCCACTATAAGAAGCCATAAGTAACTCTTTGTGATCCCTGCTTGATAAATTAAGTGCTTCATTTTGCAAAAGGGACTTTTCAGGATACTATTGTTCTTGTTTTTTACTTTATTTTCCCTCCTTGAAGTCCCAAGTTTTTATTGAACTGGCTGTCTACCATCTAAGACAACCGTGTTGGTGGTTTTATTTTAAAGAGTTATTGAGTGAAGAAAATTTTCAGATTAAATCTGATAAGTGGCATTATATTAATGCTGTCTTGAGGGTCCTTCTCAGTCCTTTCTGAATCCTTCTGATTCTGTTCATGTTTGTACTTTCTAAGTTAATCCTCATGTTGAAATGAAGCTTAGGCTTTGCCTTACTGACTCCTATAGGTCAATAAGATGAATTTGTTAATTTATCAGGGTCAGCTCCATGACCAGATTTGATTTTGGTCTTATGTACCTTAATTTTGAACTGTAATTTATGACTTACTCTGTCATCATCCATCGAGAGCTTTACTGGAAAGAAATATAAATCTTGTCTACTAAGGCAGAAAAATGGGTTGGATGGGTTGGATTTGATGTTCCTTATGTTGTCCTAATCCTCTTTTTGTGAGAAACTAGATATAAAGCAAAAACTTCAGTCGTAATTCAGTTCATAGTGTGATCAAATAAGCGTGGAGCTGACATCTGCATTCATAGGCCTGATTCAACAGTCAGTGTGATTATGGAAGAGGTATTTTACTTCTCTATATCTCAGATGCCATATCAATAAAATATGAGAACTGAAGTGCTTTATATTTTACATTGCATTCAGCTCCTAATATTCTTAATCAGGAAGTGAATTGAAGGTTACTGAAGGCTTTTTCTTCCAGTCAGTACCCTATAATATGAACAATGAAAAAAGAAAGTGGCATTGCATTATAAGATGATTTTTATTTCCATGTAAAAGCTTGTAGACTCATTCTGTTCAAACATTCTTCTCCTACCTGATTTGAAAAAAAGTAAATAAAACATACTGAGCAATAGAAAACTTTGAACTTGTGTTGTTTCCTTTTCCTGAAAAGTCGTTTCTTTTTTTTTAATAGATGCTATTCTTTTTTTAAAATTTATTTATTTATTTTGGCTGTGTTGGGTCTTCGCCTCTGTGCGCCGGTTTTCTCTAGTTGTGGCAAGCGGGGGCCACTCTTCATCGCGGTGTGCGGGCCTCTCACTATCGCAGCCTCTCTTGTTGCAGAGCACAGGCTCCAGACGCACTGGCTCAGTAGTTGTGGCTCATGGGCCCAGTTGCTCCGCGGCATGTGGGATCTTCCCAGACCAGGGCTCAAACCCGTGTCCCCTGCATTAGCAGGCAGACTCTCAACCACTGTGCCACCAGGGAAGCCCTGAAAAGTAGTTTCTTAAAACATGTTTGTGCTCCTAGGTCAGTGGAACCAATTTATTACCTCTTTCAACTAAGCACGAACACTTCATTGCAGTGACTGTGATGTTCACAACATCTTAAGTTTGACTGATACCCTTATTGTAAAGGATGGTGTAAATACCTACCAAGAGTTCAAAAATGATGAAAGGAAACTCTTTGTGCCACTTGGCATCAAAATATCTTGAAAGCAGATGAAGTAGTGCAGTCAGTAAAAAATGGCAACAAGAAAGGGAAGAGAATGGAGAACAATAGATGAGGGACCCTAAAGAAAGCAGTTAGACTCTTCCTTTTTAAAATAACTTGATATGAAAGAAAAAAAAATCCCTAGCTCATTATATCTTTTCCATTTTCCTGTTTTTTCCATTTTCCTGATTACTTGAAACTATTTAAGACTGCATTAAATTTTTTTTTAAAATAATATTTCTTTCAGTAAACATCCCATTGAAAGTATCTTATCTGGTCATTACGAATTTTTTGCGCTTCAAAAACAAACATAAATCACAGCCAGACATGGGCATTTGAAACTGACCATAATATACCCTCAGAGAATTTAGTCTGGAAGGTGATTTTAATTTTACTTTTGCTTTCTTCAGCTCCTCATTTCCATTAAGAAATTTCCTAAAGGCTTTGGGGCTTGTCTCCCTAGAATCTATTCATTCTTTCAAAAAATTTCAATTTATTTCATCATATTCTTGGAGAGTTTATTATTAGAACCAAGCTCTCCCATGGGGATGGAGAGTAGCATATTAGTTATATTGAAAGGGCTAGGACGGGTAGCCCTTTCTTATTATATGAGGTTCTGAAACTCCATGGGCTTTCCTTTTCTCAATCACTCCCCGGAGGAATGAATGAGAGATTAAGCAATATTGGAGGATCTTGGAGTCTACTTTCCGAAGGAAGCAGTAGAACAATTTCAGTATTCAAAGGAAGTAAGACATAGGAGGGAGAGAGATTGGTGAGGAATGGGGAAGGGGAGAAAAGAAGAATGAGGCAATCTTAATTTACCCATTCTTTTTTTTTTTTTTTTTTTTTGCGGTACACGGGCCTCTCAGTATTGTGGCCTCTCCCGTTGTGGAGCACAGGCTCCGGACATGCAGGCTCAGTGGCCATGGCTCATGAGCCCAGCCACTCTGCGACACGTGGGATTTTCCCAGACCGGGGCACGAACCTGTGTCCCTTGCATCGGCAGGCGGACTCTCAACCACTGTGCCACCAGGGAAGACCTCCCGTTTTTTTTTTTAATTGAAGAATTTGTTTTGTACTCTTAAGTCAGATAGTCAACTGCAACTCTAAGTTCCTGGAAGGCAGGGACTCCTCTTTATCAGTTTCTGTAGGTAATAAGTCATAGAGGGTAATGTGAATAAGAACTCTCTGAATAGTTTATGATGAGAATTAATGGAGGCACGCTAGTCATATGTTCCCAGAAGTTTCATATTCTAACTAAATTTTAAGTCAAATATAAGTATTATACAATGGAATGTTACTCAGCCATAAAAAGAAACGAAATTGAGTTATTTGTCATGAGGTGGATGGACCTAGAGTTCAGAGTGCAGTAAGTCAGAAAGAGAAAAACAAATACCATATGCTAACACATATATATGGAATCTAAAAAAAAAAAAAAGGTTCTGAAGAACCTAGGAGCAGGACAGGAATAAAGGTGCAGGCGTAGAGAATGGACTTGAGGACACGGGGAGGGGGAAGGGTAAGTTGGGACGAAGTGAGAGAGTGGCATGGACATATATACACTACCAAATGTAAAATACATAGGTAGTGGGAAGCAGCTGCATAGCACAGGGAGATCAGCTCCGTGCTTTGTGACTGCCTGGAGGGGTGGGATAGGGAGGGTGGGAGGGAGACGCAAGAGGGAGGGGATATGGGAACATATGTATATGTATAACTGATTCACTTTGTTTTAAAGCAGAAACTAACACACCATTGTTAAGCAATTATACTCCAATAAAGATGTTTAAAAAAAAAAAAGTTACCTGTGTGGAATGCTGTTAATGATGGCAATTCCCGCTACAGTACCTTTCATCTGAGACACTTAGGGTCTGTTAACAGATTAAAAGTAGTAAAAGACACCAATTGAGAGAATTTTCATTATCCTGTGCTCTGAAAACTTGGATTTTCATTGGTTTGAATGGGCCTGAAAATGCATTTTTCTTAGTAGGGGCATAGAAGCCTCTAGCAGTATTCTTAATAAAGCAAGGTGAGTTATAAGCAATCATCTGATGGAGGGTAAATGTGCCACACGCCATTTTAAGAAAAAGACAATATAAAAGTCTTACAGGCCTCAAGAAATAATAGTTTAACAAGTGACACATTCACAGAATCAGAGAAAGGACCACAATCCACAGGGTGTGCAAAGGAGGTGCCTAATCCCAGGAGCAGCAGCGAGGCAGGTGCTGGGCAACATTTTGTATGTAATATTCACCAAAGGGAACCTTGGCCAGTGATACCAGGGAAAGGCTATCATGGTGAAGGTGCACTCATCTCCAACACCCTCACTTGAAATCAAAGTATTGGCTGAAGAAACAGACTTGACAGAGACTTTGGCCACCTGGCCTGGGTTCTCCCTACAAAATGTCATGTTTCTCCAAGAACAGGGCACAATTTTCTGAAAGGAAAATTGAAAGGAGTCACAATTTTCCGAATCACAGACTGCATATCTTAACGTTACAGCTATTACAAATTTGCACCTTTATTTGAAGGGAATTGTTAAGTGGTGGGTAGGGAGTGATGTGTTCCAGGGAGGATTTGTGCCCTCTGGCTTGCAGGTGACCCTCTTATCAGACAGGCAATTCTGCCAATAATTCATCACTGCCTTCATTCATCGGGTGGTAGGGATACAAAGGGATTAAAAGGGGTGCAGGCAGAGGACAGCCCTCACTGACAGCACAGAGCCATCACCTACTCTCTCCTCAACTCCTCTGCCCATATAGCCCCCGAGGGTGCCAGCTTCTTTCTTTCACAGCAGCTGTTGATAGCACACCATCATCCAAGGAGTTCTTGAGCACCAAATTTGCACTACTCAGCAGCATAATGGAGAAATCGAGGATGATCCATGGAAATACCTAAGGGTCTTGTTTTAGGGCAAACGAGCTTATTCTGCACTATGTGCTTCTTAGCTAATTGGGGTTCGAATGTCCTTCCTTTTATGAAACGATGTTGATAATGTTTGAAAAATAAAAGGTTGGCAACCCCATGAGAAACTATGCTTTTATCTGAGTGGGGTTGGGGAGCAAGAGAGAGTAATGAAAATTTTGGTTGTTGAAGTCGTGAGAGGACAGGGCTAACTTGTTCAAGACTGCCTCCCTGCAGGAGGAAGGCCAGCCTTCCTCAAGACTTCATGGACACATAAAGCACCAGAGCCCAAAGTTTGGGTCCCTCTCCTGGACCCTGGATCCCTACGGGATCCCTGTGTCTTGGCCCAGAAAAGAGTGTGCAGTGGGGACCCACAAACTCCCCACTATTCCTGTGTCTATGAACTTCCTCTGATAAACATGGCTCCAGCAGCCAGGGTTACATATTTTTTGGGAATTCACTTATGGTTACAAGTGCAAAAGACTGAGAACTACTATGTAAAATTAATATTTCAAAACTTCACTTCAGTGATATTTGAAGGACCTCTATAAATTAACTAAACAAACATAATTGCATTTTATTCCACTGTGTCCAAAGTCTAAGCTTTAAATTGTATAAAAATGAGAGTGAGAAGTAGAAAGCCTCCAAACAACTGGAAATTAAGATTCACACTCTAAATAATCCATGTTTTTTTTAATTTTACTTTATTTATTTTTTTATACAGCAGATTCTTATTAGTCATCAATTTAATACACATCAGTGTACACCTGTCAATCCCAATTGCCCAGTTCATCACAGTCCCATCCCCCACCACCACTTTTCCCCCTTGCTGTCCATACATTTGTTCTCTACATCTGTGTCTCAATTTCTGCCCTGCAAACCGGTTCATCTGTACCATTTTTCTACGTTCCACATATATGTGTTAATATACAATATTTGTTTTTCTCTTTTTGACTTACTTACCCTGCATGACAGTCTCTAGATCCATCCATGTCTCAACAAATGACCCAATATTATTCTTTTTTATGGCTGAGTAATATTCCATTGCATATATGTACCACATGTTCTTTATACATTTGTCTGTAGATGGGCATTTAGGTTGCTTCCATGACCTGGCTAATGTGCACAGTGCTGCAACGAACATTGGGCTGCATCTGTCTTTTTTTTTTTTTTTTTTTTTTTTGTGGTACGCGGGCCTCTCACTGCTGTGGCCTCTCCCGTTGCGGAGCACAGGCTCTGGACGCGCAGGCTCAGCGGCCATGGCTCACGGGCCCAGCCGCTCCGCGGCATGTGGGATCTTCCCGGACCGGGGCACGAACCCGTGTCCCCTGCATCGGCAGGTGGACTCGCAACCACTGTGCCACCAGGGAAGCCCTGCATCTGTCATTTTGACCTTTGGTTTTCTCTGGGTATACGCCCAGGAGTGGGATTGCTGGATCATATGGTAATTCTATTTTTAGTTTTTTAAGGAACCTCCATACTGTTCTCCATAGTGGCTATATCCATTTACATTCCCACCAACCATGTAAGAGGGTTCCCTTTTCTCCACACCCTCTCCAGAATTTGTTGTTTGTAGATTTTCTGATGATGCCCATTCTAACTGGTGTGAGGTGATACCTCATTGTAGTTTTGATTTGCATTTCTCTAATAATTAGTGATGTTGAGCAGCTTTTCATGTGCTTCTTGACCATCTGTATGTCTTCTTTGGAGAAATGTCTATTTAGGTCATCTGCCCATTTTTTGCTTGGGTTGTTTGTTTTTTTTAATATTGAGCTGCATGAGCTGTTTATATATTTTGGAGATTAATCCTTTGTCCATTGACTCGTTTGCAAATATTTTCTCTCATTCTGAGGGTTGTCTTTTCATCTTGTTTATGGTTTCCTTTGTGGTGCAAAAGCTTTGAAGTTTCATTAGGTCCCATTTGTTTATTTTTGTTTTTATTTCCATTACTGTAGGACGTGGATCAAATAAGATCTTGCTGTGATTTATGTCAAAGAGTGTTCTTCCTATGTTTTCTTCTAAGAGTTTTATAGTGTCCAGTCTTACATTTATGTCTCTAATACATTTAGAGTTTATTTTTGTGTATGGTGTAAGAGGGTGTTCTAATTTCATTCTTTTACATGTAGCTGTCCAGTTTTCCCAGCACCACTTATTGAAGAGACTGTCTTTTCTCCATTGTATATCCTTGCCTCCTTTGTCATAGATTAGTTGACCATAGGTGCATGGGTTTATCTCTGGGTTTTCTATCTTGTGCCATTGATCTATGTTTCTGTTTTTGTGCTGGTACCATATTGTCTTGATTACTGTAGCTTTGTAGTATAGACTGAAGTCAGGGAGTCTGATTCCTTCAGCTCCGTTTTTTTCCCTGAAGACTGCTTTGTCTATTCGTGGCCTTTTGTGTCTCCATACACATTTTAAGTCTTTTGTTCTACTTCTGTAAAAAATGCCATTGGTAATTTGATAGGAATTGCATTGCATCTGTAGATTGCTTTGGGTGTTATAGTCATTTTCACAGTATTGATTCTTCCAATTCAAGACTATGGTATATCTCTCCATCTGTTGGTATCATCTTTAATTTCTTTCATCAGTGTCTTATAATATTCTGCATACAGCTCTTTTGTCTTCCTAGGTAGGTTTATTCCTAGGTATTTTATTCTTTTAGTTGCAATGGTAAATGGGAGAGTTTCCTTAATTTCTCCTTCAGATTTTTCATCATTAGTGTATAGGAATACAAGAAATGTCTGTGCATTAATTTTGTATCCTGAAACTTTACCAAATTCTTTGATGAGCTCTAATAGTTTTCTGGTGGCATCTTTAGGATTCTCTATATATAGTATCATGCCATCTGCAAACAGTGACAGTTTTACTTCTTCTTTTCCAATTTCTATTCCTTTTATTTCTTTTTCTTCTCTGATTGCCATGGCTAGGACTTCCAAAACTATTTTGAATAATAGTGGTGAGAGTGGACATCCTTGTCTCATTCCTGATCTTAAAGGAAATGCTTTCAGTTTTTCACCATTGAGAATGATGTTTGCTGTGTGTTTGTCGTATATGACCTTTATTATGTTGAGGTAGGTTCCCTCTATGCCCACTTTCTGGAGAGTTTTTATCATAAACTGGTGTTGAATTTTGTCAAAAGCTTTTTCTGCATCTATTGAGATGATTATATGATTTTTATTCTTCAATTTGTTAATATGGTGTATCACATTGATTGATTTGTGTATATTGAGGAATCCTTGCATCCCTGGGATAAATCCCACTTGATCATGGTGTATGATCCTTTTAATGTGGTGTTGGATTCTGTTTGCTAGTATTTTGTTGAGGATTTTTGCATCTATATTCATCAGTGATATTGCTCTGTAATTTTCTTTTTTTGTAGTATCTTTGTCTGGTTTTGGTATCCGGGTGACGGTGGCCTCATAGAATGAGATTGGGAGTGTTCCTTCCTCTGCAAATGTTTGAAAGAGTGTGAGAAGTTTGGGTGTTACCTCTTCTCTAAATGTTTGATAGCGTTCACCTGTGAAGCCATCTGGTCTTGGACTTTTGTTTGTTGGAAGATTCTTAATCACAGTTTCAGTTTCATTACTTGTGATTTGTCTGTTCATATTTTCTATTTCTTCCTGGTTCAGTCTTGGAAGGTTATACCTTTCTAACAATTTGTCCATTTCTTCTGGGTTGTCCATTTTATTGGCATACAGTTGCTTGTAGTAGTCTCTTAGGATGCTTTGTATTTCTGCAGTTTCTGTTGTAACTTCTCCTTTTTCATTTCTAATTTTATTGATTTGAGTTCTCTCCCTCTTTTTCTTGATCAGTCTGGCTAATGGTTTATCAATTTTGTTTATCTTCTCAAAGAACCAGCTTTTAGTTTTATTGATGTGTGCTATTGTTTTCTTGTTTCTCTATCATTTATTTCTGCTCTGATCTTTATGATTTCTTTCCTTCTGCTAACTTTGGGTTTTGTTTGTTTTTCTTTCTCTAGTTCCTTTAGGTGTAAGGTTAGATTCTTTATTTGAAATTTTTCTTGTTTCTTGAGGTAGGCTTCTATAACTATAACTTCTATAACAGGCGGACTCCCAGCCACTGTACCACCAGGGAAGTCCGAGAATTGCTTTCTTGATTATATGAAATCTCCTGATCTATGAACAAGAAATGTTTCTGTTTATATAGATCTTTAATTTCTCTCAGCAATGTTTTGTAGTTTTCAGTGTACAGATCTTGCACCTCTTTATTAAATTTATTTCTAAGTATTTTATTCTTTTCCAAGCTACTGTGAATGAAATCATTTTGTTAATTTCCTTTTCATATTTTTGTACCTAGTATATAGAAATGAAATTTATTCTTATAAGAAATGTTTCCTGTGACCTTCCTAAACTTGTTTATTCATTCTAGTCTGTTTTGTTTTGTTGTATTTTGTTTTGGTGGGATCATCGGTGTTTTCTAACACATAGGATCACGTCCTCTGTAATAAAAGTTCTAATTCTGCCATCTAAAGTTGGATGCCTTTAATTTCTTATTTCTCTCCTACCTTCTTTTTCTTCTTTTTCCCTTCTTTCCTTCCTTCCTTCCTTCCCTCCTTTCATTCCTCCACTTCTTAGAGACTATATTTTAAGGACCTTGCTTTTCAAATATGGTCTATCAATCTTTGTCTTTAACTTTGTTTCATCTATTCACATTTAATGTGATTATTGATATGGTTGGAATTACATTTTCCACTTTGCTATTTGTTTTCTGTATGTCTCTTATCTTTCCCCACACTTTTGAGACAGGCTGGGACCTGGGACCCTTCGCTGCAGTGCTACAGCAGATTTCTATATACTGGTGTATGGATGGGTGAGAGTCCCACATGTGGGTTAGAGTTCTTCAGATGACGCACAGCTGTCTGGTTTCCAGGCTTGATCATTCTGGTGGGCAGTGGACAGGGTGCTCCATTCTTCACTGGCCCTTTCTGAAAGCTGGCAGGTTGGTGCCTGAAGAGACAATGGCAGGGGGCAGGTTGAAATGGCAATCTCTCTATTTCTCTTTCTCTTTTTCAGTCTTTTCTGTCCCTCCTCCCTTTACCTCTCCCTTGGTCCTTATACAAGCACTCCCATCCCCTTTATCCTGAAAACTTCTTGTTTGTGCCTAAGTTTTTGTCATTGGTATCTTTGTTTTATGAGTTTTGTCTGTCCAACTGCTCCTACAAGTCTATGCTGACATGTGGGCATGGTGGAGCTCTTAAGCCCTGAAATACAAACGGATTCCACATTGTCTGAGACTCGACTAGAGCCTTGGGTTACTTAGTGGGATTTTAAAGAACAAAAAAAGAAGAGAGTGGCTTGCACCTCTCTCCTCTGCCTTTGCAATGTAACTATTCTGCCTGGACTCTCAGAGACTCCCTGATCCATCTGTAGTCCCCCAGACTGAGGGAAAAAAAGAGGCCTTTTTAAATTCAAGCAGGAAAACTAAGAAATCTCTGATTTTGTAAAAATTATCTTGTGTGGCTTAAGCTTGTGGGTTTAATTAATACAGACCTCTCTGTATTATCAACATTAAGTATAATACTTCTATCATACCTAGGGTTACTGGAAGTCAGTAAGTGTGTATTATTTCTGTGATAAAATCTGTTATCAAGGAAAATAAACTGATATGATTAAACTCTTAAGTAAATATAACTGGATAAGAGCTTTTTAGTAAACTCAAAGGGAATAATCACGTTTTCAAAATGTCCATCTAGAACAGTCCCGCCAGATTTTGGTAACTTGAAACTAAATTAAGTTAAATGATAGGAACCCATTGAGTATCCAGGCCATTTCAAATAAGATGAAATACTGGAACATTAATTGCTAAACAGGTCTAAATTTACCTACTTTTGTTTTCTTGTGAGACGGATAGTAAGGATGTTTGGGTTTATTAGACACATACCTTACATCACATTAAGGAAAGAAATTGTGCTTTGGGAAGATACATGGGATCTTCCCAAGAGTTTATGGGATATTCCAATCAGGGAATGCTAATGTAAAAGACATTTCATTGTGGCATAAGGAAGGTAGGGTGTGTGCTTTCAGAAAAGAAGGTATGTGGAATAGAAATGTATTTTCTTAAAAGGAAAAATGTGATTTTGTCCTACAGCTGGTTATTTCTGAATGGAAAAAAGAAGGGACAAAATATGGCTACAGAAAGTTGCAGAAGATTTGCAGAAAAGGAACACTGAGAAAAGAATTTTTTATGTGGTTGGAATTTTCTAAGTTTGGATTAAATTTAATTAGGTAACCGGATTTTATCAAGAGTAGGCTGATATAAGACTGGATTTGGTTTCCTTCTCTCACATAACAGAGCAAAGATTTCCTCGAATGCTCCTTTTGATAACAGATTGTGTGAGTTTCTGTGCCTTTAAGTGATCTGCATTCACTTTTGGAATCCATTTTTTTTTTTTTTTTTTTTTTTACCTTAGCTCAAGGAATAATTGTTTCACAGCAGTCTATGTTTCTATTTGACTGGATGTTTTAAAACTTTTGGAAATTTTTGACAGATTTCCCAAATCTCAAATTCTAATTGAAATTCTTTTGACTTCCAGTTAACTTTGGGATGCTTCATGGGGCTCCTGGAGCCTCCCAAAGAGAGATCCTAAACTGACTGGGTTCATTTGGTACGTTAAATTACATGGGAAACATTGTCTAAACTCATTGTTGCCTGGGTCAGATGGAATCCTCAGACTCTCCCCAGTTTTATCATAGCTGTCAAACAGATAGGGTAAAGGGTTTTAGGTTTTTCTGCTGTCTAGTCTCTCACCTTATTCTGTGTCCAGAAAAAAATCCCCTGTGGGAATACTCCCAACGTAGGCCCTTAGGTCTTGACCCCAATGGCATTTTCCATTGCACCCAACTCCAATTACTCCAAGAGTTCCTTTTTTCCACCTCTAGGACCCCTTTCATCCCAGGCCTTGACAGCCCATACCTTGTTACAGATTTCCTCTTGGGTGGCCACTTCCAAGCAGCCCACATCCTAGGTTTTATAGATGCTCAAACTCGAGGAATACCCCCAGCACAGGGAAACATTATCAGACAAAAGCCTCCTGGTAAATGTCTCTGGGACACTGGACTTCATTTCTAGGAGCACTTTTTCTCGGTTGCATGTTATTCAACATGAGATGATCCTCTTCTAAGCCAGAAGAAACACCTCTGGAGCATATCCTTAAAAATTGGAAACTTTCAAAATAGACGAGCTGAAAAGGGAAAAACTTAAACTCTATTGTAACATTGCCTGGCCCTTGTATAAGTCAGGGAATGCAGAAAAATGGCCTGAAAATAGGTCTCTATAATACCATGCTGAAATTGGATCTCTAATGTTGCAGGACAGGAAAATGGACTGAGGTTACCTATGTTCAAGCCTTCACGGTCCTGGGAATTCCCTGGCGGCTCCAGTGGTTAGAGCTGTCACTGCTGAGGGCATGTGTTCGATCCCTGGTTGGGAACTAAAATCCCACAAACCACATGGGGCTGCCCTCCCCACAAAATAAACTTTCATGGTCCTTTCACCTCTCCTTTCCAGCAGAGGTGGAACCCAGTGGAGGCAGAACCCAGCAGAAAATAATGACCTTTTAGGTTTGGAATGTCCTTATTCACAAAGGAACCACAAAGGTGTGATCTTTGTTCACGAGCTGGGGGTCAAAGGAACCACAAAGGTGTGATCTTTGTTCATGAGCCGGGGGTCCGGCCAAAACTCCTGCAGTGGGAGCTCTGAGTCCAAACCACTGGACTAACAGAGAAGCTCAGACCCCATGGAATATTCATCGGAGTGTGGTCTCACAACAGTCCTCATCTCAGCACCAAGACCCAGCTCTACCCAACAGCTTACAAACTCCAGTGTTGGAAGCCTCAGGCCAAACAATCAATAACAGAGGAACAAAATCCCACTCATTAAAAAAAAAAAAGTGACAACAAAAAAATATGTCACAGATGAAGGAGCAAGGTAAAAACTTACAAGAACAAATAAATGAAGAGGAAATAGGCAATCTACCTGAAAAAGAATTCAGAGTAATGATAGTAAAGATGATCCAGAATCATGGAAAGAGAATAGAGGCATGGATTGAAAAGATACAAGAAATGTTTAACAAAGTTCTAGAAGAACTAAAGAACAAACAAACAGAGATGAACAACACAATAACTGAAATGAAAAATACGCTAGAAGGAACCAGTAACAGAATAACTGAGACAGAAGAACGAATAAGTGATCTGGAAGACAAAATGGTGGAAATAACTGCTGAGGAGCAGAATAAAGAAAAAAGAATGAAAAGAATTGAAGACAATCTCAGAGACATCTGGGACAAAACTAAACTCACCAACATTCGAATTATAGGGGTCCCAGAAGAAGAAGAGAAAAGGAAAGGGTCTGAGAAAATATTGCAGAGATTATAGTCGAAAACTTCCCTAACATGGGAAAGGAAATAGTCACCCAAGTCCAGGAAGCACAGAGAGTCCCATAGAGGGTAAACCCTTGGAAAAATACACCAAGACACATATTAATCAAATGAACAAAAATTAAATTCAAAGAAAAAATATTAAAAGCAGCAAGGGAGGGCTTCCCTGGTGGCGCAGTGGTTGAGAGTCCACCTGCCGATGCAGGGGAAACAGGTTCGTGCTCCGGTCTGGGAAGATCCCACATGCACGGAGCGGCTGGGCCCGTGAGCCATGGCCGCTGGGCCTGTGCATCCGGAGCCTGTGCTCCGCAACGGGAGAGGCCACAACAGTGAGAGGCCCACATACTTCAAAAAAATAAAATAAAATAAAATAAATAAAAGCAGCAAGGGAGAAACAAAAAATAACATACAAAGGAATCCCCATAAGGTTATCAGCTGAATTTTCAGCAGAAACTCTGCAGGCCAGAAGGGAGTGGCAGGATATACTTAAAGTGTTGAAAGAGAAAAACCTACAACCAAGATTATTCTACCAAGCAAGGATATAATTCAGATTCGATGGAGAAATCAAAAGCTTTACAGACAAGCAAAAGCTAAGAGAATTCAGCACCACCAAACCAGCTTTACAAAAAATGGTGAAGAAACTTCTCTAGGTGGGAAACACAAGAGAAGAAAAAGCCCCACAAAAATAAACCCAAAACAATTAAGAAAATGGTAATAGGAACATACGTGTCAATAATAACCTTGAATGTAAATGGATTAAATGTCCCAACCAAAAGACATAGACTGGCTGAATGGATCCAGAAACAAGTCCCATATATATGTGGTCTACAAGAGACCCAATTCAGACCTAGGGACACATACAGACTAAAAGTGAAGGGATGGAAAAAGATGTTTCATGCAAATGGAAATCAAAAGCAAGCTGGAGTAGCAATATTTGTATCAGATAAAATGGACTTTAAAATAAAGGAGGGACACTACATAATGATCAAAGGATCAATCCAAGAAGAAGATATAACAATTATGAATGTTTATTCACCCAACATAGGAGCACCTCAATACATAAGGCAAATGCTAACAACTATGAAAGGGGAAATCAACAGTAACACAATAATAGTAGGGAACTTTAACACCTCACTTTCACCAATGGACAGATCATCAAAACAGAAAATGAATAAGGAAACACAAGCTTCAAATGACACAATAGACCAGATAGAGTTAACTGATATTTATAGAACATTCCATCCAAAAGTGGCAGAATACTTTCTTCTCAAGTGCACATGGAACATTCTCCAGGCTAGATCACATCATGGGTCACAAATCAAGCTTCAGTAAATTTAAGGAAATCGTATCAAGCATCTTTTCTGACCCCAACACTATGAGATTGGAAATCAATTACAGGAAAAAAAACTGTAAAAAACACAAATACATGGAGGTTAAACAGTGTGCTACTAAATAACTTAGAGATCATTGAAGAAATCAAAGAGGAAATTTTAAAATACATAGAAACAAATGACAACAAATACACGACGACCCAAAACCTATGGGAGGCAGCAAAAGCAGTTCTAAGAGGGAAGATTATAGCAATACAATCTTACCTCAAGAAACAAGAAAAAATCTCAAATAAACAATCTTACCTTATACCTAGAGGAACAAGAGAATGAAGCAAAAACAAAATCCAAAGTTAGTAGAAGGAAAGAAATCATAAAGATCAGAGCAGAAATAAATGAAATGGAAACAAAGAAAACAATAGCAAAGATGAATAAAACTAAAAGTCAGTTCTTTGAGAAGATAAAAAAATGGATAAACCTTTAGCCACACTCATCAAGAAAAAGAGGGAGAGGACTCAAATCAATAAAATTAGAACTGAAAAAGGAGAAGTTACAATGGACAATGCAGAAATACAAAGCATCCTAAGAGACTACTACAAGCAATCCTATGCCAATAAATTGGACAACCTGGAAGAAATGGACAAATTCTTAGAAAGGTATAACCTTCCAAGACTGAACCAAGAAGAATTAGAAAATATGAACAGACCAATCACAAGTAATGAAATTGAAACTGTGATTAGAATTCTTCCAACAAACAAAAGTCCAGGACCAGATGGCTTCACAGGTGAAATCTATCAAACATTTAGAGAAGAGCTAACACCCATTCTTCTCAAACTTTTCTGGAAAATTGTAGAGGAAGGAACACTCCCAAACTCATTCTGCAAGGCCACAATCACCCTGATACCAAAACCAGACAAAGATATCACAATAAAAGAAAACCACAGGCCAATATCACTCATGAAATTAGGTGCAAAAATCCTAAACAAAATAGTAGCAAACAGAAACCAACAACACATTAAAAGGATCATACACCATGATCAAGTGGTATTTATCCCAGGGATGCAAGGATTCTTCAATATACACAAATAAATCCATGTGATACATCATCTTAACAAATTGAAGAATAAAAACCATATGATCATCTCAATAGAGGCAGAAAAAGCTTTTGACAAAAGTTAACACCCATTTATGATAAAAACTTCCCAGAAAGTAGGCATAGAGGGAACCTACCTCAACATAATAAAGGCCATATATGACAAACCCACGGCAAAAATCATTCTCAGTGGTAAAAATCTGAAAGCATTTCCTCTAAGATCAGGAACAAGACAAGGATGTCTACTGTCACCACTCTTATTCAACATAGTTTTGGAAGTCCTAGCCATGGCAATCAGAGAAGAAAAAGAAATAAAAGGTATACAAATTGGAAAAGAAGTAATACTGTCACTGTTTGCAGATGACATGATACTATACGTAGAGAATCCTAAAGATGCCACCAGAAAACTACTAGAGCTCATCAATGAATTTGGTAAATGTTCAGGATACAAAATTAATGCACAGACATCTCTTGAATTCCTATACACTAACAACAAAATATCAGAAAGAGAAATTAAGAAAACAATCCCATTCACCATTGCAACAAAAAGAATAAAATACCTAGGAATAAACCTACCTAAGGACGTAAAATACCTGTACTCAGAAAACTATAAAACACTGATGAAAGAAATCAAAGATGACACAAACAGTTGGAGAGATATACCATGTTCTTGGATTGGAAGAATCAATATTGTGAAAATGACTATACTACACAAAGCAATCTACAGATTCAATGCAATCCCTATCAAATTACCAATGGCATTTTTTACAGAACTAGAACAAAAAATCTTAAAATTTATATGGAGATAAAAAAAGACCCCAAATAGCCAAAGCAATCTTGCAGAAAAAACAATGGAGCTGGAGGGGGCTTCCCCGGTGGCGCAGTGGTTGGGAGTCTGCCTGCCAACGCAGGAGATGTGGGTTCGTGCCCCGGTCTGGGAGGCTCCTACATGCCACGGAGTGGCTGGGCCCATGAGGCATGGCCGCTGAGCCTGCGCATCCGGAGCCTGTGCTCCACAGTGGGAGAGGCCACAACAGTGAGAGGCCCGCATACCACAAAAAAAAAAAAAAAAAAAAAATGGAGTTGGAGGAATCAGACTCCCTGACTTCGGACTATACTACTAAGCTACAGTAAAGAAGACAATATTGTACTGTCATAAAAACAGAAAGATAGATCAATGGAACAGGATAGAAAACCCAGAGATAAAACCACACACCTATGGTCAACTAATCTACGACAAAGGAGGCAAGGATATACAATGGAGAAAAGACATTCTCTTCAACAAGTGGTGCTGGGAAAACTGGACAGCTACAGGTAAAAGAATGAAATTAGAACACTCCCTAACACCACACACAAAAATAAACTCAAAATGGTTTAATGACCTCAGTGTAAGGTCCAAATATATGGACACCAACGGGGAATTGTGGGTGGGGGGTTATGGTGCTGGGATGAATTGGGAGATTTGGATTGACATATATACACTAATATGTATAAAATAGATAACTAATAAGAACCTGCTGTACAAAAAATAAAGTAAAATTCAAAAAAAAAAAAAAAAAAGAAAGAAAGAGCAACAAGGTAAAACAGAACCACAGGGACTTCCCTGGTGTCACAGTGGTTAAGAATCCTCCTGTCAATGTAGGGGACACAGGTTCGAGCCCTGGTCCAGGAAGATCCCACATGCCATGGAGCAGCTAAGCCTGTGTGCCACAACCACTGATCCTGGGCTCTAGAGCCTGCGAAACACAACTACTGAGCCCATGTGCCACAACTACTGAAGCCCGTGTGCCTAGAGCCCATGCTCTGCAACAAGAGAAGACACTGCAGTGAGAAGCCTGCACACCACAAGGAAGAGTAGCCCCCGCTCGCTGAAACTAAAGAAAGCCCACATGCAGCGACGAAGACCCAACGCAGCCAAAAATAAATAAATAAATAAATAAATTTTGAAAAAAAAATAAAAGAACCACACAGCAAAAAGAAGAAAAAAGAAAGAAAGAAAAGAAAAAGAAAAAAGAAAGGGGCAGGGGACAAGCATAAAGCAGCAGAACAATAACAAGGAATAAAAAATAAAATAAAATTAGAAAACTAAAAAATTTATTAGAAAGATAAAAATATAAATGAAGCAACAACAACAATGTAAAAGAGAACCCCAATAGCAAAAATAAAATAAAACCAGAAAAGACCTTGGCTGTGGGGGGTAGGGTTTAGGCATGGGTGGGGCTTAGCCAGGGGGTGGGGCCTAGGCTCAAGACCTGCAGGGACAGAAAAGGCCCTGGGTGGGGTGGGTGCTGGGCCTAGGCTCAGTGCGAACGGAAAAGGCCTTGTCGTGTGGAGCATCAGGCCTGGGGTCTGCAGGCTCCCCGAGGCCCAGTGGGTGGGGGCAAAGGCAGGCCGCATTTCCTTCTGGTCCTCCAACCCCCTGAGGGTCTCTCCCTGTCTCCGTTGTTCCCCTCATTGTGAATGGGCCCCTCTGTGCATGGGAATCCCTCCCCTCCTCAGGCTGCCCCTCAGGGGCACTGGTCCTCTCTGGCTTCCACTTCTCCTTCCCCTTCCCTCCCCCCATGTCCTACTGGGTCACTCAGGGGTTCCTCCAGTCCCCTTAGGTGTCCGAGGTCCCCCACCAGCACCTGGTAAGTGTCCCAGTTGTGAGGAGATGCCAACTCTGCGTCCTCCTACTCTGCCACCTTGACTCCAGCCCCCCAGCTTTTTTTTTGATGGAGATTTCCTTGAAGTCTGGGAGCTGAAATAATAAATAAAAACAACAAGTAAAAAGAGGGAACAGCCACCACAAATTACGGCAGGTTGGCTCTGTGCTGGGGTCCTTGTTCACCACTTAGCTAGGCTTGCTCTGAGCCTAGGGATCCATCTGAGGTGAAACTTGAGGTCTTCTCAGGACTTTTCTGAGCATGTCATGCCTGGTCCTGCATGTGGCTTTCTAAATTCCCATGCATACAGGCTGCTCTGAAAGTCCTAATTTCCCAAGTAGTCTCACTTCCAGCTTCTCCCCTGGGCTTTAAATGGTCTGTTGTATTTCTCCACCCAGAATCTCTTGACCCAGGCATCTGTTCATTTAGAGTTGCCTTGTAGCTTTACAAGTAACACCTGCCATTTTTCTGTGTTCTGTGTTATGCAAAACAGACAAGAGCGTCTTGCTTCAGGCTTTCAGGTTTCCCCCTGACAGGTTGGAACAGTGGTACACAATTATTTGTAAATAAAGTCTACTCTGCTCCAACCAGTTGGAGATGGAGAACTGGAAACCAGGCTCCTGCTGGCTCAAGACTAAGACCACTGCTATGTTGGGAGGAGTGGAACAAGATTAGGTAAATGGCCACAAAAGTTTCCTATCTCTTTGGAGAGGATTTTTTCCAATTGGGCATTTGCTTGGTTGTGAAAACCTTTGATGATTTTCCAGAGCTCTTACAGAGTTGGTTTAGAAGCTTCTGATTGGTTTTTGTTTTGAATGTTTCTGTAGGGAAATAAGAGTTTGAAACTTCCTAGACTATCATTTTGCTGCCATCTTTCTTCCTTTACCATTTGATATAAATTTTAGAATAAGCTTGTCTATTGTGACAAAAAAAAACCTGTTGGAAGTTGATAGGAATTGCATTTAAACCTACAGATCAATTTGGGAAGAATTAATATTTTACTATATTGAGTCTTCCAATCCATGAAAATAATATGACTCTGTATTTTTTTTACCACTTGCTTAATTGTTTTCCTCAGAGTTTTGTAGGTTTCATTAAAAAGATCTACATTTTTTAAACATTTATATTAAACATCTCATTTTGAAGGCAGTTATTGTATACATTTATTTATTTATATTTATTTTTAGCACTTTTCATTTTTCTTAAACTGAGGTATAATTGACATACAACATTATATTAGTTTCAAGTGGACAACATAATGATTCAATATTTCTATATGTTGCAAAATTATGACCACAATAAGTCTAGTTAACATCCACCATCATATATTGTTACAATTTTTTTCTTGTGGTAAGAACTTTTCAGATCTATTCTCTTAGAAACTTTCAAATATGCAGTACAGTATTTTTAGCTAGAGTTGCCATGTTTTACATTACATCCACATGATTTATAATATTTATTTTATAACTGGAAGTTTGTATGTTTTGACTACCTTCAGCCTTTTTTGCCCACCCTCCTCATGCCCCACTTCCAGCAACCACCAAACTGTTCCCTGTATCTGTGAGTCTGTTTTGTTTGTTTTTCATTATTCCATACATGTGAGATCATACAGTATTTTTTTTTCAGTGTGTGACTTATTTTGCTTAGCATAACACCCTCAAGATCTATCCATGCTGTCACAAATGGCAAGATTTTATTCTTCTTTATGACTGCATAATATTCCATAATATTATGGAATATATTGCATAATATATATATATATATCACATTTTCTTTTTCCATTTATTCATCACTGGACATTTTGGTTGTTTCCATAGTTTGGCTATTGTAAATAATGCTGCAGTGAACATAGGGTTGAATATATCTTTTCAAGTTAGCGTTTTTATTTTCTTTGGCTAAATATCCAGAAGTGGAATTGCTGAATTATATGGTAGTTCTATTTTTAATTTTTGAGGAAACTCCATGCTGTTTTCCATAATGGCTACACAAATTTACATTCCCACAAGCAGTGCACAAAGTTTCCCTTTTCTCCTTATCCTTGCTAACACTTATTATTTCTTCGCTTCTGATAATTGCCATTCTAACAGGTATAAGGTGATACCTCATTGTAGTTTTGATTTGCAATTTCTTGGTGACTAATGATGTTGAGCATCCTTTTGTGTACCTGTTAGCCAACTGTATATCTTCTTTGGACAAATGTCTTTTCAGATCCTCTACTTATTTTTTAATTGGATTTTTTTGTTTGTTTTTGAGTTGTATGAATTCTTTACATGTTTTGGATATTAACCTCTTATTGGATAGATGATTTGCAAATATTTTCTCCTATTCACTAGGTGGCCTTTTCACTTTATTGATGGTTTCCTTTGTTGTGCAGAAGTTATTTAGTTTGATGTACTTCCACTTGTTTATTTTTGCTTTAGTTGCCTTTGGTTTTGGTGTCAAATCCCAAAAAGAAAGAAAAATCATTGACAAGATTGATGTCAAGGAGCTTACTGCCTGTTTTTTTTTTTTTTTTTTTTTTTTGCAGTACATGGGCCTCTCACTGTTGTGGCCTCTCCCGTTGTGGAGCAGAGGCTCCAGACACGCAGGCTAAGTGGCCATGGCTCATGGGTCCAGCTGCTCCGCAGCATGTGGTATCTTCCTGGACTGGGGCACGAACCCGTGTCTCCTGCATCGGCAGATGGACTCTCAACCACTGCGCCACCAGGGAAGCCCTGCCTGTTTTATTCTAGGGGTTTTTATGGTTTCAGGTCTTACATTCAAGTCTTTAATCCATTTTGAGTTGAATTTGTGTATAGTGTAAGATACCGGTCCAGTTTCATTTTTTGTATGTGGCTGTCCAGTTTTTCTAACACTAATTATTGAAGAGACTGTCCTTTATCTATTGTATACTCTTGGCTCCTTTGTTGTAAATTAATTTGACCATATATGAATGGGTTTATTTCTGGGCTCTCTCTCTTTTTCATTGATATGTGTCTCCCTTTATACCAATACCATACTGTTTTGATTACTATAGTTTTGTAATATAGTTTAAAATCAGGGAGCATGAATTTTCCAGCTTTCTTCTTCTTTCTCAAGATTTTCAGGGCCTTCTGTGGTTCCATACAAATTTTAGAATTGTTTGTTCTGTTTCTGTGAAAATTGTCACTGGAATTTTGATTGAGTTTTATTGAATCTGTAGATTGTTTGGGGAGTATGGACATCTTATCAATATCAATTCTTCCAGTACATGAGCATGGGGTATCTTTGTGTCTTCTTCAGTTTATTTCATCAATGTCTTATAGTTTCAGTGTACAGGTCTTTCACTTCCTTGGTTAAATTTATTCTTACTTTATTCTTTATGATATAATTGTAAATGGGATTGTTTTATTAACTTCTCTTTTGGTTAGTTTGCTATTAGTGTGTAGAGATGTGACATACTTCTGTATAATGATTTTATATCCTACAAATTTACTAAATTCATTTATTAGTTCTGACAGTTTTTCGATGGAGTCTTTAGGGTTTTCTATATATTGTGTCATGTCATCTGCAAATAGTAACAGTTTTACTTCTTTCTTCTCAGTTTGGATGCATTTTATTTCTTTTCCTTGCATAATTGCCCTGGCTAGGACTTTACTGGGTGACTTTGTCTTGTTTCTGATCTTAGAGGAAAAGCTTTCAGCTTTTCACTGTTGAATATGATGTTATTTGTGGGCTTGTCATATATGGCCTTTATTATGTTGAGGTATGTTCCCTCCATACCCACTTCATTGAGAGTTTTTATAATAAACTGATGAATTTTCTCAAAAGTCTTTCTGCATCTATTGAGAGGAGCATATGATTTTCATTCAAGTTGTTAATGTGGTATATCACATTGATTGATTTGCAGATATTGAACCATCCTTGCATCCTAGGAATAAATCTCACTGGATCATGTTATATGACCATTTTACTGTATTGTGGAATTTGTTGTTTACTCTCCACATGTTTGTGAATTTTCCAGTTTTCTTTTTGTAATCAATTTCTAGTTTCATACTATCATAGTCAGAAAAGGAGCTTGATATAATTTAAATCTTCTTAAATTTGTTAAGATTTGGTTTTGGCTTTACATATGATCTATCCTAGAGAATGTTCCATGTGTACTTGAGAAGAATGTATATTCTGTTGCTTTTGGATGGAATGTTTTATATATATATATATATATATATATATATATATATATATGTTAAATCCATCTGATCTAACATGTCATTTAAAGCCAATCTTTCTTTATTGATTTTCTGTGTGGATAATATATCTGTTGCTATAAGTACAATGCTCAAGTCCCGTACTATTATGGTATTGCTATTTCTCCCTTAAGGCCTATTAATATTTGCTTTATTTATTTAGGTGCTCCTATGTTGGATGCATAAATATTTACAAATGTTATATGCTCTTATTGGATTGACCCTTTTATCCATATGTAATGTCCTTCTTTGTCTCTTGTTACAGTCTTTGTTTTAAAGTCTATTTTTTCCGATATAATTATAGATAGCTACCCCAGCTTTCTTTTGGTTTCCATTTGCATGGAATATCTTTTTCCATCCCTTCAATTTCAGTCTGTGTGTGTCTTTAACTCTGAAGTGAGTTTCTTATAGGCCACATATAGATGGGTCTTCTTTCTAATCCGTTCAGCCGCCCTATGTCTTTTGATTGGAGCCTTTAGTCCATTTACACTTAAAATAATTATTGATAAGTATGTATTTATTGCCATCTTGTTAATTGTTTCCTGGCTATTTTGTGATTTCTCTGTTCCTTTCTTCTCTTGCTGTCTTCCTTAGTGGCTTAATGACTTTCTTTAGTTGTATGTTTAGAGTCCTTTCTTGTCATCTTTTGTGCATCTACTCTAGGTTTTTACTTGGTGGTTACCATGAAGCTCACATATAACAACTTATATTTTTAACAGTCTATTTTAAGTTGATAACAACTTAAGTTTGAATGCATTCTATAGGTCAAATATTTTACTCCCCCCTCCTCACATTTTATGTTTTTGATGACATATTTTACACGTTTTTATGTTGTATATCCCTTAACTAATTATTTTAATTATAGGTCTTTTTACGAGTTTTGTCATTTAACCTTCATACAGATTTATAATTCATTAATCCACTACCTGTACTATATACACTTACTTTTAATGGTGAGATTTATACTTTCATGTGTTTTCTTGTTACTAATTATCACCCTTTCTTTTCAGCTTAAAGAAGTTCTTTTAACAATTCTTGTAAGGCTGAGTTAGTGGTGATGAACTCCTTTAATGTTTGCTCATCTGGAAAACTCTTTTATCTCTCCCTCAGTTCTGAATATAACATTGCTGGGTGAAGTATTCTTGGTTGGAAAGATTTTTCTTTCAGCACTTTGAATGTATTGTGCCACTCCCTTCTGAGCTGTAAAATATCTGCTAAAAAATCTGATGATAGTCTTATGGAAGTTCTTTTGTATATAACAAGTTGTATTTCTCTTGGTGATTTTAAGATTCCCTTGTTATCTTTAATATTGACATTTTAATTTTAATATTTCTTGATATGGATCTCTTTAGATTGATCTGCTTTGGAGCTCTCTGGGCTTCCTGTATCTGGATGTCTGTTTCTTTCCCCAGGTTAGGAAAAGTTTTCAGATATTATTTCTACAAATGTTTTCTGCCCCCTTTTCTCTTCACCTTCTGGAGTTCCTATAAGGTGAATGTTATTCCATTTGATGTGCCATAAATCCCTTAAGCTATATTCATTATTTTCATTCTTTTTTCTTCCTTATTCTCTGATTGAATGAGTTCCTCTGACCTGTCTTTGAGTTCACCTATTCTTTCTTGTGCTTCATCTACTATATTTCTAAGTTCAGTTATTGCATTCTCCAGTTCTGTGACTTCTATTTGGAACTTTCTTTCTTTTTTTTTTTTTTAATTAGTCTCTGCTTTACAACAAAGTGAATCAGTCATACATATACATCTGTTCCCACATCCCCTCCCTCCTGCATCTCCCTCCCTCGCACCCTCCCCATCCCACCCCTCCAGGTGGCCACAAAGCACCGAGCTGACCCACCCGCGCCACGCGGCCACCCCCCACCATCCATCCACCCCACGCCCGGCAGTGTATACACGTCCATGCCTCTCCCCTGCCCCGTCACAGCCGCCCCCATATCCCGAAGCCCACCCCCAGTAGGCCTGTGTCTCTATTCCTGTTTTAAACCTAAGTCCTTCATGACATTTTTTTCTTAAATTCCATATATATGTGTTAGCATACAGGATTTGTCTTTCTCTTTCTGACTTACTTCACTCTGTATGACAGACTCTAGGTCTATCCACCTCATTACAAATAGCTCAGTTTCGTTTCTTTTTATGGCTGAGTAATATTCCATTGTATATATGTGCCACATCTTCTTTATCCATTCATCTGATTATGGACACTTGGGTTGTTTCCATCTCCGGGCTATTGTGAATAGAGCTGCAATGAACATTTTGGTGTATGTCTCTTTTTGAATTATGGTTTTCTCAGGGTATATGCCTAGTAGTGGGATTGCTGGATTATATGGTAGTTCTATTTGAAGTTTTTTAAGGAACCTCCATACTGTTCTCCATAGTGGCTGTACCAATTCACATTCCCACCAGCAGTGCAAGAGTGTTCCCTTTTCTCCACACCCTCTCCAGCATTTATTGTTTCTAGATTTCTTGATGATGGCCATTCTGACTGGTGTGAGATGATATCTCATTGTAGTTTTGATTTGCATTTCTCTAATGATTAATGATGTTGAGCATTCTTTCATGTGTTTGTTGGCAGTCTGTATATCTTCTTTGGAGAAATGCCTATTTAAGTCTTCTGCCCATTTCTGGATTGGGTTGTTTGTTTTTTTGCTATTGAGCTGCATGAGCTGCTTATAAATTTTGGAGATTAATCCTTTGTCAGTTGCTTCATTAGCAAATATTTTCTCCCATTCTGAGGGTTGTATTTTGGTTTTGTTTATGGTTTCCTTTGCTGTGCAAAAGCTTTGAAGTTTCATTAGGTCCCATTTGTTTATCTTTGTTTTTAGTTCCATTTCTCTAGGAGGTGGGTCCAAAAGGATCTTGCTGTGATTTATGTCATAGAGTGTTCTGCCTATGTTTTCCTCTAAGAGTTTGATAGTTTCTGGCCTTACATTTAGGTCTTTAATCCATTTTGAGCTTATTTTTGTGTATGGTGTTAGGGAATGATCTAATCTCATACTTTTACATGTCCCTGTCCAGTTTTCCCAGCACCACTTATTGAAGAGGCTGTCCTTTCTCCACTGTACATTCCTGCCTCCTTTATCAAAGATAAGTTGACCATATGTGCGTGGGTATATCTCTGGGCTTTCTATCCTGTTCCATTGATCTATCTTTCTGTTTTTGTGCCAGTACCACACTGTCTTGATTACTGTAGCTTTGTAGGATAGTCTGAAGTCAGGGAGCCTGATTCCCCCAGCTCCGTTTTTCGTTCTCAAGATTGGTTTCGCTATTCGGGGTCTTTTGTTTTTCCAAACAAATTTTGAAATTTTTTGTTCTAGTTCTGTGAAAAATGCCAGTGGTAGTTTGATAGGGATTGCATTGAATCTGTAGATTGCTTTGGGTAGTACAGTCATTTTCACAATATTGATTCTTCCAATCCAGGAACATGGTATATCTCTCCATCTATTTGTATCATCTTTAATTTCTTTCATCAGTGTCTTATAATTTTCTGCATACAGGTCTTTTGTCTCCTTAGCTAGGTTTATTCCTAGATATTTTATTCTTTTTGTTGCAATGGTAAATGGGAGTGTTTTCTTGATTTCACTTTCAGATTTTTCATCATTAGTGTACAGGAATGCCAGAGATTTCTGTGCATTAATTTTGTATCCTGCTACTTTACCAAATTCATTGATTAGCTCTAGTAGTTTTCTGGTAGCATCTTTAGGATTCTCTATGTATAGTATCATGTCATCTGCAAACAGTGACAGCTTTACTTCTTCTTTTCCAATTTGGATTCCTTTTATTTCCTTTTCTTCTCTGATTGCTGTGGCTAACACTTCCAAACCTAAGTTGAATAAGAGTGGTGAGAGTGGGCAGACTTGTCTTGTTCCTGATCTTAGTGGAAATGGTTTCAGTTTTTCACCATTGAGGACGATGTTGGCTGTGGGTTTGTCATATATGGTCTTTATTATGTTGAGGAAAGTTCCCTCTATGCCTACTTTCTGCAGGGTTTTTCTCATAAATGGGTGTTGATTTTTGTCGAAAGCTTTCTCTGCATCGATTGATATGATCATATGGTTTTTCTCCTTCAATTTGTTAATATGGTGTATCACATTCATTGATTTGCATATATTGAAGAATCCTTGCATTCCTGGAATAAACTCCACTTGATCATGTTGTATGATCCTTTTAATGTGCTGTTGGATTCTGTTTGCTAGTATTTTGTTGAGGATTTTTGCATCTATGTTCATCAGTGATATTGGCCTGTAGTTTCCTTTCTTTGTGACATCCTTGTTTGGCTTTGGTATCAAGTTGATGGTGGCCTCGTAGAATGAGTTTGGGAGTGTTCCTCCCTCTGCTATATTTTGGAAGAGTTTGAGAAGGATAGGTGTTAGCTCTTCTCTAAATATTTGATATAATTCACCTGTGAAGCCATCTGGTCCTGGGCTTTTGTTTGTTGGAAGATTTTAATTACAGTTTCAATTTCAGTGCTTGTGATTGGTGTATTCGTATTTTCTATTTCTTCCTGGTTCGGTCTCGGCAGGTTGTGCATTTCTAAGTATTTGTCCATTTCTTCCAGGTTGTCCATTTTATTGGCATAGAGTTTCTTCTAGTAATCTCTCATGATCTTTTGTATTTCTGCAGTGTCAGTTGTTACTTCTCCTTTTTCATTTCTAATTCTATTGATTTGAGTCTTCTCCCTTTTTTTCTTGATGAGTCTGACTAATGGTTTATCAATTTCGTTTATCTTCTCAAAGAACCAGCTTTTAGTTTTATTGATCTTTGCTATCGTTTCCTTCATTTCTTTTTCATTTATTTCTGATCTGATCTTTATGATTTCTTTCCTTCTGCTAACTTTGGGGTGTTTTTGTTCTTTTTTCTCTAATTGCTTTAGGTGCAAGCTTAGGTTGTTTATTCGAGATGTTTCCTGTTTCTTAAGGTGGGATTGTATTTTTATAAAGTTTCCCCTTAGAACTGCTTTTGCTACATCCCATAGGTTTTGGGTCATCGTGTCTCCATTGTCATTTGTTTCTAGGTATTTTTTTATTTCCTCTTTGGTTTCTTCAGTGGTCACTTCATTATTAAGTAGTGTATTGTTCAGCTTCCATGTGTTTGTATTTTTTACAGATCTTTTCCTGTAATTGATATCTAGTCTCACAGCGTTGTGGTCAGAAAAGATACTTGATACAATTTCAGTTTTCTTAAATTTACCAAGGCTTGATTTGTGACCCAAGATATGATCTATCCTGGAGAATGTTTCATGAGCACTTGAGAAAAATGTGTATTCTGTTGTTTTTGGATGGAATGTCCTATAAATATCAATTAAGTCCATCTTGTTTAATGTATCATTTAAAGCTTGTGTTTCCTTATTTATTTTCATTTTGGATGATCTGTCCATTGGTGAAAGTGGGTTGTTAAAGTCTCCTACTAAGAATGTGTTACTGTCAATTTCCCCTTTTATGGCTGTTAGTATTTGCCTTATGTATTGAGGTGCTCCTATGTTGGGTGCATAAATATTTACAATTGTTATATCTTCTTCTTGGATCGATCCCTTGATCATTATTTTGTGTCCTTCTTTGTCTCTTCTAGTAGTTTTTATTTTAAAGTCTGTTTTGTCTGATATGAGAATTGCTACTCCAGCTTTCTTTTGGTTTCCATTTGCATGGAATATCTCTTTCCATCCCCTTACTTTCGGTCTGTATGTTTCTCTAGGTCGGAAGTGGGTCTCTTGTAGACAGCATATATATGGGTCTTGTTTTTGTATCCACTCAGCCAATCTGTGTCTTTTGGTGGGAGCATTTAGTCCATTTACATTTAAGGTAATTATTGATATGTATGTTCCTATTCCCATTTTCTTAATTGTTTTGGGTTCGTTATTGTAGGTCTTTTCCTTCTGTTGTGTTTCTTGCCTAGAGAAGTTCCTTTAGCATTTGTTGTAAAGCTGGTTTGGTGGTGCTGAACTCTCTCAGCTTTTGCTTGTCTGTAAAGATTTTAATTTCTCCATCAAATCTGAATGAGATCCTTGCTGGGTAGAGTAATCTTGGTTGTTGGTTTTTCTCCTTCATCACTTTAAATATGTCCTGCCAGTCCCTTCTGGCTTGCAGAATTTCTGCTGAGAGATCAGCTGTTAACCTTATGGGGATTCCCTTGTGTGTTATTTGTTGTTTTTCCCTTGCTGCTTTTAATATGTTTTCTTTGTATTTAATTTTTGACAGTTTGATTAATATGTGTCTTGGCATATTTCTCCTTGGATTTATCCTCTATGGGACTCTCTGTGCATCCTGGACTTGATTAACTATTTCCTTTCCCATATTAGGGAAGTTTTCTTCTTCTGGAACCCCTATAATTCGAATGTTGGTGCGTTTAATGTTGTCCCAGACGTCTCTGAGACTGTCCTCAGTTCTTTTCATTCTTTTTTCTGCTCTGCAGTAGTTATTTCCACTATTTTATCTTCCACATCACTTATCCGTTCTTCTGCCTCAGTTATTCTGCTATTGATCTCATCTAGAGTATTTTTAATTTCATTTATTGTGTATTTAATCGATGCTTGATTCATCTTTAGTTGTTCGATGTCTTTGTTAACTGTTTCTTGCATTTTGTCTATTCTATTTCCAAGATTTTGGATCATCTTTACTATCATTATTCTGAATTCTTTTTCAGGTAGACTGCCTATTTCCTCTTCGTTTGTTAGGTCTGGTGGATTTTTATCTTGCTCCTTCTCCTGTTGTGTGTTTTTCTGTCTTCTCATTTTGCTTATCTTACTGTGTTTGGGGTGTCCTTTTTGCAGGCTGCAGGTTTGTAGTTCCCGTTGTTTTTAGTGTCTGTCCCCAGTGGCTAAGGTTGTTTCAGTGGGTTGTGTAGGCTTCCTGGTGGAGGGGACTAGTTCCTGTGTTCTGGTGTTTGAGGCTGGATCTTGTCTTTCTGGTGGGCAGGTCCATGTCTGGTGGTGTGTTTTGGGGTGTCTGTGGCCTTATTGTGATTTTAGGCAGCCTCTCTGCTAATGGGTGGGGCTGTGTTCCTGTCTTGCTAGTTGTTGGCATAGGGTGTCCAGCACTGTAGCTTGCTGGTCATTGAGTGAAGCTGGGTGCTGGTGTTGAGATGGAGATCTCTGGAAGATTTTCGCCATTTGATATTATGTAGAGCTGGGAGGTCTCTTGTGGACCAGTGTCCTGCAGTTGGCTCTCCCACTTGAGAGGCACAGCACTGACTCCTGGCTGCAGCACCAAGAGCCTTTCATCCACACGACTCCTCAGTTTGGGATGATTCTTTGTCTATTCATGTATTCCAGAGATGCAGGGTACATCAAGTTGATTGTGTAGCTTTAATCCACTGCTTCTGAGGCTGCTGGGAGAGATTTCCCTTTCTCTTCTTTGTTCTCAGAGCTCCCGGGTCTCAGCTTTGGATTTTTCCCCGCCTCTGCATGTAGGTCGCCGGAGGGTGTCTGTTCTTCGATCAGACAGGACAGGGTTAAAGGAGCATCCACTTAGGGGACTCTGACTCACTCAGGCTGGGGAGGAGGGAGGGGCACGGATGCGGGGCGAACCTGCGGCGGCAGAGGCTGGCATGACGTTGCACCAGCCCGAGGCACGCCGTGTGCTCTCCGGGGGAAGCTGTCCCTGGATCCCGTGACCCTGCCAGTGATGGGCTGCACAGGCTCCCCGGAAGGGGGGCGTGGACAGTGACCTGTGCACGCACACATTCCTCTTGGCGGCGGCAGCAGCAGCCCCAGCATCCCACGCCTGTCTCTGGTGTCCGCACTTTCAGCCGCGGCTCGCGCCCGTGTCTGGAGCTCCTTTAAGCAGTGCTCTTAATCCCCTCTCCTTGCGCACCAGGAAACAAAGAGGGAAGAAAAATTGTCTTGCCTCTTCTGCAGGTCTATAGTTTTCCCGGACTCCCTCCCGGCCAGCTGTGGCACATTAGCCCCTTCAGGCTGTTTTCACGCCACCAACCCCAGTCCTCTCCCTGCGCTCCGATCGAAGCCCGAGCCTCAGCTCCCAGCCCCGCCTGCCCCGGCGTGCAAGCAGACAAGCCTCTCGGGCTGATGCGTGCTGGTCGGCGCCGATCCTCTGTGCCGGAATCTCTCTGCTTTGCCCTCCGCACCCCTGTTGCTGCATTCTCCTCCATGGCTCCGAATCCTCCCCTTCCGCCACCCGCAGTCTCCGCCCGAAAATGGCTTCCTAGTGTGTGGAAACCTTTTCTCCTTCACGGCTCCCTCCCACTGGCACAGGTCCTGTCCCTATTCTTTTGTCTCTGTTTATTCTTTTTTCTTTTGCCCTACCCAGGTACGTGGGGAGTTTCTTGCCTTTTGGGAGGTCTGAAGTCTTCTGCCAGCGTTCAGTAGGTGTTCTGTAGGAGTTGTTCCACGTGTAGCTGTATTTCTGGTGTATCTGTGGGGAGGAAGGTGATCTCCGCGTCTTACTGTTCCGCCATCTTCCCCGGAAGTAGGATAAAACTTTTTTTAAGGAAAAATAAAGGAATGCCAGAAAGCAAGCACGGATTCCCCCCTCCCTCCCCCAGTTCACTGTTTCCTCCCCGAGGCCGATGGAAGTGTTGTTTCTGACAGCAGTTAGATGTCTGAAGACAGCTGGGAGGGCGGGTTCACACTCACCTCCTTCCTTCACCTCTCCTCTCCTCCCAGAACCCCCAGGAATCTCCCCTCTGCCGCTCTGAGTTTGTCTCCTCTGGTTCTTTTTGTTCCCTCCACCATCTGCCCCTCTGTGCTGTGTTTTATGACCCATTTGCCATCCTTCCCCCTGGAGCCCCGGCCTCTAGCTGAAAGGCAGGTGGGCGAAGGCGGGGGTGGAACAGATTGCTTAAAATCAACGAACAGCCCAAACTGCCTTCACTAGGAAACAGTGTCCGTTTCATTAGTTGCTAATGAATATTATTAAACTAATCTGTCATTGGGTTTCTAATTATGTGTCACCAGGCATCACAGTGGCAGCTGAGGTGACTGCTGGTGAACAGTTTTCCTCCTTGAATCCTGTTTTTTAAAGTAAGAACTGCTAGGAATGATTAGCAGTAATCTGAACCTGGTAAGATTTTCCCCCCTTTCCCCAGCCTGTCAGCAATTTTTGTCCCCCAAGTTTATAATACTACCAGGATCTTATCACCACCTGCCTCACCAAGCTGCTCCAAACTTGGGACAGCCCTACTGCTGAAGTCTTCAGCTCCACTGAGACCACAACTTCTCATCATTTCCCGTCATGGTTTTGTGGGTCTGGAATTTGGGCAGGATTCGGCGTGTTGCACAGACTGGGTCATTCAGTGCTCAACTGGTCTGGAGGGTCCTGATGGGTTTTGCTCGCATGCCTGGACCCTTGACGGAAGGGGCTAGTTGGATGTGGGGCTCAGTTGGCCCCCTGCTCTCTCTGTGTGTTCTCTGCCTCACCACGTTGTCCCTCCAGCAGGGTAGTTGAACTTCTTCTACCGTTGCCCAAGGCTCCAAGAGAGTATTCCACAGACCAGAAGTAGAAGCTGCCAGCGTCTAAAGGCCTGACCTAGAAGCTCACATAGCATCATTTCTACCATATTCTGTTGGACAATGCAGTCAGGGTCTACCCAATCTCAGTCTACTCCTAACTTGGGCTATTGAGTGCATCCCAGAAAATTGCACATCCCTGCAAAGTGTCCCATCTGAAAGCAAGTGGGTTCAGATCTCAGTTGGGTCATCAAAGCTGCCTGGTCAGCCTTCTCTTGTGTTTGATTTCTCTCCCTTCCTGTGATAGTTATAAGAAACGTTTACCCCCTCCTGGAATGCCAAATCTAGGTCTCCCTCTTGCAGGACCTCATTTGATCTAATTCTTAGCAGGTGGCCTTGCCTTCTGTTTCTCAGAAGTATGAACATTCTCTGTCACTTGAACACGTCATCTTCAAACCCCTGTCTCAGAGATGTCCTGCCCTCCTTTCAAATGGCCCTACCACTGTTTGCACCCTTCATTTCCACACTTTTCCTCAAGGTCTGACCAGTATTATCATTCCTTCTCTGGGTCCATTTTCTCAGCCTAAAAACATGCTCAATCTTGTCATGGAAATACTAGTGCTGTCAAATCCTTGGACCTTCCTGACAAAGGTTACCAGGGGCTCCTGACCACGGTATCCAATGGTGGAACTAATTTTTAGTCCTTACCTTGCTTGGTCTCTCTGCACAGTTCACCACTCCTTTCCTCTCAAATTTCGTTTTTGGCCATGCCGTGCAGCTTGCGGAATTCGTAGGGACCAAAAGCAGATCAGTGGTGGTCTGGAGGTTGAGGGAGGGAAAGACTGCAAAGGAGCACGAGGAAATTTGTGGGGTGGGGTGGGAATATTGTGTGTTTTGACTGTTTTGTGGTGGTTTTTCATGAGTGTAAGTATCTGTCAAAACTCATCCCGTTGTCTGATGGATGCAGTTGACTGTATGTAAATTATACCTCAATAAGGTTGACGCTGCCCCCAAATCAGATGGGCGAGCGGGGCCAACAGGCCTAGACAGATTGGTCTGTCACTAGTAGACAAAACTGAGTCATGAGCCTGCCTGCCCACCAGACTGTCACTCTGAGCTTGAACCCAAGGCCAGCCCAAGCCCTCCCTCCCAAGCCAGGCTCCTTGGAAAAGAGCAAGAGGGGTGTCCCAGTAATAGGAGTGGGTGGGCAAAGGAGAAAGGGGGAGTGTGTGGGGTGCTGGACTCCAGTCAGTGGCCATCCAGGGGCTTTTTCTTGTGCGCTTATGTAACCTTCCTCAGCAGCCTTTGGGTCAAGCATACCAGACCCATTGTCACTGGAGGGTTAGGTGCAGCATGCGGGATCTTAGTTCCCTGACCAGGGATCAAACCTGTGACCCCTGCAGTGGAAGCACTGAGTCCGAACCACTGGACGGCCAGGGAACTCCCTCCTCTCAAACTTTTGCTGGTTTCAGAATCATTTTACAGTTCTTTTTTCCTTGACTTCTCCCTTCCTCAAATGTTAATATTCCCCTGAAGTCTGTCCTTGGGTGTTTGCTCATGCTGTCTGCTTTCCCTCCATGGTGCAATTTGTGGGCATGTCAATTGCTGTCTAGTCTGAAGACCCTCAAACAGATCTAGCCCAGATCCCTTTCCTGAGCAACAGGCTTATATATATAAAATTACCCACTAGGGATCTTGGCCTGGATGTCCCACAGACAACTCAAACTTACATATCCAAAGTAGGACCTGTCACCTAAAGAAAAGCGCAACCTAAATGACAGACCGATTTCTTAGCCTGCTTCATTTTCCTGTTTCGAGGCTTCAATCTGCAATTCTTGTACTCTTTTTCCTTGCTTTTCACATTCACTTAATCACCAACTTGGGTTGATTCCCCCTCTTAAGTATCATTCATCTTGCCTTCATATCGATCCTTATTACCTGGTCAGGATGATGACAAATAGGTAAGTGGCTTCCTTTCTCTTCATCTCCTCTACCATTATTCTGTTATCCACACAGCCACCAAGGACATGCTTCTAATCTCAAATTTGAATAAATCATTGCCCTGCTCCTGATCCTTCAATGGCTCCCCATTGTCCAGCAATTAAAGCTCAAACTTGTAGCCTGGCATAGTAAACACTTTCTGCCACCCAGCTTCATCCCTCCATTCCCTTCCTTACACCCTATGCTTCAGCCTCATTCCTGTTTTGTTTTCTTACCTTTGCATTTGATGTTTTGTTCATGCCTGAAATCCCTCCCTTCCTCTCTCATCAGGCAATTCCTACATACACTCTAATTCTCCACTTAAGTTTCTGTAAGATATTTTAGATCTTGCTCCCTGAAAACATTTGGCCATGTCTAGAGAAATTCTTAATTGTCACAAGTTGGGCATGATATCAATCAGGGCTGCTGCTAAATGTTCTAAAGTATAAAAGACAGCTCCCCACAACAAAGAATTCCCTGGCCTAAAATGTCAGTAGTGCTGAGGTGGAGAAACTGTTTTAGGTCAGTTTTCATTGTGCTACTATTCCTGGATATTTCTAAGTTTTTCCTGCCTACTGTACTGGCTGTTCTTGAAATTCTTATCAGTCATTTACACTTTACAGTGAATGAAGCTTGGTTGGTTTCTTGAATAGATTGGTTTGTAAAGGAAAGTAGCTTAAGAAAGAGACAGAATGCAAAGGAAGCACTACAGTTCTTGCTTGTCTCACAAGATTATCCTCTTCTGTTCTCTAGATTTTCAGATTCTCTCTTTTCTTCTTTATAGTCACAAACACTTCTCAGAACATCTCCAGGCAACCTTTATTTGCCTTAGCTTACTAGGACTTCTAACAGTGATGCTCAAGAGGAGAAGTGCTACTTACCAGTCTCTTGGCTTCAGACTCCATTTCCACTCTTCGATGCTCTCCTGTGTAGGCTAGAAGTCTGAAAACTGCATTTCTAAAATCCCCCTGCCCAATGGCTTCCAGTTACCTTCTACAAATTGGAGGCGCTGGTGGGAGATTAGGAGGAATGAGGAAGGAAACAATATTTTATCTGCTTCTGCGGTGCAGCAGAGATGGCAGTGGTGGTAGACAAGTCTAGACTCTAGGCATCCTGCCCAGGCAGTGGGTGTTCCAACAACAAAGCACCTGTAGACTCTGGTTCCAGTAGCAACCATGACTGCTGTGGACAAGTTTAGACTCAACTTTCTGCAAAGAAACCCTGACTGTTCTCCCAACAACACCAGCATGGAATGTTCTGGCAATGGGGTAGGGATCGTGGATGTTGAGTAACATTTTCCTTTTGTTCCTCCAGTCCTAGGATGGGAACAGCTTCTTGCAATTACTGACCTGTGGCTAAGTTCACCTTTTCTCTTTTCTCTCTGTTGGTTCTTTCCAGATTTCTGTTTCCTGTATTAAATTTCCTGTCTGCAATACCTATAGTGGCTTCCGTTTTCCTGATGAGACATGGAATGGTACAGCACTAGTATGGCACAATCCCATTCCCAGGAATTTTTCATTTTTCTGGGTTCTTGAGGTATAGATTAATCACTATAAAATTTTACTTCCTGGAGGTTAGGGTGTGAACCCTGGTAAATAGGGTGTTTGAACTCCAATATAAAGAGAAAAATGGTCTCTTGCAGAGGCAAGATGTTAAAAACTTTTCTGGTTGAGAAGGACTTCAAAGCAAGGTTCCCCTACCTCACTTCCATAATCTTTTTTTTTTCTTTTAACATCTTTATTGGAGTATCATTTCTTTACAATGGTGTGTTAGGTTCTGCTGTATAACAAAGTGAATCAGCTATATGTATACATATATCCCCATATCCCCTCCCTTTTGCATCTCCCTCCCACCCTCCCTATCCCACCCCTCTAGGTGGTCACAAAGCACCGGGCTGATCTCCCCGTGCCCATAAATCTTTATAGCCTTCTGACATTGAATGAATTGATAGGTTTGATCTAATTTTCTCTTCTCTGAAGTTAAAAGCAAGTCCTGATTTTATTTTATTTTTCTGACGAAATACATTCCTTGGATACAACTCTAAATACCAACCACAGCAGTACCTGCTTTGACAATCTTGCCTGCTGTATTAGCATGAAATAATTATGCAGGAGCCCGCACAGCCTCATTTGCTTCATCACATAATCATGTACCAAGCAGGCATCTTTTCTGAGAAAATACCGAAAACTTCTGATGCCTTCCTTCCTACCATAACTAGAAAACAATTCAAACTACCCTCGCTGTCCGTAGTGAGGTCCTTGGCTCTGCTGTCCCCCACCCCACGCCAAACACTCACATGCTCACCATGCAGGCTGTTTTTCTGTTGTTCAAATACTAAAAGCTATACCTGACTTTGGGTCTTCATATTTGCTTCCCAGAAATCCTCTGCTTCTAGATCTTCTCGTGGTTAGCTCTTTACCGTTCAATTCTCAGAGTTAATACCACTTCTTCAAAGATGATTTCATTAATGTACCCGTACAGAGTTGTTCCCCGCTCCAAGTTATTCTCCACTCCATGATTCTCTTCAATGTTTCATAGTTCATATTGCTCTATCAGCATCGGAAATTACATCATTTGTTTATTTGTTGATTATCTGCCTTCTAGCACTAGGATGTAAACTCTCCGAAGACAGGGAGCTTACCTGTTTGCCTTTACAGCTTTATCTCCAGAGTTTAAGGTGTTCTGTGGAAGACAGAAAGTGTCTAACAGACAGTTGTTGAATGACTTGATTACTGTTCTCACTGTGCTTTCTATTCAGTTCAGCAAGTGTTGATGGCGTCTGCACTCTGTGGATGGTACTGTGGTGAGGGGCAGAGGACACGGTGCCTCTCAGCTAGTGTTCAGTGTGGTGAGAATGGGGTCTGTCAATAACCACGACCCCCTCCCCAACAAAAACCAGTTGCTACTCAGTACTTACAATATGCCGGGTACTTGGCTAAGTGTCTCCAGACTTCATCTCATTCAGTCCTCTCAACACTTCATGATGTAGGTATGAATCACCCCATTTTACAGGTGAGAGAACTGAAATCTAGAGGGGTCATAATTACCCTAAATCATGCAGGGAGTACATGCCAAAGCTCCAGACTGAACTTAAGTCGGCCTGAGTCTAAAGCTGTACTTGTTAATACTTTACAACACATGTGTTTTCAAATACCTTACTTTGTTTTTCAGGATACTTGCTATATAAAGGGTAGAATTTGATTCTTTAAATCACCTTCTCAATTTGAAAGAAGTAGATGAGGGAAAGAGAACTTTCCTGTTGTGAGGCAAGGAAGTGTGTTAGCTAAAGAATAAGGATTCCTCCAAATGCTGGGTTCTTGCCCTTGACTTATTGCTAACTCAGAGCTCCATCTTATTCTTGATCTACTAGGAAAAAGTAGTGAGGAAGAAAGAGATGAATGGGCTACATGGAGGAGGTAGATATAGTCTGATAAAATTGAGAGTTCAGGCTAAAAGTATGCCTCTTCCCCACAAGGCTTAAGTAGATTCTCTCCCCTTTTGCCTTTCCACCAGCTAGAAATTCATTCCTATTACCTACAGTTCACCTGGAAGCAGAGACTAGTTCTAGGATGGCTATCAGCCACTCACACCTCAGGTCAACTAGTTTAAGCTTTAGAATGCTTTCCACCTATTTGGTCTCTGTTGATTAGAGAAAATGGGAGATCTGATGAAGGAGGATTTGGGGGACCTGCATTGGGAGGGGAGGTGATGTTTTAGGCTGTTGTGGGGCTGCCACATAACTCCAGAGTGCTGTCTGGTTTGGGTTCAGAAATGGGGGTGACGCCTAGTGGGAGAAAGGATTAGAGACACCCAAGGTAAGTGGTTTTCTAGCTCAAAGGATCAGAGGTGACTGAATCCTGTGGGGCATATGGTGATAGCTCTGACATCTTGTTTGCACATCCCACAAGCAATAATGCCCTCTCTCCGTGTGCTGGTATCAGAAAGGCTGCTTTCATCTTCCTTTTCACCCACTTCGAGTGCACCAGTTTTTTCAAGGGAGATGAAGGCAGCAGAGCTGGCCTGTTGTCTCCAAAATTTCTATCTAGTTATTTGACATCCTTGGGATTTCCCTGATTAGCCTTGAGAAGTCATTCACCGCTGATCAGAGTTACTCCTCGGGGGGTGGAAAGAAGTAGAAAAAAACAGGAGAGGCCACACAGAAGTATTAAGAGTATGGAGAGATGATTCTCTACAATATTCTTTGACTTTGTTCTTTGTCCATGATTCTAGAATGAGCTTTGAGGGGGATTGGGGATGAGGATAAATCTGCTTTCATTTCAGGGGAAGAGGAAGAGAAGGTAATCGTAGCTTTCACCAACTTTTTGTAGGAAACAGATCTGCTTCACCCCCCTGGAAACTATCAACTTTAAACAAACAGACTCTAGGAAGCTTCTCTGTAGTGGCAGAATAAATCTATCCTTACATTTCTCTTGAAATAACAAGGAGATGAAATACAAAGGAAAACCCTTGCACTCACTAACATAAATCAGTCCCGTTGTTGTGTTTAGCACATACGGTGTGATAACGTTGCCCACTGCTCGGAGACCTACTAACGGAAGGCCAGGAGCGAAACACAGCGGGCCTGCTTTAAGACTCCGTGGCGGCCTTGACGCTGAACTTCATTGTATTTGTTGCTTTGTGTCTCTGCTTTAGCACTGCTCTTACCACCATAGTCTCTCACCTTCCCTCACTTTTCCTTTCCTATCTTTCAGGACTTGAGAGGGCTGGGTAATTTAACAACTTCGGTGTGGACTTTGTAGAGTTCTTTTAGTCGGCAGTGGGCTTGAGGGACAGGTACCAGTGATTGATGGTGCCTCTAGGACAGAGCAAGCTTCCTGCTGGAAGATTTGCTTTCCCCCTTCCCCTAGCTTTATTGAGGTAGAACTGACATATAAAAATTGTATATATTAAAGGTGTATAACATGGTAATTGGCTATATGTATATATTATGAAATGACTACCACAGTCAAGCTAACTAACATCTGTCACCTCACATAGTTACCTTTTTTTGTGGTGAGAGCACATAAGATCTACTCTTTTTGCACATTTCAAGTATATAACACAGTATTAACTATAGTCATCAGGCTGTACCTTAGATCCCCGGAAAAAGAGTAATTACAGGGAATTACAGACTTAGATTTAAACAAGGATGGAAAAGAGGTTTTATTTGTCCCCTGCCCCCCGCTTTCTATTTAAATATAGACTTTGAAAAAAGGGAGAGGGTCCAGCATTTACTTTTGTATGTAAACTTAAAGTACATGCATGAATGAATGAAGCAGGCTACATAGCTGCTTGTGTTACTGCAGGTACGAGCACAAATGAAAACCAAAGAAGTTATTAACAGGACCAGATGCATAGCATATCTCTTTTCTTGGGAGCTCAGAGAACCTTCTGCACAAAAATGCATTTATCTTTGGATTGACCCTTTGAGAGTGGTATCTGGTTAACATATTACCCTCTGGTTTGTTAGGGCCCGCACTTAGCTTTTTGTTTCTATTCACAGGAGATCCTATATAGGTCTGAACAAGCCCATGATGAACACCAGACCTCATGTACACAAAGATTCTAATAGGAGAGAATTAAACAAACAACAAAGAAAGCATACTTGTTATTGAAGTAAAACTCGGTTTTTATCTTTTGAATAAAAAAAACAATACTCTAGTTGTCATATGAATGAAGACCTAATTCAGTTACTTTGTTTTCTGTGTCCCTGCCCGTGGCATCCCCACTAGACCAAGGTATCTGCCAGGACCCTGCTGTGCAGACCACGTGGCATCTCATTGTCCAGCTGAGGGACAAAGGTTTTGTTATGAGGTCCTGTGTATCCACACAGAGGGTTTTCCTTGCTCATTCATCCTGTGCCATTTCAGGGCTATGGAATCCTATGGTTTCCAAGTTAGCACTCACCCATTAATCCTTGAAACCTTGGAAGTGGCAACCACCCTGAAAATCATGTGCTATATTTAGAGAACTTTTCCGAGGTGACTTGGGAGACCACTGATGTCCCAGCTCTAAAAGGGCTTGTGGCTCTGTACGCAGCAGCCTGACATGGTGGGATAAGTACCGACTCTTTTAGGTGCATTAGGTATGGAGGGCTGGCAGTGTTAGAGCAGAAGACTTCCTCCCTGCTTCAGGCTGTGGACTAAGTTAGCCAAGGCTTCCTCAGGGCTGCACTCGTTTCTGTTCCTCATGGTCACGGTGGCACGACTGACAGAGATGAAAAAGGAGTGGCTCCCCGTTTGTTTCATGAAACGCTCCTGTATTTTCCTACTCTGTTCTCATCAGAGGCCCGGTGGAGTGTCATGTAAATCTCCAAAGACAGGCGAACATGGGGGCAAACCTGCACCTCTCAAAGTAAAGGGGCTGAACTGCAGGCGAGGGCACATGTTCTCACCATCTCACCAGGATGGGGTTGCGGTGGGTGGCATAGCCAGACACCCAGTCCCTGACCCAGTACAGAGTAGAACCTGAAACAGCATGCCGCTTGAAAAGTTAAGGAGTTCTCCTAAATGTCTCTAGACGGAGACAGACTCTGGAACTGAAAGTGCAGTTGTCCTTGGAAGCCCTTCTATAATCCGCATAGTTACTCTTTACTGATCAACGACAGTAAAGCTGATGCCACTTCTTAAGACAAAGGAGACTGTCTCCCTAGGGCACAAGGGATCAAGCATTTTGACTCCTCAGAGTGAGCCGTACAGGTTGCTGGTGACAACCAGTGTCTTGTTTCTCCCCGGAGAAGGGGGGGTCAGGAACTCCTTGTCTGAGTTTTCAGGCTTGGCCCACTTAGATGGTTCCAGAAGCCAAGATTTAACATAAATCAGTAAGGCAGATGGTGGAAGGCCAGGTTTAAGGGCATGGCTCTTACTCAGCCCCAGTGATGGTGGCTTTTTGGGAATGTGAACCCAGCATTGCCAGATCTTTTGAATTTTTCCAGCAGCAGCTGGAGTTCCAGGTTTTCATGATGGAGGACAACTCAGATTATATATGAACACATACCTTAAGTGCTTTTGAGGGTACGTTGCTGACAGTCCCTTTCCCTGTTTATTGCTCACAGGAAAGAATCTTGTGAGCTTTTGGATGATTGGAAGTAAGCTGAGGTTGCACACACGCAGACTGCCCCAAAGGTTCCATCTGTTCTTCGTGTTTATTGTGATGGAATCCAAATGATAGAAGCTTGAGGTTAAAAAGTAGGGCATGACATCTGGTCTAGCTAATCCCTCCAAGGGTACAATGTGGGAACTTGGGATCTGAGTGAGATTCAGCAGGACTGCTGCTTATATGGCCTTTCCATTGAGTAACACACTATACGGTGCTCCTTGGAGTTGTGTGGTGGGAAGCATGCAACTGCACAACCATCCATGTTGATTTAGTACCATAGAGGTTCCTTCTGCCAGTGTAGGGTGTTCTATGATGGACATACTTCCTCCTTCCCATAGCCTATGGCCCCTAACCTCGGGGCTAGGTCCTCTTAATGCTTTCCCTTCTCCTGAAGTTCCCACCTCCCTTCTCTTCCCAAGCTGTGGCTTTCCCCAGATTCCTCCATACTTTGACCTACAAAGTTGGGTATAAATCACAGCTGTGCCCTTCCTCCTACCTATTTTCACTTTTGGGTTGGGGTGAGACTTAGAATGCCAAGAATGGTAGAGGAAAGAAAGGAAGGAAAGGTGGCCTTGACACCGGGTGGTGGCTTAAAATTTTTTTTCCCTTTTAGTTTCTATGGAGATCTGAAAGAAATTTAGGTATCTCTACTGTAATATTTAATACTTGGCCACTAAGTCAACATATGAGACACATCTCCCACATCTGCATAACTTGTAGGTCTTATTTTGCTAAGAGAGCATCTGTATACTTTGTGATTTCAACTTGTATTACAAATTTGCCTGGGCACTACATATCAGTCAGGGTCCTGGAGAAATCAAATGTCGTATCCTAATTGGGTAATTTGTAGTGAGTTTGATAAAGGGATTATTTATGTGTGGAGCAGAATCACAGGCAGTTGTGCCATATGCTGGGGCTAGAAACAGTGGGTTGTTTGTGGGGCTCTGCTAGCACTACCCTCAGTGGAGATACCAACTTGTGGAGCCAGGTTGTATAGAAATGGCTAATGACAGGAGACTGCCAGCCTGTGGTGGCCCCGCAGAAGGAAAACCAGAGGGATAAGTGTTCCAGCCTCGTTCTCCTGTCTACTGTCTGTTCGCTCCATTGGCCAAACCCAACTGGAAGCTTGTCAATATACATCATACAGGTCACAGGGTGGAAAAGGTGGAGAGGGGGTCTGGAGAGGCATATGGAAGCTATCGAGCACAGCATTTTAAAATATCAAGGACTTCCAGGTAGAGTAATGAGATGCCAGTTTGATGTGGATTCAGGTGAGTGTAATTCTTAGTTTTAGTTTGAACAGACTAGTATGGAAATGCTATCTCAACAGAAGCATTTGAATAAACACTATTAAAAGAATGAAATACATGACAGAGGGTTAGCCGCATGGTTGTTTATAAAATTCAACAAATATTTATTGACTCCTTACCATGTCCCTAGTATTGTGGTCATCTTATCTATGAACCATATTGGTATCACTGTAATAAAGGGCAGGATTAAATGATATTTATGTGAGGTTCAACTGGCGCTATCTTTCCTTTGTAAACTTGTTTGGATAAGAGATTGTCCATCTCCCCTTCATGTATTATGTAGAGTGATTCTTCTGTATCAACGAACCTCTATACTCTTACTATTCTAGAGGAGAATGGTTTCTAGGAGCACATAATCTTTTAACAGTTCAATTATTAATATGCAAGTCTTAATTTATGGAACAAACATTAAACTTGCACTTACAGTTACCTCCTTGTAAAATGGAGATTAAATGAGATAATGCATATATCTGACCCTTTGTAAGCTCTTAATGAAGATGAACTGATTTGGAATAAAAGAGAAACTGCCAACCTCCCTACTCTGAAAATTCGATGTTTTCATGTTTCCTTATTCTCTTTTAAACCTTATTCTTGTGCCTATATAATTTTTGTATGTTAGGAGGCTTTTATTAGCAAGTGAAAGAAGCCCAAACTTCAGGTGGCATTGGGAGTGATGTCATCAGGACATTTTTTGCATTTCTTTGTCTCAAGAGGTCTGTCCTTCTTCAGAAGGCTCCATCTTCAGGCTGGCTTTCTCCAGGGGATATAAAAGGCCCCTCCTGTTTCAGGCTTCACACCTACATACCGGATGTCCTGGTCAGCTTCGGCTGCCAGAACCAAATAGCACAACCACGGGAATTTATTTCTCACCATTCTAGAGACTGCAAGTCCAAGATCAAGGTGCCAGAAGAGTCAATATCTGGTGAGGGCTCTCTCCTTGGGTGCAGACTGATGCCTTCTCTTTGTTCTCACACGGCCTTTTCTTGCTGCCTGTGGGTGGAGAGAGAGAGGAAGCAAGCTCTTTGGTGTCTGTCCTGGTAAGGGCACTAATCCTATTAAGGGCACCCCACCCTCATGACCTCCTATGAATCTAATTACCACCTGAAGGCCATATCTTCCAATGTAATCCCATGGGGAGTTAGGACTTCATGTGAAGTTGGGGGTGGGGGATGCAGTTCAGTCCATAGCACTGGACTTGCCAGACAGGTCTTCTCCCCCAGCTGTCAAACAGAAGCTCTGTCTTCACTTTGATTGGACTAGATGAAACCAGTCGTTGCAGATAGGGAATGCCACAAACTGATTAGCTGGGTTTTTGCCCACAACTGATAGAATCATTGTAGCAAAGAGTGGGAGGATGAGATGATTTGGACTGGCTTGCATTGGGGGTGGGGGAAGTTATGCCAAAGCAGCATGGCTGCCACCCAAGGTGGGAAGGGAGGCGTCAGCAGCATACCCTACATTTAACTCATCTGTTCCCCTATTGTTGGAGAGTCAGCTTGTTTTCAGTGATTCCTATTCTATAACATAACTGAATTTCAAAATTTCAAAATTTCACATGAAAGTGCATTAATGTTAGGTTCTCAGAAGTCTTGTCTGACATGCTCAGCAGTGGTTGCTGCTTAATGGACAAAAGCTAGTAATACTGAAACCAAGTTTTCCAAAAAATCAATATTATTACAACTGTGAAGTCCTTGCCTTCCATCTAGTCTCGCCATAATGAAATTCAGTCGCAGCATGATTTTTGAGCTGCCTTTCTCAGGTCACATTGTTCTACAGAATGTGTTAGTGGGGTTAGTGTCAAAGCTCAAGCCTGTAACCTTTTGTTCCCTCCTAGAAGCAAAGGATATTTAAAAATTAATTATTTATGGGTTCTTAGATGATGAATTAGGTCATTGGGGTTGGGTTTGCCACAATTAAGACTGATGTTTACTTATATTGAGGAAACTGGATTGTAATCCTTAAGTCTGACTTTTTATCATCCCATTTTCAATATTTCATTATTATACATAGTTATCTAAACAACACATTGAAACTCAGCCTCTGTTAATGATCAATGTCATGCTAGATACTCCGGAAAATAAAAATGTGTGAAGGCTACTGTCTAGGTGGGGGAAGAAGACTAATCACATGGAAATGTTGACCAAAACAACCCCATCCTGAGTGTGTGATAAAAGAAGATTGGAACAATAGAAATTTAGAAAAGATCGCAGTGGATTGAATTTTCATGGGGGCTTCATGGTGGAAGTGGCACTTGAACTGGGCTCTGAAGGATGGATATGCAGGTTCTGGTAGGAAAAAGAATCTGGGAAGGGCATTTACCAAAGGGTGAGAATAAGTGCTGGCGTGCTGTGCTGGGATCCCTGAGAAGTTAAACTGGAGTGGCAATCGTGTGTGGGGGAGAGGTGGGACAGCGGGGAGATGGGTAGTTAGTTGTTCTTTCCTGTATCTCCTCCAACTGGATTTCCTCCCATTCTAAAACATCCTTTGGGGGGGCTTTAAATTGCTTTAAAAAGGCAACAATATGTGAAACGTGAAGGTTGGAATCATTTTAGAGTCCTTGTGCTCAGTGGACACAATCTTAGGAGAAGGTCTCATAGGGTGATAACCTACTTTCAGTTTTTGTTTATTCCTTGGATATTTTTTATGAGTTTATAGGCACATCTCAATAAAGAATGTAAATGGTATCTCCTCTCTCCTAGTTGACGTGGGGGGGGGGGTGGAGTCTCTGTCCTCTGCTGATATTTAGTCCAGAGTCTAACTGAAAAAACATGAAGACTACAGGGCAGAAAAGTATGGAAATTGAAACCAGGAACTAAATGCAGGAGTGGAGAGTAAGTGGATTCTGACAAGTTAAGAAATTAAAACAGTTCCATAGATTCTAAAGTAAACCTATAGTTACGGGTTAAATTAAAATTGATATTTTCATTGTCAGTATTTAGGTGGAGTTAAACTTTGGGAATATTAAGACATGATACATTTATATTGATTCTTCCAATTGGCTTTCCTTAAAGCATAATAAAATGTTATATGCATAAATGTGTATGTATATAAATAGATGTTTTCCAACATTGTTAGAAAATGAATTTTAATTTACTGAAGAATCATCTTTCATGCTTATTGCTTAAAATTTTGAACTTACATGTTTTCTTACTAACGTCTGGAGATGTCTATTTATAATCACATATTGAAAATTTTCTTAAAAGTGGCAATATATGTGTCTGCATCTAAGGCACGCCACAATGACTCTGGTTCAATGTTATTGCTTTGGGTTCTTTGATTTACTGTCCAATGGAATGCCAAGTCTGGTTATATTCTAAACAAATGAATGGTCAATAGAATTTATTCTCCTCAAATTTTTGTTGGGTTTATATGAAGACTGGCATCTGAGTAGTCATTGGAAGTAAAGTATTTTGTGAGGAAAAATGGCTCAGTGTTCCACCTGATAGGAAAACAGGCAATTGTTCTCAGCATTTAAAATAGGTGAAACTTTTCTGTACTCATCTTGATTGTGACATGTTCCATTTACACAAACGTAATTCAGTTAACTGTTAGTTTATTTATATATTTGTAGTTTTTAACCTGTAATAATTTTGATGTAATTAAATTACCAAATGTTATTTTGGGAGTCGATGCCTTAGGCCTTTTTCTAAGGTGCCTGCTTTTCCCCTAATCCTCAAATTTTTCTCAATCCTAGCCCCCTTAAGGTTCTCTTGCTCCCTGCTTCTCCCCTTCTTCTGACTCAGCTCATTATTATGAGCTCACCTTTGGCTTCTTTAGCAATGTGATGGTTATGAATGTACGTTTAGGAGTCTAATCCAGTTGCATTACTTAGTTGCTGTGTGATCTTGGACAAGTTACCTAACCTTTCTGTTTCTCCATCAGTGAAGTGGAATCCTAATAGAATCAATCTTACTTTTTTTTTTTGCGGTACGCGGGCCTCTCACTGTTGTGGCCTCTCCCGTTGCGGAGCACAGGCTCCGGATGCGCAGGCTCAGCGGCCATGGCTCACGGGCCCAGCCGCTCCGCGGCATATGGGATCCTCCCAGACCGGGGCACGAACCCGTATCCCCTGCATCGGCAGGCGGACTCTCAACCACTGCGCCACCAGGGAGGCCCCAATCTTACTTTTGAAGAGTAAGTGAGATAATGCTTGTGAAGTGCCCAGCACTGTGATTGACCCCATAGTAAGCATGAGTATCAGCTAAGGTAGTCTAGCTGTGTTATTGTAACAATCAACACAGGATTTAAGTATCTTTAAAACACACACGTTTATTTTTCGTTCACCTGGTGTTGGCTGTGGGTCTGGGAGACTCTTCCAAGGGTTGGCTCAATGGTAAAGGCTGCTTCGACCTCATGGCCCCTCCATCTCAACACATACTTCTGTGATCAATGATGTAGGTGGAGGCGAGTGGAGGGTCTCACTGTCTGTCAAGTGCTTTGGCCCGGAAATGACACATATCACTGCCCCTTAGAACCAATTGGCCAGAACTAGTCATGGGACCTAAAGTTAAAAGAAGCAAAGATGTAATCTTCCCATGTGCCCAGAAGGGGATGAGCCCCGCACTCGATGTCGCCATAGATAAAGAAAATGTCACAGTACACAGTGCAGCCATATACCAGGCGAAAGTCCTCCGGGAAGCTGGCTGATGTTGGAGCCACAGAAGTTTCAAGCTTTACATTAAGCCTTAAAGAGACCTTATGTTTTTCATTTGTTCTCAGAATTAAGAGTTCCGGATGGCCTGGGTAGTCTAAAATAATGGCCCAAATTTAGAATAAGGCTGATATTTCATAGAAAATACATGAAGGGGCTTCCCTGGTGACGCAGTGGTTGAGAGTCCGCCTGCCCATGCAGGGGACACGGGTTCGTGCCCCGGTCCGGGAAGATCCCACATGCCGCACAGTGGCTGGGCCCATGAGCCATGGCCGCTGAGCCTGCACATCCAGAGCCTGCGCATCTGGAGCCTGTGCTCTGCAACGGGAGAGGCCACAACAGTGAGAGGCCTGCGTACCGCAAAAAAAAAAAAGAAAAGAAAAATACATGAAGGATAAAATGAGATGATTTGTAGTGGTTCTGAGAGATTTGGTAATGAGGGTGCGGGTGTGCCGATTATTTATCTAAATCCCACGTGGTGTGGTTCACTATGGACATGGATCTGGTATTTTGATCTTTCCCTTAGCGTTATTTTCCCAAGAGAGGGCTTAGCACTGCTATTGATGGAGAGGTTGGAAAGACAGCCCAGTGCATCTTTGGGCCTGTGAACTGGGAGAAGTCCCTGTGCCCCGATGGTTGGATCAATCCTCCGTCACACCAGCACTGACAGTTAACAAAGTACAAAATAAGCCATGGACGTAGTCAGGTTCCCCATTCCAACAGGACTGGCCCCAGCAGTCAGCAGTTAGCCATGCGCCACTAATGGGGGCTGGCCGGAGAACCTCATTCACTGTGTGTCACTAATAATCCTGTTCATCAGGGCTGGGTCCACTAGTCTGCTTTTGGGGTGACAAGAAAGGAACTGGCATTTCTTTGAAATGTTGAAACTTTTTGGTGCCGAGTGGAGAAGTCCCTTTGTCAGCGCTGATTTTATTTGGAGCAAAGGTGTCAAGAGTGTGATTATTCCTTATCAGCTCAGGGAAAGGAATCACTGAACATGGAGAACTGTAACAAAATTGCCATAGAAACCGAGATTCCTTGATTTTTAACATCAACTCCTATAATAACCTGCTGTGAGAACTTGGGCATGTCACGTAATTTTGTTGGACCTATTTCTTTTATTAACAAAGAATAAATGCTACACTACCTACTTTGGCAGTTTAATGGGAAAAGCAGGTGAGAAAAATGCAGCCCCTTAAAAAGCATGAAGGTAGTGGAATGGATATTTTTCTTGTTACAAAGAAAAATATTTTATTATAAAATTTTGGAAAATATGAATATGGGTAAGTAAAAATTCAACGTGAAAATCTTAAAACCAAACAGAATGCCACCACATAGAGATAACGACTGTTAATGAATGGGTGTATGTCTTTCCAAGAGTTTTATAATCTGCTCTTTCTATATAAAGTATATTTTCAACATCTTTTTGTTTCATTACGTGTTTTAAATGGATGTGTGGTATTCCACCGAATGAAGATAAATGTTAAAACCTGTGTCCAATTTACAGTTATTTTAGGTTATCTTCAGTTTGCCTGGCTCTAGTGGCTATTTAGAACTTCCGCTTGTCCACTGCCTGTCAGCTATGTGGTCGGGGTAGGATTTCCCTTCTCCCTCCGCACCCCAAATCAGCCCTGCTTGGTGTAAACTAACCCAAGGTGGCCCCATGCCCTTTTGCCACAGGGACTGGCTCAGGAGCAAGCAAGGAACCTCAGTTAATTCCACTGGAATGAAGCTCAGTACTATGTTCTATGTGTTCTGTGGCTAGGAAAAGGGGAAAAAATTCCTCTCCTCTAACAGCTGCAGCCCTTAAAAAAAAAGGCACGTGGAAGCCAAGTTAAGAACAAAGTCTGCACATGGAGGAAGGCAGAGCTGGAAGGACTGGCAGAGAAGTCCAGGTAGAACCATAGTGGAAACTCGAACTACTACTGAACCTTTCAGTGGGTGAACCAGCAGACTCCCTGTATTACTGAGCCCAGTTTGAGCTGAGGTTCCTGCTACTTGAAACCAAAAGCATCCTAGTTGACACATCCGTTTAAAACAGCACTGCAACAAACATACCCAGTTAAATCTTTGTGCCCATTCATGACTTTTTCCTTTGCCTATATTTTAGTAGGATTGTGAAATTAGGGGGTGTGTGTTTGGCCAGATTCCCTTGAATTCCTTTTTACAGTTTTTATGTTACCACTGGCTTTGATGTGCTTTCACTGCCACAGTAGGTACCTGGGACTCTTTTTGGGAAAACTGCACTTGGGCTACTGGAGTTTGTCCAAACACCTGGAGAAACTGAAGTGCCTGAAGGTTGACTGTGGTGCCTGGAAATCACTCTTGTGTAGCCCCTAGCCAGTGACAGGTAGATGAAGGGGTAGGAAAGCCCAGCTCCTTGGCCGCAGCTCTGAGGCACAACTTGCACTTCAGAGTGGTGAAACTACCCTCTGCAGGACCTGCTGGGCGTATATCTTTGTGTGGCTTCATCTCGTCTCTGTCCTGCTTCCCCCTTCCCCTTGCCAGTCTCCCTTGGATCACGTGCACGAATCCTCATCTTAGGGTCTGCTTCTGGGGAATGCAATCAAAGAGAGCTTGTGAACGATCTTCAGGTTTCTGATGGCACAAACATTTAATGTAAATGATTAAGGGCTAGCACGACTGCTAGTCAGATGGGACGTTACGATGGTCTGGCCAGTGACATTGGATCTCAGGTACCTTGGGAGGTAGATGAAACAAGGAAGAGACTTCACAGCTTCTGACAGTGGTTTGCCAAACACGCCTGAGTGCAATTTTGAAACTGGCTGTGGATCGCTGAATGAATGTGTCAACTCTTCCTTTGGGAAACTGAATATTATCCTGTCTAACAGAGCTCAATATTATGGTCTTTTTTTTTTTTTTCTGAAGTCTAAATCCCCTTCATTTAATACCATCCCATTTTCCTTAGTTATAGTCTATTGTACCATCCTAAAAACTCTTTATACTTGGTCCTAACGATTCTCGTTTGATACAAGACAGGCTGCTCTTACATTGGAAAATGCATGAGTCACCCTGCAGGAGAGAGTGATGGGGAGGAGGGTAATAGCATATAAAGCCCTGTGAGGAGCTCTTCCAGAAGGCGTCTCCAGCCCCCATGTGCTTGGGTTGGTAACATTAGTGCTGTCTTTGAGTCCTCTCTACCCTTCACAAATATCTTCTCTTCGTCCTTCCAAAGTCCCTCTTGTCCTGTCCTTGCATTTCCATTGTGATCATGTGCTTTGGTCCAAGTTCACACCTTTTATTGGGAACTGAATTGTATCCCCCCACCCCCGCCAATTCCTGTGTTAAAGCCCTCACCTCTAATGTGACTGTATTAGGAAATAGGGTCTTTAAGGAGGTAATTAAGGTTAAATAAGTTCATAATGGTGAGGCCCTAATCAGACTGGACTAGTGTCCTTATAAGAAGATAGAGACATCAGCAGCCTCTCTCTGTCCATGCACACACACAGGTAAGACCATGTGAGGACTCAGTGAGAAGGCAGCTGTCTGCAAGCCAGGAAGAGAGGCCTCAGAAGAAAGCAACTCTGCTGGCACCTTGATTTTAGACTGCAGAATTCCAGAACTGCGAGAAAGTAAATTTCTGTTGTTTAAGCCTCCAGTCTCTAGTATTCTATTATGGCAGCCCAAACAGACTAATGAACCTTTTTATGTTGGTTTTTTCCCCCAGGAGAACAGCACCTATAACAGTAGACTGGCATCCTGGTCCCCAGGTCATTTTGGTTCAGTTAAATTCTTAAAGTAGCACTTACATCTCACCCCACACTGAAATAAATCCTTTTGTAGCACATGAGTGGCACAGAGTGGAGCTTAAAAGACTTAGCGGGCCATCATGCTCTCTCTAACCCACCCCTCGAACCTGCCTTATAGCATCTTCTTTGCTTCCCAGTCCAAACCCTGTGTTCCAGTCTCTTCCCTGTCCTCCATTTATAGTGCCCACTCCTTCCTTGCCCAGTTGGAATTTTCTCTAGCTTCCATGCCGACTGTCCAAACCCCATCTGTTCTTTAGGGTCATCCTAAGCCTTACATCTCTGGGGCCTCTTCTCAACCTTCCAGCCAACCTCTGCATCACTCTGGTACTTCCTGCCTTTGCAGAAATCTAACAGAAAGAGAGGAGGGGACTGAAGGCACCGTGCCTATGATCTCAGGTGGATGAGATTCTTCCCTGCAGGCCAAGTGTCGGACTGTAAATAATACCTTCAGGGCCTAAACTGAGAATAGAGGGATAGAAAGTGACTTGACTTTGGTGTATGTATGTGTTTATACCCATATATGTGAAGTCTGTGTTCTTGGAGTAGTGGCCCATTCATTTAGAGAAAAAAGCCTGCTCCAAATTCCCCATCTGGAATTAGAAATTTGTCCTTAATGAGGCACATGTATAACACAGGTTATAGATTAAGACTGACCTGAAGAGAGCATACTGACTTTTGTCTAAGCACGTCACACATCAAAGACAGCTAGATGTGGAAGAAACCAAGAAATCAAGCGTGGGATTGCCCAAACTGCAGTCAGTTACTAACCACATTAATAACTTTTTAAAACCTTATTCACATTGCGTCAAAGGGATGCTTTGATGCACTGCTGAGGTCTTCTCAGCAAAGCTCATGGGAATTTGGTATATGAGGATACACACTAGCGATCCATTTCATCGGTGTCAATATTTCTGGACAGTTTGGTTGGAAAGGACAATTCCTGAAGGTGAGATACCTTCACCGCGCATACTAGCATTGGGTCTTGCTTGTGTGTGTGTTACCGACTTCAGCCTTGCTGTAGCAATAATAACTAAGATACTGTAGAGCTGAGAGGCTATTTAAGTATTTATAGATATATACATAAGATAAAAGCACCTAACTTTTTTCTACCTATTGCTTAGTTTCCACAACAGTGTACACACCACACTTTAGGAAACAGTGATGTAGTCCAATCTGTCTTCTCATTTGAAGATGAGAAATGAAGGTCTGGAGACCTTTCATTGCTCAAGGTCACTCGAGTGTTTAAGGGAAGGATGCTGGGGTTCCTGATTTCCAGGGAACCTAACTTTTCTCTGAAATTATACTGCCACTTAACCTCTTAGCAGTACATAAAACAAATATTGATGACCTCATGGCATGCCAGCCCTCGGGTGAAATGGAGGTCTGTGATTGGCTCTCCTCTTAAACTTTTAAGAAATGGGAGTCTAGGAAAAAAACCCCAAAACATCCATGCAAAGACTCACTGGGCTGGAAGGGAGCCCGTGATCATCTAGCTCAGTGCTGGGCGGAACCCTGGATCGTCCAAGGAGGATCTTGGAGACCTCTTTGCAGGCCAAGAAGTCAAGGCATAAGGGGGAATCAGGCAGGTTTGCTTCTGTGTCTTCATGTTATTTTCATGTAAGATAGCACTGAAAATTTCAAAAGTAACACTGGAAACGTGCTGTGCTTGTCCATTTTCATCTTATAGGTAACGACATGAAGGCTCAACGGGGGATCATGTTTTTCTAGTTAATAACAGACAACATTCCTCATCCAGCATTCCTATAGCTTAAAAAAGCAATAGAGGCAAGTGGGTCCATGAACGTGGGTTTTGTGGTCATGCAGATTTGAACTTGAATCCCAGCAGGGCTTGAATGGAATTTTTCTCTCCAAATTAGGCAAATTGTTTCTCCAAGTCTCATGGGGCAGTCAGTGTTGTTATAGGAGAGTGAGGTAAAAGCATTTTCCTCACTATATCCTGCCCCAGACATGTTATCTGAAAGGAAGGAAGGAAGGAAAAATGGGAGGGATATATGGAGAAAGAGGGAGGAAACAAAGGTGGCAGAGAACATTCTTAAACGTCCTCCATGTTACTTCCACTGTGCTTCCACACGCTCCTTGGGACCTCGCTTGCCAACAGAAATGTTGATTAAGCACTCTGGTTCTTATGTATTTTCTGTATTGGGAACACTTATAGTTAGGTTTCAGGGCTCTGAGCTCCCCAAACTGGGGAACTTGTCATTAAAAGGTCCTTTTAAAAAGCACAAGTGCCCCAAAGTTTAATGGCATTAGATTTTGGCAATGATTTCTTGAATATGACACCGAAGGCACAGGCAACAAAAGGAAAATAGAGAAATTGGACTTCATGAAAATTTTTAAAAATCTGTGCATCAAGACCCTATCAACAGAGGAAAAGGGCAATCACAGAATGAGAGGAGTTGTTTGGAAATCGTATATCTGATAAGGGATTAATATCTAGAGTGTACAGAGAACTGCTAAAACTCAACCACAAAGCAAACAACCTGGTTAAAAAATGGGCAAAGGACTTGATTAGACATTTATGCTAAGAAGATACATAAATGGCCCATAAACACATCAAAAGATGCTCAGCATCACCGATCATTAGGAAAATGCAAATCAAGACTACAGTGAGATACCACCTTACACACATTAGGGTGGCTACTATGAAAACAAAAAATAACAAGGGTTGATGAGGATGTAGGGAATTGGAACCCTGTGCACTACTGGTGAGAATGTAAAGTGGTACAGCCATTGTGCAAAATATTATGGTGGTTCCTCAAAATTAAAAGTAGGATTACCATATGATCCAATTCCACTTCTGGGTATATACCCAACATAACTGAAAGCAGGTTTTCCAAGATACTTTGTATACCTATGTTCATAGCAGCATTGTTCACAATAACTAAAATGTGGAAGCAACCCAACTGCCCACTGACAGATGAATAGATAAGCAAAACAGGGTGTATACACAACAGAATATTATCCAGCCTTAAAGAGGAAGTTCTGACACAGGCTACAACATGGATGAATCTTGAGGACATGATGCTAACCTACCAGTCACAGAAAGACAAATGCTGTCAATTCCACTTGTATGAGGCACCTAGAGTGGTCAAGTTCATACAGACAGAAAGTCGAATGGTGGGCACCAGGGCCTGGGGGTAGGGGTTGCTGGAGGGCAGAGAGTTCTAGTTTTTCCAGAAGAAAAGAGTTCTGGAGATTGGCTGCCACACAACGTGAATGTCCTGAACGTTTCTAAACTCTACACTCATAAGTGATACGATGATACAATTTTATATGCATTTCACTACAATTAAAAACCAAACATGAACTTCCCTGGTGGCGCAGTGGTTAAGAATCTGCTTGCCAATGCAGGGGACATGGGTTCGAGCCCTGGTCCGGGAGCGGAGCAACTAAGCCCGTGCGCCACAACTACTGAAGTGCATGCACCTAGACCCCATGCTCCGTAACAAGAGAAGCCACCGCAGTGAGAAGCCCGCGCACCGCAACGAGGAGTAGCCCCCGCTCGCTGCAACTGGAGAAAGCCCGCGCGCAGCAATGAAGACCCAACGTAGCCATAAATAAATAAATAAATAAATAAAATTTAAACTTAATTTTAAAAATTATTAAAAAATAAAACACCAAACACAAGTGGCCCTCGGAGACACAGTAAATATTTTTGTCGTTCACAGTTTAGAGCTGCCTCATTGTCAGGGTGCTAGTCTTCAGTCAACTAGCTGAGAACTGTTACGGAGGGGATGGGAACTTCCATGAAAGAGCTTCTGAAGCTAAGTAGCCTGGTCCATTTCCTAACTTCTTCAACGAATATCTGAGTGCTTGCTGAAGCCGGACATTGTACTTGGTCCTCGAGATAGACAGCTGTGACAAAATTATACAAAGATCCTTGCAATCTGGGAGTGAGAGGTGGGGTAGGGAAGGCCCCCAGATAAAAGCATGGAAGTTTCTAGCGTGTTACCAGATGATGCTGGTGACGGGACAATAAAGCATCAAAGGGAAAGAGGGCTACCCTAATTAGAAGGGGACATGTGGACAGACCAGAGGGAGCAGCCCCTGTAGCTATGGAGAGAAAGAACATTCTAAGCAGAGAGAATAGTAAGTGCGGGAGGCTGTGGGGAGGGAGCTGCCAGGAACAGCCAGGGACAGCACGCCAGTGTGTCTGGAAGGGCTTGAGGGAAGGGGAGGGACAGTGTGTATGTGTGTGTGTGTGTGTGTGTGTGTGTGTGTGTGTGTGTGAGAGAGAGAGAGAGAAAGAGACAGAGACAGAGAGAGACAGAGAGAGACAGAGAGAGAGGGATGGGGAGGGGAGAGGGGGAGAAGACTGCTTTTATTCGAATGCAGATGGGAGCCTCTGAAGGGTTTTGAGCTCCGAGTGATACGATCTGACTTGGGACTTACCAGGATCACTGTGACCGCTGTACCTAGAACAGATTGAGCGGGAGGGGGCAAAGCAGAAAAACGCATTTGGAGAGGGTGCACAGAGGGGGAGAGCAGGGCTGGTGGGACCTGAAGGGAGAGGTTTTCTGTCTCTTGCAGGGTGCTGGGTAGGGTTTAGTCTGGGTGTGGCCACCTCGTTCCCCGTCTGCAGCACTCTGCCCTCCTCACCTCCTGTAAACAGAGGCTAAGTGCATCCTTGAGGCTCTCCCAGAGAGCTGATGGCCTGCCTGGGACAGTCCTGAGTCACAGCCCCTTGGCTGTAACCAGCTCCACGGATGCTCCTGTCATGAGCATTAACTTCCCTCAGGGGGAGTCCTCATTCTCCGGGAGGAAATGGATATCTTGCAGCTGCGGGCTCTTAACTCCTGTAAAGCTGCAGGACAAATGACTTCGCTGACCATGCTTCATGCAGGGAGGAGTGGGTAATCTCAGAAAAGGGAATAAAACTTCTCAAAACTCCAAACCAGGGGATTGCAGAGAAGCTTGCTGTCTTCTCTCTTGGCTGTGTGTGTGTGTGAATTGGGGAAGGAGAGGGAGGGCACCGACTTGGGTCTCTGTTTGCCCCCACAGACCATTCTTCCAGGGCAAGTTTTTCTTAGCGTCACTCGATTTCCTGAATTGGGAGAATGAATACCCAGTATAGAAAAGGAGGAAAAAAGCGTGTTAGTTAGCATGAAATATAGTCATCTGATGACTTGTCCACTATGTATTTGAGGAAGCGGAGATTCTGAAGACCTTCACCTCCTCAAGAGAGGAAATTGCCTCTGTCTAGACCAGGGCCTCTTACCTTTGCCACTGGTGACATTTTGTGTCCGATAATTCTTTGCTGTGTGGCTGTCCTGGGCATTGTAGGATACTCCTACAGTATCCCTGGCCTCTGCCCAGTAGTCCTTCCCCAGCTGTGACAAGCAGAAATGTCTCCTGAAATTGTCAATTGACCCGGGGTTGGGGAGCTGGGGGGAGGGGTGCAGAGTTGCTCTGGGTTGAGAGCCCCTGACCCAGGCTCAGCAGGCACGTGGGTGAAGTCAGGGCTGTGTATGTCATGTCCTCTCTGGCTAACAATAATCGATGGAGTTAAAACTAATAGTGGCTTCTGCTTGGTCACTGGGACAGCAGAGCATTCACTATTCTGCTGTGAGAGAACAATTTTCCTGTGTTTTAACTAATAAGGCCCTTGTGATGGCTGGATTCTGGGCACCCCAACTAATAAGCGTGCCTATAAGGCAAAGGAACCAAAACCAACGTCCTCCCTGATTGCCAAGGAGGGGGCATGTTTTCTTTCCTCTCCCTCTCCTGGATCCATGCAGTAATTAGCGAAAGTAAAATGAATATTAGCTCATGCTTAATTTTCTTTACAGCGTACTCGCCAGCACTGATGCAGTAGTGCTAAACCAATTTTTTTAAAATAAATTTTAAAAAATTTATTTTTATTTTTGGCTGCCTTAGGTCTTTGTTGCTGCGCGCAGGCTTTCTCTAGTTGCAGCGAGCGGGGTCTATTCTTCGTTGCAGTTCGTGGGCTTCTAACTGGGTGGCTTCTCCTGTTGCAGAGCACGGGCTTTAGGCGCGTGGGCTTCAGTAGTTGTGGCACTCGGGCTCAGTAGTTGTAGCTCGTGGGCTCTAGAGCGCAGGCTCCATAGTTGTGGCGCACGGGCTTAGTTGCTCCGTGGCATGTGGGATCTTCCTGGACCAGGGCTCGAACCTGTGTCCCCTGCACTGGCAGGTGGATTCTTAACCACTGTGCCACCAGGGAAGTCCCTAAACCAATTATTTTTTGAAATTTATGGCTTTAAATAATCCTTGGCTCTGAAATTCCCTGTACCCCTCAGCTAGGTAACCACAGGCCCCTCTGCCCTAAATCCTTTTCTTATACTTTGTAGCTTTTTAAGCAAGGCCCCTCTTTAGGAAGACATAATCCGTTCTCTGTAGAAAGCATGAAAGACCTGAACAAATCAAGATTTCTCCATGGAGAATTCAGCTAATCCTGTACTTAGCTCCTAACAAAGAGATCCATCTCTCCACCAAGCACGCCATTACCCGGACTAATGCCTGACTTGAATAACAAGCAAATTATTGTGCTTTTAACTGTACCCTGCTCGGTCACACAGCACGTGTGAGAGAGGAATGTGCCCAGCTTCTCCAGGAGAAACAGGTCAGGCCTCTAATCCTCCTTTGCTATCGCCTTCCCCTCCCCCTTTCCAATCCTTTCTCTTCCCAGCAGAGCAGAGGGAACAAAAAGAGACAGCTAAATTATGTTTAAAATGGAAGAGTGTAAAAGAAGAAAAACGGTGGTCAGTACTGACATGGGAGAGGATGAATTATCTATCCACAGCCTCTGCAGTGTGGCTCATTTGAGGACAATCAGTGTTCTCACCGGCTTGCTGGAGGGCGATATCTGTGAGCCTAAACCAGGCTTTCTCAGCCTCAGCACGACTGCTGGGTGGGGCTGGATGCTTCTTTGCTGTGGGCCTGTCCTGTGATGGAAGGACGTTTAGCCTCCCCTAAGCTGTGACCATCCAAAGTGTCCCAAGACACTTTCAGATGTCTCCTGGGTGCAAAATTGCCCCTGGTTGAGAACCACGGCCCCAAGCCCTTCCATATTGCGATGTACTTGCTCTCTCTCCCATTCTCTCCCCCCATACACAAAACCCAAGAAAATCATGGTTCCTGTGTTAAAACTGGGGAGATCAACGTGCTCTTCATGTAGGTAGAATGAGCGGAAAGGAAAAAGACACTGACTTGTGTGTAGGCAGGAGACAGAGTGGGAACCCCCTCAGCGCCAAGACTGAAAAGAGTCTTAGGATGTGGGTGTGTTTGTGGCTCCCGCTGGAAAGTGGCAATGCCCCTGGTTGAACAAGCCAACTTTCGAACGCCTCTACCCTGTGCACTTGGGAATCGGGCTTGCTGTGGGCAAGATGAGGAGTGATGGCGAGGCTGCAGAGATGAAGGCGCCTGTGAAGGTGCTGACTGTCTCCTCCTACACTACTTGGGACAGGGGAGAACTACCCAGCTTCACAGAGATACCCATTGCTCAGACAATGACAATCCTGTCTTGGACCTAAATATCGGGATGAAAGAGGGCTACTGAGGAGCCGGAGGAAGATGGCGGAAGAGTAAGACGCAGAGATCACCTTCCTCCCCACAGATACATCAGAAATTGGTCTACACGTGGAACAACTCCAACAGAACACCTACTGAACGCTGACAGAAGACCTCAGACCCCCCAAAAGGCAAGAAACTCCCCACATACCTGGTTATTCTGAGCCGGGTGGATGAAAGGCTCTTGGTGCTGCAGCCAGGAGTTAGTGCTGTGCCTCTGAAGTGGGAGAGCCAACTTCAGGACACGGGTCCACAAGAGACCTCCCAGCTCCACATAATATCAAGCAGCGAAAATCTCCCAGGGATCTCCATCTCAACACCAGCACCCAGCTTCAGTCAACGACCAGCAAGCTACAGTGCTGGTCACCCTATGCCAAGCAACTAGCAAGGCAGGAACACAACCCCACCCATTAGCAGAGAGGATACCTAAAAACATAATAAGGCCACAGGCACCCCAAAACACACCACCAGACGTGGACCTGTCCACCAGAAAGACAAGATCGAGCTTCAACCACCAGAACACAGGCATTAGTCCCCCCCACCAGGAAGCCTACACAACCTACTGAAACAACCTTAGCCACGGGGGACAGACACCAAAAACAACGGGAACTACGAATCTGCAGCCTGCAAAAAGGAGACCCCAAACACAGTAACATAAGCAAAATGAGAAAGCAGAAAAACACACAGCAGGTGAAGGAGCAAGATAAAAACCTACCAGGCCTAACAAATGAAGAGGTAATAGGCAGTCTACCTGAAAAAGAATTCAGAATAATGATAGTAAAGCTGATCCAAGATTCTATTTCCCAGATCCAAAATCTTGGAAATAGAATAGACAATATGCAAGAAACAGTTAACAAGGACCTAGAAGAACTAAAGATGAATCAAGCATCGATTAAAAACACAATAAATGAAATGAAAAATACTCTAGATGGGATCAATAGCAGAATAACTGAGGCAGAAGAACGGATAAGTGAGGTGGAAGATAAAATAGTGGAAATAACTGATGCAGAGAAAAATAAAGAAAAAAGAATGAAAAGAACAGAGGACAGTCTCAGAGACCTCTGGGACAACATTAAACGTACCAACATTCGAATTATAGGGGTTCCAGAAGAAGAAGAGAAAAAGAAAGGGACTGAGAAAATATTTGAAGAGATTATAGTTGAAAACTTCCCTAATATGGGAAAGGAAATAGTTAATCAAGTCCAGGAGGCACAGAGAGTCCCATACAGAATAAATCCAAGAAGAAATACGCCAAGACACATATTAATCAAACTGTCAAAAATTAAACACAAAGAAATCATATTAAAAGCAGCAAGGGAAAAACAACAAATAACACACAAGGGAATCCCCATCAGGTTAACAGCTGATCTCTCAGCAGAAACTCTACAAGCCAGAAGGGAGTGGCAGGACATAATTAAAGTGATGAAGGAGAGAAACCTGCAACCAAGATTACTCTACCCAGCAAGGATCTCATTCAGATTTGATGGAGAAATTAAAACGTTTACAGACAAGCAAAAGCTGAGAGAGTTCAGCACCACCAAACCAGCTTTACAACAAATGCTAAAGGAACTTCTCTAGGCAAGAAACACAACAGAAGGACTATACCTACAATAACGAACCCAAAGCCATTAAGGAAATGGGAATAGGAACATACATATCAATAATTACCTTAAATGTAAATGGACTAAATGCTCCCACCAAAAGACACAGAGTGGCTGAATGGATACAAAAACAAGACCCATATATATGCTGTCTACAAGAGACCCACTTCAGACCTAGAGACACATACAGATTGAAAGAAAGGGGATGGAAAAAGATATTCCATGCAAATGGAAATCAAAAGAAAGCTGGAGTAGCAATTCTTATATCAGACAAAATAGACTTTAAAATAAAGACTATTAGAAGAGACAAAGAAGGACACTATATAACGATAAAGGGATCGATCCAAGAAGAAGATATAACAATTGTAAATATTTATGCACCCAACATAGGAGCACCTCAATACATAAGGCAAATACTAACAGCCATAAAAGGGGAAATCGACAGTAACAGAATCATAGTAGGGGACTTTAACACCCCACTTTCACCAATGGACAGATCATCCAAAATGAAAATAAATAAGGAAACACAAGCTTTAAATGATACATTAAACAAGATGGACTTAATTGATATTTATAGGACATTCCACCCAAAAACAACAGAATACACATTTTTCTCAAGTGCTCATGGAACATTCTCCAGGATAGATCATATCTTGGGTCACAAATCAAGCCTTGGTAAATTTAAGAAAATTGAAATTGTATCAAGTATCTTTTCCGACCACAATGCTATGAGACTAGACATCAATTACAGGAAAAGATCTGTAAAAAATACAAACACATAGAGGCTAAACAATACACTACTCAATAATGAAGTGATCACTGAAGAAATCAAAGAGGAAATTAAGAAATACTTAGAAACAAATGACAATGGAGACACGACGACCCAAAACCTATGGGACGCAGCAAAAGCAGTTCTAAGGGGGAAGTTTATAGCAATACAATCCCACCTTAAGAAACAGGAAACATTTCGAGTAAACAACCTGACCCTGCACCTAAAGCAATTAGAGAAAGAAGAACAAAAAACCCCCAAAGTTAGCAGAAGGAAAGAAATCATAAAGATCAGATCAGAAATAAATGAAAAAGAAATGAAGGAAACGATAGCAAAGATCAACCAAACTAAAAGCTGGTTCTTTGAGAAGATAAACAAAATTGACAAACCATTAGCCAGACTCATCAAGAAAAGAAGGGAGAAGACTCAAATCAGTAGAATTAGAAATGAAAAAGGAGAAGTAACAACTGACACTGCAGAAATACAAAAGATCATGAGAGATTACTATAAGCAACTCTATGCCAATAAAATGGACAACCTGGAAGAAATGGACAAATTCTTAGAAATGCACAACCTACCAAGACTGACTCAGGAAGAAATAGAAAATATGAATAGACCAATCACAAGCACTGAAATTGAAACTGTGATTAAAAATCTTCCATCAAACAAAAGCCCAGGACCAGATGGCTTCACAGGCGAATTCTATCAAACATTTAGAGAAGAGCTAACACCCATCCTTCTCAAACTCTTCCAAACAATTTCAGAGGAAGGAACACTCCCAAACTCATTCTACGAGGCCACCATCACCTTGATACCAAAACCAGGCAAGGATGTCACAAAGAAAGAAAACTACAGGCCAATATCACTGATGAACATAGATGCAAAAATCCTCAACAAAATACTAGCAAACAGAATCCAACAGCACATTAAAAGGATCATACACCATGATCAAGTGGGGTTTATTCCAGGAATGCAAGGATTCTTCAATATACGCAAATCAATCAATGTGATACACCATATTAACAAGTTGAAGGAGAAAAACCATATGATCATCTCAATAGATGCAGAGAAAGCTTTCGACAAAATTCAACACCCATTTATGATAAAAACCCTGCAGAAAGTAGGCATAGAGGGAACTTTCCTCAACATAATAAAGGCCATATATGACAAACCCACAGCCAACATTGTCCTCAATGGTGAAAAACTGAAACCATTTCCACTAAGATCAGGAACAAGACAAGTCTGCCCACTCTCACCACTCTTATTCAACATAGTTTTGGAAGTTTTAGCCACAGCAATCAGAGAAGAAAAGGAAATAAAAGGAATCCAAATTGGAAAAGAAGAAGTAAAGCTGTCACTGTTTGCAGATGACATGATACTATACATAGAGAATCCTAAAGATGCTACCGAAAAACTACTAGAGCTAATCAATGAATTTGGTAAAGTAGCAGGATACAAAATTAATGCACAGAAATCTCTGGCATTCCTGTACACTAATGATGAAAAATCTGAAAATGAAATCAAGAAAACACTCCCATTTACCATTGCAACAAAAAGAATAAAATATCTAGGAATAAACCTACCTAAGGAGACAAAAGACCTGTATGCAGAAAATTATAAGACACTGATGAAAGAAATTAAAGATGATACAAATAGATGGAGAGATATACCATGCTCCTGGATTGGAAGAATCAATATTGTGAAAATGACTCTACTACCCAAAGCAATCTACAGATTCAATGCAATCCCTATCAAACTACCACTGGCATTTTTCACAGAACTAGAACAAAAAATTTCAAAATTTGTTTGGAAAAACAAAAGACCCCGAATAGCCAAAGCAATCTTGAGAACGAAAAACGGAGCTGGAGGAATCAGGCTGCCTGACTTCAGACTATACTACAAAGCTACAGTAATTAAGACAGTGTGGTACTGGCATAAAAACAGAAAGATAGATCAGTGGATCAGGATAGAAAGCCCAGAGATAAACCCACGCACATATGGCCAACTTATCTTTGATAAAGGAGGCAGGAATGTACAGTGGAGAAAGGACAGCCTCTTCAATAAGTGGTGCTGGGAAAACTGGACAGGGACATGTAAAAGTATGAGATTAGATCATTCCCTAACACCATACACAAAAATAAGCTCAAAATGGATTAAAGACCTAAGTGTAAGGCCAGAAACTATCAAACTCTTAGAGGAAAACATAGGTAGAACACTCTATGACATAAATCACAGCAAGATCCTTTTGGACCCACCTCCTAGAGAAATGGAACTAAAAACAAAGATAAACAAATGGGACCTAATGAAACTTCAAAGCTTTTGCACAGCAAAGGAAACCATAAACAAGACCAAAAGACAACCCTCAGAATGGGAGAAAATATTTGCAAATGAAGCAACTGACAGAGGATTAATCTCCAAAATTTATAAACAGCTCATGCAGCTCAATAGCAAAAAAACAAACAACCCAATCCAAAAATGGGCAGAAGACTTAAATAGGCATTTCTCCAAAGAAGATATACAGACTGCCAACAAACACATGAAAGAATGCTCAACATCATTAATCATTAGAGAAATGCAAATCAAAACTACAATGAGATATCATCTCACACCAGTCAGAATGGCCATCATCAAGAAATCTAGAAACAATAAATGCTGGAGAGGGTGTGGAGAAAAGGGAACACTCTTGCACTGCTGGTGGGAATGTGAATTGGTACAGCCACTATGGAGAACAGTATGGAGGTTCCTTAAAAAACTAAAAATAGAACTACCATATGACCCAGCAATCCCACTACTAGGCATATACCCTGAGAAAACCATAATTCAAAAAGAGACATGTACCAAAATGTTCATTGCAGCTCTATTCACAATAGCCCGGAGCTGGAAACAACCTAAGTGTCCATCATCGGATGAATGGATAAAGAAGATGTGGCACATATATACAATGGAATATTACTCAGCCATAAAAAGAAACGAAACTGAGCTATTTGTAATGAGGTGGATAGACCTAGAGTCTGTCATACAGAGTGAAGTAAGTCAGAAAGAGAAAGACAAATACCGTATGCTAACACATATATATGGAATTAAAAAAAAAAAATGTCATGAAGAACCTAGGGGTAAAACGGGAATAAAGACACAGACCTACTTGAGAATGGACTTGAGGATATGGGGAAGGGGAAGGGTAAGCTGTGACAAAGGGAAAGAGAGGCATGGACATATATACACTACCAAACGTAAGGTAGATAGATAGTGGGAAGCAGCCGCAGAGCACAGGGAGATCAGCTCGGTGCTTTGTGACCGCCTGGAGGGGTTGGATGGGGAGGGTGCGAGGGAGGGAGATGCATGAGGGAAGGGATGTGGGAACAGATGTATATGTATGACTGATTCACTTTGTTATAAAGCAGAAACTAATAAAAAAAAAAAAAAAAAGAGGGCTACTGACAAGACAGACGTTGTGCAAGCATGGGGTTGCACTTTCAATACAGACATTGAGGCAAACATTTCACTCCTGGTGATATAAAGAGACCTCCCTATTTTTAGGAACTTAAAAGAAACATTGCTTGTCCTTGCCGGCCAGAAGGAAAAGCGGGAGAACGAGCACGGTGCAGTGAGCTCCCATCTCCACTAGATGGCGGTGTACATCTTCCTCAGAAGCCAGGAGGGCAGCGCTCAGGGCAGCTCGTTGGCCTAAGCAAGACAAGGGCCGCTCTTCTTTTGGGAGACAGGCGTCTCCTCTCGTTGTGGGCACAAACAGCCCCAAACAATTGCACTGACCACACAGCCCTAAGCCACGTTCCTGGGCACTGCTGTCTGTTCAAGAGTGAATGCTGGGGAAATGAACCACGCTGCTAATTTGCTTGATTGGGGGAAAAAATCAGATCTCAAGTGACAGTGGGTGTAATTTATTTTTCCAACAAGAATAGGGGCAAAGCCATCACCCCCCCCCCCCCCGCCCAACTGCTACCATAAATGAAAGCAATCACCTAATTAGTCCTGAATTACTAACTGGCAAGGTAAAGACCTGCTGGAAATCAAGCTGAAGTGGGGCGTCTGGAGAAAGGGATGTGATTTCTGTGGGAGGAGGGGAGGGGTAGGGCGGGAGGGGAGGGGAAGGCCTGAAGCCCATTGTGAGGCCCTGGGCCCCTGAGGTCTGGGGGCCGTGCTGGCCCTGACCCTGGGAGAAAAAGAGGCTCAGTGATGTCTTCAGGCCGTTCATTTTGTGCAGGCGAATGACTTTCTAAACTGAAGGAAAAGGAACCTGTTGGAGAAAACCTATCCGTGAGTTTCTCTGAAAATCCTACAGATGGAGATGAACTGGCTTGGGAAGGAGAGCACAGCCCTGTGGCGCCTGGCCACCCCACTGCTGGGTGGACCCCCCAGGAAGGTTCTGGCATGGAAATGACAGGCAGATCTGAAACCAAGTTGGGCTTTACGTCATTAAGAAATTCCCCAAAGGCCTCATTTCACACTTTGGGTTTCGCATGTGTTCTGAGGAAGCGCCTCTTCCCCAGCTGAGACAGCGCGCTGTCCCCGTGACCCAGTGAGCAGCCCTCTTCCTGCGGGGAAAGCAAAACAGCAGCGGGATGGGTGCGCGTCCAGAGCTGCTCCTTGAAGGCTCCGCAAATTCCAGTCGCAATTGATTTTTTCAGGGATGACTTCTTGCGCTCTAGTTAGATGTGACTTTAATCGAAGTCCTTTCCTAAGGCGATTTATCACAACTGTGAACGGTCAGTTTGCACAGCTGCTGCTTTTTTAGGGAAACGCACACAGGCTCGGGAGGTGGAGGGGCCGGTGCGGGCTCCTCTCTTTCCCACGGACCGGCCCGCGGGACCCTCGCCCACCAGAAACACGTGTGCTGCGTCCTCAGAGGCCGCCGCTTCGGTGCTCGGGCTCCTCTGCTGTTTCTGGCTGCTGAACAGCCATCTCCTCTCTCCTGGGGGGGGGGGCAGCTGGTTTCCTTTGGGGACGCCCCCCTTCTCCCCGTCTCAGCTCCTGCAGCAGAGACGAGGCTGCCCCTCTCTCCTTGCACACTGTGGGCTGGGTGTGCAACCGGCTCAGGCCATAGTCCCCCACCGTCCCCCACCCCCCGACCCTGCTCGGGGCCCACGACTGGTTGTTAGGTTGCCAGAGTCAACAGAGCGACCACAGCCGGCAAAGCCCACACGGGGCGCCCAGTTAAAGCTGAACCTCAGATGAAAACCATGACTTTCTAGGGTGTCTTCAATATTGCATGCAACATACTTCTACTAAAATAATTACTGTTTATCTGAAGTTCAGCTTTAACGAGGAAGGCATCCTGTATTTTGTCTGGCAGCCTTCTTTGTTCTAAAGAGAATGATTGTCCAGAGCAGGTCAAGTTGGAATCAGCCTAGGACTTTTAACTGGAGCTTTGGGGAAAAAATACTTAAAAGGTATCTGTTGGGACCGCTAGGCTGGTAGGATTCATGCTTGCAAATGCAGGGAGCCTAAGCTTTGCTATCATGTGGGGAGAGCTGCTTGAATTAGAAGCCAACACCACAGAGAGCAGACCTGTTTCATTTGAACAGGTGGATCCAGCTGTTCTTGAAGCTGGCCTGGTGGGTGGTAGAGGTCAGGGTGCTGATGGCCAGGAGGGATAATAATTTCCTACCCCTCAAATCTGGGAAGTGAAAACAGCAGGGCTGAATGTGCCCACGGGGCATGGCTTCTGTTCAACTGGAAGAGTGCTGAATGGCTATTGGGTGACAAAAACAGTCAGTCTACTATATTCTTACTTTGTTTGCTAATTGTTTTGCTGCATGTAAACTCTTTGTTCTGCTGCATTAGCTCTTGTTCATGACATCATGTCTGGAGACAGGGTCCGATAGACTTACATGTGGAATTGGAGACTTAAATTTCAAATCTGCCTCTGACTGGTTGAGTGGCTTTAGGGTCCTTGTAACCTCTACAAAGTTGAGTTTCTAGGTCTGAAAACTAAGGACAGAGGTTATCTTAATCCATTTGGGCTACTATAACAAAATACCAGAGTCTGGGTAGCTTATGAACAACAGAAATTTATTTCTCATAGTTCTGGAGGTTGGAAGTCTAAGATCAGGGTGCGAGCAGATTCACAGTCTGGTGAGTATCCTCTTCCTGGGTCACAGTTGGCGTGTTTTCTCTGTAACCTCCCATGGCAGAAAAGTAGAGGGACCTCTGTGGGGTTTCTTTTATGAGGGAACTAGTTTTATTCATGAGGGCTCTACCCTCATGACCTTAACACCTCCCAAATGCCACACCTCCTGATACCATCACCTTGGGGGTTAGGATTTCAACATATGAATTTTGGGGGAGGCAAATGTTAAATCTGTAGCACAGGTACTTTCCCCATAGGACGGGGGAGAGGGAAAGTAGGTAAGCACCTGTCACAGGGCCTGGTGTGGATCAGGTGCCCCATACAGATGTTATTACAAAATGTTGAGTAGAGTTCCCTGTGCCATAGAGGAGATCCTTCTATCTATTCTATGCCTTTTTTGAATGACTGTAGCACTTGCTGTCTGTATCATTTTTATGTCTGTTGTTGCTTTGTGACTGAACATGAAAAATTACTATTTGTTCATGCCCTGGCCCTTCCTTAAAAATGTGTTCATTTATCTATTTCACATTTATTGACTACATCTTAGACACCGTGTTAGCTGCTTGTTCTAGATGTTAGTAAAATATAGAACTTCCTGCTCAAAGGGTCACAGTATTTGTGGGAAAACAAAAAAATGAACAACCTATGTCTCAAATAGCTTTGTACTTCCCAAAGAGAACACACCTAGTAGGTACAATAAATATATGTATTATATGTAAATGTATAAATAGTTAATGGCATTAAAAACTTGAGATAACTGCTTTTCTATTCTGAGGAAATGATTATTTTATTTCACCAGTAGCTCAATACCACTCTGAGAATGAGGGCTTAACCCCCATCCTGACTCACTGCATCACTTTCTTATATGAAAATAGACAAGTCTGTACATACTCTCTACAAAAAGGCTTATCTGGCATGAATTTCAGATAGCAAGAAGAAAATTTCAAGAGGTTCAGAGAAGCATCCAGAAGCTCAAATGATTGGCACTAATACAACTTGCTTGACAGGAAAATAGAGCTGTAAATCTCACAAAATTAGATGATCTTTTAAGAATTTCAAAACCTCCTGCTATTAATTGGAAATCCTAGAAGAACTGCTTCTTTTAAAGCATACTGATAATATGCTCTACAGCTTAATATTCAGAAGCCTATGTTTTGGCTAAGTGAGCTTCAGGAAAGAAGGAAACTTGTGGTTCAGTTCCATCTACTCTGGAACCTCTCGTCAAACATTTACTTCTGTGCTCAGCCATTTTATCATCTGTAAAATGGAGGCAGCTCTAAAAAACATAGTTACAGAGATGTTGCACAGTTTCATGTGTCATTGTCTTCATTTGTTTCAGAAAACCAATAACATCTAAGCTACTGCTGCAAAGAGTGCAATGTTACTTGGGGTCATCTAGTGCAGCTCTGTCAAAGTAAAGAAAAGGAAAGGGGCCTAGAATAACTATAATTTTCCCAAGAGGACACTTTTATTTTATGGTAAATCTGAGTCAAGAACCCTGATCTCTTTGATGCCATTCCATTGTTCTTTCGTTGGGTTCTGAACAACCCAGAGAAAGAAAGAGAAATAAAACTCCTATGTGCTGTGTCACTGGTACAGGACGTGGCAAGATTGGAATTGGAGAACTACATATTAACAGGTATTTGGGAAATTCTTCAAACTAATTAAGATATATACCAGGTACATAAAAAACAGTATGTTTTCTCAAGATGATTCTGTGGAATGAACAGAACTGGGAACCGAAGGTGTCTGTGTGCTGCAGTTCCAAACAGGAGGAGTGAATGCTTGTTTTCTGGCATCTTGAAGACTCCACCCCAACATACACAGTAAAATAAAATTAACATTTCAACTGGGTCATATTTAATTCCGCATGCTCTTGTAAGTCAACAAAATATTCCATATATCATTTAAGTTGTCACTCACTTTTTTTTTTTTTTGCGGTACACGGGCCTCTCACTGTTGTGGCCTCTCCCGTTGCGGAGCACAGGCTCTGGACGCGCAGGCTCAGCGGCCATGGCTCACGGGCCTAGCCGCTCCACGGCATGTGGGATCTTCCCAGTCCGGGGCACGAACCCATATCCCCTGCATCAGCAGACGGACTCTCAACCACTGCACCACCAGGGAAGCCCCATATCTGATTTTTGTATTAGGACTCTTCTAATTTTTTATATATATTGGAAAATAACTCATGTCTTTCTAAGGTGTATATCTTTGATTATATTTTCTATTTTCATAAAGCTTCTTGTAGTCTCTACTCAAAACAGGTGTAAATAATGGCTGCATATAACTAATCAATAATCAGCCATTTTGTCCAGATTTTCAAATGTGTTGGTATAAAGCTACCATAGTATTCTTTCGTAATTAAAAAAAAATTCTCTCTGTTTTATAGCTAGTCCCATCTCTATCATATTTGCCAAACATTGCTTATTTTATTGGTCTTTGTAAAGAACAAGCTTTTGGTTTTATTTGTCAAGCCTACTGCTTTTCTTCCCTATTTTTGACTTTTCTCTTGATTAATTTTGTCCTGCCACTCTTTGGGATTTACCTTGTTCTTTTTCTATGTCTACTGCCCATTTCCTGTAGCTTCAAGAGCCATTTTCAACAACTCAATGAGCTTTGCTGGCTGTGTCATGGCCACTTCATCATCTGCCATTAAAACTTAATCTCATACACTGGGTGAAGACTCAGTAGTCTTATTTTGCTTTCAAAATTGTTCTATGGCCTTGGATCCTTCTTCTTCTCCTAAATTAGCACTATCATCAGGGAAAATTCTAGTGGGCCTAGAATTCTAGGCTTGCCTTTCCTGCAGTTTCATAATAAAAGAAAAATCATTTCCACCCTTTTTTTGATGTTGATCGAAAATTTAGCAACACTTCTTCTTTGCACTGTATTCAAATCCCAAAATATAAGCAAGCCTTCATGCACACAGGCTCACTGAAATGTCATAATTTTAAACTATTTATGACCTTGAACAATGACCTTTCCAGATACTCCACACTCTTCCTAGGTGTTCAGACTTTTTCATTCCTACAACATCTTTTACACATGGTCGATTTGTGTCAAAAGTTTTTCCTCACTCCCACTTCTGGGTATATATCCAAAGGAAACATCATCATGATTTGAAGAGATATCTGTACTCCCATGTTCACTGTAGCATTATGCACAAGAGCCAAGGTATGGAAACAACCTAAGTGTCCACAGTAGATTAATGGATAAAGGAAATATGGTATATATATACAATAGAATATTATTCAACCTTAAAAAAGAAGAAAATCCTATCATTTAAGTCAACATGGATAAAACTGGAGGACACTATGCTAAGTGAAATAAGACAAAGACAAATAGTGCATGATGTCACTTATATGTGGACTCTAAAAAAATAATGAAATAAATCAACTCTTCTCTCCCTGGACATTTTCCTCAGCAGAATCTAGCAGCCTCTACTATGAGTCTTATATTTTTTTTTTATTGTTTGTACCAGATCACAACCCCAGGGAACCTATGTATTTACCGATGTATATCTAGATTATAGTTTACCATTCTTCTTTTCCTTTGTAATTCATTCCTTCCACTTCTGGCATCAGAACCTCATTTTTACTTTGGAGAAGTCCTTGTGATTCAGGTAGGCTGTGTGTCTCCTCCCTAGGCTGTGTGACTTGGGGCTGGCTAGACATAGTGTTTTACATATACTCTATATGTCTTAAGTACTTCTCTGTTTTCCATCATTTTCCCTCCAAAGTTTTGTGTAGTTTTTTTTTAAATTGACATTTGTAATCCTTTCTTTTGTTTGACTAAGGTACTGTTCAACCGATCTTCTGAGTGCTTAATTTCAGCTTTTTTAATTCTAGAAGTTTCTTTTGGTTGAATTTCACACATAATTTTTGCTTAAATTGTACATGTTTTCCTTTTTTTTAATACATTAATCATAATTTTAAATAATAGTTTCATTGAGATATAATTTACTTTCCATATTATTTAAAGTGTACAATTTAATGTGTTATGCATCTACCACCACAATCAATATTAGAACTTTCATCCACCCCCCAAAAGAAAAAGAATCTATTATAGGTCACTCACTCCCCCATTTCTCCAAACCCTAGGCAGCCACTAATATACTTTGTCTCTACAGATTTGTCTAGACTGGACATTGCATACAAATGGAATCATACAATTACTTAGCATGTTTTCAAGGTTCATCCATGTTGTAGCATGCATCAGTACTTGATTTCTTTTTATGGCTGAATAATATTCCATGGTGTGGATATTACTATGTTTCATTTATCCATTCACAGTAAATGGCCATTTGGGTTATTTCCACTTTGGGGCTCTTATGAATAATGCTGCTGTGGTTGGATTTACGTGCAAGTTTTGTATGGAGGTCTAGATTTGTTTTTTAAATTAACAGACTATTTCAGAGCAGTTTCTGGTTTACAGAAAAATTAAGCAGAAAGGACAGAGTTTCCATACCTCCTTACCTCTCTAGCCAGTTTCCCCTATTATTAACATCTTACATTAGCATAATACATTTGTTATAGTTAATGAACCAATATTGATACATTATTACTAACTAATGTCCATGGTTTACTTTAGACTTCACTCTTTGTTTTGTACATTATATGATTTTTGACAAATGTGCAATAACCTGTATCCACCATTACAGAACCATACACAGGAGTTTCTCTGCCTTTAAAATTTTGTGCTTCACCCATCCTTTTCTCCCTCCCCACAACCTCTGGCAAACACTGATCTTTTGACTGTCTCCACACTTTTGCCTTTTCCTAAATTTCATATAGCTGCAATCATATAATATGCATGTAGCCTTTGCAGATTGGCTTTATTTCACTTAGCAATATGCATTTAAGTTCTTCCATGTCTTTTCATGGCTTCATAGCCTTTTCTCTTTATTGCTCAATGCTATTCCTTTGTACCGATATACCATAGTTTGTTTATCCATTCACCTATTGAAAAACATCTTGTTTGATTTCAAGTTTTGGCAATTATGAAAGAAACTGTTATAAACATCCATGTGCAGGTTTTTATGTGGACAAAACTTTTCAGTTCCTGTGGGTAAAGACCAAAGAGCATGATTACTAGATCACTGTATGGTAAAAGTATGTTTAGTTTTGTAAGAAACTGCCAAGTATACTGCTAGCAGCAAATGAGAATTTCAGTTGTTCTGCATCGTCAACAACTTTGGTATTTCAGTATTTGGATTTTAGCCATTTGAATAGGTGTGTAGTGGTATCCCATTATTGTTCTAATTTAAAATTCCCTGATGACATGGAATGTGTAGCATCTTTTCATATGCTTATTTGCCATGTGTCTATTTTCTTTGTTTAATCATAGTTGTTTTGTTTTGTTTTTTAACCAAGGCCTACTAACTCTTGTCCTCCTGTGTCTATTTATATTGTCTTTTTTCTTTCTTTTTTTTTTTGAGCTTTTGATCATTTAGCCTTTTTCCTGATATGTCCAATTATTTTTTATATTAAAATTGGGCTTAACTTATTTTAGGAAACTATAAAGATACATCCACATTCTGGATGTTGTTATCGTTCTCTTGAAAAGATTTCCTTTTGCCCATGGCAGACAGTTACTATAGGGACTGGAAACCTTAGTCCATTCTCAGTTTGAGCTCATTCAAAGATGTTTTGCAGTCTGTGTGAAGGGTGCTCTATTTCTGTCTTGTCCTTCCTCTACGGGTGTTGCCATTTGGGATTACCATGTGAAAGTTTGGATTCTCCCTATTCCCAACTACCCTTGTATTTGTTAGGCTTTAAATGTAATGGTTCCCCCAGCCCTGTGAGACTAAGGATACGTGTAGCTTGTCATTCCATTAGTTGTTGCTTTTATCTTGAGCTCTTGCTGTTTGGCTTCTGTGGTTACAGTCTTTTGAAATCCTTGGCTTTTCAGCTCCTAGGCTGTATGAGTTGAATCAGCAAATGCCCCAAGGAGAAAAGCTGCACCAAATGTCAAGCTTGCGTCTGTGTTTCCCTTCTCTCCAGAACTTGGCCCACATGTCTTGGTGTCTCTCTAACATTCGGATGCTGGCGAACAGATGTTTTCTTACTTTATCCAGGTTTTCTAAAATTTCTTTAGACTTCATCTGATCTTATGTTATTATTGAAGTATCATCTCAATTATCCCTAGGAAGAAAATATACAATTTTATGTTTTATTTTTTTATTTTCTATATTACCTCAGTTTCTGTAGAGACCTTTTACCTGATAGTTCAGTCTAGTTCCTGTGTTACCAGTGAGATGGAGACAGGTGGAGGCTAAGAATATTGGGGGGAAAATCACTGATGAATGATATGTCTCATTCTTTCTGTTTTTCCTCTCCTTATTTATTCTGGCAGCCTACATTTGCCCTTCTTGATTTGACCCAGTTGCCCAAATAAGCAACCCACTCTGGCAAAGACCTGACTTTACTCTCATAAATGTCTGCATGTTAGGATAAGCTAGATGATGAACACCATGCCAAAGTTCTTTGTGTGACCAGTCAGAATGGCCACCACCAAAAAATCTACAAACAATAAATGCTGGAGAGGTTGTGGAGAAAAGGGAACCCTCTTGCACTGTTGGTGGGAATGTACATTGATACAGCCACTATGGAGTACAGTATGGAGGTTCCCTAAAAAACTAAAAATAGAACTACTGTATGACCCAGCAATCCCACTACTGGGCATATACCCTAAAAAAACAGTAATTAGAAGAGACATGTACTACCATGTTCATTGTGGCAGTATTTACAATCGCCAGGACATGGAAACAACCTAAGTGTCCATCGACAGATGAATGATAAAGATGTGGCACATATATACAATGGAATATTACTCAGCCATAAAAAGAAATGAAATTGAGTTATTTGCAGTGAGGTGGATGGACCTAGAGACTGTCATACAGAGTGAAGTAAGTCAGAAAGAGAAAAACAAATATCATATGTTAACACAGATATATGCAATCTATAAAAAAAATTGTTCTGAAGAACCTAGGGGCAGGACTGGAATAAAGACGCAGACGTAGAGAATGGACTTGAGGACACGGGGAGGGGGAAGGGTAAGCTGGGCTGAAGTGACAGAGTGGCTTGGACATATATACACTCCCAAATGTAAAACAGATACTACTGGGAAGCAGCCACATAGCACAGGGAGATCAGCTCGGTGCTTTGTGACCGCCTGGAGGGGTGGGATGGGGAGGGTGGGAGGGAGGGAGATGCATGAGGGAAGGGATGTGGGAACAGATGTATATGTATGACTGATTCACTCTGTTAAAAGCAGAAACTAATAATAAAAAAAAATGGATTAAAGACCTAAATGTAAGGCCAGAAACTATCAAACTCTTAGAGGAAAACATACGCAGAACACTCTATGACATAAATCACAGCAAGATCCTTTTGGACCCACCTCCTAGAGAAATGGAAATAAAAACAAAGATAAACAAATGGGACCTAATGAAACTTCAAAGCTTTTGCACAGCAAAGGAAACCATAAAAGACAACCCTCAGAATGGGAGAAAATATTTGCAAATGAAGCAACTGACAGAGGATTAATCTCCAAAATTTTTAAGCAGCTCATGCAGCTCAATAGCAAAAAAACAAACAACCCAATCCAGAAATGGGCAGGAGACTTAAATAGGCATTTCTCCAAAGAAGATATACAGACTGCCAACAAACACATGAATGAATGCTCAACATCATTAATCATTAGAGAAATGCAAATCAAAACTACAATGAGATATCATCTCACACCAGTCAGAATGGCCATCATCAAGAAATCTAGAGACAATCAATGCTGGAGAGGGTGTGGAGAAAAGGGAACACTCTTGCACTGCTGGTGGGAATGTGAATTGGTACAGCCACGATGGAGAACAGTATGGAGGTTCCTTAAAAAACTAAAAATAGAACTACCATATGACCCAGCAATCCCGCTACTAGGCATATACCCTGAGAAAACCGTAATTCAAAAGAGACATGTACCAAACTGTTCATTGCAGCTCTATTCACAATAGACCGGAGATGGAAACAACCCAAGTGTCCATCATCGGATGAATGGATAAAGAAGATGTGGCACATATATACAATGGAATATTACTCAGCCATAAAAAGAAACGAAACTGAGCTATTTGTAATGAGGTGGATAGACCTAGAGTCTGTCATACAGAGTGAAGTAAGTCAGAAAGAGAAAGACAAATACAGTATGCTGACACATATATATGGAATTTAAGGAAAAAAGTGTCATGAAGAACCCAGGGGTAAAACAGGAATAAAGACACAGACCAACTTGAGAATGGACTTGAGGATATGGGGAGGGGGAAGGGTAAGCTGTGACAAAGCGAGAGAGAGGCATGGACATATATACCGTACCAAACATAAGGTAGATAGATAGTGGGAAGCAGCCGCAGAGCACAGGGAGATCAGCTCGGTGCTTTGTGACCGCCTGGAGGGGTGGGATAGGGAGGGTGGGAGGGAGGGAGACGCAAGAGGGAAGGGTTGTGGGAGCAGATGTATATGTATGACTGATTCACTTTGTTATAAAGCAGAAACTAATAAAAAAAATGGAGCGTGGTATATTTACCCTCCATCAGATGATTGCTTATAAGTCACCTTGCTTTATTAAGAATACCGCTAGAGGCTTCTATGCCCCTGCTATTTTCAGGCCCATTCAAACCAATGAAAATCCAAGTTTTCAGAGCACAAGATAATGAAAATTCTCTCAATCGGCATCTTTTCCTACTTTTAATGTGTTAACCGACCCTAAGTGTCTCAGATGAAAGGTACTGTAGCGGGAATTGCCATCGTTAACAGCATTCCATACAGGTAACTCTTGATTGTTCCAATTTCTCAAAAATTTGGACACATTTACTGCCTCTATAACATCTCTAGGGTGTGTGAAAGAAAAAAAAAAGAGAAATATTTTGCACATACAAACAGGGAAACCTTATAAATAATGTATGGGGAGCAATGTAATGTCGGTAACAGAACCACTCATTTCGAAAGAAAACACTGTCACCAAGTGTCCCCTCACCAAAACTGACTGGGAATTTTTAGGGGCCGCCAAAGCAGAGGTGGAAGTTTATAGGAACCTGGGATGTTTGAAAAGTGGTTTTGGACGACCTCCTTGAGGAAGGCACCAAGCGCCTTCCCTAATTGCAAAAATGGCTCCAGGTTGACTCCTTGTGTCCTCATTCTTTGCAGTGTGACATTCCAACTTCTCCCATCAAGAGGCAGAGTTGATTTCCCCACCCTTTTAGTTAGGTGACTTGCCATGGCCAATAGAAGGCAGCAGAAATGACGGTTGTGCCAGCTCAGAGCTAGGTGCCACGATGCTTCTACTCTCCCTCTCAGAGCCCTGCTACCCCCATGGGCACAAGCCCCAGTTACTAGCTGGGGCATAAGAGGCTTGTGGCCCAGACAGGCCCACGGCCCGGCTACAGCCAGCCCCCTGCTGACCCCACAGTTGTAGCAGCAATTCCAGCCATGATAAGCAGGGTTGTGTGGAAGAATTAAGAGCATAAGCATATGCTATAATTTATAAACCACTCTGTCAACCTACGACATTATTTTTCAATAGCATTTTTGTTATTTTGAATCCCTGCATGGACATATTGAAAACAGCACTCCAGTGATGTTGGAGAGCAAAGGATGCAACCTGAAATTGAGAGTAAAATATATTAGTTTATCCAGATTCACATATTTGTATCAATTACTAGAAAATCATCTGAAGAAAAACAGACACGAATGAAAAAAACAGTCCAAAGGACACGGGTGAAGAAACATGGCAATTTAACACTAACCACTACATCACAGATGTAATGGAAAGTATACGTTTGGTTCTCTGTATAATTTTCATCACAAAAGCATTATTTGATTTGTACATACTTGGAAGAAAACAAAGCATTAAGATTATCTGCTGGTGTGAAAACTGCCCCCTATACACAGAGGGCAATGAGAGACTGAAGAAAGAGGCAGCCCGCTCCAGACTAGTCAGTGGCAGTTTTAACAAGCAAGGGAAGCTGCTTACAAGGCTGGCCTTAGTCAGCTGAAAGACGAATAGATCTCAGCACCCACCCACAAGGACCTTGAGTTTACACAGAGACCTTAACAGGGTTCAGTCACGTATACTGTCCACATGGTCTCAAGAACACATCACTCTCTCAAGGCTGAGTTCTTGAAAATGGTTCCCACTGTGGGAATGGCGGGTAGAATGTATATTCCAAGGTCAGGGGAGGGGGTGGGAGTCTCTGATTGCCCGGGTCCAGCTCTTGGGTCAACTGGCGGTTATGCCCTCTCAATGGCCTCCTCTGACATTTCAGCAAGGAAGGATACCAGAAAAGAGAGCCTAGGGCAGAAACCACTCAACTTGTTATCACGAATGCCAGGGCAACCCAAGCAAGTGGCTATACAAGCCTACATAGGGCCTGGAAGTAGGAAGCATTTGGGGATTACACCTGGGCTGGTACTGACCCCCCTCCCCAAAGGGACAAGGAGAGCAGAAACCTGGATGGAGTCAACAGAGAGAACAAAGGCAAGGCTGGATATGGAGCAACGCGTGGATCCAGGAGCATGTGTCTCAGAACTGCCGGGGCTCTGCAGACCAGCTGCATCCCCATTCTCCTTGACCCTCAGTGGTATAATTAACTCAGGGTGGGCGCATTCCGGCTGCCCAGTCACTTCCACCTGTCCATGGAGTTCACAGTTACTTGCTCACCATGAACCAACCTCTCTGGACCTAACAGCTACTGCAGGAGGCAGTAGTGGAGAACAAGGTGACGATGACGACCAGATGCAAAGGAGGAAGAGACGCTCATCGGACCAACTGGGTGCATTGATGGTGTGGGGTTAAGTCTGCAGAGCTAAAAGGGCCAGATGTAGAAAAGGGAAGGGGAATCATGAGGATATGGTCTAGCCCCATCGTGTGGATATTTCATCCATATGTTGTATACAAATTCCATTAAATTTGCTCTGAATGAAAAAGAGAGAACAAAATTATCCTTTAAACCATGTCAGTGACTTTATTTACCATCTCATTTGATGAGCTCATAGCCCAGGGTCAGAGGGAAATGGAAGCTGTGAGTCTGCCATCTCTCAGGAAGTCTCAGGTCTCAGAGGCCCCTCATAGCCAAACTACCTCAGCTTTTGCACTTTTCAAGCAACGTTATTCCTAAGTGTGAGTCACCCTCTTCATCGGGTTCTCCAAGAAACAGCAATCTCTCTCAATGAGAGAGGAAAAATGGGCTACTTTGGCTTTTTGAGGAACAAAAATGGTACCAAAATGGTACCTCCCTGGGGGATTTTTCAAGAAAATTAACCCATCAATAGTGATTTGCTTGTCTTCACATAAAGTATGACCAAGATGTGCTGAGAAATAAGAAAAGGAAGAACGAATCAAGGGCAGCTGATCCAAGGAGGCAGGGGGCAACTTCCACAGCCTATGTGGAAAGCTAGAGGAAGGGAACATCCAGCTGGTGGGAGCTGAAGACAGGGGCCAGTCCACCTTGGGCTCGGGATGCCACCCTCTCTTCCTACATCTTCACGCTCTCCTTCTCTGTTGGTCCCTCCCACCCAGATTAAAGAGCCACAAGGAAATGCCCTCCTCCATTCTATTCTCCTGTCCTTCTATCTACCCCTCCCTTCTTTCCCTTTGCCATCAATTTCTTGACTTGCCCCCCATTGCTCCCCTCCCATCTACACTGCGATCTGGTTTCTTCCCCACTACTCTCATGAAACTGGTCTCCTTGAAGCCCCCAATGATTTCTCCATTGACACGTCCAGGGGACTACTTCTCAATCCTTAGCTATGGGACCGCCAAGCCTAGTTAGATCTTAAACAACGTCTCTGTCTTGAAAATCTCTTCCCTTGGCTTCTGCGTCATCTTTCCTTTTCTTTTCATGAGACTGATCACAACCAGCACTGCAGATTCCATCGAATTAAGGAATGCTGTTGCCTACATGTGTGAATGAGCTGTGAGTAAAGTACTGAAGTAGAGGACACCTAAAGTGAAACGTCTTCATGAATGTCCATGTGGCTGAGCAGCAAGTTAACCTTTCACAGATGTGCTAAAGAAGAAGAGTTGGCTTTTATTTTATGTACTTTTCCCTGGACTGTGTTGAATGACTATCATCTACAAGTTCAGGCTACTTTTTGCTGAGGATTAATGCACTGGGAGAGCTGAGAGAAAATTGAACAGTAGAGCTGTCTTTTTCTTGACCAGTTCACCTTAGTTTCCCAAACTCTAAGTCTTTCCCTAATTCTTTCTCCTTTTTATTGTAGTAAAATGAACAGAACACAAAATTCACCATTTTGATCATTTTACAATTCACTCTACCATTCAGTGGAATTTACTACTGTCACAATGTTGTGCAACTATCACCACTGCCTAGCTGCAAAACATTTTCATCACCCCAAGAGGAAACCTACATCCATTATAAGGAGTCATTTCCTATTTCCCTCTCTTCCAAACCCCTGGCAACCACTAACGTACAATATCTTCTGTGTGTATGGATTTGCCACTGCTGGACATTTCATATAAATGGAACCATACAATATGCAGCCTTTCGTGCCTGACTTATTTCCCTTAGTTGCATCCATGATGTAGCATGTGTCAGAAATCCATTCACTTTTATGGCTGAATTCCCTGATCCTGTTCTCTTCATACTGTTGGAATACAAAAGTAAAAATATGTTGAGAGTGAAGCTCTGTTTTAATGGCACATCTATTATGCCAATTCATTTAAAGAAGGTGAAAATGGAGATACTGTTGTGAAATGATCATCGTTGAGAAGCCTCAGCCAATTTGATAATGAAAAATTTGGGAAATGTTGCAAAAAATTATCTGCTTTATATTAAAAGCCTTTTAAACAAGGATTCAGGAGATTGTCTTTTTCTTGCAGGTAACTTAAATGAGGCAGAAAGAAATAACTGCCCTTTAAAACAGATTTGAAAGGATTCAATTTATTCTTAATAGATGAATGCGAGGACAGGAAGTTCACATCCAGTATGGACTCCCTGTCCAAACACTGTTTAGCGTTCTAGCCACCACTATCGAATTATATTTCTTGAGAGTAAGGCAGCTCAATTCCTGCATATTACTTTTTAAAATTCATCTATCAAATCCATTAATACAGTATAAGGAAGAGATGTTCATGTTTAAGTGCAGTTCAGATATCAGGTATAAAGAACCCCCAGTAAGAAAAAGAATCCTATATCTCTTGTCAGAATGTGGTCAGCTCTGGGGTGCTTTGCTAGCTGAAAGACACATTCATTATTAAGAGGATACAGGCTGTTTAAGAGGGATGAGAGCCAAAAAATTTTAACTACATGTATGTGTTAAGAACAGTGCTAGGTTATCTCATATTCTATATCAATCAAGGCTCACCATTTTACATACGTGAAAAGCGAAGTTAAAAGTGTATTAGTAGGGCTTCCCTGGTGGCACAGTGGTTAAGGATCTGCCTGCCAGTGCAGGGGACATGGGTTTGAGCCCTGGTCCGGGAAGATCCCACATGCCACGGAGCAACTAAGACTGTATGCCACAACTACTGAGCCTGCGCTCTAGAGTCCGTGAACCACAACTACTGAAGCCCACACCTAGACTCCGTGCTCAGCAACAACGAGAAGCCACCACAATGAGAAGCCCTCGCACTGCAACAAAGAGTAGCCCCCGCTCACCGCAACTAGATAAAGCCTGCGCACAGCAACGAAGAGCCTACGCAGCCAAATATGAATAAAGAAAGAAATCTATTTTAAAAAAAGTGTTTTACTAACTTACTAAAACGCATGCAATCAGTACATTTGAGCAAGAATTCAATCCCAAGTCTGTCACACTGAAGTTTAAGCTAATACTTGAGATTAATAAAAACAGCACTAAATTAAAAGTTCAGAGATATTTTTTATTTCATACTCTTTCACTAACGCTCTTTGGCAGATGTTAAGAAGTTATCTGATAACATGAAACAGATAGTTTCCGTGAAAATGCTCTGTATGTTATAAACAGGAGACTTAATATGACAGAGTATTCATCAAGAACCAACAAATAACAAAAGACAAATTAGGATAAATATTAACATCATATCTAAAAAACCCTATCGAACCAACCATAGGAGCCAGAAACTTAGGAATCACCATCACTGACAGCTATTTCTCCCTCGCCCTCATCCTCAACCCACCACCAGTGCTAACAATGATACTGCCTACATACCTCTAGAATCTGTCCACATCTTTCCACCAAAATGACCACCATACCCTGGTCCAAGCCACCATTATGCCCAATTTCTACAAAAGTCTCCTAACTTGTTTCCTCGCTTCCACTCTTTCTCCCTACAGTGTATTCTCCACTCGGTAGCAAAATGATAGGTTGAAAATGCAGTTGGGTATGTTCCACACACTCACCTTCAACAAAAAAAGTTCAATGCTTTTCTATTACTCTTAAAGTCTGAAACTTTAAACATAAGCCTGCACGATCAAGCTCCTACCCACACTTGTAGCTCCATTATAATCACATGCTCCCCCAACAGCCCCAGCTTCCTGGCCAGTTCCTCCAACACAGCATATGCTTTCCTCTTATAGGGTCTTTTGCTATTCCTTATGCTCAGAAATCTCTCCCCAATGTCCCTATCTGGTTAATACCTACTCATCCTTCAGATATAAGCTGAAATATCCCTAAATAAACCTTCTCTAATCTCCATGATGAGATCAAATCCTCCCTAAAATATGCTCTCATGGTACCATGTTCCTCTCCTTGGCACTTATCAGAGTTGTAATTCTACATGCAGAGTATGAACCTTGAATATCTATTCACTCTCTGGACTGTTAGAACTCACAAAGGGCAGGTCAAGCTTCTTCACTCACAAAATTTCACAAGTCTTTTTGCTAGCACCCAGCACAGTGCTTAAACATAACACGTGCTCAATAAGTATTTCCTGCATGAACAACAATAAATTGGTACAGTGTAGCAACATCCACCAAAAGCATAAGGGCATAAACTCTATGATGCAGAAGTCCCATTCTGAATGAAGTAAACTGAGACAAAGCATATATATTCAAAGGTGCTCACACAGAAATGTTCATTACTTTCACGTTTTATAATATTAAAAACTTCTGACTTTTATATGCTCATCAGTGAGTAAAGGAACAATGCAGCATTAAAAATAAATAAATAAACAAATGGGACCTAATGAAACTTAAAAGCTTTTGCACAGCAAAGGAAAGTATAAACAAGATGAAAAGACAACCCTCAGAATGGGAGAAAATATTTGCAAACGAATCAACAAAGGATTAATCTCCAAAATATATAAATAGGTCATGCAGCTCACTATTAAAAAAGCAAACAAACCAATCAAAAAATGGGCAGAAGACCTAAATAGACATTTCTCCAAAGAAGACATACAGATGGCCGAGAGGCACATGAAAAGCTGCTCAACATCACTAATTATTAAAGAAATGCAAATCAAAACTACAATGAGGTATCACCTCACACCGGTTAGAATGGGCATCATCAGAAAGTCTACAAACAACAAATACTGGAGAGGGTGTGAGGAAAGGGAACCCTCTTGCACTGCTGGTGGGAATGTAAACTGATACAGCCACTATGGAGAACAGTATGGAGGTTCCTTAAAAACTAAAAATAGAATTACCACATGATCCAGCAATCCGACTACTGGGCATATACCCAGAGAAAACCATAATTCAAAAAGACATATGTACCCCAATGTTCAAGGCAGCACTATTCACAATAAGTAGGTCATGGAAGCAACCTAAATGCCTATCGACAGGTGGAAGGATAAAGAAGATGTGGTACGTATATACAATGGAATATTACTCAGAGATAAAAAAAGAACGAAATTGGGTCATTTGTGGGGACGTGGACGGACCTGGAGACTGTCATACACAATGAAGTAAGTCAGAAAGAGAAAAACAAATATTGTATATTAATGCAGATATGTGGAATCTAGAAAAATGGTACAGATGGGCCAGTTTGCAAGGCAGAAATAGAGACACAGATGTAGAGAACAAATGTATGGACACCAAGAGGGGAAAGTGGGGCAGGGTGGGGGTCGGTGGTGGTGAGATGAATTGGAAGATTGGGATTGACATATATACACTAATATGTGTAAAATAGATAACTAATAAGAACCTGCTGTATAAAATATAAATAAATTTTTAAAATTCAAAAATAAATTTTAAAAAACTAATTAATTAAATAGTTAAAAAAAAAAAGAATGAGGTTGGAAGACTGTCAAAACAGCACACAGATCTCACACTCAAGCCACGGAAGATGAGAAAGGGCCTTAAGTCCCCCACTTCGGATGACATCTCCCTGCCTCCCAAGTCTCAGTCCCAGTGGGCTAGCTTTGGCAAGGGGACGGAGCTGTATCAGGAGCCGCTGCTGCAATAGCTGGATCAAGTTCCAGTTTTGGTCTATCATCCAACAACTAGCCAGACTCGCCTAGCATCTCAGCTGAGAGGAACCAAATAGGATAGCTCAAAAGAATAGGCCTCATACAACATCAGCCTCAAGGAGTTTATGACCCTGGAAGAAATGGATCAAAAAAAGGATCCTGGGGACTTCCCTGGTGGTGAACTGGCTAAAGACTCTGCACTCCCAATGCAGGGGGCCCGGGTTCATTACCTGGTCATGGAATTAGATCCCACATGCATGCCGCAACTAAGAGTTTGCATGCCACAACCAGGGAGCCCACCGGCTGCAACTAAGACCCGGTGCAACCAAAAAAAAAAAAAAAAAAATCAATCAATAAAATACAACAAATATTTAAAAAAAGATTTCTGGAAGAATACGGTATTAACTTTTGCTTACCTTTTTTATTTTTTTAATTTAATTTTATTTATTTTTTATTTTTTGCGGTATGCGGGCCTCTCACTGTTGTGGCCTCTCCTGTTGCGGAGCACAGGCTTCGGACGCGCAGGCTCAGCGGCCGTGGCTCACGGTCCCAGCCGCTCCGCGGCATGTGGGATCTTCCCGGACTAGGGCATGAACCCGTGTCCCCTGCATCGGCAGGCGGACTCTTAACCACTGCGCCACCAGGGAAGCCCTGCTTACCTTTTTTAAAGGAACTTTGAAAGCAATGAAACGAGTCGCAGGCATCCGCTGTCCAACTGGGAGATAGTCTTTCCACTTATTAATATATTTTTTGTTAGGAAAATTTTATGTTAGGTTGTCTCCCTGCATAGGATGAATGCGCCCTGAAAATGGAAATCATATCCGTCTATAATAGGTCCCTCTTCTTTCTGCTTTGCATTTTCCTGCTCCACTTATTTACCCCCATCTTGTAATAAGCTATACTTCCCTTGTTCCTGTTTTCCCATCTTGAAAACAGATAAAAGGCAACAAAACAATGCAAAAGTCTCAACAAATAAGGGATATCTAAACCCAGAGATGGCCAGAACTTCTGTATCCCTGATAAAACCTAGCCCGGTGTTGACTACTATGGTATCATTAATACATGCATGTTGACTGAAAGAGTTAGAACTCAATTCTTCCACTTCACAGTTTAGTTTTAGTCCTCATACAAAACCTGATAATAGGGCTTCCCTGGTGGCGCAGTGGTAGCGAGTCCGCCTGCCGATGCAGGGGACATGGGTTCGTGCCCCGGTCCGGGAAGATCCCACATGCCGCGGAGCTGCTGGGCCCGTGAGCCATGGCCGCTGAGCCTGCACGTCCGGAGCCTGTGCTCCGCAACGGGAGAGACCACAACAGTGAGAAGCCCGCGTACCGCAAAAAAAAAAAAAAAAAAAAAAAAAAAAGAAGAAAAAAAAAAAACCTGATAATAAAATTTCTTAATGCTAGGAATCACAGGGAACAATAATATCTGAACTGACTTCTGTAAGATGAGTGAGAACTAAGGTTAATTCAGTGTATCTGAAGCATAGAAAGTGAAGGCAATACAGGCACAAGATGGGGCTAGAGAAGCAGAGAGGATTCTAGACAACACGGAGTCTTAAAGGCCAACAGTTTGTTTTCTATTCTCAAAACAATGGTTTTGAACGCTGTTAATGAGCAATGTTCCAACTTGCTTTTAAGGTTTCTTGTGTGAAAAATGGATTGGAAGGACACTAGTTAGGACCTAATTGCAACAGACAGGCAAGTTCAGTATTAGGATGTTGAGGAAGAGTTGACAGATTCAAAAGAAATTCAGGATATAAACTGAAGCAGGCTTAATGGACTATGAGATGGAGGAAGGAAGGTCTTAGGGAATTAAAGGATTTACTGCACACATGAGCAAAGTCTCAAAATTAATCATTTGAACGTACAGAGGTAGATCTCTCAAATGACACCGGTTAGGAAGCAACAGTATGCCCTTTATAATTCCTAGAGACAACGCAAATCAACTGTTTCGATGGAAAATTCGGCAGTACCCGTGCGTTTTTTCACTCAAACTTAGTTCCAGTTCCTCTTACTCACGTTTTCTCTGCCAAAACAACACAGCTTGAGGAATAGAAGGGGATTCCATTTTGGTAATTAAGGAATGTCCCCAACACTGACAGTCCCATCTTAAAAAGCAGTCCCTCTGCATTTTACCCGAGGAGCAATGGCCAGAGCCCCCCTTTTAAAACGATGGGGGGAAATCAGAACATCTCACACTGTCCCTTTCAGCCACTGTGAACTGAGCCGCGAGACGATCAATACCCCCTAGCACAGCGCGGACGGGGCAGCGTGCGGGGGCAACAGTGACAGGAGACAGCACAAGAGACGAAGCCGAGGCCCAGGGGCTCTGACCTCCACCAGCAACACCCAGGGGCCAAGGCGTATTACCTTTCCGGGATGTGTTTTCCGCCCTTCCTCCTGACAGACGAACGTCCGGAAAAGCCGCGACGCTGACCCCAGCGCCCATGGGCATGATGCCACTGGCTCATGTCACCCCCAACATGCCACCCAACCAACGCCAAGAGTGCCAAAGCCGCCAACCCGGCAGCCCTGGTGCCAGCACAAGGCCCCGAACCACAAGCGCCTAGGCACAATCCCACGCAGCTCACGCACCTCCTTCTACTGTGCATGCGCCACCACCAGTCCAGATGACGTCCTCACGCCGGAGGACTGAGAAGCTTCATTAGGAAAGAGGACTCTGCTGCCTGCAATTTCCCTTCTTAGCCAGAGGCTGGTAGCGGAGGTTCATTAGTTCGTGTGTGTACCTTCAGAATTCCAATCATACGGGACATGGAAAGTTGTCCCACTCTCCCAGTTTCCTGTGTGGTTCTTTCAGGTATTTCCCAAGTGCTTACATTCACACTTGTTCTATCTTGTATGTATTTCTACGTAATGGATATCCTGTATTTTATAGAAGAGCAGTATCCTATACACAGTCTACAATCTGTCTTGGATAGTGATTTTCCCAGTCAATTTTTGCGTACATCCATTCTATTCTCTTTAATAGCTGCATCACATTACATAATTTACATGGCCAATCCAATATTGATGGACTTTTAGTTGTTTTCAGTTTGGGGGTATTTTGTTTGTTTTTTGTTTTTGGCCTCTGTTACAGATAGGCTGCAATGTGAACCTCTTTATACATGTGTAGAGCTATATATAAATTTCTAGACGTAGAATTTCTGGAATGAAAGAGATGCAAACTTAAAATATTGAAAGATTTTCAATCAATCTAATGTGCCTAAATCAACCTTCAAAAATATTCTATCAAATTATACTCCACTCATAGTGAAACATTTATTGGGTTTCTATTATGTGCCTACTATCATGCTGGAGGTTGGTTGACAGTATGTATTTACATTTTAGACAATACCAAAAACAGCCTGAGAGAGATAAGAGTGGAGCGCAAGTATAACATTTCCTCACAGTATCAGGCATAGGGATCTGTACCTGTTAGAAAAACTATGAATCCTGCCAGAAGTGGAACAGCAAAGAACAGCATGTCCTACAGTAGGTCTGAAGGTATAATAGCATACTAAATTCCATTGTTATTTATAATAACAAGTGTTTTTTCTTAGGTTTACTTTTTAGTTTCTAATTTCTGAAAGTATCTTACATACACAGTTCGTAATCTTCACAACCATTTGAGCTGGGTAAGCTGAGTCAGGAAGGTCAGAATTATTGAATGAATGAATGAATGAATGATTGAGTAAAAAGATCACTAGCTTTAATGTATCTGGGACAGTCATAATCTAACCAAGTTTCAATCCACAAGCATTTATTTACAATTCTGAAAACTTCCACATAATTACAAATGGGACAATACTAGTAAAGTACTATTTGGATAAAGAAAAGATACAAGTGAGCACAACATAGTTTACAAACTTACAATTAGGCACATTCAATTTGATGCTAAGTCATAAAATATTCTTTTGCAATTTATGAAAAATATCCAATAGGCATGTAATGGCCAGAAAGTACAAATGATAGAAATATCTATAGACATGACAATGTACAAATTGTGACATAAATCTATCAGAAACTAGAAAATCTATGTTGGCCTTATAGTTCCAGCTTGCTAAAAGATACAGGCTTTGGGTGGGAACACAAAAAAAAATCCAGACCTGGGCATAACAGGGTTTCCAGAAAGTATGGGAAGTAGCAAAGAGTAGGCCTCTCGATGGGAGTGGGTGCAACATGAGATGAAACAATGCCTTAGTGTGTATGCAGTATGCTGGGATGGAAAATATAGGAGCAAGGGATATTTGGAGAATCAGACAGCTAAGTATTTGACACTAACAAAATCGACCAGTATCCCATAGGGCCTCAGGTACAATGCAAGGGTTTGAGGGATTCCAGTATTTAATTAAATTGCAATGTGACAATGGGAAGAATTAAGGGGAGCCTCAGGGATAGATGAACTGGGGATGTTACACCAAGACATGTCTCAGTTAACCTGATGGGTTCAAAATGCAGGAAGTGGGTATACGGGAAAAGACAATACCCTAACTCTAAGAATAAAGGTTTAGGTCAGGGTAGGGCCTGATGTTCCTAAGTGTTGAAATAGAGCTCTTTAGTTTCTTCCCCCTACATGTAAGATTCTTTTAGAGGTTCAGATGAAGCTGAGTCTGCAAGCTAATGTTAAATGGCTGGAACTAGGGAGAGAAAATAAGTTACATAGGCTCGGAACCAGGAAAAGCCTAACTAAGGGTTTGCCTCAATAGAATTGAATGTTGGAACTGAATATTTTAATATGTAAACATTTTACTGATACCAAAATGTGTCTTACCACACTTCCCCCAATCTCACACCACCCACCCTAACCTGCAGTAGCTATGGGTCCCTTGATTTCCATGGAAATATAGAGAAAAGAGACACTGATCTGTCTTGCAGGTATTTAGTAAGTTGTTAGCCTCACATCACATACTAGTATCATGTAAGTAGGCCATCTGAAGTAGGAAGCTTAGGGGAAAAACCTTGAGAAAAACTTAAAGCTTAAGCCACATCTCTATACTACAACACCTTTCACAATTTCTCCTCAGATAAGCATCATATCCATCAGTGAAACAACTCATATCTCATAATAGGAAAAACAGGCCTAAAAATTAAACGTGTGTCTTTGGAGGTCCTATCTATGGGATATCTTCCTGGTACTAGAAAAGTCTCCAGAAAGATCAATCTTTGCACCCCTCCCTGAAAGCTTACCACCAAGGAAAATGACTAGATCCATACATTTCCTCCCTCAAACCAGCTAACCTCACATATAAATCAACAGCCACTCAGCTCTTACTCACATTATCACAGTCACAAGAGTGGTTAGGGAGAAAAGCACTAACCACAGCAACTAAAACAGACGCAATCCAGGCCAAGTTGGGCTGATGACAGATATCTGCTCCTTACGCTTGGGTGCATAATGCGACTCACCACAATGCCTTTTTCACAGACCCTTTTTAAACTTTCTCTACAAAATCCAACAGGTCAAGTTCGTTCATGATGCTTCAAGATAATCGTCACGAGAAAAACATGCAATATGTCTTACAATGTTGGAGTCCTTAAAAATATGACAAGGGAATAACCATGTAGACAAAACCTGAGCATTTTTAAAAACCTGTATTCTACAAACATACCAGTGAATTCTATTAATAAGGTAATATGACATAAAACAAAATGAGAAATACATGTAAGACTGTTCTCTTTAGTGTACAGAATTCATGGCAGTTGCTGCACTATTGAGCTACTTATATCTATATCTGTCTGCTCTGGTAATACAAAATGAGGCCGAAGTGTGTCAACCTGTTTCCCATCTACATGAATCTCTTTTCTCCTGGGCCCTTTCACCTTATCTGCTCCCAGTTCTCCACGAATGTCCTCTTCTCTAATTATTCTCCTCTTCATTTTGCTTGGCCTTGCACCCAAGCATGCAAGACAGAGAATCCTAGAGGCCCAAGATTCTAGAGTGGCTGTTTGCAAAGGGGAGGAGATTACAGTAACTGCCACACTGTATATACTTCTGTGCAAAGACAAAAGGGACATATTCAGAATGTCTCTCACATGAAGAACATAGGGGTAAGACAGGAATAAAGACACAGACCTACTGGAGAATGGACTTGAGGATATGGGGAGGGGGAAGGGTAAGCTGTGACAAAGTGAAAGAGCGGCATGGACATATATACACTACCAAACGTAAGGCAGATAGCTAGTGGGAAGCAGCCGCATAGCACAGGGAGATCAGCTCGGTGCTTTGTGACCGCCTGGAGGGGTGGGATAGGGAGGGTGGGAGGGAGACGCAAAAGGGAGGGGATATGGGAACATATGTATATGTATAACTGATTAAATTTGTTATAAAGCAAAAAATAAAAAATAAATAAATTTAAAAATAAATAAATAAATAAATAAATAAAAGAGCTGGATGGCAGGATACCTGTGTGGCCCAAGGAACCAGAGGTAGCAAATTATGGGCAAAAGAATTGCAACCAAAGGCTGGAAGAGGAAAGATCTGCAACCAGCTCTGTCTCCTAGCTCTCTGCTATTTTCTTCCAATGGGCAGAGTCTATTTTGTGAAGCATCAAGCACTGAAAAGGAGACTGGGATTCTCAACTTTATATGATGTGGGCCCTCTGGTGTGAGTTCACTCCTGCCTGGTTCCCATCCGCTTGGTGCTCTGGACCTTCTTGTGTGAGGTGGATCCTGCTGGGTGCCTCGTCCCCTTGCTGATGCTGGCCCTCTGGTGTGAGGTCACTGCTGCCTGTTTCCCATTCAATTAGTGATGAGGGCCGCTCGTGTTAGGTCAGTTCTGCCTGGTTCCCATCTCAAGGTTATTTGTGCCCTCTAGTGTGAGGTCACTCATGCCTCTTTCCCATCACCTTACTGATGTGGGCCCTCTTGCGTGAGGAGGAACTTACTGGGTTCCTCACATTTTCATGATGTGGGCCATGTTGTGTGAGGTCACTCCGACCTGGTTCCCATCCCCTTGGTGATGTGGGCCCTCTGGTGTGAGGTCACTCATGCCTGGTATCCAGACCCTTTGTGATGTGGTCCTTCTGGTGTGATTTGAATCCTCCTGGGTGCCTTAAACCCTTGGTGATGTGGGCCCTATGCTTTGTGGTCCCTCCTGCTGGGCATCTCACCTTTTTATGATACAGGCCCTATGTTGTGAGGTCAGTCCTACCTGATTCCCATCCCGTTTGTGATGTTGGCCCTTTGGTGTGAGGTGGTTCCTGACTGGTTACCATCCGTTGGTGATGTGGGCCCTCTGATGTGAAGTGTATCCTCCTGGGTTCCTCTTCCCCTTGGTGATGTGGGCCCTCTGCTGTGAGGTGGTTCCTGCTTGTTACCTTGACTTTTTATGATGTGGGACCTCTGGTGTGAGGTCACTCCTGCCTGATTCCCATCCCCTTTGTGATTTGGCCCTCTGGTGTGAGGTGGATTCTACTAGGTGCCTCTTCCCCTTGGTGATGCAGGCCCTCTGGTGTGAGGTCACTCCTTCTTGGTTTCCTCACATTTTTGTGTTTTGGGGCCTCTGCTGTGAGGTCACTCCTGCCTGCTTCCCATCCCCTTGGTGATGTGGGCCGTCTGGTGTGAGATGGTTCCTGATGGGTTCCCATCCACTGGGTGACGTTGGCCCTCTGGTGAGTGTTCACAACTGTAGGTTTCCTCACCTTTTTATGATGTGGGCCCTCATGTGTGAGGTCATTCCTGCCTGGTTTCCATGCCCTTGGTGATGTGCGCCCTCTGGTGTGAGGTGGAATCTGCTGGGTTCCTCATCCCACTGGTGATGTGGGCCTTCTGGAGTGAGTTCACTCTCTCCTGGTTCCCATCCCCTTTATGATGTGGGCCCAATAGTGTGAGGTGGAGCCTACTGGGTGCCTCTTCCTCCTGGTGATGTGGGCCATCTTGTGTGAAGTCACTCCTTCTTGGTTTCTCACTTTTTTATGGTGTGGGCCCTCTGCTGTGCGGTCAGTCCTCCCTGGTTCCCATCCCCTTGCTGATATTGGCCCTCTGGTGTGAGGTGGATCCTGCTGGTTGCCTTATCCCCTTGGAGATATGGGGACTCTGGTGTGATATCACTATTGCCTGGTTCCCATCCCCTTGCTGATGTTGGCCCTCTGGTGTGAGGTCACTGCTGCCTGTTTCCCATTCAATTGGTGATGTGGGCCCCTGGTGTGAGGTCAGTCCTGCATGGTTCCCCTCCTGGCTGCCTCAAACCATTGGTGTTGTGGGCCCTATGTTGTGTGGTCACTCCTGCAGGGTTTCTCACTTTTTGTGATGTGGGCCCTCTGATGTGAGGTCACTCCTGCCTGATTCCCATCCTGTTTGTGATGTGGGCACCCTGGTGTTAGATGGATATTGCTTGGTGCCTCATCCCCTTGGTGATGTGGGCCCTCTTGTGTTGGGTCACTCTTGCCTAGTTACCATCTCCTTGGTGGGCCATCTGGTGTGAGATGGTTCCTGCTGGGTTCCTCACCTTTTATGATGTGGGCCCTCTTGTGTGAGGTCATTACTGCCTGGTTCCCATGCCCTTGGTGATGTGCACCCTCTGGTGTGAGGTCACTCATGCTTGGTTTCTCACTTTTTATGATGTGGGCCCTCTGGTGTGAGGTCACTCCTGCTTGGTTTCTCACCTTTTTATGATGTGGGCCCTCTGGTGTGATGTCACTCCTGCCTGGTTCCCATCTCCTTGGTGATGTGGGCCCTGTGGTGTGAGGTGGATCCTGAAGGATTCCTCATCGCCTTGGTGATGTGTGCCCTCTGGTGTAAGGTCAGAACTGCTGGGTTCCTCACATTTTTATGATGTGGGCCCTCTGGTGTGAGATGGTTCCTGCTGGGTTCCTCACATTTCATGATGTTTGCCTTCTTCTTTGAGTTAGCTCCTGCCTGGATCCCATCTCGTTTGTGATGAGGGCACTCTTGTGTGAGGTGAATCCTGTTGGGTTCCCATCCACTGGGTGACTTTGTCCCTGTGGTGAGTGATCAGATCTGCTGGGTTCCTCACGTTTTTATGATGTGGGCCCTCATGTGTGAGGTCATTCCTGCCTGGTTCCCATGCACTTGGTGGTGTGAGGGGAATTCTGCTGGGTTTCTCATCCCCTTGGTGATGTGGGCCCTCTGGAGTCAGTTCACTCTCGCCTGGTTCCCATACCCCTGGTGATGTGGGCCCTCTGGTGTGAGGTGGATCCTGCTTGGTGCTTCATCCCCTTGGTGATATGCACCCTCTGGTGTGAGTTGGATTCTGCTGGGTTCCTCATCGGATTGATGATGTTTGCCCTCTGGTGTGAGGTCATTCCTGCCTGCTTCCCATCCCCTTAGTGATGTTGGCCCTCTGGTGTGAGGTGGATCCTGCTGGTTGCCTCATCCCCTTGCTGAAGTGGGCCCTCTGCTGTGAGGTGGTCCCTGCTGTGTTCCTCGCCTTTTTATGATGTGGGCTTCTGCTCTGAGGTAGCTCCCGCTTGGTTCCAATTGCCATGGTGTTGTTGGCCTTCTGCTGTGAGGTGGATCCTGCTGAGTGCCTCATACCCCAGATGATGTGGGCCACCTAGGCTGAGGTCAGTTCTGCCTGGTTCATATCCTCTTGGTGATGTGGGCCCTCTGTGCTGAGGTCAGTTCTGCGTGGTTCATATGCACTTGGTGATGTGGGCCAGCTGGGGTGAGGTCAGTTCTGCCTGGTTCATATTCCCTTGGTGATGTGGGCCCTCTAGCGTGAGGACAGTTCTGTCTTGTTCATATCCCCTTGGTGATGAGAGCCCTCTGCTGTGAGGTCACACTTCCTTGGTTTCTCACCTTTTTATGATGTGGGCCACTGCTGTGAGGTCACTCTTGCTTGGTTTCTAAACTTTTTTGATGTGGGCCCTCTGATGTTAGGTCACTCCTGCCTGATTACCATCTATTTTGTGATGTGGGCCCTCTGGTGTGAGCTGGATCCTGCTGGGAGCCTCATGCCTTTCGTGATGCGGGCCCTCTTCTGTGAGGTCGTCCTGCATGGTTTCCATCCCTTTGGTGATGTGTGCCCTCTGGTGTGAGGTCACTCCTGCCTGGTTCCCATCCCCTTGGTAATGTGGGTTCTCTGGTGGGGGTTGGATCCTGCAAGGTTCTTCATCGTCTTGGTGATGTGGGCCCTGTGGTGTGAGATCACTCCTGCCTAGTTCCCAGCCCCTTGATGATATAGGCCCTCTGCTGTGAGGTCACTCTTGCCTGGTTTCTCACCTTTTTATGATGTGGGACCTCTGGTGTGAGGTCACTCCTGCCTTAATCCCATGCACTTTTTGATGTGGGCCCTCTGCTGTGAGGTGGATATTGCTTGTTGCCTCATCCCCTTGATGATGTGGGCCCTCTTGTGTGACGTCACTCTTGCCTGGTTCCCATCCCCTTGGTGATGTGGGCCCTGTGGTGTTAGATGGATCCTGCTGGATGCCTCATCCCTTTGGTGATGTTTGCACTCTTGTGTGAGGTGGTTCCTGGTTGTTTCCCATCCCCTTGGTGATGTGGGTGCTCTGGTGTGAGGTGGATCCTGCTGGGTTCCTCATCACCTTGGTGATGTTGGCCCTCTGCTGTGAGGTGATTCCTGCCTGGTTCCGATTCCCTTGGTGATGTGGGCCCTCTAGTGTGAGGTCGCAACTCATGGGTTCCTCATATTTTTGATGACCGCCCTCTGCTGTGAGGTCACTGTTGGCTGGTTTCTCACATTTTTATGATGTGGGCGCTCTGGTGTGAGTTCACTCCTGCCTTGTTCCCATCCCATTTATGATGTGGGCCCTCTGGTGTGAGGTGGATCCTACTGGTTGCCTCTTCCCCTTGGTGATGTGGGCTCTCTGGTGAGAGGTCACTCCTGCTTGGTTTCTCACCTTTTTATGATGTGGGCCCTCTGGTGTGAGGTCACTCCTGCCTGGTTCCCATCCCCTTGGTGATGTGGGCCCTCTGCTGTGAGGTCACTCTTGCTTGGTTTCTCACCTTTTTTATTCAACATTTAACAAGTGTTTATTAAGTACTTATGATGCAGCAGGCATTGTTTTACATATACAGAGACATCAGTTAACAAAACAGATGATGTCTTTATTTTCATGGAAGTTATGGGGGAGAAGAAAGAAAGAAAGATGATAAGTACTGGGAACAGAACTGCTTAAGGTAGGAGGATGATCAGAGAAGTGTTTAGGTTGAAGTGACGGTCAAGCTGAGACCTCAGTGGTGAGAGGAGCCAGCCAGGTAAACACCTGTGGGAGTGGGCGTTTTCAGGTGGAAGGAACAACACAGGCAAGGGCAGAAATGATCATGATCATGGCCTGCTGGAGAAACAAAGAGGACAGAGCAGTGTGCTGGGGTGGGAAAAGTGGTATGAATAATCTAAAGGGTGTTTGGGTTGAGTCATTGGTGCTGAGAAAGGCATTTCTAGTATAAACTACTTATTTATTAATTTTTTAAACCCATACAGTGTGTTGTCACTTGTCAAAACTGGAAGTTTTGGGAAGATCTCAGTTGCTAATATCTCTTCTCTGAAGTGGGGCTTGGCTCTGTATGTTTTTTTTTTTATATTATTAGTTTCTGCTTTATAACAAAGTGAATCAGTCATACATATACATCTGTTCCCACATCCCTTCCCTCTTGCATCTCCCTCCCTCCCACTCTCCCTATCACACTCCTCCAGACAGTCACAAAGCACTGAGCTGATCTCCCTGTGCTATGAGGCTGCTTCCCACTATCTATCTACCTTACGTTTGGTACTGTATATATGTCCATGCCTCTCTCTTCCTTTGTCACAGCTTACCCTTCCCCTTCCCCATATCCTCAAGTCCATTCTCAAGTAGGTCTGTGTCTTTATTCCTGTTTTACCCCTAGGTTCTTCATGACATTTTTTTTTCTTAAATTCCATATATATGTGTTAGCATATGGTATTTGTCTTTCTCTTTCTGACTTACTTCACTCTGTATGACAGACTCTAGGTCTATCTACCTCATTACAAATAGCTCAGTTTCATTTCTTTTTATGGCTGAGTAATATTCCATTGTATATATGTGACCATTCTTCTTTATCCATTCATCTGATGATGGACACTTAGGTTGTTTCCATCTCCGGTCTATTGTGAATAGAGCTGCAATGAACAGTTTGGTACATGTCTCTTTTTGAATTATGGTTTTCTCAGGGTATATGCCTAGTAGTGGGATTGCTGGGTCATATGGTAGTACTATTTGTAGTTTTTTAAGGAACCTCCATACTGTTCTCCATAGTGGCTGTACCAATTCACATTCCCACCAGCAGTGCAAGAGTGTTCCCTTTTCTCCACACCCTCTCCAGCATTTATTGTTTCTAGATTTCTTGATGATGGCCATTCTGACTGGTGTGAGATGATATCTCATTGTAGTTTTGATTTGCATTTCTCTAATGATTAATGATGTTGAGCATTCTTTCACGTGTCTGTTGGAAGTCTGTATATCTTCTTTGGAGAAATGCCTATTTAAGTCTCCTGCCCATTTCTGGATTGGGTTGTTTGTTTTTTTGTTACTGAACTGCATGAGCTGCTTATAAATTTTGGAGATTAATCCTCTGTCAGTTGCTTCATTTGCAAATATTTTCTCCCATTCTGAGGGTTGTCTTTTGGTCTTGTTTATGGTTTCCTTTGCTGTGCAAAAGCTTTGAAGTTTCATTAGGTCCCATTTGTTTGTCTTTGTTTTTATTTCCATTTCTCTAGGAGGTGGGTCCAAAAGGATCTTGCTGTGATTTATGTCATAGAGTGTTCTACCTATGTTTTGCTCTAAGAGTTTGATAGTTTCTGGCCTTACATTTAGGTCTTTAATCCATTTTGAGCTTATTTTTGTGTATGGTGTTAGGGAATGATCTAATCTCAAACTTTTACATGTCCCTGTCCAGTTTTCCAAGCATCACTTATTGAAGAGTCTGTCCTTTCTCCACTGTATATTCCTGCCTCCTTTATCAAAGATAAGTTGACCATATGTGCGTGGGTTTATCTCTGGGCTTTCTATCCTGTTCCATTGATCTATCTTTCTGTTTTTGTGCCAGTACCACACTGTCTTGATTACTGTAGCTTTGTAGGATAGTCTGAAGTCAGGGAGCCTGATTCCTCCAGCTCCGTTTTTCATTCTCAAGATTGCTTTGGCTATTCGGGGTCTTTTGTTTTTCCAAACAAATTTTGAAATTTTTTGTTCTAGTTCTGTGAAAAATGCCAGTGGTAGTTTGATAGGGATTGCATTGAATCTGTAGATTGCTTTGGGTAGTACAGTCATTTTCACAATATTGATTCTTCCAATCCAGGAACATGGTATATCTCTCCATCTATTTGTATCATCTTTAATTTCTTTCATCAGTGTCTTATAATTTTCTGCATACAGGTCTTTTGTCTCCTTAGCTAGGTTTATTCCTAGATATTTTATTCTTTTTGTTGCAATGGTAAATGGGAGTGTTTCCTTGATTTCACTTTCAGATTTTTCATCATTAGTGTACAGGAATGCCAGAGATTTCTGTGCATTAATTTTGTATCCTGCTACTTTACCAAATTCATTGATTAGCTCTAGTAGTTTTCTGGTAGCATTCTTAGGATTCTCTATGTATAGTATCATGTCATCTGCAAACAGTGACAGCTTTACTTCTTCTTTTCCAATTTGGATTCCTTTTATTTCCTTTTCTTCTCTGATTGCTGTGGCTAAAACTTCCAAAACTATGTTGAATAAGAGTGGTGAGAGTGGGCAGACTTGTCTTGTTCCTGATCTTAGTGGAAATGGCTTCAGTTGTTCACCATTGAGGACGATGCTGGCTGTGGGTTTGTCTTATATGGCCTTTATTATGTTGAGGAAAGTTCCCTCTATGCCTACTTTCTGCAGGGTTTTTCTCATAAATGGGTGTTGAATTTTGTCGAAAGCTTTCTCTGCATCGATTGAGATGATCGTATGGTTTTTCTCCTTCAATTTGTTAATATGGTGTATCACATTCATTGATTTGCATATATTGAAGAATCCTTGCATTCCTGGAATAAACCCCACTTGATCATGGTGTATGATCCTTTTAATGTGCTGTTGGATTCTGTTTGCTAGTATTTTGTTGAGGATTTTTGCATCAATGTTCATCAGTGATATTGGCCTGTAGTTTTCTTTCTTTGTGACATCTTTGCCTGGTTTTGGTATCAAGTTGATGGTGGCCTTGTAGAATGAGTTTGGGAGTGTTCCTCCCTCTGCTATATTTTGGAAGAGTTTGAGAAGGATAGGTGTTAGCTCTTCTCTAAATGTTTGATAGAATTCGCCTGTGAAGCCATGGTCCTGGGCTTTTGTTTGTTGGAATATTTTTAATCACGGTTTCAATTTCAGTGCTTGTGATTTGTCTATTCGTATTTTCTATTTCTTCCTGATTCAGTCTTGGCAGGTTGTGCATTTCTCAGAATTTGTCCATTTCTTCCAGGTTGTCCATTTTATTGGCATAGAGTTGCTTGTAGTAATCTCTCACGATCTTTGGTATTTCTTCAGTGTCAGTTGTTACTTCTCCTTTTTCATTTCTAATTATATTGATTTGAGTCTTCTCCTTTTTTTTCTTGATGAGTCTGGCTAATGGTTTATCAATTTTGTTTATCTTCTCAAAGAACCAGTTTTTAGTTGTACCAACCTTTGCTATCGTTTCCTTCATTTCTTTTTCATTTATTTCTGATCTGATCTTTATGATTTCTTTCCTTCTGCTAACTTTGGGGGTTTTTTGTTCTTCTTTCTCTAATTGCTTTAGGTGCAAGGTCAGGTTGTTTACTCGAGATGTTTCCTGTTTCTTAAGGTGGGATTGTATTGCTATAAACTTCCCCCTCTGAACTGCTTTTGCTGTGTCCCATAGGTTTTGGGTCATCTTGTCTCCATTGTCATTTGTTTCTAGTTATTCTTTTATTTCCTCTTTGATTTCTTCAGTGACCACTTCGTTATTAAGTAGTGTATTGCTTAGCTTCCATGTGTTTGTATTTTTTACAGGTCTTTTCCTGTAATTGATGTCTAGTCTCATAGCATTGTGGTCGGAAAAGATACTTGATAAAATTTCAATTTTCTTAAATTTACCAAGGCTTGATTTGTGACCCCAGATATGATCTATCCTGGAGAATGTTCCATGAGCACTTGAGAAAAATGTGTATTCTGTCGTTTTTGAATGGAATGTCCTATAAATATCAATTAAGTCCATCTTGTTTAATGTATCACTTAAAGCTTGTGTTTCCTTATTTATTTTCATTTTGGATGATCTGTCCATTGGTGAAAGTGGGTTGTTGAAGTCCCCTACTATGAGTGTGTTACTGTCGATTTCCCCTTTTATGGCTGTTAGTATTTCCCTTGTGTATTCAGGTGTTCCTATGTTGGGTGCATAAATATTTACAATTGTTATATCTTCTTCTTGGATCGATCCCTTGATCATTATGTAGTGTCCGTCTTTGTCTCTTCTTATAGTCTTTATTTTAAAGTCTATTTTGTCTGATATAAGAATTGCTACTCCAGCTTTCTTTTGATTTCCATTTGCATGGAATCCCCTTACTTTCAATCTGTATGTGTCTCTAGGTCTGAAGTGGGTCTCTTGTAGACAGCATATATATGGGTCTTGTTTTTGTATCCATTCAGCCAATCTGTGTCTTTTGGTGGGAGCATTTAGTCCATTTACATTTAAGGTAATTATTGGTATGTATGTTCCTATTCCCATTTCCTTAATTGTTTTGGGTTCGTTATTGTAGGTATTTTCCTTCTGTTGTGTTTCTTGCCTAGAGAAGTTCCTTTAGCATTTGTTGAAAAGGTGGTTTGGTGGTGCTGAACTCTCTCAGCTTTTGCTTGTATGTAAAGATTTTAATTTCTCCATCTAATCTGAATGAGTTCCTTGCTGGGTAGAGTAATCTTGGTTGCAGGTTATTCTCCTTCATCACTTTAAATATGTCCTGCCACTCCCTTCTGGCTTGTAGAGTTTCTGCTGAGAGATCAGCTGTTAACCTGATGGGGATTCCCTTGTGTGTTATTTGTTGTTTTTCCCTTGCTGCTTTTAATATGATTTCTTTGTGTTTAATTTTTGACAGTTTGATTAATATGTGTCTTGGCGTATTTCTCCTTGGATTTATTCTGTATGGGACTCTCTGTGCCTCCTGGACTTGATTAACTATTTCCTTTCCCATATTAGGGAAGTTTTCAACTATAATCTCTTCAAATATTTTCTCAGTCCCTTTCTTTTTCTCTTCTTCTTCTGGAACCCCTATAATTCAAATGTTGGTGTGTTTATTGTTGTCCCAGAGGTCTCTGAGACTGTCCTCAGTTCTTTTCATTCTTTTTTCTTTATTCTGCTCTGCAGCAGTTATTTCCACTATTTTATCTTCCACCTCACTTATCCGTTCTTCTGCCTCAGTTATTCTGCTATTGATCCCATCTAGAGTATTTTTCATTTCATTTATTGTGTATTTAATCGATGCTTGATTCATCTTTAGTTGTTCGATGTCCTTGTTAACTGTTTCTTGCATTTTGTCTATTCTATTTCCAAGATTTTGGATCATCTTTACTATCATTATTCTGAATTCTTTTTCAGGTAGACTGCCTATTTCCTCTTCATTTGTTAGGTCTGGTAGGTTTTTATCTTGCTCCTTCTCCTGCTGTGTGTTTTTCTGTCTTCTCATTTTGCTTATCTTACTGTGTTTGGGGTGTCCTTTTTGCAGGCTGCAGATTCGTACTTCCCGTTGTTTTTGGTGTCTGTCCCCAGTGGCTAAGGTTGTTTCAGTGGGTTGTGTAGGCTTCCTGGTTGAGGGGACTAGTGCCTGTGTTCTGGTGGATGAGGCTCGATCTTGTCTTTCTGGTGGACAGGTCCACGTCTGGTGGTGTGTTTTCAGGGTGCCTGTGGCCTTATTATGTTTTTAGGCAGCCTCTCTGCTAATGGGTGGCGTTGTGTTCCTGTCTTGCTATTTGCTTGGCATAGGGTGACCAGTACTGTAGCTTGCTGGTCATTGAGTTAAGTTGGGTGCTGGTGTTGAGATGGAGATCTCTGGGAGATTTTCATTGCTTGATATTATGTGGAGCTGGGAGGTCTCTTGTGGACACATGTCCTGCAGTTGGCTCTCCCCCTTGAGAGGCACAGCATTGACTCCTGGCTGCAGCACCAAGAGCCTTTCATCTACCCAGCTCAGAATAAAAGGGAGAAAAAGTAGAAAGAAAGAATTAGTAGAAGAAAGAAAGAGAGAAAGAAAGAAAGAACGCAGCAAAGAAAGGAAGGAAGGAAGGAAGGGAGGGAGGGAGGGAGGGAGGGAGGAAGGAAGGAAGGAAAGAAAGAAAGAAAAGAAAAGAAAGAAAGAAAGAAAGAAAGAAAGAAAGAAAGACAGGAGGGAGGGAGGGAGGGAAGAAGGAAAGAAAGAAAGAAAGAAATACAGGAGGGAGTGAGGGAGGAAGGGAGGAAATGTAGGAAAAAGAGAAAGAGAGAAGATAAAGTAAAATAGAATAAAGTATGATAGAATATAGTAGCGTTATTAAAATAAAAAAGTAATTATTAAAAAAATTAACAAAACAAAACAAAACAAAAAAAACAGATGGATAGAACCCTGGTACAAATGGTGGAAGCAAAGCTATACAGAGAAAATCTCACACAGAATCATACACATACACATTCACAAAAAGAGAACAAATTGAAAAAAATCATAAATCTTGCTCTCAAAGTCCACCTCCTCAATTTGGGATGATTCGTTGTCTATTCATGTATTCCACAGATGCAGTGTATATCAAGTTGATTGTGGAGCTTTAATCCGCTGCTCCTGAGGCTGCACAGAGAGATTTCCCTGTCTCTTCTTTGTTCTCATAGCTCCCGGGTCTCAGCTTTGGATTTGGCCCCGCCTCTCCGTGTAGGTCGCCGGAGGGCGTCTGTTCTTCTCTCAGACAGGACGGGTTTAAAGGAGCCGCTGATTCGGGGCTCTGGCTCACTCAGGCCAAGGGGAGGGAGGGGTACGGAGTGCGGGGGGAGCCTGCGGCAGCAGAGGCCGGCGTGACGTTGCACCAGCCCGAGGCGCTCCGTGCGCTTTCCCGGGGAAGCTGTCCCTGGATCCCGGGACCCCAGCAGTGGCGGGCTGCACAGGCTCCCCGGAAGGGGGGCATGGACAGTGACCTGCGCTCTCACACAGGCCTCTTGGCGGTGGCAGCAGCAGCCCCAGCGTCCCACGCCCATCTCCGGGGTCCGCGCCTTTAGCCGTGGCTTGCGCCTGTCTTTGGAGCTCCTTTAAGCAGCGCTCTTAATCCCTTCTCCTCGTGCACCAGGAAACAAAGAGGGAAGAAAAAGTCTCTTGCCTCTTCGGCAGCTCCAGACTTTTTCCCAGACTCCCTCTGGGCTAGCCACGGTGCACTAACCCCTTCAGGCTCTCTTCCCACCGCCAGCCCCAGTCCTCTCCCTGTGCTCTGACCAAAGCCCGAGCCTCAGCTCCCAGCCCCGCCCGCCCCGGCGGCCGAGCAGACAAGCCTCTCGGGCTGGTGAGTGCCTGTTGACACCGATCCTCTGTGCGGGAACCTCTCCGCTTTGCCCTCCGCACCCCTGTTGTTGCGCTCTCCTCCGCTACTCCGAAGCTTCCCCCTCCGCCACCCGCAGTCTCTGCCCGCGAAGGGGCTTCCTAGTGTGTGGAAACCTTTCCTCCTTCACGGCTCCCTCCCACTGGTGCAGGTCCTGTCCCTATCCTTTTTTCTCTGTTTATTCTTTTTTCTTTTGCCCTACCCAGGTATCTGGGGAGTTTCTTGACTTTTGGGGGGGTCTGAGGTCTTCTGTCAGCGTTCAGTAGGTGTTCTGTAGGAGTTGTTCCACGTGTCGATGAATTTCTGATGTATCTGTGGGGAGGAAGGTGATCTCTGCCTCTTACTCTTCAGCCATCTTCCCCCGGGATCTCTCACCTTTTTTTTGATGTGGGCCCTCTTGTGTGAGGTCACTCCTGCCTGATTCCCATCCCCTTTGTGATGTGAGCCCTCTGGTGTGAGGTCACTCCTGCTTGGTTTCTCACCTTTTTATGATATGTGCCCTCTGGTGTGAGGTCACTCCTTCCTGGTTCCCATCCACTTGGTGATGAGGGCCCTCTGCTCTGTGGTCACTCTTGCTTTTTTTCTCACCTTTTTTGATGTGGGGCCTCTGGTATGAGGTCACTCCTGCCTGACTCCCATCCCCTTGGTGATGTGGGCTCTCTTGTGTGAGATGGATCCTGCTGGGCTCCTCATCCCCTTGGTGATGTGGGCTCTCTTGTGTGAGATGGATCCTGCTGGGTTCCTCATCCACTTGGTGATGTTGGCCCTCTGGTGTGTGGTGCTTCCTGCCTGCTTCACAACACCTTGGTGATGTGCGCCCTCTAGTGTGTGGTCACAAATGATGGTTTCCTCACCTTATTATGATGTGTGCTCTCTGGTGTGAGATCACTCCTGCCTGGTCCCCATCCCCTTTTTGATGAGGGCCCTCTGGTGTGAGGTGGATTCTGTGGGGTGCCTCACCCCCTTGGTGATGTGGGCCCTCTGGTGTGAGTTGGATTCTGCTGGGTGCCTCATCCCCTTGATGATGTTTGCCCTCTGGTGTGAGGCGGTTCCTGCCTGGTTCCCATCCCCTTGTTGATGTGGGCCATCTAGTGTGAGGTCACAACTGATAGATTCCTCACCTTTTTGTGATGTGGGCCCTCCGGTGTGAGATCACTCCTGCCATTTTCCTATCCCCTTAGTGATGTGGGGACTCTGCTTTGAGATCACTCTTGCTTGGTTTCTCACCTTTTTATGATGTGGACCCTTTGGTTTGAGATCACTCCTGCCTGATTTCCATCCCCTTTGCGATGTGTGCCTTCTGGTGTGAGGTGGTTCTTGCCTGGTTTCCATCCCCTTGGTGATGTGTGCCCTCTGGTGTAAGGTCAGAACTGCTGGGTTCCTCACATTTTTATGATGTGGGCCCTCTCCTGTGAGGTCACTCCTGCCTGGTTCCCATCCACTTGGTGATATTGGCCCTCTGCTGTGAGGTGGTCACTGCTGTGTTCCTCGCGTTTTTATGATGTGGTCCTTCTGTTGTGAGGTAGCTCTTGTTTGGTTCCAATTGCCATGGTGATGCTGCCCTTCTGGTGTGAGGTGGATCCTGCCGGGTACCGTTCCCCTTGGTGATGTGGTCCCTCTGGTATGAGGTGGATCCTGCTGAATGACTCATCCCCCACATGATGTGGGCCCTCTAGCATGAGGCCAGTTCTGCCTGTTTCATATCCCCTTGGTGATGTGGTCCCTCTGGTGTGAAATCAGTCCTTCTTGATGCACATTCCCTTGGTGATGTGGGCCCTCAGGGGTGGGGTCACTCTGCCTTGTTCCCATTCCCTTGGTGATGAGGGCCCTCTGCTGTGAGGTCACTCTTCCATGGTTTCTCACCTTTTTATGATGTGGGCCCTCTGGTGTGAGGTGGTTTCTGCCTAATTCCCATCCCCTTTGTGATGTGGGTCCTCTGGTGTGAAGTGGATATTGCTTGGTGCCTCATTCCCTTGGTGATGTGGTTTATCTGGTGTGAGTACACTCCTGCCTTGTTTCCATCCCCTTGGTGCTGTGGGCCTTCTTGTGTGAAGTGTATCCTCCTAGGTGCCTCATCCCCTTGGTGATTTTGGCCCTCTGCTGTAGGTGGTTCCTGCCTGGTTCCCATCTGCTTGCTGATGTTGGCCCTCTAGTGTGAGGTCATTTCTGCCTGGTTCCCATCCCCTTGCAGATGTGGGCCCTCTGGTGTGAGGTGGATCCTGCTGGGTGCCTGAAATCCTTAGTGATGTGGGCCCTCTGGTGTTAGGTGGATATTGCTTGGTATCTCATCCCCTTGGTGATGTGAGCCCTCTTGTGTTAGGTCACTCTCGCCTGGTTACCATACCCTTGATGATGTGGGCCATCTGGTGTGAGATGGTTCCTGCTGGGTAACTCACCTTTTAAGATGTGGCCCTTCTACTGTGAGGTAGATCCTGCCTGCTTCCCATCCCCTTTGTGATGAGGGCCCTCTGGTGTGAGGTGGATCCTGGTGGGTTACCATCCACTGGTTGACACTGGCCTTCTGATGAGTGGTCACAAATGCTGCATTCCTCTCTTTTTATGATGTGGGCCCTCACGTGTGAGGTCATTCCTCCCTGGTTCCCATCCCCTTGGTGATGTGGGCCTTCTTGTGTGAGGTGGGTCCTGCTGGGTGCCTCATCCCCTTCATGATGTGGGCCCTCTGCTGTGAGGTGGTTCCTGCCTGGTTTCCATCCTTTTGGTGATGTGTGGCCTCTGGTGTCAGGTCACTCCTGCCCTGTTCCCATCCCCTTTATGATGCGGGCCCTGTGGTGTGAGGTGGATCCTACTGGGTGCCTCTTCCCCTTGATGATGTGGGCCCTCTGTTGTGATGTCACTCGTGCTTGGTTTCTAAACTTTTTATGATATGGGCCCTCTGGTGTGAGGTCACTCCTGCCTGGTTCCATTCCCCCTTGGAAATGTGGACCTTCTGGTGGGAGGTGGATCCTGAAGGGTTCCTCATCACCTTGATGATGTGGGCCCTGTGGTGTGAGATCAGTCCTGCCTGGTTCCTATCCCCCGGTGATGTGGGCTCTCTGCTGTGAGGTCATTCTTGCTTGGTTTCTCACATTTATTTGATGTCGGCCCTCTGGTGTGAGGTCACTCCTGCCTGATTCCCATCTGCTTTGTGATGTGGGCCCTCTGGTGTGAGGTGTATCCTGCTGGGAACCTCATCCCCTTGGTGAGGTGGGCCCTGTGGTGTGAGGTGGATCCTGAAGGGTTCCTCATCACCTTGGTGATGTGTGCCCTCTGGTGTAAGGTCAGAACTGCTGGGTTCCTCACATTTTTATGATGTGGGTCCTCTGCTGTGAGGTCATTCCTGCCTGATTCCCATCTCCTTGCTGAAGTGGGCCCTCTGCTGTGAGGTGGTCCCTGCTGTGTTCCTCACATTTTTATGATGTGGGCCCTCTGCTGTGAGGTCATTCCTGCCTGATTCCCATCTCCTTGGTGATGTTGGCCCTCTGGTGTGAGGTGGATCCTGCTGGTTGCCTCATCCCCTTGCTGAAGTGGGCCCTCTGCTGTGAGGTGGTCCCTGCTGTGTTCCTCACCTTTTTATGATGTGGGCCTTCTGCTGTGAGGTAGCTCCTGCTTCATTCCAATTGCCATGGTGATGTTAACCTTCTGGTGTGAGGTGGATCCTGCTGGGGACCGATCCCTTGGTGATGTGTTTCCAATGGTGTGAAGTGGATCCTGCTGAGGGCCTCATCCCCCGGATGATGTGGGCCCTCTAGCATGAGGTCACTCTGCCTGGTTCCCATCGCCTTTGTGATGTGGGCCCTCTGGTGTGAAGTGGATATTGCTTGGTGCCTCATCCCCTTGTTGACGTGGGTCATCGGGTGTGAGGTCACTCCTGCTGGGTTTCTCAACTATATATAATGTGGGCCCTCTAGGGTGAGTTCACCCCTGCCTGCTTCCCATCCCCTTGGTGCTATGGGTCTTCTTGTGTGAGGTGTATCCTGCTAGGTGCCTCATCCCCTTGGTGATTTTGGCCCTCTGCTGTAGGTGGTTCCTGCCTGGTTCCCATCCCCTTGCTGATGTTGGCCCTCTGGTGTGAGGTCAGTCCTGCCTGGTTCCCATCCCCTTGGTTATGTGTGCCCTCTGGTGTGAGGTCAGTCCTGCCTGGTTCCCATGCCCTTGTTGACGTGGGCCCTCTGGTGTTAGATGGATATTTCTTGGTGCCTCATCCCCTTGGTGATTTGGGTCCTCTTGTGTGAGGTCACTCTTGCCTTGTTAACATCCCCTTGGTGATGTGGGCCATCTGGTGTGAGATGGATCCTGCTGTGTTCCTCGCCTTTTATGATGTGGTCCTTCTACTGTGAGGTAGCTCCTGCCTGGTTCCCATCCCCTTTGTGATGAGGGCCCTCTGGTGTGAGGTGGATCTTTGTGGGTTCCCATCCACTGGGTGACATTAGCCCTCTGGTGAGTAGGCACAACTGATGGGTTCCTCATCTTTTTATGATGTGGGCCCTCATGTGTGAGGTCATTCCTGCCGGTTTCCCATGCCCTTGGTGATGGGCGCCCTCTGGTGTAAGGTGGAATCTCCTAGGTTCCTCATCACATTGGTGATATGCGCCCTCTGGTGTGAGTATACTCCTGACTGGTTCCCATACACTTGGTGATGTGGGTCCTGTGGTGTGAGGTGGATCCTCCTGGGTGCCTCATCCCCTTGATGATGTGGGCCCTCTGTTGTGAGGTGGATCCTCCTGGGTTCCTCATCCCCTTGATGATGTTCGCCCTCTGGTGTGAGGTGTTTCCTGTCTGGTTCCCATCCTCTTGATGATGTGGGCTATCTACTGTGAGGTCACAACTGATGGGTTCCTCACCTTTTTATGAACTGGCCCTGCTGTTATTAGGTAACTCCTGCCTGGCTCCCATCCCCTTGGTGATGTGTGCCTTCTGATGTGAGGTGGATCCTGCTGGGTGCCTCATTCCCTTCGTAATGTGGGCCCTCTGCTGTGAGGTGGTTCCTGCCTGGTTTCCATCCCCTTGGTGATGTGGGCCTTCTAGTGTGAAGTGGATCCTGCTGGGTGCCTCATCCCATTCGTGATGTTGGCCCTCTGCTGTGAGGTGGTTCCTGCCTGGTTTCCATCCTTTTGGTGATGTGTGCCCTCTGGTGTGAGTTCGCTCCTGCCTTGTTCCCATCCCCTTTATGATGCGGGCCCTCTGGTGTGAGGTGGATCCTACTGGGTGGCTCTTCCTCTTGGTGGTGTTTTCTGAGCAGCACACCAGGCCTGGGAATGTGGACACGTGACCCACGTGGTCTGGATGCCCAGTCTCGATCCAAGCAGATTGGCTCCGTTTTTATGAGCCATCAGCTTGACTGTCCACATTGGTGAGCATGCTTTTTGCAGGAACACATCTCTGTTCTAAGCAGGAGGCTATGCGCCTACACCTGTGACCATCCCTGTAGGAGCATGTGTACGTGCGTGTGTGCATGCGTGCATATGCGTGACTGAATGAATGAATGAAAGATTTTCAAAATTTCTACATAAAGCAGATCTAATATACGAAGATCTCCATTTACAAAAACGCCTTCATTTTTTTATCACGCAGCAAGTCACTGAAATATTACACTATTTTGTGTCCAGCATCTCCCTTCAAGGAGCTATGAAAACATGAAGCATCACTGATGTCAGAAGTCACAGTCTAGCTGAGAAGACAAGTGACAGACCCAAAACAGAGACCACAGCAAATGTCTGACACCAAGTGTAAAAGCTTCAGGAGTTCACAAAATCCAAAGTCACTAAAAGCCCAAGTTGCTGAGAGGACTTGGAACAGTGGGTGTTAAGAAGGGCAGGAAAGATGGTAGGTTTTAGATTACTAAAGGGGCGGAGGTGGCATTTCATGGAAGTACAAAAAGCAGAAACAATGACTTAGAAGCAAAAAGAAGCCTTCTGTTTGCCGACAGCACCTGCCCTGATCAGAGCCACAGGAAACAGGGCTCATTATAGGGTGGGGACTCGTTATGAAAGGGTAACAAGCTGCCCAGAGAAGTTGATTTGTTACATTAGGGAGTCATTTTAGCATCCTGAATAGGAGCAACCAGGCGTTCCTTCCGTATGGTGAGAACTCACCCCAGGATTCCTTTAAAGAGCACGCTCCCCTTGACACTGAGTTAATGATTTCATTTGCACTCAGCTTTCCAATATCCCATCTCAGTGGTTCCCAACTTATGGACCACAGAGTTATGGCAGAGGTCCCTGAAGTCAGATAAGCACTTCCCAGAAACGACTTGCTCCTGGCATACTGCCGCTGTCTCGTTCTAATATCTGTAGATACCATGTGAGCCATAAAATGCAAATTCACTCCAAAGCAAAAGTCACCTGAGTTGCCCCAGGCGCCAGCCTATGGCTCCACATGGAGTCACTTTAACAGTAGCCCAAATGGCACCACCTCCCATCTCCCTGCTGTTCATGCAGGACTTCAGCCTCCAGTAAAATGCCCCTCAAGCATTCCTAGGAGTTCCCAGGGATTTGGTGCCTGAGCCTGCAAACAAGGTCGTCGTCCTCTCAGAGGCCACTGGGCGGTGCTGTGTCCACACATCTCCCTCTCCTGCGCCTTCAAGCACTCCGAGGCCTCCGCAGGCCAAACTGCAGGATGGTCCATATGGAGTGGGGAAAACATCTCATTCCTCTTGGGAGCTACCATTCCCAAAGCAGTCACACTGGTGCCATACGATATCTTACCGAGGGTATTTTAGAAAAACAACTCTTACAGTTGTTACTTACAGCCCTCAAGCTGTAAATGAAAACTGTATGTGAAGGTGAATCTAGCAGAGGTTGGACAGGAAGAAAAATACCAGGGACAGAGCCCATGCCGTGCTCACAATCAACCTTCCCATAATGTGCTATCAAAATGCACATCATCCTGTTTGACCCAGCAAATTAAACTTTTAAACGCACAAGGAAAAGTGTAGGAGGATTTTCAATGCAGATTATTTGCAAGAGTGAAAAAGGAGAAACACACATCTCCCAGTACAGAAGGGGTTACATTATGGCACCCTGACAGGGTAGAATACAGGTAGCTGTTAAAAACAATGACGTTGGCTTGGAAGTACCACTGGAGATCTCTGCGATGCATCGTGAGGTGACACAGTGCCAGTTAGAACAGGGCTCCACAGCCTGCTGGGAGCCGAGGTGAGCGGCGGGCAGGCCAGCGAAGCTTCATCTGCCGCTCCTCATCGCTTGCATGACTGCCTGAGCCCCCCGCCCCCTCCCCCGTGGAACCACTGTCTTCCACGAAACCGGTCCCTGCTGCCGAACAGGTCGGGGGCCGCTGAGTTAGAAGACATTAGGGACAGCATGATCGCATTTCAAAAGTGTGGAGGAGGGGCCGGGAAGGGGTACGTATGGATATTATATGTCAGGAACAAAACCTATGGAGCTATTGACAACCTTTCTCCCTCATACCCATGCCTGAAGGGGAGTCTTTTGTTTACCACCCAGATCCTTTATGGAACTGATCTGGGAGACAGTAAGAGAGATAAAGAGTCCTCAAATGGCCAGATTTGTCTTCATGAGAAGAGATGAAAGAGGAAGTAGTGGATGAGAGAGGCAGGCAGCGAGCCAGCCAGGCAACCAGGCGATGGAAGAAAAGAAGCACCTGGAGTTTTTAAAGACGGGGGAGGGGGAGGTCCTGGAGCAGCTACTGAAGACTCGCTGTACGGGAGAGAAGGCTGGGTGATGTAGGTTCCACATGTTCTGCCGTGTCATGTGCTGTGTGACCCCTCCAGAGTCTACAAATACACCCGTGACAACGATCTAGAACATGCATGAGGTTTTGAGATCAGACTGGTGTTTCTTCCCCATGTTTCTGTGCTGCCCATGAGGTGAGAACAAAAGCTAGTTTAAGGTTGTACATGTATGAAAAACGCCAGGAAAGACACCCCAGAAATTGTCCCAGCGGTAACATCTGTCAAGGTTAATTATGTACTGGTGGACTTTGTTACAACAAATGTGTATCGCATGTATAATTTTCATGGGCATGTAGCTTACTTTCACTCAGGACAGGGATGTGGGTGAGGCAAGCAGGGTGACTACAGTGCAAAATTTAAGGAGACACCGACTCTTAGCATCTTGCTGGTTCAGAGCCGCATGTAAACACCCCCGTGAGGGAGCGCCTCCTTCACTTAGCGTTCTACCCACCCTGCTGGCCTCACCCCATCCTGGCTCTGCTTGCCTTGTTGATCACAGTTCTGAATCTCATTGAAATTCAAACTGGGATGCTATCTGTCACACACACTGTATACAGAGTACACTGCCATTCTGAAAGCACTTTTGTATATGTATTTCACTGTCTCTTCATGACAATCTCAGAGGAAAATGAGACTAGTATTATAATTCCCATTCTACAGATGGAGACCAGAAAGTTTAAAAGACCTATCCAAGATCACACTGCTGAGTGACAGCAAACTCAGTTCAGCTGACTCTAATGATTATCATCCCCAAGTATTTCCATGATACCACCCACATACAAAACAAAGCAAACAAAAATTATCACTCATACCTATCATGAAAACAATGAATCTCTGAGGTGAACCTAGCCTAGATATTCATGCCTCCCATCAAATAAGGCCCAGCAGCTCCCATCTGCCCCCTTGGAAACCACGGAGGCAAAGCCCACAGAAGATATAGGCAGCCTCTAGCCAAGATGGCGCCCCATTAGCACAGCTCCTCTGAATTCTCTATTAGCAGCAGGTTTTCCGGATGAGCAGTAGGCCTTCACGAGGGCCTACAGGCAGGTCCGTGGCTGCTGGTTGGCACCAGGTGTGAGCCATGGGAACTCTGGGAGCTTGGCGGGTGTGTGTGTGTGGGGGGGGGGAGCATCTGCACAGGAGACATGAGCCTAAGAGAATCTCTCAGCATTGGACATCCCAAAAGGGGTACATGCAGCTACTGGTGGTCGGCACTTCCGGGTTTTCACCTTGAGGTGAGTGGAAAGGAATAACACGGCATCACTAGCCATTAGCCTGGAGCTCAACCAGCCGTCCTGGCAACCTAGAAATTTGCTTAGGGAGTTAATCCGGAGTTAACCCAGGCAGACCCTGAACTACCCTGTTCATCTAGCTGTGTTTCAGAGCACAGCACGATTTCAACACTGCCTGTAATAAAAACGAAGAATACCCCTCCCCCTGCCCTCTGCAGATTCGTTTTTCTCGGGTCCCACTGGTACTTTCTTTTAAAACTAAATTTAAAAATAAAGAAATCAGCAAAGCACACTCACTTGCCAATTGTGCCTTTTTTCCTTCCTTCACAAACCTAATTCATACCTGGCAGAATTCACCCTGTTCTTGTTTACCTGTTCCTCTAAGAATATGAATCCATTTCCCTCTAGCCTGGGTTTTAAGTACATTGTTTAGTCAAGCCTTTACCTTCCTCTTCTGTTAAAAAGAGGCAAACATACAGCAAACTCAAGTTCTATATTTGTGAAAACGTTAAGAGGAAACTACCCTAGGATGCTTACACAAGCTGTGTAAAGTGGCTTTAAAGAGGCTCTAGGGCGCCCTCGCTTCCTGTGCGTGCCCAGGTCGTGGCTGGCCATTGTTACCCTGTCTTGGCCTCTTGCGGGCGAGCATTTTGGGGCCTGTGGAGCTGGACGCCATCCGGGCCGGCCCGCAGCCAGCGGGAGTGGGCTGTGCGGGCGAGGGTTCGCGCAGGCCCGGCGGAGGCTGGAACTGTGACCCCCGAGCTCGAGCCGCGGAGCCTGCGTTTGGGCCGGAGTGGCCGAGCGGCTGGCGGCGGTGCAGTGCCCGACCGTCTGCAGCGCGCGGCAAAGCGAGGTCCCGGGAGGGACGTGGGCCTGAAGGGAGCTGGTGCCGTAGGCCCAGAGCCGGCTCCTCTGGCCCAGTGGTCTCGGGAGGCGGAGCAGAGGGACCCCGAGAGAGGAGCGCACCCAAGGAGCAGCCCCCGGACCGGAGCCTCGGGAGGCCGGGGCCAGTGAGCGAGTCCTGACGGGGTCTGCCTCCGCTGTCACAGTCCTGCACGTTGTTCCAACAGCAGCGGAAAATGAATCAGCCTCTGAGGCTTCCGACCTTCCTGATTGGAAGGACCAGACTCCTTGGTGCTTGGCAGCAGTAGTAGACAATAGAATCTCGCCAGAGCTTCTCTCCATTGACAGTTGCCCCGCACCTTGGAGAAGGGATGACAACTTGTGTTTAGCCCAAGTCCAGAAGAAGAGTTGGGACAAAGCAGAATCTAGGCTTCGAGGAAGAGAAGAGTTTGGGAGACATCATGGGCAATCGTCAACCGAGTTCCCAGGCTGAGGACCAGAACTCCCAGTCCAGCTTCTCAGGGTACCCCCTGGAGGTGACTGTCTATGAAGAAAGCCCAGGACCGTCAGCCCCCTGGGCCGGTTGCAGCTCCCTGCCTCAGCACCCCGAATGTAACAGGAAGAGGTCAGTGGCGTTCAGAGTGGAGGTGGAGGGCGACATGGCCACTGAGGCTCAGGACACCTCGGTCGTGGAGTCGCTGAGTGGGCTCAAGATGAAGCTGAAGTGACAGCGGGTGTCTTCAGTGCTGCCTGAGCACCACGAGGTCTTCAACAGGATGCTCGAGGATCCCGTCAGTAAGAAATTCCTCGCCTGGGACAAAAACCTGGAAGTTTCTGACAAGTATCTCCTGTCGATGGTGATAGCTTATTTTAGCCGGGCCAGGCTCTTCTCCTGGCAATTCCAGAGAATCCATTTCTTCATAGCTCTCTATGTGGCCAGTGACATGGAAGAGGACAACCAGGCCCCCAAACAGGCCATCTTTTCGTTCCTCTATGGAAAGAACCGCTCCCAGTGTCCCTTGTTCCACAAACTGCATTCCCAGTTCATCCATTCCATGGGCTGGAAGACATGGGTCACTCGGGAAGAGTGAGAGTAGATCCAGGCTTTTGATCCAGAGCTCTGGGTGTGGGGAAGAGATCACGCCCTCTTGCCCCAGAAGCCCCAGGACCATGCAGGCCTGACGTCATCGGCCTGCGCAAAGATCACAGAGCACAGGAGAGATGGGGATGTTCAACACGAGGTCAATCCAGACACTGATGACAGCCTTGAGGAAGGAAGGGAGAAGCCTCTTGTGCAGATCATCGGGAAGAAGCCAGCATCTTCTAGAATGAGCTGAGGAGAGTTTTTGTGTCATACTCCTAGGAGCGGGGCGTGCTTCTAGGAGTCTGTGGCAGGACAATAAGAAAACAGGGTTTTATCAGACTCCACCCTTTTGGAAGGCACCACCCCAATTTTCAGATCATTTCATTCCCATCTCCCCTGAGATGAACATTGGAGGTCCCATTTTTTATAAACTTGTTTGCCCCAGTCTACAAACATTTGAAGGTGGAGTGTAGGGGTTCAGAATAGGAGGGAATAACTTTAAAATATATAATTAGAGCCATAGGGTTCTGACTGATGACAACTTTCACTGGCTTATTTTGAAAATGTCACCTATAAAATTATTGTATTTTTATATTTTATATTTATATATTTATTTTAAATAGTTTTGAAATAGTCTTCATTTTGAAACATCTTGTTCCTACAAAGTATTGATGAGTATCATAGCTGTTGTATATTTACACATATATACAATTTTACTCACATTTTCAAGAGAGATTCTTGATTTTATCTATTACATAATATACATTTTATCTATTACATAATATTTCCATTCTACTTATAGCTAGGTCGGTATTTCCCCCCAACTCTTGTAAGCATAAATTTTATTTTTTTAGTTCTCATTATTGAATTGTGGGAATTCAGTCATAATTTTTTAACTTGTTTCAGCATGTTTGTATGTTATTTTAGATTATTAATCAGTACCGTGTGATGCAGCTTCTGGGGGAATACAATAAAGTTGAAAGTCTTCTCACAGAAAAAAAAAAGAGACTCTAGTATTCCAGTATTACCCATACTATATTCGAATTAATACTTCCCAGAAAAAGTAAACTTTAAATAAGATCAAATCAGGATCAACTGCACACCCACCTGAGTAGCTGAACAAAATCAATGGAGCAATTCTTTGGTCATTGGACTAAAAGATTCAAGATTGACTTTTTCTCCCTTTTAGTAAAATATGAAACTCCCTGGTAACCTGAAGTATTATTGGGTCCTGTATCTTGCAAGGATTTAAGGGCAATTTATCTAAAAACTGTCTTTCAACAGCTACACGAATGGCTGAAATTGCCTTGATCTCATCAGGCAAAGAGTTTTTAAAAACATTAACCTCAGAAACAGAATATATATATATATATATATATATATATATATATATATATATACACACACACATACATGCATGTCTTGTGCTAAGTACCAGAGTTTTCAATCATGAAATTAAATATTCCTTTGCAAACTCAGCTATATCCTAAAACAGCCAATGATAACCTCTTGCAATACTCAGCATTCTGTGGAGAATTGAGTTTCTAAAGGGCCTTATACTGTCCTGAACGTAATGGGAGATTCCTTTAAGGGAGTTTTTCCTTCTGAGGAAAACAGTTCCACACCATGGACTGCTGAGAAGCCCTGCTGGGCCTGTCTTGTTAGGAGGTGTCTCCACAGTGGGCTCTTCTGTGTTCACAGGGCGCCCCTCCTCTTAGTGAGGGTGACCACTACCGAGCACTGTATTAGGCTCTCAGCGTATATACACACACTGACAACTGGGCACCATTACTCTCATTTCTCAGCGGAGGAAACAGGGTTAAAAGTCACTTACCTGAGGTGGCAAAGTTCAGGGAGAAGCGGAGCTGGGATGCAGTCCTAGCAGTGAAACCACGAGGCCTGTGCTCTCCAAGGAAAACTCCCCCCTAAGGCCACCCCCACTGCCTCTTTTAAAACCTCCTCCTTACCTGGTAGGCAGGCACACCTGAGACCAGTAGTTCCCTGGGGATAAGAATCACCTGGGAAGCTTGTTCACTCTACCTTCCCAAAGCCCCTACCCTGGAGATTCTGACTCAGCGGTTCCAAGCTGGACCCAGAAATTGTCTTTTTAACAAATGATCCAGGTGATTCTTATCATCAGAGGACTGTGGGAACGGTCTTAGATCAGGGGTGGCCGGGGCCAGGGAGTATTTTTGGCTTTGTGGGCCGTTAGGTCTCTGTCACAACTACTCAACGCAAAAGGAGCCAGAGAAAATTCATGAATGAACTGGCCTGGCTGTGGTCCAATAATTTATTTACAAAAACAGGCGGCTGGCTACAGTTTGCTGACCCTTCTCTTAGACCATTCATTATACCATTGAAAAAGAGAAATTAATGCCTGCTATTTGTCACCTCACTAAGGCTATGTCTCAATCAGGCAACTGACCCAATGAAAATCTTCCCAACACCATGAAACATCACTCTCATCAAGAGGATAAAGCCAAGGTTGTGTCTTCCCTCCCTCTTTAGCAGCACATTTAATGTCAGATGCAGGCTTGTGACATCCTCTGTCACATAGGGGACAATGTAAGTCAGGTACCAGCAGATAAGCAAAGCTTTCACTTTGGCATTGGTGAGTGCAGTAGGTGGAATTCTAAGATAGCCTCTAGGATCGCCATACCCTGCTGAATACACACCTTCCTCCAATGATCCAATCACACTAATTTAATTGCTACTTTGCAGGGATTTTGCAGATGCAGTTAAGGTCCCAAATCAGTTGACCTTAAGATAGGGGAATCACCCTGATGGACTTGATCAAATCAAGGGAGCCCTTTAAACCTGAGTCTGGAATTCAGAGGTAGAGAAGTCAGAGAGAATTAAAGGGAGAGGAGTATTCAACATGGAAGAAGAGTCTCCGTTCCTGGAGTTAGAGATGGAGGGGCCATGTGGCAAGGACGTTGGAGGACCTCTAGGAGCTGAGAGCACCCCTGCTGACTGCCAGCAAGAACAGGGGTGCTCAGTCCTACAACCAAAAGGAACTGAGTTCTTCCAACCAGTGTGAGCTTGGAAGCAGACACTGAGCCCTGGCTAAGGCCTTGAAAACAGCTGATGAGACTCCCAGCTCAGCACAGAATTCGGCCATGCCATGACTGGACTTCTGACCTATGGAAACTGTGAGATAATAAAGTTATATATGGCAAACTGCTAAGTTTGTACTGATTTGTTACAAGGCAATAGAAAACTATTACAGAGAGGCCCAGGAGTTTGATGTCGGAATTACTGCTGGGGATTTTGAAGTCCAATAACTTCTGGGTTTAAATATAGATGGATGTGTCCCTTTAGATCCATATTCATTCATTCCGTCTGAATTCTCATGTGGCTCAGGCCAGTGTGCACAGCCCACCTATCAGGAATGTGATTATCAAGATACCAACTGCAGTAATGTTTACCCAAGACCAACTTGCAGGCTTATTTCAACACGCCTGTCACATGCAAAGCATTAAACCAGATACTGGGCACGGATGGGTGATAGGGGATGAAAAGATAGACAAGGAGTTTATATCTTGCAGGAGCGACAGATGTTTGGAAAACTAACTGCCAGGCAGGTATTATAATTGAAGTGTAAGAAAACCATATGGGAGCTCAGAAAGCAAGGATAGATGGTATTTACATGACAGGATGCAGTCTAAGCCAGAGAGTAGAAGCACACTGTATTTTAATGTACAAGACACACTGTATTTTAAAGGACAAGAATGAGGTGGTAACTATAAGATGCTGGTGGAGATTGTGGAGGGTTTTCTTCATGAAGTGGATCTTCGAGGGCCCCCCAAACTCTTCCTGCATCTTGGGAATTAGTAGCTCGGACCATCATATCATTTTTCCAGGTACCTACTGTTATATTTCTTTTTTTACTCCTCCATGAGGATAACTGATGCTCAGCTGAACTCAGAGGAGCATTTGATTTGCCTGCCATCCTCTGGGAATACCCCTGCTAAATGCATGAAAAGTCACTCAACATCAAAGATCATTCAGCTACAGATGTGAGAGCTACTGTCACCTTATAAAGCTTACAATAGCCAGTGTCCTCTTAAAATTTTCCCCAGTGCAAGCTACAGAGGTGGGGAGGGCTGGAGGAAGCACGGGTTGATACAGTGGAATTTCCTTTGGTACCAGGTCCAAGCAGTCTTTTAACAGAGATGTTTAATTGATCTTTACTGAGCAGAACCTTCCCTTCTGCTTATAAAAGAAACGATCACTTTTCCCTCGGGTTCTACCTGGAGAAGTTAATAGCCCCAGTTTTCTCTTAGAGCAGAGATACTTAATGACTGGGAGACTATCATAAATAGAGTTTATTGTCCAAAATACAAACCCGGTTCTAATATACCTGCACAGTGAGATTGCCTTGCTTGTATCTGTTGATACTTGGAGGAGATTTTCCCAACTGATGAGTGCATTGGTCTTTCCACTCAGGCTTTGCTGTCCAATTAACAAATTGGATAGTGAAGTAATCTATAGGCCTTTGCCAAAGACCACTGAGTATGCCCTAATGTGTATCAGTTTGATCCTCACATGCGGTAGCTCCTAGATGAGGCCCGAGAACAGAGCCATAATCATTTGCCTACACAGTGCAGGAATATTTTGCAGGTGTGAAGATGATCTTTGCAATACTTCCAGGATACAGAGACACTTCCAGGATTCAGTACAAATAGAGCTGTTACTGCTTGGCAGCTATGAAGAGTGATGGGGAAAAAAAAGAGTAATACTTACTGAGGTCCTTTAGCTCATTTATAAAGGGCTTTATTGATATTAGCATTACTTTTTGAAATACCTTCCAAACACAACAAGCAGGTATTAATACCTCCATTTTAGAGCTAGAAAATTTTGTATTAAATGTTCTGACTGATGTGCTCCTTGAGGACTAGATTTAGCAGTAAACTAGAGGCTAGGACTTGCTGCTACAGTAAACTATTATTATTTGGGAATTTGTCCTAGAGCACGAATTTTCTGGGTCTTTTTCTTTGTCCTCTCCTCCTTCTGGCTGCTGGCTTTCCCCACCTGCCACCTGCCATGCCCTCCCCAGCCCTCCAAGTTGCCATCCTGGAATGGCAGGCACCGTGACCATGATTTCTGAACCACATTTTGGAACCTATTGTATGAAAAATACCAGTGTTCTTAGGTGGACAAGAGGACAGAATTTTTGAAACCACAATTGTCCAGGAAATCGGAGACATGTGATCACTCTTATAGCGTCGCTCTAGCATATTCTCCAATGACGAGCAAAGGAAGGTGTGGAAGGGAAGCATCTACCATTTACTGACACAGTTAATAGGAATATAATCAAGGCAGGTCTAAAGCCCGGGCCTGAGGTCTTCCTGGGAACGTGAGAGGGAAGGAGGAGGGAGGCTTTATACCTGAGGTATTGGATTCCTTTTTTCCCCCCATTTTACTGAGATATAGTTGTCATATAATATTATATTAATTTCAGGTGTACAACATAGTAATTTGATATGTGTATAAATTTCAAAATAACTACCACAATAAGTTTAGTTAACATTTACTGCCTCACATAGTTACAATCTTTTTCTTGTGATGAGAACTTTTAAGATCTATACTCTTAGCAACTGTCAAATTAAAAAAACAGCATTGTTCAGTGCTTTGTGTCCACCTAGAGGGGTGGGATAGGGAGGGAGATGCAAGAGGGAGGAGATATGGGGATATATGTATATGTATAGCTAATTCACTTTGTTATACAGCAGAAACTAACACACCATTGTAAAGCAATTATAGCCCAATAAAGATGTTTTAAAAAAAAAAGAAAACAGTATTTTTAACTATAGTCATCACGATGTACATTACATCCCCAGGAGTTGTTTCTCTTATAACTGCAAGTTTGTACCTTTTGACCACCTTTCCCATCCCCCCTACTCCCAACTCTGGCAACCACTAAACTGTTCTCTGTTTCTATGAGCTCAGTTTTCTTCGATTCGTATACGTGAGATCATACAGTATTTGTCTTTCTTTAATTTCACTTAGAGTAATGGACTCAAGGCCCTATGAGTACATGGTGTACTACAGGCTGCTGGAGCATATTGGATGTAGAGTCAGCAATGGTTCACTCCCTCTCCAGCAGTCATTTCTCCAGAACGAGCAGGGAAAAGATACCAGAGACAGGGAGGTTCACCTTCAGCATCTAGACCCGGGTTTCTCAGCCTCGGCTCTAGTGACATTTTGAGCTAGGTAATTCTTTGTTATGTGTGACTGCCATGTGCACTGTAGGATGCCTGTCCTTCCCTACTAGATGCCAGTAACACATCAGCTACTTGTGACAACCAAAAGTGTCTCCAGATATTGACAAATATCCCCTAGGGGACAAAATCACCCCCATTGAGAAGCACTTTTCTAAGAGAAACAGGAAAAGGTACTTCCTCAAGACACTATTTCCATCTTTCAGAAAGTTGTCATAATAATATATGCAAACGCTCTACATTTATGGTGTTGTACAGTGCACAACCTGCCCAACTGCCCATGGTCATCCACCTCCTCCCTCCCTCTCCTCAAGCTTCACAGGAAAATGAGGCTAATCTGCCCTACACTTTATCGCTCCTTTCTACTTTCCCATATTTCTGAGATACTATAAGGAACCCGAGGGCTTCCTGACTTAACTTGGGGTTCAGTTCGGGATTGACCTTTCTCCACCCTGAGGTAACGATTAAGAAAATAAAACCTGTGCTGATCCTTCTGATTTTCTAGTTCAGCCATTAATGTGACAGGCATGAGGTGCTGATAAAGTGGCCGATTTATTCAATCTCTTTAATGGAGAGAAAAAGTTTAAACTTTTATTGGTTTATCTTGCCCCCAAAGCAACTATCAAACGTTGGCAGGACACAATGAAGGCTTACCTTTGTTAACATAGTTAAGTCTCTCTCTCTCAGAACTAGCCCATTTAGCTCCAGGTTCCTTAGCGCACCCGACGCACTTACACAGCATTTAATAGCTCTACACTACTGGAAGCTCACATCTTTATTTCTTATCGCAGGAGCACGACTTCTGTAAACTTTATTTCTGTCACAACCTAAAGCAAAATTATTGTAAAATGAGTGATTTAAACCATACATTTTATCATTAAAAAGCACCTTAAAACAAACAAACAAACAAAAAAACCATCTCCTCTGTGCTAAGGATTAGAAATGACTCCTGCCCTTAAAGCCTGCATTAAGGAGGGACATGAAAATTTCAATCACATGATATAAAGAAGCATAAACTTTATACACAGAGTTTCCTTGGAGGCAAAAAGTTATGTCTAAATGATGGCTTAATGATAACCCTGAAGCAGAATCTAAAAAGCTGAGGCTATGCAGAGCTGGAGTAGGAGGTGCATTAACTGCAGAGGGAGCACCTGTGCAAAGACACTCAAGGCTGACACCCGCTGGACACAGTAAATACTGCAGGTGGGTATGACTGCAGGACAGGGGTCCAAGTGTGAGAACAGACAAAAAGGAAAATAGAGATGTTGGCCCAAGCAAGCCTGGAGGGAGCATGGCTTGTATCCCACAGGTGATGAGACCCGGGGCTACCACTGGCTGAGTAAGGGTGCCTCTGCTGATTAGAAAAAGGCGCCCCACTGCTGACGGACAAATTAGATAAAGGGAGTGATCACAAAAAGCTCCCCTTCCTCAGGGCCAAAGAGGCCCATGAGGCTTGGCCGAGCACAGTTCAGACTACACGCCTCTGTGCAGAGCACACGCTGGGCGGCTAGTATGCACTAACTCTGTGTGGGCAAGCCATTAGCAACATTATTTTAAGCGTATCTTTTTATGTTAGAAGATCACTCGACCCGAGTAGGCAGATGAACTTAGAGGAACAGAGCCCAAGGACTGAGAAACCACCCAGGAGCTTCTGCCATAGTCCAGACAAAATGTAATATGGTTGAAGAAGCAAATTTAGGAGGAGGGCAAAATTTACAAGCTAGACCCACTGGATGCAAGACATGAAGTTCAATGAAGGAACTCTGAAGAGAATGGGCTGTGCAATAAACTTTTCTTACATTCTTTGTAAAATATTAGGCAAAATTAAGTACCATGGCCTTTCAGGTCCCTTCCAGCTCTAATTTCTTTTGATTTCTACATTATTACTCTGGTTAAGTAAAGTCCCTTCAGAGGTACAGAACAGTTCCTACACCTGAATGGGATGCAAAGAATAATCTGACTTCTCTTCACAAGGGGATGAGTTGAACTGTTGTTGCAGAGGAGATAACAGATGGTGTGAACCCCAGATCCTAGAAGAAGGCCAGGCACATGGTAAGTATTCAGCTTTTTGAAAACAAATGAAAAATCATTTCCTCTCCTAGATCTTCACACCCTTCCTCTGCTGGCTACTTTCTTTCAGCTTATAAACATCCTCAGGTATACCCACTTAAAAAACTCTCAGACTTATGATTCTTTGGATCTTCCTGTGGGTAACCTAAGTCTCTCCTATGCCTTCAAACACCTGTCCTCCCAAAAAGCAAAGATCTGTACCTTGGGCATAGACCCGTCTACCAGGCCCTTCTAAAGCACTGAAGATGAAGTAAGATCCTCTCCCCACCCCCAATGCCTTCCTACTGTGCTCTGTATCTCACAAAAAGATGCAGCTGTAAACTGTCACCCACGCTTGCTGCCCTCCCTTTTCTAACTGTTCACCAGGCCTCACCCATTCTGTCTCGGATTTGCAAAATCCAGCCCGACGTTTTATAACTTAAGTGGGAACCTTAGATTACAATTCACCCTGCACTCAATCAACTGCCTTGTACATGGAGGTCCGAGAGAGCCTCTAAACCAGAAGTCCATCTCACTGTTCTTTAGTGTTTCCCATAGCCTTCAGGATAAACATCTAAACTTCTGACAGGACAAACAAGGCCCCTTTCTGTTGGGCCCCACTAGGTTTCCAGTATCAGCTCTCATTTCTTTCCCAAACCCTGAGTTCCAGTCCTGTATTTTAGTTTTGCCATATTTTCTTACATTTCTCAAACTTTGACATACACAGCTCCCTCCTGTCATCCGAGGAGCTTCTACATATCCTTAGAAAGGACGGCACCTCCTCCAAGAAGCCTACCCTGAACTTCCCCTTCTAAGATTCTGTGCTCTGCAAAGGGGAAGGGGGGAGGGATAAATTAGGAGTTTGGGATTAACATATACACACGACTATATATAAAATAATCAACAAGGACCTACTGCATAGCACAGGGAACTCTACTGCATATGCTGTAACAACCTGTATGGGAAAAGAATCTGAAAAAGAATGGATATATGTATAACTGAATAACTTTGCTGTACACCTGAAACTAACACAATATTGTAAATCAACTATACTCCAGGTACAATGGACATGTCACAGAGCCAGGCTGAGCCGTCCAACTCCATGAGGTAGTTATTATTTTCCCAGTAGAAATGACCACATATTAAATCCTCAGTGATTGCTCAAGAAAAGCTGAAATCTTGAATGTTACATCTATTAATGCCAAGGTTGGGTTTTTTCCCATGGGAACATTGGATGCTAAAATCCGCAGGGATTTTCAGCTCAAGTTGGCAGACTAGGAAACATATTTACTTTCTGTTCCTCCTGAAACCATATTTAAATGGAACTGTAGAAATACCAAAATTAATCAAGCAATAAAAGCCAAGACATTGTGGAAGTCATCAACCACAGAAAGATTTCAACACATTTCGAGAAGGCAAACAATGAAATGGAGGAGCCATGTATAAAATAATGAAGAAAAAACTACCCTAAGTAGGGTCTGCACAAAGCCAGTCAGCTTTTGCTGAGCTCTGGTTATAGTAAAGGATAGAGGAAAGACGAGGGGCTGAAAACAAGGAGACAAAAGTCATTTTAGGAAAAAAAGTTCATTTAATGAGCTCCAGGGAACACTCAGCCTGCTGCCATACTCACTCATGAATTACAATGGATTCTTGGTGAGCAAGACAAGAAAACAGGGAACAAACAAAAATCAAGACATTGTTACTTACTGAACTCTTCTCAAATGCGATCAAGGAATTATGGTTCAATGCCACAGCTGTAAGTCATTTCTGTTCTTGCAGAGGTTAGAAAGGGCTTATAATATTTACCCTTTTTTTCAGACAGAATTTAGGTCTGAGCAAAAGCTTTTGTGTCCTCCAACCCCAAAGTTTATTGGGGATGGAAGTCCAAATTTGCTGTGACATACCATAAAAAGAATCTCAGGATTGTTCAATTCTTTCCTGCCATGCTGAAGCTTCCAGCTCCTGAATAACAACACATGTTTCCCTTGTCCTAGACACCCAAGAGTACATCTCCTCTCTTGGGCATAAGAATCTCTAGAGTTACATATGTGTAGTAAAGAGTGGACCCAGCTGGCATACTCACAATGACCAAATTGTGTTGATCGTACTTTAAACCAATACATTGCTCCACGCTGAAGTTGCAATAAATGATATATTTGCTTTCTATACATGAATGAGATGCCTTACTGGATATACTCCAGGAAGGCCAGAGAAACTGGCTTCTAATTCATATGGAATAATTTACTGGTGAATTTCTTTCAGGATAGCCCATGATTTATCTAGAATATAATCTTTACATATCTGAATCCTTCAAACTAGACAAAGGGAAAATCTCGGCTGCAAGCCTCAGTTAGAAATGTGGAATGGTGCTATGCTGACAACTGGTGGTCCCTGACCTGTATCTTCTGAGATTAGAACACAATGTGGTGGATGACCAATTCATGCGTTGAACAAAAGAAGACCTCCTATAGGGCAGTGTATCTGTTTGTTACAGGTGTGGCACTTCGGGCTAAGTACCATAGGGACTACAAGAAAAAAAGAAAAAAAAGGAACACATGAAGCATATATGATAAGGAAACACCACAGTCCAGAGCACGAGTTCTGGAGTCACACAGGCTTGCTTTGAATCCTGGCTAAGCCACTACCATCTGTACACTCTGAAGAACAGTCCAAGGTTTAAATGTTGTTTTACCAAATTTTGAAAAACAAGTGAAGAAAGAACCTATCTGCCAGGAGGGGACATGGTGGGGTGCAGCATCCAGTCGGGTCAGGGCTCTGCATCCCCTGCTCAGAAACCTTCGCCACCTGGCTCATGGTGATGCTGGCAGCTGAGCAGCCCTGAAGAAGGCGATCCTGTCTCCAGGGCTCACAGAGAGGCTGGGGAGGTCTCCGGAGGAGGTGGCCCACACCCTGGCAAGCTCTGGGTGCCTCCTGCCCTCAGCTTTGAGCAGGCTCTGGCCTTTGGCCCAGTGGTGGGGAAGGGTTTTATTGGGGGAAGGCCCCAATAAAGCCTTGCCTGAATTTCTTGTCTGGCCTCTAGTCAATTTCTATTTATTGAGGAAGGTCAAGAACCCTGGTTGGTATCATCATGGCTGGTAAAAGTCTACAGGCATGAAGAATGGGGGAAGGCGAACTTAAGAGATTCTGTGAAAAAGAAGAGTGGAACAGAAGATGCAGATAAAGATAGACAAAATCAATTCCAGAAAGTGAAATTACAACAGTAAGTGTCAAAATGCTAAACACAAGTTGAAGAATTGTCAATTCCTGGCATCAGCTATAAGAGTTGGGCTTGAAAGTAAACAGAACAGTAGGTATTAGCCTTTGGGACGCATTGCTTCTGCGGGGAGAATCTGACAAATGGAGAAGTGGTGGCAGTGAAAAGAAAGAAGGAAGAAAAAGGAAGAAGTAAAAGTTAAGGATTGTACAGAAACCAAAAATGTCACACCACCTCTCCTCTCTTTCTGCCACCATCCCAACTGTTACCAACATAATCAAAATTTTTAAATGCATTTTAAAATACTGGCAGAAGAGGGCACTCTAACGCCAGGAAAATTATCAACAAAAGGCCTAGGACTGAAAAAAAATTAACTCAATTCAACATAAAGTACTACAAAAAGTAAATAGAAAATTCAGATTAAAATATTTCCTGTGATAGATATTCTTTCCAAAAATTAAGAAGGGAGCAGAAGAATACTGTAACAAACTTCTAAATTGAATTAAATATTCATAAACAAGCAATTAGTTTTAAAACAATAAGTTTTTTAACATTGAATGCATGCATTGAATCAGCAATTTTAAAAACTAATGACAAAAAAGGACAAAGCACACAAAAAATTCAATGAAAGTCAATCAAGTTCAGAAAAGGAATTGAAGAAAAAGACAAAGTCCACCAGGAAAGGGCGAACAAATTAGAGGGTGCCCAAGAGAGTACAGATTGGAATAAAATTTTAATAAGGGACTTTGAGGAAAGGCAGGAAGACAACCAAGAGAGTACATCTGAGATTTTTTTTTAAAGAGTAAAAAAGTTTAAGGAGAAAGTGTATGAAATGCCAGGCAGGCAAGAAAAAAAAATCTGATCTTAATATAATTAGAGTTATTAGAAAAGAAAAAGAAACACAACAGAAATAGGTATTGATATTTAATCTGTAAGGCAAGAAAACTATCTGGAAATAAAAGATAACTTAAATTTACATGTTGAGATGGCCTACCTTGTACCTGGGAAAATGATTCAAAAACAAATCACTTTGAGAAATATGTTAGTAAAACGACTCTAAGGAAAAAAATCATCAGGTCCTCTAAACAAAATAATCAAATTACCTATAATGAGAAGAATATTAGTCTAGCGCCAGCCTCTCAAGAGCAACATACAATGCAAAGCAACAGTGGAACAGCATTTTCAAAATATTCCATAGAACAAAAGTTACCCAAGGTTTTTATATTCAGCCAAGCTGCCTCTAACGTATCAAGTCTATAAGTAAACAGTTTCGACTGTGCAAGAACCCAGGGACTATTGTGCAGGTGAGTCATTGATGAGGAAACTACTATAGGATGAGCTCATGTAAACAGCACACACTGAGGAAACCTTGGTAAATGATTGCTGGTGATTATTTAATATATTTAATTGTAAATCAAATACTAACACAAGAGTAGGGTAATGGGTGAGAGAATAGTGTTTAATTGTTACATGTTCTGACTATGTGGAAAGAATTACATTAAAAATGGGAGGAGGGGCTTCCTTGGTGGTGCAGTGGTTGAGAGTCCGCCTGCCAATGCAGGGGACACGGGTTCGTGCCCCGGTCCGGGAAGATCCCACATGTCGTGGAGCGGCTGGGCCCCTGAGCCTGCACGTCCGGAGCCTGTGCTCCGCAACGGGAGAGGCCGCGACAGTGAGAGGCCCGCGTATAGCAAAAAAAAAAAAAAAAAAAAAGTTACTAGTAAAGCTATGAGGATGTTCGCTAGATCTTCACTCATATTCCAGTGACCTGAGCTACACCTTTATAACCAGATGAGGGTTTTCAACTCGCAAGAACTTCCCTCTAGCTTTTGTACTCTTCACAACGCACAGACTAGAACGGCACCTGTTTAATAGCTCGCAAACACTATTTACCCCCCACTGTAGGCCCCGCAATCACTGAACCCTTCATGCAGCTGGCTCCCCAGTGGTGCCAATAACCCTGGGGTAAACACCTCAAGGGAATCGAGCTCTATGGGGGCGTGAATCCACATTGTGGGGAGTCTCCTTACACGGACAAGGGCACAAATAACCCACAATGTGAACAACAGCGCAGAGCGGTGACACCTGAGGGGTGAAAAGTCCCTGTACCTCTTACCTCTGGATTCCTATAATTGACTCTAGAGGCCGCCATGATAGGCCCCTCCCCCACTGGACGGCCGTTGGGGCCCCACCCTCTGCTCTCGCGCATGCGCTGCCGTTGCCCACCCCCCCCACCCCCGCTCCGCTCTCGTGCATGCACGCCTGTCTTCCGGAGCAAACTTCCCCAACAGACTCCCGGAGCCATTGGAGGACGGCGGTCCGCGTGCCCAAGAGCCCTGCCCCAGTGGGCGTGCGCAGGTGTGCAGGCGTGGGGTGCACGGGCATCTGTTCCAGGAGGTCTCTGCAGGAGAGGACAGAAATGGAGGGTCAGGCACGCTGCGGAGCTTGTCTGGCGACGCTCCTTGCCAGGAACTTTCGTGACGGTCTCTTCTTAAAACCAGCTCTTGTGAGATGTGCACTCTTGATTTTTATATTGCACATGTGAAACCCATGCACTTAGCTACAAAGAGTTCTGGAGAGCTCCGCTCTAAGCACAGTAGCCTCAAGTTGGAGCAAGTGCTTTCATGCCCTTTGGACTGCAGTTCCTTGGTTCTTGTTTATGCCTTTCAAGAAACAGTAGGTCCTTTTTCCTAGCAAGCCTGAAGTTTCCATTAAAGAACAATTCTAGCAAAGACTTTCAGACCTGGGAAACACTCTTAAGATACTGTCTCCTGACTCCGTTCCTAGAGTTTTTCCAAACGCATTTACACTACTAGAATTTTTTTTCCTAGTGTATTTAATACATGGAGGTTTTTCAATAAATGTTGATTCACAGGTGTTTCCTTTGTACGGTTTTGTCTTTTTGTAAATAACTGAGAAAGACTTGACAATCTGGGCCAATTTCAACACAGCAGGTAATATGGGAACAATTTTACTTTCTCTCCCTCCTTTTTTGTAATATCTTGCAGAATTTCGGTTGGCAATAAAAACAACAACAACAACAACAAAAATAATAGCGGGATCAACTTACTGACCTGACTTTGTAATACTTCCCAAAGAAACTTCAATCATCAGATCCGCTTTCTGGTCAATTGCAAGATTAGAGCATTTCTCACTCAACAGGATGCCTCTGAAGACCCCTCACATCTAATAGCACTAAGCGCCTCCAAGTGCACAGGCTTGAAAACTCCACAGGACACAAACATGGTATCTCTTCGTTTCTTTAATGTTTCGTGATTGAGTGGAAATGAACTGTCTTCTGAGGCTTGTGATCCATGTCCAGAGATGTTTTTTCTCAGTAGTCAATGCCCGCCCCCAACTTCTGTGCAAGAATAGTCAGAGATCATGATCCAAAGGACTTTAAGATACTCTTTTCTGTGACTGGTCTTCCCAAATTAGATTTGGGCTAATTTGATTATCTCTGTCTCTGGGGTGTAGGATTTTGAAGTATTACAAAAGTGATTGCAGAATTGGGACTGGCTAATTTTTGCACAATGCAATTTTTGTATCAGTGGCCTTGAGAAGACTCCTTCAAATACTGTATCAGAATTATGAGTGAGAATCTTGTAAATAATTGGTTCAATGACTGAACAAGGGGAGGAAGCAACAAGGAAGCATGCCTTTCTCGAGTGCCTGGGTAAAATATTTTGCCTCACCATCCCTCTAGTATGAAGTTATTGGTTGAAAATCATTTAAGTTTTCCTCATTATAAAAGCTCCAGTACTGAGCGATATTCCCAAATTGTTTACTTTTTTCAGTCCCCAACAGGAGTTTCTTTAGATATAAAGTTCACCATGATGTTGCTTAAAATATTCTCACTTTATCTTCTCATCTTCTTTAGAGTCAATTTTTCCTGACAAGGGACAAGGAACTTCTTAAGCACCAACAGGAGTCTTTTTCACACTGTAGAACAGTCCTTCTAAACCTCTGTTTCCTTCCCCAACACCCCACAATCAGTAGGAGTTCTGCTGCTACAGTGAATCTCGTCTCTCAAGAGATTGGGTTGCAATCTCTTTTTCACCCTTCATATCCCTTGATAAGTTTCCTAATAGTCCTCTCTTCTCACGACACAAAACACAAATACTCTTTCATATCATTTTTATAGTGGTAAACTGACTGACAGGGATTCTCAATGAGAAAATAATAATCAAAGAAGTTTTTTAAAAGGAATACTACCATGATTCCCATGCAGATGGGACCATATGCAATGATGAGGCCTAGATTCTAAAGAGCAATGGTATGTAATGCAGACAGGAAATTAACAAACATGTAAGCAGGGCTTGCAGGCTAGGATTTAGTTGGAAGTGGATTTGTATGAATGGGGATTGAAAATTGGTAGATGAACTCTTGGCATTGTCTCAACGTGCATATCCATTTCATGGGTAGTGGATTTTTAACAGCTAGAAAAACCAGGGCTCTAGGATGTTTAGTCCCTTTAACATACGGAAAGAGAAGAAGATTTTCTGCCTTCTTGTTCCTTGCTCTGTCCTTACCCCTACTAAGCCAAGACGTTCAATGTTATATGATGGCTCTTCCAAATCCATTTCATCTGAGGAGCCTGCAGATTTTGTGTATGTTTACAACTGTGTTTTGTGTTGGAGCCAAGATGCACACTTGAATATCTTCACTACAAGTTCTCTTCTTGTAAGGATGAGTAACTAATAATAGCTTAGTATGTTCTAATTTCTTTGTAGTGTTGCCAGATAAAATGCAGATTTCAAGTTCAATGTAAATTTCAGATAAACAGGAAAAGAATTTGCAGTAAAAGTATGTCAAAAATATTGCATGGGACACAGTTATACTAAAAACAAATTCATTGTTTATGTGAAATTCAAAAATCAAATTCAGTTAGGCATTTGTTATTTTTCTTTGCTAGATCGAGCCACCCTATTCTTTCTCCATGGGCACTCTCTCTGTTTTCAACGAAGGCACTCTAACTGTGAACAGAACAAAGAGAACAACACTGTCATGGGGAAATTTGAAACCACAGGACTTCTGCTCTTCCGTGGGGAAAATAGTGCTTTTCTCGTTAGGTCACCAATATCAAACTTGCAGTGTGCATAGTACGTGTAGTTTCTGCCACAGTCAAAAGGTCGTAAGCGGCAATATTCGAAATGCAATACATGGACCTTACTATGACCCTGGCAGGCAGTGTCGTTTTCCCTTTAGGCATTGGCGCCTTTCCCATGCCTCTTGCAGGGAACTGGAAGCACCGTATTGCCCTCAGGGAAACGCCCTTTTCCTACGTAGGGCAATCCAGGACGTGAGACTGGCAGCAGCACTATATTTCAGGCGGCATGGAGGCTGCAGCTGTCCTGCTTACAGCTGGGACGTGCGACCATGCACATACATTGCCAAGCTGCACGTTCCAAACTGCCCGAGTCCGTTCAGTTTCCAGCGAGCCAAAACAGACAGAAGGGGGCACTCCGGCCACTTCCTGGATGAAGTTCGAAACCGAGTGAGTTGTGATGGGCAACGTGTGGCTGGTGTATGGGACGTAAGGCTTTGGGGAGGCTGCGACGTGTCCTCGCAGTTTCTCTAAGCGTCGTAGGGTTCAGGGGACTCTATCTACATTTAGAAAACTGCAGGGCCTCTCTACTTTGTGCGTGGCATAGGCAGAGGTCCGCCAAGTAAGGGCACCCGGAACGGACACTTAGGGGAGTGTGTTATCCTTGCAGCTCACTCTCTGCCCTGAGGTCCACTGACATGACACCTACGAAAGACGAGCTAGTGCTGTGTTCTGGGAGTCCGTTGAACGTTTTGGCCACCGAGCTCTCTGGAGAAAAAGCACAGGGTTGCCTTTCACAGTGCTTTCCAATTGGTGATCCGGAGGCCTTAGGTAGCATGGTGCTGCTCAGTCAGCCAGGAAGGGTGATCCTGTACGCAGTGTCCTTCCCCGGGACACTGTGAGGACCTGGGTGCCGTAGGAAAAGCATACTAGAGATCCAGCAGTACTTCTCCAGAAGGCAGTGGAAAAACCGCTGAACGCCTCAATGTGTGAATGGGCTATCCGACCGATCCTTTGAACCATTGGAGAGAGGTCGAGATTTCCCTTTCGCAATGGGTGATCTGGGATGCCGCCTGGAATGCACAGGACACTCTCTGTTTCTACAAGGACACTCTGTTCTCCGTGAAGGCACTCTAGCTGTGAAGAGAAGACAGAGAACAGCCCTGTCTCAGGGAAATTTGACACCACAGGCCTTCTGCCCTCCAGTGGGGAAAATAGTGCTTTTCGCACTAGGTCACCAATATCAAAGTGGCAGTGTGCATAGTACGTGTAGTTTCTGCCACAGTCAAAGGGTCGGAAGCGGCCCCCTGTCCTTCCCCGTTGAAACTTCGTAGCAAGGCAGTTCTGCCTGCGGAGAGTGGCGTGACGTCCCCACTGACTTGGGTTAGGCTTCGACGCCCGCACACTTTATAAAAGGGCTCTGGGCGTTTCAGGGGCAAACCGTGCCTTTGTCAGGTTGCTTCAAAAGTCAACGGCCTGCTTGGCTTAGAGAGACGGCCCGTGAGGCTTCCCGAGACAAACACCGAGGAGCGTGTTTTCTCATTGTGGCCCTGGTGCAGTGCTGTGAGCCACTGGCCGTTCACATAAAAGACCTGCTGGGCCCGCGTTTGGGTGGACTTTCGAAAGCTCAGACACTTAGCTCTCCAACGAAGAAAGCAGTGTGCTGCTTTCCACTCCGCGTTAAGGGAGAGATGCCCGGAGGCCCAAGATCCCTGAGGGTTGTGAAGTCGCCCAGGAAGGGCTACTCAGGTCTCAGTGTTCTTTCCTGGGAGGTGCGGAGGACGCAGTAATCCCCGAGTTCCGAGAAGCTCACTAACGTGAAGGCACTCCATGGACTAGGTTTTCCTGGCCAAGGATGTATGCCCAATCTTCCAAATGCAATACATGGACCATAGTAAGAGCCTGGCAGGCAGTGTCGTTTTCCCTTTAGGCATTGGCGCCTTTCCCATGCCTCTTGCAGGGAACTGGAAGCACCGTATTGCCCTCAGGGAAACGCCCTTTTCCTACGTAGGGCAATCCAGGATGTGAGACTGGCAGCAGCACTATATTTCAGGCGGCATGGAGGCTGCAGCCGTCCTGCTTACAGCTGGGACGTGCGACCATGCACATACATTGCCAAGCTGCACGTTCCAAACTGCCCGAGTCCGTTCAGTTTCCAGCGAGCCAAAACAGACAGAAGGGGGCACTCCGGCCACTTCCTGGATGAAGTTCGAAACCGAGTGAGTTGTGATGGGCAACGTGTGGCTGGTGTATGGGACGTAAGGCTTTGGGGAGGCTGCGACGTGTCCTCGCAGTTTCTCTAAGCGTCGTAGGGTTCAGGGGACTCTATCTACATTTAGAAAACTGCAGGGCCTCTCTACTTTGTGCGTGGCATAGGCAGAGGTCCGCCAAGTAAGGGCACCCGGAACGGACACTTAGGGGAGTGTGTTATCCTTGCAGCTCACTCTCTGCCCTGAGGTCCACTGACATGACACCTACGAAAGACGAGCTAGTGCTGTGTTCTGGGAGTCCGTTGAACGTTTTGGCCACCGAGCTCTCTGGAGAAAAAGCACAGGGTTGCCTTTCACAGTGCTTTCCAATTGGTGATCCGGAGGCCTTAGGTAGCATGGTGCTGCTCAGTCAGCCAGGAAGGGTGATCCTGTACGCAGTGTCCTTCCCCGGGACACTGTGAGGACCTGGGTGCCGTAGGACAAGCATACTAGAGATCCAGCAGTACTTCTCCAGAAGGCAGTGGAAAAACCGCTGAACGCCTCAATGTGTGAATGGGCCATCCGACCGATCCTTTGAACCCTGGAGAGAGGTCGAGATTTCCCTTTCGCAATGGGTGATCTGGGATGCCGCCTGGAATGCACAGGACGCTCTCTGTTTCTCCAAGGACACTCTGTTCTCCGTGAAGGCACTCTAGCTGTGAAGAGAAGACAGAGAACAGCCCTGTCTCAGGGAAATTTGACACCACAGGCCTTCTGTCCTCCAGTGGGGAAAATAGTGCTTTTCGCACTAGGTCACCAATATCAAAGTTGCAGTGTGCATAGTATGTGTAGTTTCTGCCACAGTCAAAGGGTCGGAAGTGGCCCCCTGTCCTTCCCCGTTGAAACTTCGTAGCAAGGCAGTTCTGCCTGCGGCGAGTGGCGTGACGTCCCCACTGACTTGGGTTAGGCTTCGACGCCCGCACACCTTATAAAAGGGCTCTGGGCGTTTCAGGGGCAAACCGTGCCTTTGTCAGGTTGCTTCGAAGGTCAACGGCCTGCTTGGCTTAGAGAGACGGCCAGTGAGGCTTCCCGAGACAAACACCGAGGAGCGTGTTTTCTCATTGTGGCCCTGGTGCAGTGCTGTGAGCCACTGGCCGTTCACTTAAAAGACCTGCTGGGCCCGCGTTTGGGTGGACTTTCGAAAGCTCAGACACTTAGCTCTCCAACGAAGAAAGCAGTGTGCTGCTTTCCACTCCGCGTTAAGGGAGAGATGCCCGGAGGCCCAAGATCCCTGAGGGTTGTGAAGTCACCCAGGAAGGGCTACTCAGGTCTCACTGTTCTTTCCTGGGAGGTGCGGAGGACGCAGTAATCCCGGAGTTCCGAGAAGCTCACTAACGTGAAGGCACTCCATGGACTAGGTTTTCCTGGCCAAGGATGTATGCCCAATCTTCCAAATGCAATACATGGACCATAGTAAGAGCCTGGCAGGCAGTGTCGTTTTCCCTTTAGGCATTGGCGCCTTTCCCATGCCTCTTGCAGGGAACTGGAAGCACCGTATTGCCCTCAGGGAAACGCCCTTTTCCTACGTAGGGCAATCCAGGACGTGAGACTGGCAGCAGCACTATACTTCAGGCGGAAGGGCGAAAAGCACTATTTTCCCCACTGGAGAGCAGAAGGCCTGTGGTGGCAAATTTCCCTGAGACAGGGCTGTTCTCTGTCTTCTCTTCACAGCTAGAGTGCCTTCAGGGAGAACAGAGTGTCCTTGGAGAAACAGAGAGCGTCCTGTGCATTCCAGGCGGCATCCCAGATCACCCATTGCGAAAGGGAAATCTCGACCTCTCTCCAGGGTTCAAAGGATCGATCGGATGGCCCATTCACACATTGAGGCGTTCAGCGGTTTTTCCACTGCCTTCTGGAGAAGTACTGCTGGATCTCTAGTATGCTTGTCCTACGGCACCCAGGTCCTCACAGTGTCCCAGGGAACAACACTGCGTACAGGATCACCCTTCCTGGCTGACTGAGCAGCACCATGCTACCTAAGGCCTCCGGATCACCAATTGGAAAGCACTGTGAAAGGCAACCCTGTGCTTTTTCTCCAGAGAGCTCGATGGCCAAAACATTCAACGGACTCCCAGAACACAGCACTAGCTCGTCTTTCGTAGGTGTCATGTCAGTGGACCTCAGGGCAGAGAGTGAGCTGCAAGGATAACACACTCCCCTGAGTGTCCTTTCCGGGTGCCCTCACTTGGCGGACCTCTGCCTATGCCACGCACAAAGTAGAGAGGCCCTGCAGTTTTCTAAATGTAGATAGATTCCCCTTGAACCCTACTACGCTTAGAGAAACTGCGAGGACACGTCGCAGCCTCCCCAAAGCCTTACGTCCCATACACCAGCCACACGTTGCCCATCACAACTCACTCGGTTTCGAACTTCATCCAGGAAGTGTCCAGAGTGCCCCCTTCTGTCTGTTTTGGCTCGCTGGAAACTGAACGTACTCGGGCAGTTTGGAACGTGCAGCTTGGCAATGTATGTGCATGGTCGCACGTCCCAGCTGTAAGCAGGACGGCTGCAGCCTCCATGCCGCCTGAAATATACTGCTGCTGCCAGTCTCACGTCCTGGATTGCCCTACGTAGGAAAAGGGCGTTTCCCTGAGGGCAATACGGTGCTTCCAGTTCCCTGCAAGAGGCATGGGAAAGGCGCCAATGCCTAAAGGGAAAACGACACTGCCTGCCAGGCTCTTACTATGGTCCATGTATTGCATTTGGAAGACTGGGCATACATCATTCGCCAGGAAAACCTAGTCCATGGAGTGCCTTCACGTTAGTGAGCTTCTCGGAACTCTGGGATTACTGCGTCCTCCGCACCTCCCAGGAAAGAACACTGAGACCTGAGTAGCCCTTCCTGGGCGACTTCACAACCCTCAGGGATCTTGGGCCTCCGGGCATCTCTCCCTTAACGCGGAGTGGAAAGCAGCACACTGCTTTCTTCGTTGGAGAGCTAAGTGTCTGAGCTTTCGAAAGTCCACCCAAACACGGGCCCAGCAGGTCTTTTAAGTGAACGGCCAGTGGCTCACAGCACTGCACCAGGGCCACAATGAGAAAACACGCTACTCAGTGTTTGTCTCGGGAAGCCTCACGGGCCGTCTCTCTAAGCCAAGCAGGCCGTTGACCTTCGAAGCAACCTGACAAAGGCACGGTTTGCCCCTGAAACGCCCAGAGCCCTTTTATAAGTTGTGCGGGCGTCGAAGCCTAACCCAAGTCAGTGGGGACGTCACGCCACTCGCCGCAGGCAGAACTGCCTTGCTACGAAGTTTCAACGGGGAAGGACAGGGGGCCGCTTCCGACCCTTTGACTGTGGCAGAAACTACACGTACTATGCACACTGCAACTTTGATATTGGTGACCTAGTGCGAAAAGCACTATTTTCCCCACTGGAGGGCAGAAGGCCTGTGGTGTCAAATTTCCCTGAGACAGGGCTGTTCTCTGTCTTCTCTTCACAGCGAGAGTGCCTTCACGGAGAACAGAGTGTCCTTGGAGAAACAGAGAGCGTCCTGTGCATTGCAGGCGGCATCCCAGATCACCCATTGCGAAAGGGAAATCTCGACCTCTCTCCAGGGTTCAAAGGATCGATCGGATGGCCCATTCACACATTGAGGCGTTCAGCGGTTTTTCCACTGCCTTCTGGAGAAGTACTGCTGGATCTCTAGTATGCTCGTCCTACGGCACCCAGGTCCTCACAGTGTCCCAGGGAACAACACTGCGTACAGGATCACCCTTCCTGGCTGACTGAGCAGCACCATGCTACCTAAGGCCTCCGGATCACCAATTGGAAAGCACTGTGAAAGGCAACCCTGTGCTTTTTCTCCAGAGAGCTCGATGGCCAAAACATTCAACGGACTCGCAGAACACAGCACTAGCTCGTCTTTCGTAGGTGTCATGTCAGTGGACCTCAGGGCAGAGAGTGAGCTGCAAGGATGACACACTCCCCTAAGTGTCCTTTCCGGGTGCCCTCACTTGGCGGACCTCTGCCTATGCCACGCACAAAGTAGAGAGGCCCTGCAGTTTTCTAAATGTAGATAGATTCCCCTTGAACCCTACTACGCTTAGAGAAACTGCGAGGACACGTCGCAGCCTCCCCAAAGCCTTACGTCCCATACACCAGCCACACGTTGCCCATCACAACTCACTCGGTTTCGAACTTCATCCAGGAAGTGGCCGGAGTGCCCCCTTCTGTCTGTCTTGGCTCGCTGGAAACTGAACGGACTCGGGCAGTTTGGAACGTGCAGCTTGGCAATGTATGTGCATGGTCGCACGTCCCAGCTGTAAGCAGGACGGCTGCAGCCTCCATGCCGCCTGAAATATAGTGCTGCTGCCAGTCTCACGTCCTGGATTGCCCTACGTAGGAAAAGGGCGTTTCCCTGAGGGCAATACGGTGCTTCCAGTTCCCTGCAAGAGGCATGGGAAAGGCGCCAATGCCTAAAGGGAAAACGACACTGCCTGCCAGGCTCTTACTATGGTCCATGTATTGCATTTGGAAGACTGGGCATACATCATTCGCCAGGAAAACCTAGTCCATGGAGTGCCTTCACGTTAGTGAGCTTCTCGGAACTCTGGGATTACTGCGTCCTCCGCACCTCCCAGGAAAGAACACTGAGACCTGAGTAGCCCTTCCTGGGCGACTTCACAACCCTCAGGGATCTTGGGCCTCCGGGCATCTCTCCCTTAACGCGGAGTGGAAAGCAGCACACTGCTTTCTTCGTTGGAGAGCTAAGTGTCTGAGCTTTCGAAAGTCCACCCAAACACGGGCCCAGCAGGTCTTTTAAGTGAACGGCCAGTGGCTCACAGCACTGCACCAGGGCCACAATGAGAAAACACGCTACTCAGTGTTTGTCTCGGGAAGCCTCACGGGCCGTCTCTCTAAGCCAAGCAGGCCGTTGACCTTCGAAGCAACCTGACAAAGGCACGGTTTGCCCCTGAAACGCCCAGAGCCCTTTTATAAGGTGTGCAGGCGTCGAAGCCTAACCCAAGTCAGTGGGGACGTCACGCCACTCGCCGCAGGCAGAACTGCCTGGCTACGAAGTTTCAACGGGGAAGGACAGGGGGCCGCTTCCGACCCTTTGACTGTGGCAGAAACTACACGTACTATGCACACTGCAACTTTGATATTGGTGACCTAGTGCGAAAAGCACTATTTTCCCCACTGGAGGGCAGAAGGCCTGTGGTGTCAAATTTCCCTGAGACAGGGCTGTTCTCTGTCTTCTCTTCACAGCGAGAGTGCCTTCACGGAGAACAGAGTGTCCTTGGAGAAACAGAGAGCGTCCTGTGCATTGCAGGCGGCATCCCAGATCACCCATTGCGAAAGGGAAATCTCGACCTCTCTCCAGGGTTCAAAGGATCGATCGGATGGCCCATTCACACATTGAGGCGTTCAGCGGTTTTTCCACTGCCTTCTGGAGAAGTACTGCTGGATCTCTAGTATGCTCGTCCTACGGCACCCAGGTCCTCACAGTGTCCCAGGGAACAACACTGCGTACAGGATCACCCTTCCTGGCTGACTGAGCAGCACCATGCTACCTAAGGCCTCCGGATCACCAATTGGAAAGCACTGTGAAAGGCAACCCTGTGCTTTTTCTCCAGAGAGCTCGATGGCCAAAACATTCAACGGACTCGCAGAACACAGCACTAGCTCGTCTTTCGTAGGTGTCATGTCAGTGGACCTCAGGGCAGAGAGTGAGCTGCAAGGATGACACACTCCCCTAAGTGTCCTTTCCGGGTGCCCTCACTTGGCGGACCTCTGCCTATGCCACGCACAAAGTAGAGAGGCCCTGCAGTTTTCTAAATGTAGATAGATTCCCCTTGAACCCTACTACGCTTAGAGAAACTGCGAGGACACGTCGCAGCCTCCCCAAAGCCTTACGTCCCATACACCAGCCACACGTTGCCCATCACAACTCACTCGGTTTCGAACTTCATCCAGGAAGTGGCCGGAGTGCCCCCTTCTGTCTGTCTTGGCTCGCTGGAAACTGAACGGACTCGGGCAGTTTGGAACGTGCAGCTTGGCAATGTATGTGCATGGTCGCACGTCCCAGCTGTAAGCAGGACGGCTGCAGCCTCCATGCCGCCTGAAATATAGTGCTGCTGCCAGTCTCACGTCCTGGATTGCCCTACGTAGGAAAAGGGCGTTTCCCTGAGGGCAATACGGTGCTTCCAGTTCCCTGCAAGAGGCATGGGAAAGGCGCCAATGCCTAAAGGGAAAACGACACTGCCTGCCAGGCTCTTACTATGGTCCATGTATTGCATTTGGAAGACTGGGCATACATCATTCGCCAGGAAAACCTAGTCCATGGAGTGCCTTCACGTTAGTGAGCTTCTCGGAACTCTGGGATTACTGCGTCCTCCGCACCTCCCAGGAAAGAACACTGAGACCTGAGTAGCCCTTCCTGGGCGACTTCACAACCCTCAGGGATCTTGGGCCTCCGGGCATCTCTCCCTTAACGCGGAGTGGAAAGCAGCACACTGCTTTCTTCGTTGGAGAGCTAAGTGTCTGAGCTTTCGAAAGTCCACCCAAACACGGGCCCAGCAGGTCTTTTAAGTGAACGGCCAGTGGCTCACAGCACTGCACCAGGGCCACAATGAGAAAACACGCTACTCAGTGTTTGTCTCGGGAAGCCTCACGGGCCGTCTCTCTAAGCCAAGCAGGCCGTTGACCTTCGAAGCAACCTGACAAAGGCACGGTTTGCCCCTGAAACGCCCAGAGCCCTTTTATAAGGTGTGCAGGCGTCGAAGCCTAACCCAAGTCAGTGGGGACGTCACGCCACTCGCCGCAGGCAGAACTGCCTGGCTACGAAGTTTCAACGGGGAAGGACAGGGGGCCGCTTCCGACCCTTTGACTGTGGCAGAAACTACACGTACTATGCACACTGCAACTTTGATATTGGTGACCTAGTGCGAAAAGCACTATTTTCCCCACTGGAGGGCAGAAGGCCTGTGGTGTCAAATTTCCCTGAGACAGGGCTGTTCTCTGTCTTCTCTTCACAGCGAGAGTGCCTTCACGGAGAACAGAGTGTCCTTGGAGAAACAGAGAGCGTCCTGTGCATTGCAGGCGGCATCCCAGATCACCCATTGCGAAAGGGAAATCTCGACCTCTCTCCAGGGTTCAAAGGATCGATCGGATGGCCCATTCACACATTGAGGCGTTCAGCGGTTTTTCCACTGCCTTCTGGAGAAGTACTGCTGGATCTCTAGTATGCTCGTCCTACGGCACCCAGGTCCTCACAGTGTCCCAGGGAACAACACTGCGTACAGGATCACCCTTCCTGGCTGACTGAGCAGCACCATGCTACCTAAGGCCTCCGGATCACCAATTGGAAAGCACTGTGAAAGGCAACCCTGTGCTTTTTCTCCAGAGAGCTCGATGGCCAAAACATTCAACGGACTCGCAGAACACAGCACTAGCTCGTCTTTCGTAGGTGTCATGTCAGTGGACCTCAGGGCAGAGAGTGAGCTGCAAGGATGACACACTCCCCTAAGTGTCCTTTCCGGGTGCCCTCACTTGGCGGACCTCTGCCTATGCCACGCACAAAGTAGAGAGGCCCTGCAGTTTTCTAAATGTAGATAGATTCCCCTTGAACCCTACTACGCTTAGAGAAACTGCGAGGACACGTCGCAGCCTCCCCAAAGCCTTACGTCCCATACACCAGCCACACGTTGCCCATCACAACTCACTCGGTTTCGAACTTCATCCAGGAAGTGGCCGGAGTGCCCCCTTCTGTCTGTCTTGGCTCGCTGGAAACTGAACGGACTCGGGCAGTTTGGAACGTGCAGCTTGGCAATGTATGTGCATGGTCGCACGTCCCAGCTGTAAGCAGGACGGCTGCAGCCTCCATGCCGCCTGAAATATAGTGCTGCTGCCAGTCTCACGTCCTGGATTGCCCTACGTAGGAAAAGGGCGTTTCCCTGAGGGCAATACGGTGCTTCCAGTTCCCTGCAAGAGGCATGGGAAAGGCGCCAATGCCTAAAGGGAAAACGACACTGCCTGCCAGGCTCTTACTATGGTCCATGTATTGCATTTGGAAGACTGGGCATACATCATTCGCCAGGAAAACCTAGTCCATGGAGTGCCTTCACGTTAGTGAGCTTCTCGGAACTCTGGGATTACTGCGTCCTCCGCACCTCCCAGGAAAGAACACTGAGACCTGAGTAGCCCTTCCTGGGCGACTTCACAACCCTCAGGGATCTTGGGCCTCCGGGCATCTCTCCCTTAACGCGGAGTGGAAAGCAGCACACTGCTTTCTTCGTTGGAGAGCTAAGTGTCTGAGCTTTCGAAAGTCCACCCAAACACGGGCCCAGCAGGTCTTTTAAGTGAACGGCCAGTGGCTCACAGCACTGCACCAGGGCCACAATGAGAAAACACGCTCCTCAGTGTTTGTCTCGGGAAGCCTCACGGGCCATCTCTCTAAGCCAAGCAGGCCGTTGACCTTCGAAGCAACCTGACAAAGGCACGGTTTGCCCCTGAAACGCCCAGAGCCCTTTTATAAGATGTACGGGCGTCGAGGCCGAACCCAAGTCAGTGGGGACGTCACGCCACTCGCCGCAGGCAGAACTGCCTTGCTACGAAGTTTCAACGGGGAAAGAGAGGGAGCCGCTTCCGACCCTTTGACTGTGGCAGAAACTACACGTACTATGCACACTGCAACTTTGATATTGGTGACCTAGTGCGAAAAGCACTATTTTCCCCACTGGAGAGCAGAAGACCTGTGGTGTCAAATTTCCCTGAGACAGGTCTGTTCTCTGTCTTCTCTTCACAGCGAGAGTGCCTTCACGGAGAACAGAGTGTCCTTGGAGAAACAGAGAGCGTCCTGTGCATTCCAGGCGGCATCCCAGATCACCCATTGCGAAAGGGAAATCTCGATCTCTCTCCAGGGTTCAAAGGATCGATCGGATGGCCCATTCACACATTGAGGCGTTCAGCGGTTTTTCCACTGCCTTCTGGAGAAGTACTGCTGGATCTCTAGTATGCTTGTCCTACGGCACCCAGGTCCTCACAGTGTCCCAGGGAACAACACTGAGTACAGGATCACCCTTCCTGGCTGACTGAGCAGCACCATGCTACCTAAGGCCTCCGGATCACCAATTGGAAAGCACTGTGAAAGGCAACCCTGTGCTTTTTCTCCAGAGAGCTCGATGGCCAAAACATTCAACAGACTCCCAGAACACAGCACTAGCTCGTCTTTCGTAGGTGTCATGTCAGTGGACCTCAGGGCAGAGAGTGAGCTGCAAGGATAACACACTCCCCTGAGTGTCCGTTCCGGGTGCCCTCACTTGGCGGACCTCTGCCTATGCCACGCACAAAGTAGAGAGGCCCTGCAGTTTTCTAAATGTAGATAGATTCCCCTTGAACCCTACTACGCTTAGAGAAACTGCGAGGACACGTCGCAGCCTCCCCAAAGCCTTACGTCCCATACACCAGCCACACGTTGCCCATCACAACTCACTCGGTTTCGAACTTCATCCAGGAAGTGGCCGGAGTGCCCCCTTCTGTCTGTCTTGGCTCGCTGGAAACTGAACGGACTCGGGCAGTTTGGAACGTGCAGCTTGGCAATGTATGTGCATGGTCGCACGTCCCAGCTGTAAGCAGGACGGCTGCAGCCTCCATGCCGCCTGAAATATAGTGCTGCTGCCAGTCTCACGTCCTGGATTGCCCTACGTAGGAAAAGGGCGTTTCCCTGAGGGCAATACGGTGCTTCCAGTTCCCTGCAAGAGGCATGGGAAAGGCGCCAATGCCTAAAGGGAAAACGACACTGCCTGCCAGGCTCTTACTATGGTCCATGTATTGCATTTGGAAGACTGGGCATACATCATTCGCCAGGAAAACCTAGTCCATGGAGTGCCTTCACGTTAGTGAGCTTCTCGGAACTCTGGGATTACTGCGTCCTCCGCACCTCCCAGGAAAGAACACTGAGACCTGAGTAGCCCTTCCTGGGCGACTTCACAACCCTCAGGGATCTTGGGCCTCCGGGCATCTCTCCCTTAACGCGGAGTGGAAAGCAGCACACTGCTTTCTTCGTTGGAGAGCTAAGTGTCTGAGCTTTCGAAAGTCCACCCAAACACGGGCCCAGCAGGTCTTTTAAGTGAACGGCCAGTGGCTCACAGCACTGCACCAGGGCCACAATGAGAAAACACGCTACTCAGTGTTTGTCTCGGGAAGCCTCACGGGCCGTCTCTCTAAGCCAAGCAGGCCGTTGACCTTCGAAGCAACCTGACAAAGGCACGGTTTGCCCCTGAAACGCCCAGAGCCCTTTTATAAGGTGTGCAGGCGTCGAAGCCTAACCCAAGTCAGTGGGGACGTCACGCCACTCGCCGCAGGCAGAACTGCCTGGCTACGAAGTTTCAACGGGGAAGGACAGGGGGCCGCTTCCGACCCTTTGACTGTGGCAGAAACTACACGTACTATGCACACTGCAACTTTGATATTGGTGACCTAGTGCGAAAAGCACTATTTTCCCCACTGGAGGGCAGAAGGCCTGTGGTGTCAAATTTCCCTGAGACAGGGCTGTTCTCTGTCTTCTCTTCACAGCGAGAGTGCCTTCACGGAGAACAGAGTGTCCTTGGAGAAACAGAGAGCGTCCTGTGCATTGCAGGCGGCATCCCAGATCACCCATTGCGAAAGGGAAATCTCGACCTCTCTCCAGGGTTCAAAGGATCGATCGGATGGCCCATTCACACATTGAGGCGTTCAGCGGTTTTTCCACTGCCTTCTGGAGAAGTACTGCTGGATCTCTAGTATGCTCGTCCTACGGCACCCAGGTCCTCACAGTGTCCCAGGGAACAACACTGCGTACAGGATCACCCTTCCTGGCTGACTGAGCAGCACCATGCTACCTAAGGCCTCCGGATCACCAATTGGAAAGCACTGTGAAAGGCAACCTTGTGCTTTTTCTCCAGAGAGCTCGATGGCCAAAACATTCAACGGACTCCCAGAACACAGCACTAGCTCGTCTTTCGTAGGTGTCATGTCAGTGGACCTCAGGGCAGAGAGTGAGCTGCAAGGATGACACACTCCCCTAAGTGTCCTTTCCGGGTGCCCTCACTTGGCGGACCTCTGCCTATGCCACGCACAAAGTAGAGAGGCCCTGCAGTTTTCTAAATGTAGATAGATTCCCCTTGAACCCTACTACGCTTAGAGAAACTGCGAGGACACGTCGCAGCCTCCCCAAAGCCTTACGTCCCATACACCAGCCACACGTTGCCCATCACAACTCACTCGGTTTCGAACTTCATCCAGGAAGTGGCCGGAGTGCCCCCTTCTGTCTGTCTTGGCTCGCTGGAAACTGAACGGACTCGGGCAGTTTGGAACGTGCAGCTTGGCAATGTATGTGCATGGTCGCACGTCCCAGCTGTAAGCAGGACGGCTGCAGCCTCCATGCCGCCTGAAATATAGTGCTGCTGCCAGTCTCACGTCCTGGATTGCCCTACGTAGGAAAAGGGCGTTTCCCTGAGGGCAATACGGTGCTTCCAGTTCCCTGCAAGAGGCATGGGAAAGGCGCCAATGCCTAAAGGGAAAACGACACTGCCTGCCAGGCTCTTACTATGGTCCATGTATTGCATTTGGAAGACTGGGCATACATCATTCGCCAGGAAAACCTAGTCCATGGAGTGCCTTCACGTTAGTGAGCTTCTCGGAACTCTGGGATTACTGCGTCCTCCGCACCTCCCAGGAAAGAACACTGAGACCTGAGTAGCCCTTCCTGGGCGACTTCACAACCCTCAGGGATCTTGGGCCTCCGGGCATCTCTCCCTTAACGCGGAGTGGAAAGCAGCACACTGCTTTCTTCGTTGGAGAGCTAAGTGTCTGAGCTTTCGAAAGTCCACCCAAACACGGGCCCAGCAGGTCTTTTAAGTGAACGGCCAGTGGCTCACAGCACTGCACCAGGGCCACAATGAGAAAACACGCTACTCAGTGTTTGTCTCGGGAAGCCTCACGGGCCGTCTCTCTAAGCCAAGCAGGCCGTTGACCTTCGAAGCAACCTGACAAAGGCACGGTTTGCCCCTGAAACGCCCAGAGCCCTTTTATAAGGTGTGCAGGCGTCGAAGCCTAACCCAAGTCAGTGGGGACGTCACGCCACTCGCCGCAGGCAGAACTGCCTGGCTACGAAGTTTCAACGGGGAAGGACAGGGGGCCGCTTCCGACCCTTTGACTGTGGCAGAAACTACACGTACTATGCACACTGCAACTTTGATATTGGTGACCTAGTGCGAAAAGCACTATTTTCCCCACTGGAGGGCAGAAGGCCTGTGGTGTCAAATTTCCCTGAGACAGGGCTGTTCTCTGTCTTCTCTTCACAGCGAGAGTGCCTTCACGGAGAACAGAGTGTCCTTGGAGAAACAGAGAGCGTCCTGTGCATTGCAGGCGGCATCCCAGATCACCCATTGCGAAAGGGAAATCTCGACCTCTCTCCAGGGTTCAAAGGATCGATCGGATGGCCCATTCACACATTGAGGCGTTCAGCGGTTTTTCCACTGCCTTCTGGAGAAGTACTGCTGGATCTCTAGTATGCTCGTCCTACGGCACCCAGGTCCTCACAGTGTCCCAGGGAACAACACTGCGTACAGGATCACCCTTCCTGGCTGACTGAGCAGCACCATGCTACCTAAGGCCTCCGGATCACCAATTGGAAAGCACTGTGAAAGGCAACCCTGTGCTTTTTCTCCAGAGAGCTCGATGGCCAAAACATTCAACGGACTCCCAGAACACAGCACTAGCTCGTCTTTCGTAGGTGTCATGTCAGTGGACCTCAGGGCAGAGAGTGAGCTGCAAGGATGACACACTCCCCTAAGTGTCCTTTCCGGGTGCCCTCACTTGGCGGACCTCTGCCTATGCCACGCACAAAGTAGAGAGGCCCTGCAGTTTTCTAAATGTAGATAGATTCCCCTTGAACCCTACTACGCTTAGAGAAACTGCGAGGACACGTCGCAGCCTCCCCAAAGCCTTACGTCCCATACACCAGCCACACGTTGCCCATCACAACTCACTCGGTTTCGAACTTCATCCAGGAAGTGGCCGGAGTGCCCCCTTCTGTCTGTCTTGGCTCGCTGGAAACTGAACGGACTCGGGCAGTTTGGAACGTGCAGCTTGGCAATGTATGTGCATGGTCGCACGTCCCAGCTGTAAGCAGGACGGCTGCAGCCTCCATGCCGCCTGAAATATAGTGCTGCTGCCAGTCTCACGTCCTGGATTGCCCTACGTAGGAAAAGGGCGTTTCCCTGAGGGCAATACGGTGCTTCCAGTTCCCTGCAAGAGGCATGGGAAAGGCGCCAATGCCTAAAGGGAAAACGACACTGCCTGCCAGGCTCTTACTATGGTCCATGTATTGCATTTGGAAGACTGGGCATACATCATTCGCCAGGAAAACCTAGTCCATGGAGTGCCTTCACGTTAGTGAGCTTCTCGGAACTCTGGGATTACTGCGTCCTCCGCACCTCCCAGGAAAGAACACTGAGACCTGAGTAGCCCTTCCTGGGCGACTTCACAACCCTCAGGGATCTTGGGCCTCCGGGCATCTCTCCCTTAACGCGGAGTGGAAAGCAGCACACTGCTTTCTTCGTTGGAGAGCTAAGTGTCTGAGCTTTCGAAAGTCCACCCAAACACGGGCCCAGCAGGTCTTTTAAGTGAACGGCCAGTGGCTCACAGCACTGCACCAGGGCCACAATGAGAAAACACGCTACTCAGTGTTTGTCTCGGGAAGCCTCACGGGCCGTCTCTCTAAGCCAAGCAGGCCGTTGACCTTCGAAGCAACCTGACAAAGGCATGGTTTGCCCCTGAAACGCCCAGAGCCCTTTTATAAGGTGTGCAGGCGTCGAAGCCTAACCCAAGTCAGTGGGGACGTCACGCCACTCGCCGCAGGCAGAACTGCCTGGCTACGAAGTTTCAACGGGGAAGGACAGGGGGCCGCTTCCGACCCTTTGACTGTGGCAGAAACTACACGTACTATGCACACTGCAACTTTGATATTGGTGACCTAGTGCGAAAAGCACTATTTTCCCCACTGGAGGGCAGAAGGCCTGTGGTGTCAAATTTCCCTGAGACAGGGCTGTTCTCTGTCTTCTCTTCACAGCGAGAGTGCCTTCACGGAGAACAGAGTGTCCTTGGAGAAACAGAGAGCGTCCTGTGCATTGCAGGCGGCATCCCAGATCACCCATTGCGAAAGGGAAATCTCGACCTCTCTCCAGGGTTCAAAGGATCGATCGGATGGCCCATTCACACATTGAGGCGTTCAGCGGTTTTTCCACTGCCTTCTGGAGAAGTACTGCTGGATCTCTAGTATGCTCGTCCTACGGCACCCAGGTCCTCACAGTGTCCCAGGGAACAACACTGCGTACAGGATCACCCTTCCTGGCTGACTGAGCAGCACCATGCTACCTAAGGCCTCCGGATCACCAATTGGAAAGCACTGTGAAAGGCAACCCTGTGCTTTTTCTCCAGAGAGCTCGATGGCCAAAACATTCAACGGACTCCCAGAACACAGCACTAGCTCGTCTTTCGTAGGTGTCATGTCAGTGGACCTCAGGGCAGAGAGTGAGCTGCAAGGATGACACACTCCCCTAAGTGTCCTTTCCGGGTGCCCTCACTTGGCGGACCTCTGCCTATGCCACGCACAAAGTAGAGAGGCCCTGCAGTTTTCTAAATGTAGATAGATTCCCCTTGAACCCTACTACGCTTAGAGAAACTGCGAGGACACGTCGCAGCCTCCCCAAAGCCTTACGTCCCATACACCAGCCACACGTTGCCCATCACAACTCACTCGGTTTCGAACTTCATCCAGGAAGTGGCCGGAGTGCCCCCTTCTGTCTGTCTTGGCTCGCTGGAAACTGAACGGACTCGGGCAGTTTGGAACGTGCAGCTTGGCAATGTATGTGCATGGTCGCACGTCCCAGCTGTAAGCAGGACGGCTGCAGCCTCCATGCCGCCTGAAATATAGTGCTGCTGCCAGTCTCACGTCCTGGATTGCCCTACGTAGGAAAAGGGCGTTTCCCTGAGGGCAATACGGTGCTTCCAGTTCCCTGCAAGAGGCATGGGAAAGGCGCCAATGCCTAAAGGGAAAACGACACTGCCTGCCAGGCTCTTACTATGGTCCATGTATTGCATTTGGAAGACTGGGCATACATCATTCGCCAGGAAAACCTAGTCCATGGAGTGCCTTCACGTTAGTGAGCTTCTCGGAACTCTGGGATTACTGCGTCCTCCGCACCTCCCAGGAAAGAACACTGAGACCTGAGTAGCCCTTCCTGGGCGACTTCACAACCCTCAGGGATCTTGGGCCTCCGGGCATCTCTCCCTTAACGCGGAGTGGAAAGCAGCACACTGCTTTCTTCGTTGGAGAGCTAAGTGTCTGAGCTTTCGAAAGTCCACCCAAACACGGGCCCAGCAGGTCTTTTAAGTGAACGGCCAGTGGCTCACAGCACTGCACCAGGGCCACAATGAGAAAACACGCTACTCAGTGTTTGTCTCGGGAAGCCTCACGGGCCGTCTCTCTAAGCCAAGCAGGCCGTTGACCTTCGAAGCAACCTGACAAAGGCACGGTTTGCCCCTGAAACGCCCAGAGCCCTTTTATAAGGTGTGCAGGCGTCGAAGCCTAACCCAAGTCAGTGGGGACGTCACGCCACTCGCCGCAGGCAGAACTGCCTGGCTACGAAGTTTCAACGGGGAAGGACAGGGGGCCGCTTCCGACCCTTTGACTGTGGCAGAAACTACACGTACTATGCACACTGCAACTTTGATATTGGTGACCTAGTGCGAAAAGCACTATTTTCCCCACTGGAGGGCAGAAGGCCTGTGGTGTCAAATTTCCCTGAGACAGGGCTGTTCTCTGTCTTCTCTTCACAGCGAGAGTGCCTTCACGGAGAACAGAGTGTCCTTGGAGAAACAGAGAGCGTCCTGTGCATTGCAGGCGGCATCCCAGATCACCCATTGCGAAAGGGAAATCTCGACCTCTCTCCAGGGTTCAAAGGATCGATCGGATGGCCCATTCACACATTGAGGCGTTCAGCGGTTTTTCCACTGCCTTCTGGAGAAGTACTGCTGGATCTCTAGTATGCTCGTCCTACGGCACCCAGGTCCTCACAGTGTCCCAGGGAACAACACTGCGTACAGGATCACCCTTCCTGGCTGACTGAGCAGCACCATGCTACCTAAGGCCTCCGGATCACCAATTGGAAAGCACTGTGAAAGGCAACCCTGTGCTTTTTCTCCAGAGAGCTCGATGGCCAAAACATTCAACAGACTCCCAGAACACAGCACTAGCTCGTCTTTCGTAGGTGTCATGTCAGTGGACCTCAGGGCAGAGAGTGAGCTGCAAGGATGACACACTCCCCTAAGTGTCCTTTCCGGGTGCCCTCACTTGGCGGACCTCTGCCTATGCCACGCACAAAGTAGAGAGTCCCTGCAGTTTTCTAAATGTAGATAGATTCCCCTTGAACCCTACTACGCTTAGAGAAACTGCGAGGACACGTCGCAGCCTCCCCAAAGCCTTACGTCCCATACACCAGCCACACGTTGCCCATCACAACTCACTCGGTTTCGAACTTCATCCAGGAAGTGTCCAGAGTGCCCCCTTCTGTCTCTTTTGGCTCGCTGGAAACTGAACGGACTCGGGCAGTTTGGAACGTGCAGCTTGGCAATGTATGTGCATGGTCGCACGTCCCAGCTGTAAGCAGGACGGCTGCAGCCTCCATGCCGCCTGAAATATAGTGCTGCTGCCAGTCTCACGTCCTGGATTGCCCTACGTAGGAAAAGGGCGTTTCCCTGAGGGCAATACGGTGCTTCCAGTTCCCTGCAAGAGGCATGGGAAAGGCGCCAATGCCTAAAGGGAAAACGACACTGCCTGCCAGGCTCTTACTATGGTCCATGTATTGCATTTGGAAGACTGGGCATACATCATTCGCCAGGAAAACCTAGTCCATGGAGTGCCTTCACGTTAGTGAGCTTCTCGGAACTCTGGGATTACTGCGTCCTCCGCACCTCCCAGGAAAGAACACTGAGACCTGAGTAGCCCTTCCTGGGCGACTTCACAACCCTCAGGGATCTTGGGCCTCCGGGCATCTCTCCCTTAACGCGGAGTGGAAAGCAGCACACTGCTTTCTTCGTTGGAGAGCTAAGTGTCTGAGCTTTCGAAAGTCCACCCAAACACGGGCCCAGCAGGTCTTTTAAGTGAACGGCCAGTGGCTCACAGCACTGCACCAGGGCCACAATGAGAAAACACGCTACTCAGTGTTTGTCTCGGGAAGCCTCACGGGCCGTCTCTCTAAGCCAAGCAGGCCGTTGACCTTCGAAGCAACCTGACAAAGGCACGGTTTGCCCCTGAAACGCCCAGAGCCCTTTTATAAGGTGTGCAGGCGTCGAAGCCTAACCCAAGTCAGTGGGGACGTCACGCCACTCGCCGCAGGCAGAACTGCCTGGCTACGAAGTTTCAACGGGGAAGGACAGGGGGCCGCTTCCGACCCTTTGACTGTGGCAGAAACTACACGTACTATGCACACTGCAACTTTGATATTGGTGACCTAGTGCGAAAAGCACTATTTTCCCCACTGGAGGGCAGAAGGCCTGTGGTGTCAAATTTCCCTGAGACAGGGCTGTTCTCTGTCTTCTCTTCACAGCGAGAGTGCCTTCACGGAGAACAGAGTGTCCTTGGAGAAACAGAGAGCGTCCTGTGCATTGCAGGCGGCATCCCAGATCACCCATTGCGAAAGGGAAATCTCGACCTCTCTCCAGGGTTCAAAGGATCGATCGGATGGCCCATTCACACATTGAGGCGTTCAGCGGTTTTTCCACTGCCTTCTGGAGAAGTACTGCTGGATCTCTAGTATGCTCGTCCTACGGCACCCAGGTCCTCACAGTGTCCCAGGGAACAACACTGCGTACAGGATCACCCTTCCTGGCTGACTGAGCAGCACCATGCTACCTAAGGCCTCCGGATCACCAATTGGAAAGCACTGTGAAAGGCAACCCTGTGCTTTTTCTCCAGAGAGCTCGATGGCCAAAACATTCAACAGACTCCCAGAACACAGCACTAGCTCGTCTTTCGTAGGTGTCATGTCAGTGGACCTCAGGGCAGAGAGTGAGCTGCAAGGATGACACACTCCCCTAAGTGTCCTTTCCGGGTGCCCTCACTTGGCGGACCTCTGCCTATGCCACGCACAAAGTAGAGAGTCCCTGCAGTTTTCTAAATGTAGATAGATTCCCCTTGAACCCTACTACGCTTAGAGAAACTGCGAGGACACGTCGCAGCCTCCCCAAAGCCTTACGTCCCATACACCAGCCACACGTTGCCCATCACAACTCACTCGGTTTCGAACTTCATCCAGGAAGTGTCCAGAGTGCCCCCTTCTGTCTCTTTTGGCTCGCTGGAAACTGAACGGACTCGGGCAGTTTGGAACGTGCAGCTTGGCAATGTATGTGCATGGTCGCACGTCCCAGCTGTAAGCAGGACGGCTGCAGCCTCCATGCCGCCTGAAATATAGTGCTGCTGCCAGTCTCACGTCCTGGATTGCCCTACGTAGGAAAAGGGCGTTTCCCTGAGGGCAATACGGTGCTTCCAGTTCCCTGCAAGAGGCATGGGAAAGGCGCCAATGCCTAAAGGGAAAACGACACTGCCTGCCAGGCTCTTACTATGGTCCATGTATTGCATTTGGAAGACTGGGCATACATCATTCGCCAGGAAAACCTAGTCCATGGAGTGCCTTCACGTTAGTGAGCTTCTCGGAACTCTGGGATTACTGCGTCCTCCGCACCTCCCAGGAAAGAACACTGAGACCTGAGTAGCCCTTCCTGGGCGACTTCACAACCCTCAGGGATCTTGGGCCTCCGGGCATCTCTCCCTTAACGCGGAGTGGAAAGCAGCACACTGCTTTCTTCGTTGGAGAGCTAAGTGTCTGAGCTTTCGAAAGTCCACCCAAACACGGGCCCAGCAGGTCTTTTAAGTGAACGGCCAGTGGCTCACAGCACTGCACCAGGGCCACAATGAGAAAACACGCTACTCAGTGTTTGTCTCGGGAAGCCTCACGGGCCGTCTCTCTAAGCCAAGCAGGCCGTTGACCTTCGAAGCAACCTGACAAAGGCATGGTTTGCCCCTGAAACGCCCAGAGCCCTTTTATAAGGTGTGCAGGCGTCGAAGCCTAACCCAAGTCAGTGGGGACGTCACGCCACTCGCCGCAGGCAGAACTGCCTGGCTACGAAGTTTCAACGGGGAAGGACAGGGGGCCGCTTCCGACCCTTTGACTGTGGCAGAAACTACACGTACTATGCACACTGCAACTTTGATATTGGTGACCTAGTGCGAAAAGCACTATTTTCCCCACTGGAGGGCAGAAGGCCTGTGGTGTCAAATTTCCCTGAGACAGGGCTGTTCTCTGTCTTCTCTTCACAGCGAGAGTGCCTTCACGGAGAACAGAGTGTCCTTGGAGAAACAGAGAGCGTCCTGTGCATTGCAGGCGGCATCCCAGATCACCCATTGCGAAAGGGAAATCTCGACCTCTCTCCAGGGTTCAAAGGATCGATCGGATGGCCCATTCACACATTGAGGCGTTCAGCGGTTTTTCCACTGCCTTCTGGAGAAGTACTGCTGGATCTCTAGTATGCTCGTCCTACGGCACCCAGGTCCTCACAGTGTCCCAGGGAACAACACTGCGTACAGGATCACCCTTCCTGGCTGACTGAGCAGCACCATGCTACCTAAGGCCTCCGGATCACCAATTGGAAAGCACTGTGAAAGGCAACCCTGTGCTTTTTCTCCAGAGAGCTCGATGGCCAAAACATTCAACGGACTCCCAGAACACAGCACTAGCTCGTCTTTCGTAGGTGTCATGTCAGTGGACCTCAGGGCAGAGAGTGAGCTGCAAGGATGACACACTCCCCTAAGTGTCCTTTCCGGGTGCCCTCACTTGGCGGACCTCTGCCTATGCCACGCACAAAGTAGAGAGGCCCTGCAGTTTTCTAAATGTAGATAGATTCCCCTTGAACCCTACTACGCTTAGAGAAACTGCGAGGACACGTCGCAGCCTCCCCAAAGCCTTACGTCCCATACACCAGCCACACGTTGCCCATCACAACTCACTCGGTTTCGAACTTCATCCAGGAAGTGGCCGGAGTGCCCCCTTCTGTCTGTCTTGGCTCGCTGGAAACTGAACGGACTCGGGCAGTTTGGAACGTGCAGCTTGGCAATGTATGTGCATGGTCGCACGTCCCAGCTGTAAGCAGGACGGCTGCAGCCTCCATGCCGCCTGAAATATAGTGCTGCTGCCAGTCTCACGTCCTGGATTGCCCTACGTAGGAAAAGGGCGTTTCCCTGAGGGCAATACGGTGCTTCCAGTTCCCTGCAAGAGGCATGGGAAAGGCGCCAATGCCTAAAGGGAAAACGACACTGCCTGCCAGGCTCTTACTATGGTCCATGTATTGCATTTGGAAGACTGGGCATACATCATTCGCCAGGAAAACCTAGTCCATGGAGTGCCTTCACGTTAGTGAGCTTCTCGGAACTCTGGGATTACTGCGTCCTCCGCACCTCCCAGGAAAGAACACTGAGACCTGAGTAGCCCTTCCTGGGCGACTTCACAACCCTCAGGGATCTTGGGCCTCCGGGCATCTCTCCCTTAACGCGGAGTGGAAAGCAGCACACTGCTTTCTTCGTTGGAGAGCTAAGTGTCTGAGCTTTCGAAAGTCCACCCAAACACGGGCCCAGCAGGTCTTTTAAGTGAACGGCCAGTGGCTCACAGCACTGCACCAGGGCCACAATGAGAAAACACGCTCCTCAGTGTTTGTCTCGGGAAGCCTCACGGGCCGTCTCTCTAAGCCAAGCAGGCCGTTGACCTTCGAAGCAACCTGACAAAGGCACGGTTTGCCCCTGAAACGCCCAGAGCCCTTTTATAAGGTGTGCAGGCGTCGAAGCCTAACCCAAGTCAGTGGGGACGTCACGCCACTCGCCGCAGGCAGAACTGCCTGGCTACGAAGTTTCAACGGGGAAGGACAGGGGGCCGCTTCCGACCCTTTGACTGTGGCAGAAACTACACGTACTATGCACACTGCAACTTTGATATTGGTGACCTAGTGCGAAAAGCACTATTTTCCCCACTGGAGGGCAGAAGGCCTGTGGTGTCAAATTTCCCTGAGACAGGGCTGTTCTCTGTCTTCTCTTCACAGCGAGAGTGCCTTCACGGAGAACAGAGTGTCCTTGGAGAAACAGAGAGCGTCCTGTGCATTGCAGGCGGCATCCCAGATCACCCATTGCGAAAGGGAAATCTCGACCTCTCTCCAGGGTTCAAAGGATCGATCGGATGGCCCATTCACACATTGAGGCGTTCAGCGGTTTTTCCACTGCCTTCTGGAGAAGTACTGCTGGATCTCTAGTATGCTCGTCCTACGGCACCCAGGTCCTCACAGTGTCCCAGGGAACAACACTGCGTACAGGATCACCCTTCCTGGCTGACTGAGCAGCACCATGCTACCTAAGGCCTCCGGATCACCAATTGGAAAGCACTGTGAAAGGCAACCCTGTGCTTTTTCTCCAGAGAGCTCGATGGCCAAAACATTCAACGGACTCCCAGAACACAGCACTAGCTCGTCTTTCGTAGGTGTCATGTCAGTGGACCTCAGGGCAGAGAGTGAGCTGCAAGGATGACACACTCCCCTAAGTGTCCTTTCCGGGTGCCCTCACTTGGCGGACCTCTGCCTATGCCACGCACAAAGTAGAGAGTCCCTGCAGTTTTCTAAATGTAGATAGATTCCCCTTGAACCCTACTACGCTTAGAGAAACTGCGAGGACACGTCGCAGCCTCCCCAAAGCCTTACGTCCCATACACCAGCCACACGTTGCCCATCACAACTCACTCGGTTTCGAACTTCATCCAGGAAGTGGCCGGAGTGCCCCCTTCTGTCTGTCTTGGCTCGCTGGAAACTGAACGGACTCGGGCAGTTTGGAACGTGCAGCTTGGCAATGTATGTGCATGGTCGCACGTCCCAGCTGTAAGCAGGACGGCTGCAGCCTCCATGCCGCCTGAAATATAGTGCTGCTGCCAGTCTCACGTCCTGGATTGCCCTACGTAGGAAAAGGGCATTTCCCTGAGGGCAATACGGTGCTTCCAGTTCCCTGCTAGAGGCATGGGAAAGGCGCCAATGCCTAAAGGGAAAACGACACTGCCTGCCAGGCTCTTACTATGGTCCATGTATTGCATTTGGAAGATTGGGCATACATCATTCGCCAGGAAAACCTAGTCCATGGAGTGCCTTCACGTTAGTGAGCTTCTCGGAACTCTGGGATTACTGCGTCCTCCGCACCTCCCAGGAAAGAACACTGAGACCTGAGTAGCCCTTCCTGGGCGACTTCACAACCCTCAGGGATCTTGGGCCTCCGGGCATCTCTCCCTTAACGCGGAGTGGAAAGCAGCACACTGCTTTCTTCGTTGGAGAGCTAAGTGTCTGAGCTTTCGAAAGTCCACCCAAACACGGGCCCAGCAGGTCTTTTAAGTGTACGGCCAGTGGCTCACAGCACTGCACCAGGGCCACAATGAGAAAACACGCTCCTCAGTGTTTGTCTCGGGAAGCCTCACGGGCCATCTCTCTAAGCCAAGCAGGCCGTTGACCTTCGAAGCAACCTGACAAAGGCACGGTTTGCCCCTGAAACGCCCAGAGCCCTTTTATAAGATGTACGGGCGTCGAGGCCGAACCCAAGTCAGTGGGGACGTCACGCCACTCGCCGCAGGCAGAACTGCCTTGCTACGAAGTTTCAACGGGGAAAGAGAGGGAGCCGCTTCCGACCCTTTGACTGTGGCAGAAACTACACGTACTATGCACACTGCAACTTTGATATTGGTGACCTAGTGCGAAAAGCACTATTTTCCCCACTGGAGAGCAGAAGACCTGTGGTGTCAAATTTCCCTGAGACAGGTCTGTTCTCTGTCTTCTCTTCACAGCGAGAGTGCCTTCACGGAGAACAGAGTGTCCTTGGAGAAACAGAGAGCGTCCTGTGCATTCCAGGCGGCATCCCAGATCACCCATTGCGAAAGGGAAATCTCGATCTCTCTCCAGGGTTCAAAGGATCGATCGGATGGCCCATTCACACATTGAGGCGTTCAGCGGTTTTTCCACTGCCTTCTGGAGAAGTACTGCTGGATCTCTAGTATGCTTGTCCTACGGCACCCAGGTCCTCACAGTGTCCCAGGGAACAACACTGAGTACAGGATCACCCTTCCTGGCTGACTGAGCAGCACCATGCTACCTAAGGCCTCCGGATCACCAATTGGAAAGCACTGTGAAAGGCAACCCTGTGCTTTTTCTCCAGAGAGCTCGATGGCCAAAACATTCAACAGACTCCCAGAACACAGCACTAGCTCGTCTTTCGTAGGTGTCATGTCAGTAGACCTCAGGGCAGAGAGTGAGCTGCAAGGAGAACACACTCCCCTGAGTGTCCGTACCGGGTGCCCTCACTTGGCGGACCTCTGCCTATGCCACGCACAAAGTAGAGAGGCCCTGCAGTTTTCTAAATGTAGATAGATTCCCCTTGAACCCTACTACGCTTAGAGAAACTGCGAGGACACGTCGCAGCCTCCCCAAAGCCTTACGTCCCATACACCAGCCACACGTTGCCCATCACAACTCACTCGGTTTCGAACTTCATCCAGGAAGTGTCCAGAGTGCCCCCTTCTGTCTGTTTTGGCTCGCTGGAAACTGAACGTACTCGGGCAGTTTGGAACGTGCAGCTTGGCAATGTATGTGCATGGTCGCACGTCCCAGCTGTAAGCAGGACGGCTGCAGCCTCCATGCCGCCTGAAATATAGTGCTGCTGCCAGTCTCACGTCCTGGATTGCCCTACGTAGGAAAAGGGCGTTTCCCTGAGGGCAATACGGTGCTTCCAGTTCCCTGCAAGAGGCATGGGAAAGGCGCCAATGCCTAAAGGGAAAACGACACTGCCTGCCAGGCTCTTACTATGGTCCATGTATTGCATTTGGAAGACTGGGCATACATCATTCGCCAGGAAAACCTAGTCCATGGAGTGCCTTCACGTTAGTGAGCTTCTCGGAACTCTGGGATTACTGCGTCCTCCGCACCTCCCAGGAAAGAACACTGAGACCTGAGTAGCCCTTCCTGGGCGACTTCACAACCCTCAGGGATCTTGGGCCTCCGGGCATCTCTCCCTTAACGCGGAGTGGAAAGCAGCACACTGCTTTCTTCGTTGGAGAGCTAAGTGTCTGAGCTTTCGAAAGTCCACCCAAACACGGGCCCAGCAGGTCTTTTAAGTGAACGGCCAGTGGCTCACAGCACTGCACCAGGGCCACAATGAGAAAACACGCTACTCAGTGTTTGTCTCGGGAAGCCTCACGGGCCGTCTCTCTAAGCCAAGCAGGCCGTTGACCTTCGAAGCAACCTGACAAAGGCACGGTTTGCCCCTGAAACGCCCAGAGCCCTTTTATAAGGTGTGCAGGCGTCGAAGCCTAACCCAAGTCAGTGGGGACGTCACGCCACTCGCCGCAGGCAGAACTGCCTGGCTACGAAGTTTCAACGGGGAAGGACAGGGGGCCGCTTCCGACCCTTTGACTGTGGCAGAAACTACACGTACTATGCACACTGCAACTTTGATATTGGTGACCTAGTGCGAAAAGCACTATTTTCCCCACTGGAGGGCAGAAGGCCTGTGGTGTCAAATTTCCCTGAGACAGGGCTGTTCTCTGTCTTCTCTTCACAGCGAGAGTGCCTTCACGGAGAACAGAGTGTCCTTGGAGAAACAGAGAGCGTCCTGTGCATTGCAGGCGGCATCCCAGATCACCCATTGCGAAAGGGAAATCTCGACCTCTCTCCAGGGTTCAAAGGATCGATCGGATGGCCCATTCACACATTGAGGCGTTCAGCGGTTTTTCCACTGCCTTCTGGAGAAGTACTGCTGGATCTCTAGTATGCTCGTCCTACGGCACCCAGGTCCTCACAGTGTCCCAGGGAACAACACTGCGTACAGGATCACCCTTCCTGGCTGACTGAGCAGCACCATGCTACCTAAGGCCTCCGGATCACCAATTGGAAAGCACTGTGAAAGGCAACCCTGTGCTTTTTCTCCAGAGAGCTCGATGGCCAAAACATTCAACGGACTCCCAGAACACAGCACTAGCTCGTCTTTCGTAGGTGTCATGTCAGTGGACCTCAGGGCAGAGAGTGAGCTGCAAGGATGACACACTCCCCTAAGTGTCCTTTCCGGGTGCCCTCACTTGGCGGACCTCTGCCTATGCCACGCACAAAGTAGAGAGGCCCTGCAGTTTTCTAAATGTAGATAGATTCCCCTTGAACCCTACTACGCTTAGAGAAACTGCGAGGACACGTCGCAGCCTCCCCAAAGCCTTACGTCCCATACACCAGCCACACGTTGCCCATCACAACTCACTCGGTTTCGAACTTCATCCAGGAAGTGGCCGGAGTGCCCCCTTCTGTCTGTCTTGGCTCGCTGGAAACTGAACGGACTCGGGCAGTTTGGAACGTGCAGCTTGGCAATGTATGTGCATGGTCGCACGTCCCAGCTGTAAGCAGGACGGCTGCAGCCTCCATGCCGCCTGAAATATAGTGCTGCTGCCAGTCTCACGTCCTGGATTGCCCTACGTAGGAAAAGGGCGTTTCCCTGAGGGCAATACGGTGCTTCCAGTTCCCTGCAAGAGGCATGGGAAAGGCGCCAATGCCTAAAGGGAAAACGACACTGCCTGCCAGGCTCTTACTATGGTCCATGTATTGCATTTGGAAGACTGGGCATACATCATTCGCCAGGAAAACCTAGTCCATGGAGTGCCTTCACGTTAGTGAGCTTCTCGGAACTCTGGGATTACTGCGTCCTCCGCACCTCCCAGGAAAGAACACTGAGACCTGAGTAGCCCTTCCTGGGCGACTTCACAACCCTCAGGGATCTTGGGCCTCCGGGCATCTCTCCCTTAACGCGGAGTGGAAAGCAGCACACTGCTTTCTTCGTTGGAGAGCTAAGTGTCTGAGCTTTCGAAAGTCCACCCAAACACGGGCCCAGCAGGTCTTTTAAGTGAACGGCCAGTGGCTCACAGCACTGCACCAGGGCCACAATGAGAAAACACGCTACTCAGTGTTTGTCTCGGGAAGCCTCACGGGCCGTCTCTCTAAGCCAAGCAGGCCGTTGACCTTCGAAGCAACCTGACAAAGGCACGGTTTGCCCCTGAAACGCCCAGAGCCCTTTTATAAGGTGTGCAGGCGTCGAAGCCTAACCCAAGTCAGTGGGGACGTCACGCCACTCGCCGCAGGCAGAACTGCCTGGCTACGAAGTTTCAACGGGGAAGGACAGGGGGCCGCTTCCGACCCTTTGACTGTGGCAGAAACTACACGTACTATGCACACTGCAACTTTGATATTGGTGACCTAGTGCGAAAAGCACTATTTTCCCCACTGGAGGGCAGAAGGCCTGTGGTGTCAAATTTCCCTGAGACAGGGCTGTTCTCTGTCTTCTCTTCACAGCGAGAGTGCCTTCACGGAGAACAGAGTGTCCTTGGAGAAACAGAGAGCGTCCTGTGCATTGCAGGCGGCATCCCAGATCACCCATTGCGAAAGGGAAATCTCGACCTCTCTCCAGGGTTCAAAGGATCGATCGGATGGCCCATTCACACATTGAGGCGTTCAGCGGTTTTTCCACTGCCTTCTGGAGAAGTACTGCTGGATCTCTAGTATGCTCGTCCTACGGCACCCAGGTCCTCACAGTGTCCCAGGGAACAACACTGCGTACAGGATCACCCTTCCTGGCTGACTGAGCAGCACCATGCTACCTAAGGCCTCCGGATCACCAATTGGAAAGCACTGTGAAAGGCAACCCTGTGCTTTTTCTCCAGAGAGCTCGATGGCCAAAACATTCAACGGACTCCCAGAACACAGCACTAGCTCGTCTTTCGTAGGTGTCATGTCAGTGGACCTCAGGGCAGAGAGTGAGCTGCAAGGATGACACACTCCCCTAAGTGTCCTTTCCGGGTGCCCTCACTTGGCGGACCTCTGCCTATGCCACGCACAAAGTAGAGAGGCCCTGCAGTTTTCTAAATGTAGATAGATTCCCCTTGAACCCTACTACGCTTAGAGAAACTGCGAGGACACGTCGCAGCCTCCCCAAAGCCTTACGTCCCATACACCAGCCACACGTTGCCCATCACAACTCACTCGGTTTCGAACTTCATCCAGGAAGTGGCCGGAGTGCCCCCTTCTGTCTGTCTTGGCTCGCTGGAAACTGAACGGACTCGGGCAGTTTGGAACGTGCAGCTTGGCAATGTATGTGCATGGTCGCACGTCCCAGCTGTAAGCAGGACGGCTGCAGCCTCCATGCCGCCTGAAATATAGTGCTGCTGCCAGTCTCACGTCCTGGATTGCCCTACGTAGGAAAAGGGCGTTTCCCTGAGGGCAATACGGTGCTTCCAGTTCCCTGCTAGAGGCATGGGAAAGGCGCCAATGCCTAAAGGGAAAACGACACTGCCTGCCAGGCTCTTACTATGGTCCATGTATTGCATTTGGAAGACTGGGCATACATCATTCGCCAGGAAAACCTAGTCCATGGAGTGCCTTCACGTTAGTGAGCTTCTCGGAACTCTGGGATTACTGCGTCCTCCGCACCTCCCAGGAAAGAACACTGAGACCTGAGTAGCCCTTCCTGGGCGACTTCACAACCCTCAGGGATCTTGGGCCTCCGGGCATCTCTCCCTTAACGCGGAGTGGAAAGCAGCACACTGCTTTCTTCGTTGGAGAGCTAAGTGTCTGAGCTTTCGAAAGTCCACCCAAACACGGGCCCAGCAGGTCTTTTAAGTGAACGGCCAGTGGCTCACAGCACTGCACCAGGGCCACAATGAGAAAACACGCTCCTCAGTGTTTGTCTCGGGAAGCCTCACGGGCCATCTCTCTAAGCCAAGCAGGCCGTTGACCTTCGAAGCAACCTGACAAAGGCACGGTTTGCCCCTGAAACGCCCAGAGCCCTTTTATAAGATGTACGGGCGTCGAGGCCGAACCCAAGTCAGTGGGGACGTCACGCCACTCGCCGCAGGCAGAACTGCCTTGCTACGAAGTTTCAACGGGGAAAGAGAGGGAGCCGCTTCCGACCCTTTGACTGTGGCAGAAACTACACGTACTATGCACACTGCAACTTTGATATTGGTGACCTAGTGCGAAAAGCACTATTTTCCCCACTGGAGAGCAGAAGACCTGTGGTGTCAAATTTCCCTGAGACAGGTCTGTTCTCTGTCTTCTCTTCACAGCGAGAGTGCCTTCACGGAGAACAGAGTGTCCTTGGAGAAACAGAGAGCGTCCTGTGCATTCCAGGCGGCATCCCAGATCACCCATTGCGAAAGGGAAATCTCGATCTCTCTCCAGGGTTCAAAGGATCGATCGGATGGCCCATTCACACATTGAGGCGTTCAGCGGTTTTTCCACTGCCTTCTGGAGAAGTACTGCTGGATCTCTAGTATGCTTGTCCTACGGCACCCAGGTCCTCACAGTGTCCCAGGGAACAACACTGAGTACAGGATCACCCTTCCTGGCTGACTGAGCAGCACCATGCTACCTAAGGCCTCCGGATCACCAATTGGAAAGCACTGTGAAAGGCAACCCTGTGCTTTTTCTCCAGAGAGCTCGATGGCCAAAACATTCAACAGACTCCCAGAACACAGCACTAGCTCGTCTTTCGTAGGTGTCATGTCAGTGGACCTCAGGGCAGAGAGTGAGCTGCAAGGATAACACACTCCCCTGAGTGTCCGTTCCGGGTGCCCTCACTTGGCGGACCTCTGCCTATGCCACGCACAAAGTAGAGAGGCCCTGCAGTTTTCTAAATGTAGATAGATTCCCCTTGAACCCTACTACGCTTAGAGAAACTGCGAGGACACGTCGCAGCCTCCCCAAAGCCTTACGTCCCATACACCAGCCACACGTTGCCCATCACAACTCACTCGGTTTCGAACTTCATCCAGGAAGTGGCCGGAGTGCCCCCTTCTGTCTGTCTTGGCTCGCTGGAAACTGAACGGACTCGGGCAGTTTGGAACGTGCAGCTTGGCAATGTATGTGCATGGTCGCACGTCCCAGCTGTAAGCAGGACGGCTGCAGCCTCCATGCCGCCTGAAATATAGTGCTGCTGCCAGTCTCACGTCCTGGATTGCCCTACGTAGGAAAAGGGCGTTTCCCTGAGGGCAATACGGTGCTTCCAGTTCCCTGCAAGAGGCATGGGAAAGGCGCCAATGCCTAAAGGGAAAACGACACTGCCTGCCAGGCTCTTACTATGGTCCATGTATTGCATTTGGAAGACTGGGCATACATCATTCGCCAGGAAAACCTAGTCCATGGAGTGCCTTCACGTTAGTGAGCTTCTCGGAACTCTGGGATTACTGCGTCCTCCGCACCTCCCAGGAAAGAACACTGAGACCTGAGTAGCCCTTCCTGGGCGACTTCACAACCCTCAGGGATCTTGGGCCTCCGGGCATCTCTCCCTTAACGCGGAGTGGAAAGCAGCACACTGCTTTCTTCGTTGGAGAGCTAAGTGTCTGAGCTTTCGAAAGTCCACCCAAACACGGGCCCAGCAGGTCTTTTAAGTGAACGGCCAGTGGCTCACAGCACTGCACCAGGGCCACAATGAGAAAACACGCTACTCAGTGTTTGTCTCGGGAAGCCTCACGGGCCGTCTCTCTAAGCCAAGCAGGCCGTTGACCTTCGAAGCAACCTGACAAAGGCACGGTTTGCCCCTGAAACGCCCAGAGCCCTTTTATAAGGTGTGCAGGCGTCGAAGCCTAACCCAAGTCAGTGGGGACGTCACGCCACTCGCCGCAGGCAGAACTGCCTGGCTACGAAGTTTCAACGGGGAAGGACAGGGGGCCGCTTCCGACCCTTTGACTGTGGCAGAAACTACACGTACTATGCACACTGCAACTTTGATATTGGTGACCTAGTGCGAAAAGCACTATTTTCCCCACTGGAGGGCAGAAGGCCTGTGGTGTCAAATTTCCCTGAGACAGGGCTGTTCTCTGTCTTCTCTTCACAGCGAGAGTGCCTTCACGGAGAACAGAGTGTCCTTGGAGAAACAGAGAGCGTCCTGTGCATTGCAGGCGGCATCCCAGATCACCCATTGCGAAAGGGAAATCTCGACCTCTCTCCAGGGTTCAAAGGATCGATCGGATGGCCCATTCACACATTGAGGCGTTCAGCGGTTTTTCCACTGCCTTCTGGAGAAGTACTGCTGGATCTCTAGTATGCTCGTCCTACGGCACCCAGGTCCTCACAGTGTCCCAGGGAACAACACTGCGTACAGGATCACCCTTCCTGGCTGACTGAGCAGCACCATGCTACCTAAGGCCTCCGGATCACCAATTGGAAAGCACTGTGAAAGGCAACCTTGTGCTTTTTCTCCAGAGAGCTCGATGGCCAAAACATTCAACGGACTCCCAGAACACAGCACTAGCTCGTCTTTCGTAGGTGTCATGTCAGTGGACCTCAGGGCAGAGAGTGAGCTGCAAGGATGACACACTCCCCTAAGTGTCCTTTCCGGGTGCCCTCACTTGGCGGACCTCTGCCTATGCCACGCACAAAGTAGAGAGGCCCTGCAGTTTTCTAAATGTAGATAGATTCCCCTTGAACCCTACTACGCTTAGAGAAACTGCGAGGACACGTCGCAGCCTCCCCAAAGCCTTACGTCCCATACACCAGCCACACGTTGCCCATCACAACTCACTCGGTTTCGAACTTCATCCAGGAAGTGGCCGGAGTGCCCCCTTCTGTCTGTCTTGGCTCGCTGGAAACTGAACGGACTCGGGCAGTTTGGAACGTGCAGCTTGGCAATGTATGTGCATGGTCGCACGTCCCAGCTGTAAGCAGGACGGCTGCAGCCTCCATGCCGCCTGAAATATAGTGCTGCTGCCAGTCTCACGTCCTGGATTGCCCTACGTAGGAAAAGGGCGTTTCCCTGAGGGCAATACGGTGCTTCCAGTTCCCTGCAAGAGGCATGGGAAAGGCGCCAATGCCTAAAGGGAAAACGACACTGCCTGCCAGGCTCTTACTATGGTCCATGTATTGCATTTGGAAGACTGGGCATACATCATTCGCCAGGAAAACCTAGTCCATGGAGTGCCTTCACGTTAGTGAGCTTCTCGGAACTCTGGGATTACTGCGTCCTCCGCACCTCCCAGGAAAGAACACTGAGACCTGAGTAGCCCTTCCTGGGCGACTTCACAACCCTCAGGGATCTTGGGCCTCCGGGCATCTCTCCCTTAACGCGGAGTGGAAAGCAGCACACTGCTTTCTTCGTTGGAGAGCTAAGTGTCTGAGCTTTCGAAAGTCCACCCAAACACGGGCCCAGCAGGTCTTTTAAGTGAACGGCCAGTGGCTCACAGCACTGCACCAGGGCCACAATGAGAAAACACGCTACTCAGTGTTTGTCTCGGGAAGCCTCACGGGCCGTCTCTCTAAGCCAAGCAGGCCGTTGACCTTCGAAGCAACCTGACAAAGGCACGGTTTGCCCCTGAAACGCCCAGAGCCCTTTTATAAGGTGTGCAGGCGTCGAAGCCTAACCCAAGTCAGTGGGGACGTCACGCCACTCGCCGCAGGCAGAACTGCCTGGCTACGAAGTTTCAACGGGGAAGGACAGGGGGCCGCTTCCGACCCTTTGACTGTGGCAGAAACTACACGTACTATGCACACTGCAACTTTGATATTGGTGACCTAGTGCGAAAAGCACTATTTTCCCCACTGGAGGGCAGAAGGCCTGTGGTGTCAAATTTCCCTGAGACAGGGCTGTTCTCTGTCTTCTCTTCACAGCGAGAGTGCCTTCACGGAGAACAGAGTGTCCTTGGAGAAACAGAGAGCGTCCTGTGCATTGCAGGCGGCATCCCAGATCACCCATTGCGAAAGGGAAATCTCGACCTCTCTCCAGGGTTCAAAGGATCGATCGGATGGCCCATTCACACATTGAGGCGTTCAGCGGTTTTTCCACTGCCTTCTGGAGAAGTACTGCTGGATCTCTAGTATGCTCGTCCTACGGCACCCAGGTCCTCACAGTGTCCCAGGGAACAACACTGCGTACAGGATCACCCTTCCTGGCTGACTGAGCAGCACCATGCTACCTAAGGCCTCCGGATCACCAATTGGAAAGCACTGTGAAAGGCAACCCTGTGCTTTTTCTCCAGAGAGCTCGATGGCCAAAACATTCAACGGACTCCCAGAACACAGCACTAGCTCGTCTTTCGTAGGTGTCATGTCAGTGGACCTCAGGGCAGAGAGTGAGCTGCAAGGATGACACACTCCCCTAAGTGTCCTTTCCGGGTGCCCTCACTTGGCG